>NC_136122.1:6444531-7044531 GCF_965212315.1 Lampetra planeri | reverse complement strand
AAGGGATGTACTCAACCCCAGCATAGTAATGTGGAAACACACCTCTGCCTCAACACTGCAAAGTGGTAACGGATGAGCAGCACCGCACGGCTGTGCTGTTTTTTTAATTGTGTTTCTATCTTTAAAAAAAAACACAGTCCGCCTGCAATAACATACACTTACTTGTGTGCTGGTATCAAGTGTCACTTGTCAGGTGAGATTTCAGAGGGAATTACATGAATCTCACATCGCACGGAATTGATACGACTTTGCCGAACGCCACGAGCTATGATTTAATGCAGTGCTTCACAACGTTTTTGGTATGATGGCCCCCAATCAAGAGCACTTACTGAGCCCACAATACACAAGTCCACGCCGTTAGTCAATGTGGCGTTTTAGACCTTTATTGTATGCTGTGTATTCTTGGAACCGCTATGTGGCGCTGACGTTCGTGCAAGTCGTGAGTATCATCAGACCATATGTAACACTACGCTGGTCGGTGAGAAGGAAGGTGGGAACCAGATGGAGTATAGAAAATAACGTACAGCAAATTTGATCCTTCTGCTCAGCATTCTGTCCAGCATTGCAGCACCACGGTCTAAAGCCTATAACACCTATTCTTAGGTTTTTTCGGTAAAGTCACGTAGGTAAAACATAAAAATTAATTAAAATAAAATAAAACAAATCACGACGTTTCGGAGGCAACACAAGTCTCCGTCATCAGGTGGGACCGTCAGGGATTACATCTTGAATCATTGCCTCACTTGATGCAGCTAATTCGGCTGTGACGGTCCCACCTGATGACGGAGACTTGTGTTGCCTCCGAAACGTCGTGATTTTTGTTTTATTTTATTTTATTTTCATTAATTTTGATGTTTTACCTACGTGACTTTACCGAAAAAACCTAAGAATATGAATCCTTGCAGTCACGAAAGCTTCAAATCTAGAACCTATAACACCTTTCATGCAATGGTGGTCGCCCATACAAGCGCTATCAAAGCTAAACCTTTAACTTCGCTTTCAAAATTATAATGAGATTGGGTAAATTGTGGGTGTTTTGGTGATAGACTGTCTGCCTAATACTGGACTGTGATCACAACTCATTGCTTTCATCCTGCGGTGGATTTATGAAGGGTAATAAGTGTAAACATACTGTAGTGCTATTGGTGGTGCATTGTTAACAGTAATTAGAGCATTACATGAGTGAATTCAGTGAATTAGTGTATTTTTTTACCCAATGACCTAAGTTCAAGGTCTGGCAAGTCAAAACTGAACTGATTCCTGGACCTCTGCCCCCCTTTACAAACTTGCACTGACCAGCGTGGTGAAGTATGTTCAAACAACCATCTTGACCCACACAGTACGGGGAAGCTATCATCCAGCATTGGATTCACAAAGGGCAGTCTATGATTTTTCATGTTTTTAATCTTCTGCACTTGCAAACATGTAGATGTTGGCATGCAGCAATTTGGTGGAAACCCACTCAGGTATAGTGGTATGAGACAAATTAACCAACATGTAGGGATCCCCACTATCCAGATGTAATGAATGATTGTCGGATAACTCTGTTGCAGTACGACATTTTTTGTTTATGAACATGCAAAGATGTAAAATGCACACACGGCATCAACATTAATGTGCGCAGGCTGAACACATTACATGATGTGATTTGCGGTAGAATGTTACGTGGTGTATAATTGCAAGAAATAGTCTTGCAGGTTTTAAAAAAATTATTTGGTATTTTATTGCCCATTTAAAGTGTTTCTTGCACACAGGTTTTGAGCTCAAGAGCGCATGGTTGCTGCATCAGGAGACGTGGATTGAGCTGTTGATCATAATGTTCAACGTGGTCATCTTGTGCTCCCTCATCTCCATATCCCTCACCTTCTGGGTTTTCTCACTCATGCTCAACTATCACTATGGTAAGGAATGGGCTTTAGCCTTTATAACTGGACAGAGGGATTGTTCAACATCAATATTTTGTTACTATAAACCTCGTTTGCTGCTTTCAGTTAAAATATGCTGTGGGTTTGTTGCATTTTGTTATTTGGCTCCTTGAGTTTGTTGCCAACAAAGACATTTACAATGGCTTGATAAGAAGTAAATTAATCCACCTTTTCAACAGTAGGATATACAATTGGCAAAAATAATGAAATTGCAGAACAGAGGTTATTTTAGAAACCTTGGTGTGCACCGTATTAAAATGTATTCAATTTATTATTCCTTATACCACTTAAGAATTGTTATCTTTCACAATTTTCTGGAATATATATTTTCTTACGTAATTAATGAGTAGAACCTGTAGACATTGTATGCTTTTTTGTTCAATATATTTTTTTACATTGGCTGCTTCTGTGTGTAATGTAATAATGCGAGTTAATTAACATTTTCCCACCAGTATTTTTCATAATAATGACCATGTGTATATCGCTGTAATCTGGTTGTGTATTTTGCAATTCCAATAAAGAGTGAATTCAAAGGACCAGAAATGATTAATTTGATAGTGAATGCAACATTTTGTGTCCCTTTATCTTCCACATGCAGTGAACCTGATAGAATATTAAACACGTCTGAAAAATGTTCTTAGTGTGTAATCGTTATTCCCAATATTTCAGTGACAACATGCTTCACACTTTTTAATAAATGAAACCGCATTTGGGGTGCCTCAGCGTGTGAACTTCACTGAACTGTGACGCAGGAACTTTGACTGTGTCTCCTTGGCGCTGGTTGCTCTCTGTGGTCATTCCATTATTCATCACTTACCGAGGGCTGCAAAAGAAAAGTCTGGATCGAAGCGGTGCCATGGCAGGTAAACTGCACTGCGTCTTGTCGGCACTGAAATACAAGAGTGGAAACGGATATTGTGACACATTGAGTATGACCCATTGTATACCTGTCACTTTTTGCATTCGTGCATTTTCTCTCTTGGGCTTCATTTTATTCCCATCGGCAATTTTAAGTGTATCGTGAATGCAGCTGAATTTACAACTGGAATACAATACAGTTCTACGTTCAGCTGCATTTGCAGAAAAAAACACCACCTTTCATAACATATCCCTCACACGTGAAAAGGGTGTGTTTTATTATTTTTGCTTTATTTTGAACAAAATGCATGCGAGTCATGATGTATAGAAAAATTCCACCCAATGGTATCGAAACGTACACCTGCCTCTGTGTGTTACCTTGCGTTTGGCGGGAAGGGGTGAGTGGTGGCAAAGTTATGTTTATAAAAAAAACACTCAAATTATTCTTGCGATGATTGAAAATATGCTATATGCTGTCGTGTTTATGCTTCACGTTTGTTTGCGAATCGGTTAGCACATTTGTTTCGCGATGAAGTTTTAATTGACAGTTATTGTTTACATCTTGCTGTTTAATAGTTCCTAAAAAGGTATTTTCCTTAATTGAGGTGTTACGTTTTTAGTGGTGATCCGTTTCCCTTTCATATTATTTTCAGATGAAATGCATGGTTTGAATCGTATTGTGCAATAATTGTTTAAATTATTTTTCATGAAATGTTAACTTTTATTTTAGTGTAAGCATGAATGCAATTTTTGTAACTTATAATAGATTTTTGTATCGGGTCTCTTTATCTGAGTACAATGCCCACCTCTGCGTCGTACATCCTCCTCCACCCGACAGTAAAATATATAAAGTCACGTGAACAAACATGGCAATTTACTATTGGCACGTGAATAAACTTTAATAAATTTGTCTGTGTCAGCTGGAGGAGGGTGTCACATTGGCATTAAACTTTTGATTTCTTACAAAAAATGATGAATCGTCAAACAATTAATATTTTGACACATTTAAAAAATATATATTTTAAAAATTTTCTTCTTAGGATCTGCAAGCAGCATGAAATCTAAAAATACTTTTTCATGTGCCCAAGTGTTTCTCTGCTGACAGCCAACGAATGGAAATAAAAACCAACTGAAATACGCAGTGACAGTTGTGTCAGAGTAGCTCTACAACTTGGATAGAAATGCCAAAAGTTATCCCCTTCTGGCTTTCCTCAAATAATTGCATCTCCTTAGGAAGAGTTTTCCCCTAGAGGGCAGTGCCTCTCAACCAATTCACCTTTTCAGCTTGTGCCGCCGGAAAACAGATTGTTTGTCAGTCACAATCAATACAGTTGAACCAAACTACTCTGAATGGTCAATGTGGCTGTGTTAGCCCCCCAACCTATGGCGTGATCTAGCAGTCTGTAAACCAAGGCTTGGGTTTTGTAAGCCGGCAATTCATTATGGAAGACGAACTGTAATTAGAAATTCATGAAAATGTCAATGTAATATCTGCTGCAGGGAAAATGGATGCTACCGTATTCTTGTTTCATGATTATGGTCATGCAGCTACTAATTTGCAGCTGCGTTCTGAGTTTAGTGAACACATTAAAATGCATTTTTGAAAAGCTGTTTTAATTTCGTGCACCACAGATAAGGTAGCACAATAATTAATTTGAATGAAGAGAATAAATTGAGAATTTTCTACAGTTCACAAAGCAGTAATTTATACCCAAGGGGGAATATTTTTCTTATGTGTTTTGTTTGGTGGGTAATACTTAATGGAATTGCTTTTCCAGTCAATTGTCAACATTATTTCATCCCAAGATGAAGCAAATATAATATCTGAATATAAATTGTTAGCCGCTTATTCACCGTCTAGTATGCAAATTATGTTTTAATAGGATGAGAAATAAATACATTTAGTTTGCAGGTTATTCATTACAATAAATACAATTATAATACAGTTCTTAGAATGTCGACTTGTCTAATGCGATGTAGTTGGGGCATTCACTTTCATTACAACTTTCCAGTGCGCTAATTTTACTTAGGGACCTATTAACAAACTGCGTTTAATATGACTAAACCTTTTTCGATTTAAAGCTTTCGTGACTGCAGGGATTCCTCTTCTTCGTTGAAAGACAGCGTCCGAATGGTGTTCATTCGGACGCTGTCTTTCCGACAGCCCTGTTCTTCACCTGAGGACGGCTGCTTGCGTTGTGGCCAAAACGTCGTGAGAATTGTATTTTATTATGTTTTATTTTTATTCTTTTATTATTTCCCTTCTACGTGACTTTACCGAAAGAACCAAGGAGATGAATCCCTGCAGTCATGAAAGCTTTAAATCGAAATTGAATGTATAATCTCATATTCTTGTTTTTTATCTAAATGTAATTTGTCCTGTGGGTGTTTTGGAGTTGTTCCCAAAGCAGTAATGAACAATAACGATGACCGCTTTACTGCAATATGATTTATCCCAGGGCATTTTGAGGAATTGTCGTTATTCAGGGTAGTTATTTTTATCAAGAATAGATGCCTCTATGGTCCATTTTACTGTATTTTGTCTTTCTCATTTGCTCTCTATCACTTGTAATATTTTGTTCACACTATTAATCTAAACGTACAATGAATCATATATGCATACCGTTTGCATGTATTTTGAAAAAAATATTTTCAAATGCTGAATTTGATGCATTGTAATGCCTTATCGAGACTTTTTGTTCAGAATGCCCATTAAATTGGTGTCTCTTGTCCACAGCACTGATTGTCGGGTTTGTGTTAACATCTTCAAACTACTGCTTCTTTGCATCAATGCTGGTGTTTTATATGACCTCCTCATGGCTCACTAAGTGGAAGGGCGAGATAAAGAAACGGCTGGATCCTGAGTATAGAGAAGGTGAGTACACTCAGTTGATGGAGCAAATAAAACTGTAGCTGTTGCTCTAGAGGCTAAACTTAGAACGGTGACAAACATACGCAGTTACCCGTGGCAGGGCTGTTCTGAGACTCAATTCAGAACCAGTGATCCCTAGCGGGTTTAAAGAAATCCCCTTTGGCATATATGGCCAATAAGCTGCACTACCAGTGTACAAACAGTAAATGATTTGTGGCTTTGCTTGTGGAATGTTAAAACATGTTACAGGGCACTCCGCTGATTCCCTGGGGCATAGGAACCGCAGTAACCTCAAGATAAATCTTTGTTCGGGTTTGCAGAGAGTGAATGTTATTCATTACAGAAGACGCGGTTAAATGATTGTTATAGACTTTGGCACGTTCATTGCCATAACATACTGGGGGTTGCATGAACCAGCTGTGTACATTTTAGCTGCAGAGATTTTCCTAAACACAAAAATATCCGGCACTTTTTCTTGCCCTTTGTGATGGGACAATACATACTGTGCCTCAAGGAAAGTTTGTTCCTGTTTCATTTTACTGGCCAGACTTTGGGAACCACAGTGTTAAATGTCAGCTTTTAACTGCAGGAGGGTGACCATCGAATCATGTCGACCGCAATTGTCCTTTGCGGTCTAAAGCAGTTTGGTCTCCACTACTTTTTAAAAATCAATGCTAATTTAATATGGCATAGGCAAGTTAATTCACATATTTCTTAGTGCATTGCTCCTTCCCTAATAGTGCGAACTTGGCAGCAGATGGTAATAAAACATCGCTTTTAAATCGCAAGCATTCGTAACGGGAATTTCATTGGCTTGTTATACAGCTTGGACATTTAGGGATTTGCCATTCAGGTACTATATCTTGCTGTGAGTTGGAAGAAGTAAAAAAAATGTGCATGCTCTTCAATTATACAACTTGCAGACACATCGGGGTAATTATTTGAGCGAATGCTGCACAAAACCTTTGTTGCTGTGTTTGTTTCTTTTTAGGACATTTTTATTTGACCATTGCATCGCAAAAATAGTTTTCCTCTGCATGCTCATGCTGGTGATTGAAATTGTATTGATATAAAATATGAAATTGCATTTGATCTTTATTTTTGTTCTACCCATTGTGTTTTTGGAATATGCTAATAACTATTCCATGTAGGAATACAATGTTCATGAATATTTTCTGCCCATAAAAAAATGTTTCTGCCCTTAAGAATATGAAATAATGCGATCACGTTTAATTTGGTGACTCATTAATGAGCAAAAGGGCATTTGTGCCTTTGGGCGTATATTTATATATTGCACAACAAATGTGTGTGTTATGTCCACATGTCCATGGAATGACAGTGGTTAGCGTATTGTGCTACAAACCCTTTAACGTGCGATTGGTTTCCCGGCCATGGCTAACATCTCGCAAATTGTATCAGAACATTTTCTGAGCCTTCCCGAAGCCGATTCAGCCTTAAAGGAATACCTGATGGAGTGTGTAAACAGCACTGGGGAGACTAAAGGTGGCTGGGTGTGGTGATAGTCACACCACCACATCTTGTGGTGGTGTGACTGGAAGATCTTGTGGTGAGGGGTGTCATAGTGGCGAGATGTTAACTACCTCTCTTGGTATACAGGAGGTCGTGGGTTTGATGCCGACCCACCTGATGCCTGCTATATATTTGGAGTTTGCACATTCTCCCTGTGGTTGCGTGGATTATTCTCCGGGTCTAGTTTTTCCCTCAACATTTTCAGTATTTGTCTGCTATAAATGTCCATGATAAGCCACTTCGTTGAGCCATCATTTGTGGCCAGGTCACTTCTGAAAAGAGCTATAATGTAAAGCTCAGTGGGCCTTACCTGGTAAAATAGAAAAATAGTATCTTTTGCCACGTCGGCCCTAATAGGTGCTACCTAACATTATTTTGCCCCAACAGTCTATAAAGCCTACGTAGGGGGAAATCTTTGTCTTTTTGTGTGCACATGCAACCACATGCCTACGCTGCTGTTCCTCTGCAGGCGGACAACGCAACTGGGTTCAGGTGTTCTGCAACGGCGGCGTTCCCACCGAACTGGCGCTGCTCTATGTGATCGAGGTTGGGCCCGGGCAGCTGCCCATTGACTTCTCGTCGCACTACTCTGCCTCGTGGCTCTGCCTGGCACTTCTGGGGGCCCTCGCGTGTAGCTGCGGCGATACGTGGGCCTCCGAAGTAGGGCCGATTCTGGCTCGCTCGTCGCCGCGCCTTGTCACCACGGGCTGCAAGGTGCCCCCTGGTGAGTGTGCCCGGTCCGCAACCCCTTTCCCACGTGACTGGTCGACTATATTTACCAGTAACTGTACAGGACTCTTAATGCCCCATGTCAGACCCGGCTCGGTTGTGAATTCAGTTTTGTATCATTCGATTGCAAGTCTTTTCTTCTTGTTGAGGTTCTTCGTCCAATACTATAATTATATTTTATTTACAGCCCTTTTGTCAATCCACTGCTGGATGAGGGCTTTTCTAGTCCACGTGGCTTATGCGGTTATTTGACTGTGGTTCATCACGCTGGTCAGTGCGAGTTGGCGATGGGAGGGAGCATGAATGTCGGAGCATAGAAGTACAGTACAGTAATGTATGTTATTGCACTCTGCCCACTGCTGTCCACCTCGGCCCAATGTACGCCATGATATACTGTCCCCTTTTTCGCGAGTACCTGTGAACATCTTTTTCTTTTGTATAGCAAGTTCTGTACTCTGCGTCAACGTCACTGCTTCCCCGCCTCTCCAGCAACCCACACCACATGAATGTTTGGACTTTGTAATTGATCGAGCAGCAGCACAGTGGTTGCAACACAGTGGCGAGTTCGATTCCTGGCAACGGCTAACATCGGTGGCGAGTTCTATTTCAACTGGTCTTGGGCACCTCCATCGCCAACCTGCACTGACCAGTGTGATGAAGCGTGGTCACAACCCCCGCGACTTGCACAGTGTCAAATAGGCTGCACCTCCGACGAGCAAGTTTGGCTACGTAAAGTGCAAAATAAGTTTTACACGCATATAGCCCTCGCCCAGCAGTGAATGGATAAAAGGGCTGTACATGTACAATCGCTGCATCCACGTGATGACCGTGCACCTTCCCACGCAGGCACCAACGGTGGTGTGACAGTGGTGGGGCTACTCGCCAGCCTGTGCGGTGGACTGTTGGTGGGGCTTGCCTTCTTTGTGACGCTCACTGCCTTGAGCTCGCGAGAGCTCGACCGCGTGCCCTCCCAGTGGCCGCTCATTGTCTACGGTGGTGTGGCCGGTCTCCTGGGATCCCTGATCGACTCGTATCTCGGCGCCTCCATGCAGTACTCGGGTAGGTGTGCGTGTCCAGTCGGGCTCCTTTGCTGTCCTCCCCGTAGCCGTGCGCAGTTTACTTTGACGAGCGGTAGTGCATCTCGGAGGCTGCCGAATGGCTCGGAGTTCAGAGCGCTGAGCTGGCTCTGCTGAGATCTTGGGTTCGAATTTAGGAAGCCGCCTGTAATTAAAAGTGGGTTCTCAAGTGTAGTGATTTTATGGTCTCTCACCCTGATCACCAGTGTGACTGTACACAAAAATACTGAATTTAGCAACATTTCAGCTCGTGTAAAAGTGTCCACCCATTGTGCGGACTAAAGCTCACTTGTGATATCAGCTTCTATGGTCTACAACACAAATGGTTGCACTGCTCTGTGAGACATCCAAATGGATGCTTTGTCTCATTATATGACAAGCGATGGCACAGTCAGAATCAAATGGGTTAAAAGATAAAAAGAGTGGCAGTAGATCTCAAAGTGCTTGGACCAAAGGAGCTTGCACTCCTGAAGGTGAATACATTGTTTGGCGCGGCTTGAAAAGACGTAGGTGCTCCTGTGACTCGCCAGGAAAGCCTTTTATACTTCTCTCCGGTGCTGTCAGCAACAGAGTTCACTTTTCAGCCTTTGCCAAAGAGGGGGAGGTGTTGATCTCCTCACCTTGTACGTAGCTGGGATGGTATTGACATGGGAGGCAGTCTTTGAAGTGTAGTTTGGAGAGGCCATGGTTTTCCACTTTGGCAGTGTTTGTGCTTTTTAGCTGCTATGCGACTTATAGCAAAGATGTGTGATTGAAGGTCACGATGGTCTTTTTGTAGTGCATATTTGTGTGTGTGCGCTTGCACATCATCACCAAGACGCTTCTTGAAGTGGTTTTACAAAACATTTCAACGCCATAAACGTATACAACTGTAACAAACTTTCTTCTGCAAAGTCTCTCTGCTGTCCGTGAATTCATTTATTTCCCTCCAGTTCTTTTGCTGCCTTGCTTTATCCACGTCTCCTCTCTGCCCTACTTTTATTTATTACGCATCGACTCGTATGCAACAGAGGCTTACGACGAATCGCCCTTTCAGCTTTGTGACGTGTGATCAAACCCTATCGAGTCGTGACGGTGCAACCGATTTTAAAATCGATTTGTGTCGCTAAGACTCGGCAGTAAAACGTGTACATGTCTGCGCAGGATACGATGAGCACCGCGGCGTCGTGGTCAATGTGCCGTCAACACAAAGCAAGCACATCTCTGGAAGGCCAATCTTGGACAACAATGGTGTGAACCTCATTTCTGCTGTTATAGTTGCTGTCATGTTCCCAGGATTTGCGTGGGCATTCTGGCCCCGTCGCTAAACAATCCGTTGGCGTGACGAACACTTGAAGGACTGTAATGGTGCGAGGGGTATACAGTCAGCAGAGCTTTGAGGATGAAGATGCTTACAAAATAGCTGCACCATCAACCTATTGTTAGTCAATTAAAATGTGTACCAATCGCATTGTGATTTTGTGTTAGAAGTCTCGATGATTTGTACCGTGCATATCCTAGTACAATTCTAAGTCAAGTTTGTGGCCTTTGCAAGTGGTTGACCACCCGTTGTACCAAGTCAAACCATTTGGTTATAGATACTCTCAAGTAGAGAGGGGTGGATTAACAGACATTTAAACTGAATTTGCCATAAATAAGTAACTGCATTTGCAGGATCGGTTGTAACAAAGATTGAATTAGAAGCCAATCGAACTGCTCACACTATATGGAGCGTTTCAATATTATAACCTCTAGTGTCAATGTACCTGTTATAAGCATATACTGATGGAGTATTGAAATACTCCTGATAAATGGTAGGTGCAGCTTTTTAAAGCTTATTTTTCTCAAAACATTTCAAATGCCCCTTATAATACATAATTTTTAGGGATCTGTAATTTTTAGCCTAATAATAATTAAGAATTTCATTTATATGGCTCTTTTCAGCAGCGTGGTACCGACAGATTTGC
The DNA here is from genome assembly GCF_965212315.1 of Lampetra planeri. NCBI lineage: Eukaryota > Metazoa > Chordata > Hyperoartia > Petromyzontiformes > Petromyzontidae > Lampetra > Lampetra planeri. The sequence continues at coordinate 7,033,595 of NC_136122.1, read as the reverse complement.
CTCCAGAGCTGACATGACCATGTGTGTGATTTATCTTTTTCAAAGACCACTCTGTCAACTTCAGTTTTCACTACAGCACTTGTCAGCATTTGGACCTAAATTCTTGATAAAAAAACCTTAGTCAACAATAAATTGGTGCGTCTTGACAGCAGCTCAGCCACACTATTCCAGAGACGACTTGCGATTTGAATTAAGGTAGATGCCACTTTATATTTATACATTTTTCACAGCATAAAATTGGGGAAAAAACAATCCTTTGTTTGCGTATAGTGATGTGGATATTCTGAAACGTTATCATGGCTTAACATTTCTTGGAGGGCCATTTCTTGTACATTACACGTCAGCTGATTGTAAATGGCCATTGCCAGGTATGGTTCTTACGCGTGAATCTCGTGCATGGCAGATGGGCCAGTTCTGACTGCAAGCCATTGTAGGTTGCTTTGTGAATTAACGGGCCTCTCCTCCGATTCGCACTCCAAGGTGTACGGCACTTAATAACTTCCTTACCAACTTACCATTACTACCACTGCCACCTCTGACACTTTTTGCATTTACTAATTTTTTCTGCATGTATCCTTGTTCTTAAAAAAATAATAAGGCAATGGTGGTTCAGCTATTTGGTAAATATTTTGAGTGAGCCATCTCTTTTGCAGAATAGCTTGTAGAGGACAAAGTCAAGCTTGGGGAACAAGGCCTGTACAATACTGAGGATGTTGGCTGCTGTTAGAGATCCTTGAGTTGTTGGTGATTGGTTACGGAGCTCTGGGAGGGCTTTAAGACTTAGGTCTGAATCTAAAGTAATTCATGTCATTTATCATGAAACTATTATGATGGATGGGGGCAGAAATAGCTGTTTTCACGTACAAATGCAGTGGAAATATCTAAACATTATTGACGAGGTATAGAGGGAACAGCAATGTCGAATATATATTCCTCGTTGAACACTAATTCTTACCTATTTGCCTTGACAATCTAACTGATTTTTTTCCCTCCAGTAGTAAAGATGCTTATCTTTCATCTCGGTGATGTATTTGCTTTAGCTCTTGCGTGTAATCCAAATTTCTCACGGAGCTTAGTTCTTCCCATGAGTGGCACCCTTCACACCGTGGATAAAATAACATACAGCCCTTTGCCAATCCACTGCTGAATGATAAAGGCCTTCTGCCGTCCGGTCGCCGGGTTAATGCTGAAGTGCGCCAATCGCTGCCACTACTCCCCATGGATAAAATAAGTTCATGGCAAAGCAGAATATTGTTATTGAGTAGCAAAGTGTTTATATTGAAGTCCAGTTAATTTTGCTTTGCGTGCACAAGAAAGGATGTTATTTCTTTTTTCGTGTGCATTAAATAGAGTTGCTGCGTCTGCAGCAAATAAATATATGAAAGTGTTTATCAAAAAATGCTGTTTAAACAGTTAGATAATACGTTTCTTTGGACTTTATGTCTGGTTTGCACATTGATATAACGTTGTTTTAATATACTTTAATTGCGTTTACATGCACTATGCAGAAATGCAATCGTTTTTTGTACTTGGATTTACACATGATTGCAAATGTTGGTTGGTAGAGACCAACATAATTCCTATTTTCAGGCTTAAATGCAGTTTTTTAGGCTTGCTCAAAATTACGTTGATTATCGTCAGGGCATTATCATCGAATGCCTTGCAGGGTTTCCCTGAGGGAGTATGCATGGTGCGTCGTGGACTGCTAGAGGTGCATTTTATTGAGCGACAGGCCCCCCTTGTGCTTTTCAGGGAATTATGGCAAAGGCCGACAGTGCACATAGAAGATAATTGTCATTTTCTCTTGAGAAAACGTATTCCTCACTACAATAAAGGAGCATTTTCTTCTGAATCAAATGATGTTGGTTAGAGTTCACTTTCTTGAGCTTGTTCTCTTAGTTGGAACCTTTCCTGGCATACTTTATTTGTTTCATGCATTAGGCCACATTCTTGTTAACCATTCGAAGTGTTTTTTTTTCCGTATTGCATATGGCTTGGATTTAAATCCTTTTGAATGGGGAAAAAATTATTGGGGCACAATGCGACTGATAAAGATGAATCTTATCAAGCTCTACAAAGTACACCGCGCCTCTTGTTCATGCCATGGCTGATGCATATTGCAGTCTTCCAGTGTCGTAACGAGGCTGTAACCGTTTCTTTTTGCACTCTGCTGCACATACACACGGTACGTTCACTTAATCTTGAACTGGGTCATGCACCAAATTTCGAGCACGTGCCCCATACGGATTTCAAATGTTTTTTATTTGTTCACAATGGGATTGTGCACGGTCTCACTTTTTTATGCTTGTGTGCATTTGCTCAAAGCCATATTATTAAACGTTGGACTTGTTTTATTTGACCACATGGATGCAGAAACCACGCACATTGATTTTACGTTTTCTTGTCAATCTTAAGTAAATATGCTTTTACGTAAAAACTGGAGACTGCTACTTCGATGAATGTCTTGACGAAAAATGTTATGTTTGAATAAAAATAAACTGCACTGATAAAAAAAATGAATCGTCTTTGTTTATTTGAATCGAGATGCCTATTAAAATTAGTTACACATGCTTTGAAGGCAGTTGATTTTATTTGTGATTGGCACATTTTATCAAGGTAAATTTGCACCAATTCAGCAGTTCAGAACCAGGATCAGAATATCTATCTTAGAGAAATCTGATGAGCTATGAAACTCTTTTTCACAGATGCCCAGCAGTTCACTTCCAGGAGGCAGATGCTATATGTTTATCTTTCCACGATTACTGACATTTGGGCACTGCCAGCCTGCTAGGAAGGGGTCAAGTTCTGACCCTGAAATAGAACCAGGGCCTCGGTCTGTGGTCCCAATGCTTCATCAGGCATGAGGCCCTGGGCTCAGGCAGGTAGCCTGAATCTTGGTAATAAAAGGCAGCGATAATGCACTTTATAAGGCTTTTTGACCATGGTGATGTTGCACACTTCTACAAAATGTTATTGAGTGTGACATCGTTTTGCTGCCGAGAAGGTAACGTTATTGCGCATTAAATACTTGCGGGAACAAACGTATGTTCACGATTTTTCTTGTTAGAACGTTTTCCAAATGTGCCGTTAATACGGACGCAGTTGGGAAGTTGAACCCCAGCGTGACGTGGAGCATGTTACCTCGTTTCAGCACCTGCCCTGCGACTGGGTCTATCGTGGACCCAGCTCGGTGTGCAGCACAGATCAATACGTGAGTCCAGGGACCCCAGGCCTTCATGGGATCATCGATTTGACTCCGTAGAGTTGCCATGGAAATGCCTATTCTTGAGCCCAGCCACTTTTTTTTTTATTTTACCACGTAAGGCCCACTGAGCTATATACAGCTTTTTTTCAGAAGCGACCTGGCCACATGATAGCTCAATGAAGTGTTTTATGTGGAAATGTATAGGAGCCAAATACTTTAAACGCGTGTTGATTCTAAATGTGGAGGGAAAAACCGGAGGACCCGGAGAATAATCCACACGACCACGGGGTGAGACCTGAAAATTCCAAATATACATGCGTTGGAGTCGGGATCAAAGATTCCCCCCATATAGCCTTAGACTGTAGGGACAAGCACTGTTAGTGAGAACCTATGAAGACCAGATCCGTACACGAGGGGGGTGGGTGGCCAGCACCACGCCTGGCCGCCTTTGTCTCCTCAGTGGCGATGTTTACACATTTCACCAGGTACTCATTTGAGGCCCAGGACCGGTTCAGATAACCGTCACTGGTGTTGGCTGTGCGAGAATCGAACACGGGTCGCCAGGTTCGTAACGTCGCACGCTAACTGGGATTGAACCCACGGCCTCCTGCATACCGGGCGAGGGAGTTAACATTTCGCCACCTGGGTGCCACCGCGTGTGTAAGCACCAGGCCAGCACGGTTTCCACTGGCCATCGAATGATACGTTGACGGAACTCGTGCAAGAAGTTGATGTTGGCTGAGTACATATGCAGTGGTGATAGCACAAAATAGGAAACCTGGACATTTAAATACAAAAGTTACAGGTCTCACATATGAAATCATAATTCAGTGTCCTGAATAAACACAATGTTGTGGGGTTTGCTTCATTGTGTGTTGTACATACATCTGCACACGTTAAAACCATAGTCCCAAGCTGTAGAGAAATTGTATTCATGTATTGCAGTGATTTTGCTTATGACGATGTTTTTGTTATAAATGTTGCTTAATTTATTACAGGCTGACACACTGGTTAAGTAAGGTTGTATATATTGTCCTATTTGCTTGAGACTCGTAATTTTGTTCAATCATGACGATTTTGCACAATGTATGTGCAGCAGCACCACATTATTGGTTCGGTGAGGTCATATGGGTCACGTAAATTGTCAAAAAACCATAGGTCGAGCAGGCAAATTTCCTTGCGTAAATGTTCCGAGTTAAAGTTTTCTTCTTGGGCAGATCTGTCCAGATAAGAGGGGAGGGTGGGGGTGCCAGCCTTGGGCCTTTCCAGCCTACACCGTGTCGGTCCACTGGGCCATGATTGTGATGGCTCGGTAATGGTGCAAATCTCATCTGTTTAAAGAGAAGCAACAATATTTCAGTGTTTTAACATTGCATGCTCACTTTGAAGATTGAAACATGTGCAGATAATGTATTAATTTAAACTAAAATTTGCAGCATTTGGCATTCCCAGTTACCTCCATGAACTATGTATATGTGCGAAACGAGGTTAATAGATCTGTAATTCTTCAAGTCTGAAAATTCTCGATCTGTCTCGTTTTACCTAAGATGTGTGTGGATTGGAAACAGGGACATTGACAAAGAAAATAAAACGCAGTCTAAAGCATGAACATGACAGAGAGAACCCAACATGGATTATAGAGCACGCACAGCTTTGACACATTAAGTTGAGAGAAGTAGACTTGGGCAATATATATTTAAGGGCTTACATCTTGAATCCTTGCCTCACTTGATGTAGCAAATCTGATTTTTTATTTTGTATTTTATTTTTATTAATTTTTATTTCATTTTTTACCTACGTGACTTTACCGAAAGAACCAAGAGTATAAGACTTGGGCAAAGACTTGTCACTGGAATGGATGATGGTTGGTGGTTGATGTTCAAGACGAATAACGGAGTGCCAACAAAAGGAGAGAACATTTCTGAGAGGACCTCAACAGCAGAGATGCAATAACGAAATTAGTTTTGTGTGCAGCAGGTAGATGGATAGTTGCATCGCGTGACAGATGGCGTGTCCTTCGGGAGGTCTTCATCCCGCAATGCATAGATTATGGCTGATGATGAATTAATACCGGGCGTCCCATAAGTCTGGAATCGTAGAGAAAAATAACGAATTCATATTTTTTTGTTTCTGAAGGCCCAATATGTATCTGCGTAAGGAAGTACGAATGCAGATAATTTCTACTAATAGGAAATCGGAGACGGGGGAGGTCCCTGTTGAATGTAACAGAATGCATTCAGACCACGAGCCAATAACACTGAGCTGTGTTAGCAAACGTGTTGCAAAGTTAAGGGAAACGCGATCCATACGGGATAAACCACACTGAACTTTTGAGGAAATCCACCGACGATGATACAGCCATTGGAGTTGTGTTTTAGGAACAATGGTGGACACATTGAGCACGTGCTGTGAATAAAAGCGTTATAATTGCCTTTTTGTATTCTTTTTCCTATGATTCCAGACTCATGAGACACCCTGTAGTTAACTGGGCAGCTGCACATTTTGAGAACACTTGTGATTGTAGCTTGGTGGATGTGCAAACAGAGCTCACCTCCCAACACGAATCATGTTTGCAAACATGTTTAACTCGTTTAAAAATTTCCATCCGAAAAAGTTTGACGAATTACTTTTTTTCGGGACCTTGTCTGTCGTGCAACAAGCGACACAACGCGAGCAATTTCCCTGAACGACATAAGTCTCTTCCATCTACACCTTCAGCACAACAAAGTGGTTCACATTGTAAGAGCATGTGTTCTTTTAAGATAACAGATTGGGCAGACATTGTTATTTTTTTTCCCTCTCCCTTGTGACAGGTACAGAAGATACATTTTATAATGTACTGTAAAATATACGTACAGCGTATGAAAACGCTATTCATCCTCGGTAAACTTTATTTTCCATACACGAGAATTCTTCCAAATTGAGTTTGTACTGGACTGTTCGTATAGCCACAGCAACAATTTTACCTTTTGCAGTATTTTAGCCAGACGGATGGATTGCCTTTGGCGTTCGGGCTATAGCTTCAGCTTCCAATGCACAGCGATGTCTTTCTGCCTGTCTGCTTGCATTTCTTGTTCGAATAGCCTAGTCGCTCGCAGAATAATTCAAACATGTCAAACTGATTTCACTTGACAAGATGTATCTGTTTTCGAAAGTTACTTCCTACTCTCCATCAGCAGAGCAATTAAAATTGTAATAAGCATCTTTTTAATGGGGCATTTATTTGCACAATGCTTTCTCTTCATCGTTTATATTTAAAAGCTGACTTGTTTTTGGAAACAAAAACAAATATTAACATTCTTAAAATAAAATGTTGATGTGCCAGCATGGCTGCATGTAATCCCTTGCTTCCTTTTTTCATACGCATGCTAAATAGACACACGATGCAATGCCCATTGACATCAACAGAGGGCATGCAAGGTTTTGGAGTCTTTCCCAGGATGTCATATCCCATAATTGGATTTTATCTTTCTAAAATACTGTCCTGTATATTACTATCATCATCATCATATCATGATCAGTCTGCTGCTGTATGAAGACCTCCCTAAGCTGTCACCATCCCTCACGATGCAGAAATCCACCTTGTACTTGCACAGCAGCTGATTCATCGTTCAGTCCATTGGCTGTCACCTCATTCGGCTTGACCTGCCCAAGCTCACCTTGCTTTCTTAGCAGAATGATGTATTTTATCTGCAGATGTTTTGTAATCCGTGGGGTTTTCTTTCTGGGTCTCAATGTAGAGTAATTCCAATAATGCATCTCCCTGTTCCTGGGTGCACTTTTCAGTTATAGTTTATTTTTTTCCATTAATGTTCATATTTTTTATACAAAATTCATAACTAAACATAATCATAGAACCAGCCGCTGGAACAATGGAGATCTATTTGAGTAATTTGACGATATGCTCAGAAATGAAGTTTCTCAACTGTGGAATAATGCCTCATTCATTATATTCAAATAGACACCTGAACTGACAAAGGACTCAAGCGCATACTACCACATGTATGCAAATAATTCACGAACATAATTGAGTACAGAATAATGAACATACCTGAGGCCAACCAACCATGTGATTTAGAAGAGGGGTTTCTATCATTTCCCACGTAACTATCATCAGATTTTGGGAAAAGATGGATGAATAGCAAATTGATTTGCCAGGTAAGGCCCACTGAGCTTTGTAGATCTTTTTCAGAAGTGACCTGGCCACAAATGATAGCACAACGGTGAGTGGCTTATGCGGAACTATATCAGCCAAATACTTTAAACGCGTGTTGATTCTAAATGTGGAGGGAAAAACCAGAGGTCCCGAAGAAAAATCCATGCGACCACGGGGAGAACATGCAAACACCATGCATACGGGCGTCGGGGTCAGGATTGAACCCACGTCCTGTACACCAGGCGAGGTAGTTAACATCTCACCACCGTCGCACCCCAATGTCATTGTCCGCCCTTTGTAGATTACGAATACACATTTGATTTGGTGGAAATTAATGCAGTCGAACAAGTTTTCGCAAATTAAGGCCGAAATTAAATACAAATATGATTTCTTTTTTAAAGAATTAAACGGCTTAAAGGGGATTGCAAGAAAAGGAATTTCAAAATACAGAGCAGATGGAGAATTAGGCAAGGAAATAATGCAATCGCCAATGTTATTCAGTGACAGTACTAGTTTTCTGAAAATTATTTTACAGAAATGAAGGCATGAATATAAATGTAGAGGATAATGTCGGATTTGCTGTTGACGCATTTCACAAACAATAGGTACCAATGGATGCTATTTACCAACGTTTAGTAACGTAGCGCGATATAGCCTTATCAGTCCAATAGCATTGATGCATTTACATTGGCATTGTCACCTTGTGAAAGGAACGAACAAGAAAGGGACAATTCCCTTCCATTCATGGAACCTCAAATTCCCCTTCCAACCAATTGTATTCAACTTTGTGCTCTCGGCATCACAAGGCGGTGTGCCCATTTTGAGCCCTTGCAGAGTGACGCGTCGCCCGTGTACCGTGGTGGAGCATGGTCTGTAGCCCCGTATTCGATTTAGCAAAAAGCGCATATGCACAGAAATACACAAACGTGCTTTATAATGGATTAGTGGGAAGTACCCGACGTTGCCCCGGTGAAAAAGACAGACACACACATCGACTAACACACACTTACAGACATTGACCCAAACACATCGACTTACACACACACACACATGGACTCACACACACAGACATCGACTTTAGATACACACACATGGAGTTACACACACATATCGACGTACACACATACAGTGACTCACACACACACATCGACTCAAACACACATACATAGACTCACACACACATCGACCTACACACACACATGGACTCACACACACACATAGACTTACACACACATCGGCTCACACATATGGACTTACACACATATATGGATTAACAAACACATGGACTCACACACATCGACGTACACACACACACATCAACTGACCCACATAGACACAAACACACATCGACTCGCATGAACATCGAGCCACACACACATCGGCTGACACGCAGACATATCGACTTACACACAGCGACTCGCACACACACGCATAGACTGACACACATGGACTTACACACACACTCACACACATCGACTTACACACACATGGACGCACACAGACATCGACTTACACCAACCCCCACACACACACATCGACTTGCACACAGACACACAGCGACTCTCACACACCAACTTTAGATACACACAAATGGAGTTACACACACATTTCGACGTACACGCATACAGCGACTCACACACACATCGACTCACACACACACATACATTGCCGTGGTGAGGCCTAGTCCCGTGCAGAGCCCCCGGCCTCGCCTAGACTGGCCAGCCAGCCGAGATGGCACCTTGGCAGGCTGGGGGCTGGGCTGCTACCCCCCCCCCCACCATCCCTCCGCTTGCGCTACAATAATACTATCTAAGTGATATAATATTAATATCTACGGACTCTATAGTAGTAACTAAGCCTTATGTGTATTTTGATTGAATTTTTAACACGTAAAAGAAAATGTGCCCCTCACCCCCACCGAACGCGTGTCACTTGGTAGGGGCCGTCCCCCCCAGCGAAGGCGTGTGAGTTGGTATGGTCGATCGCGCGCGATTTAATAAATAAATCAACGAAAACTGCACAAAATCGCCAAATAAAGTACTTAAAAGTTGACGGATGGTAAAAAAGAATAGCACTTGCTCACCGCGAGGATTACGGCGTGGTACCTGCATATTTTTTGTCGTAAACCCCATCGTTTGAGAGCCAAATCCCTCGCAAGCGTGCGCACACACACAGACAGACAAAAAAATTACATTTATTTTAATGGATAAAGATCTTAGGCTAGGCACGCCAGCTGTGTCACAATACACGTGTGCTCATTGAATTGGTCTTTACCAAAACGTTAGATATTGTTTTTATTTAAGATAACCTTTCTTGATAGTAGTCTGTTGACAAAAATACAAATCTGTAAAAGACGAGAAAATTGCATGGTAAGAGAATAATAGTGCAAGCTTGAAAACCATGATATTTGAGCAAATACACAAAAACGTGGAATAAGCACACAGACTTTTGAGCGTGTGCAAAATACCTGAATTTCCTGAATAAGTGCATTGTGGTCCCCTTGTCTTAAGATCAACATCAATATGAATGTGTGCACATGTGATTGACTGACAGCAACAGTGATGCAGTGTGAGTCAACTCGACATTCGCCAAGCTAATGGTCCCCAAAATGTGGATGTGGGAGTAATAGATGTACAGTATCATTCCCAGAGGCAAATTTGCAACGGCGAGCATTGGTGACTATACTGTGCTGATGAGCCTTAATTAGGATTAAAACCGATCCACAAATGTCTACCACTGCATCACTGCTGCTGTCTCTCGGGTGACATTCGCTCAAATGTATTCCGATGGTGGTCTCAGAGAAGAGGACCACAATGCACTTCTTCAGGAAATGCCGATGAGTTGTGTTTTTTTTATTGCACATGCACAGCAGTGGCTGTGTGCTTTTTACCCAAATGTGTATCTTGCTTCAAACTTACAGTATTCTATTGTCAATTTCCTCCAAAGAACTATCGATATTTAAGCATTGAGTGTTTGTGGTAAGTTCCACGACAATTTGTTTCGCGGTCTTTGAGTTTTAGTGAAATATACTAAACAACATTAGGAAGATGGATGTAATATTTTCCAAGCATAGCAGTGCATATCCCAGCGGCTTCCTTGAAAAACCACGTGAAGCCACATTTCCATTAGTGGCAAATTGTGGTCATGGACCAGAGTCTTCCCTTGCTTTGGCTGGAGGTGAAACGCACCGTGTTCATTCCGCATGAAGCGTGCAAATCCCTCCCCCCGGGATCGCTGCTGATGGAAAGGTCTGCAGGACCCTGCAGCAATAGGCAGTTTATTTTATGTTTGTATCCAAACGAAAGAAAACCAAAATAATGGCTACCGGTAAAGTCATGTATATTTGGAAATTGTTGGAAATATCAAAAGCTCAAGTCAGACTGTACAACTGTGTTTTTTACATTTAGCGTATTTTTTATTCCAGCCCTTTGTCCATCTACCGATGGATCAAGGCTTCTCCACACTGTGTTGGCTGTAGGGGCTCTTTGACTGCTTTGCCGTGCTGTTTAGCTTTGGCTGAGTATCAAACTCAGGTGGCCGCGTTCGTAGCGCAACGCACTAACCGCTGCGTGACCGCTAACCACTCCGCCAACCATGAAAGGGGGACACAATAAACATCTTTGTGACTTTACCGAAAGAACCAAAGAGTATGGATTCCTGCAGTCACGAAAGCTTTAAGTCAAGGTCTTTATTTATAGTGATGCAGACATTGTTTTATAATGTTTAACTCATTCTATCAATGGCATTACCTACTTGCCAGCATGTCGTGGGTTCCACTTAAATTGCATTATGCCATGTAATTGTGTACATTATGAGACAGAAAATATAATTTAAATTGTTAATATTTCTTTTTGAAAACCTGTTTAACTTTGTTCGGAATGTTACTGCTGTATACGTTTTTAAGATTCATGAGATGTTGATTTAAATAAAAACTATTAGACATTATTTCTGCTCAACGTGTATGTGTCATTTATTTCATCTGCTACTTTTCCAAAGCATCTGATTCATGTTGTAGTCTAAAAACACCCGTTCCATATCAAACATTATTTGGTGATGTTTGTGCTTCGTTGGCAGTGGGTGCACAACCACATTCGTCAATAGCTAAAAACGATGTATTTTATTTTACCAGGTAAGGCCCACTGAGCTACATCGCTCTTTTTCGGAAGCGACCTGGCCACAAATGATGACTCAACGAATTGGCTTATCACGCGGAAATGTATAACAGCCAAATACACGAAACGCTTGTTGATTCTAAATGTGGATGAAAAAACCGAAGGACCGGAAGAAAAATCCACGCGACCACAGAGAGAGACACGCAAACTCCAAATATACAGCAGGCGTCCGGGTCGAGATCGAACCCACGACCTCCTGTACACCAGGCGAGGTAGTTACATTTCGCCACTGTGGCACGAAGACGGGCAATTGCGGGAAACGTCGCCTGTTGTATATTTCCTTGTAAGGCAGTGTTTATTGACCCGTGTCTAGAATTTTTGTTCAATATCAAGCGTCCATCTGTAATAAGGACTTTTTGACAGCTATATGGATCTTTAGAACATGGGTTTACGTGAGAGCATCGGTACTTTCTGTGCAAAGCTAAGCTCATGTAACATGAAACCTGGATGAAGAAAAGGCAACAACGGAACATTGCATTCACCCACAATGTCACGTGACACGCGTCTGCAGGAAGCAAAGAGCGACGACTCAAACGCATTAGTTGAGTCACAGTCCACGTAAAAATCAAGCCATGTTCGTAATTTTTTTTTAAGAAAGGAATCTCGGAGTAGATTTAATTTGAGATTATTCTTTGACATGTATTTATATACGTTGAACTTCTTTCGTACGCTATGTAGCCTAATGCTCATCGGACATTGCTGTTAAACACGAATATGACGATGTCGTTGCTAAATCAGTTTTGAGGGGGGCGGGGGGCGGATGGAATTTGGTATGGAAATTACTACGAGCCTGGCTACCAGTGTGCACATTGCAAACCAGCAAACTGCGGAACACAATCATGAAAGCAATAATTGAGTACATTTGGTATTAATATCATTCTTAAAGTGCAAGGTTCTTTCGGTAAAGTCACGTCGGTATAAAATAAAATAAATATTTTATAAATAAATAAAATGAAATAAAGATTTTATTGTATTTATTTAGAAATAAATAAACATTTATATTTATTTACTTATAAATAAAATACATATTTTATTTCATTTATTTATACCTACGTGACTTTTCCGAAAGAACCAAAGAGTATGGATCCCTGCAGTCACGAAAACTTCAGATCTAGATTGCAAGGCTATCTTGAAGGCGCTATGCTTTGCAGACGAGTATTGTCTGCGAGAAGGGGGTGATGTTGTTCATTTCTTTTTATCCAGTTAAGGATTTTGCGAGTCAACATTTTTTTTTTACGATTTGGCAAATTTGGAGCGCGAAGCCGACACGCGCGAATAATTTCATGGGATTTTCTATCGTCCCCCGTGGAGCAGAAGTCATTGCATTTAATTCAAGATTTGAAGCTTTCGTGACTGCAAGGATTCATATTCTTAGGTTTTTTCGGTAAAGTCACGTAGGTAAAAAATTAATAAAAGTAAAATAAAAATAAAATAAACGACGTTTCGGAGGCAACACAAGCTTCCGTCTTCAGGTGGAACCGTCACAGCACGATAGCTGTATCAAGTGAGAGAAATTCCAAGAAACGGTATTTGTATATATATACTGGTTGAGGGTGGGAGGAGCCAAGGTAGGCCCTGAATATTATTTTTGTGAGGTTTGGTGCGGCTGAAGCACGCTGTTAGGAACGAGCCTTTGTTGTGTAAACTCGGTGCGGATGATGTAAAGGTGCGTGTAAAAGGGACTGAGCCTTTTTGTTATGTAGAGATGATGCGGCTGAAATCGCTGCCAGGAAATGAGTCTTTGTTGTGTAGAATGGTTGACTGAGCCTATTGTTATGTAGAGGTGTTGCGGCTTAAAAATTGCATTTATGGCCAATGCTGTGACAGTATTAACCAGAGTAGCCCGCCGGGCTTGAACCACAAACCTCTGTGACAAGTATCAACGCGCTACCACTCGGCCATGCCGTCAACGTTGACCGGGAGGACAGAAAACGGGGAGATGAACATTTAAACATCACCTATAATGCTGCTTTGATACACCGTTTATAAAAAAAAAACCCGTAAGGATCTGTTCATTATTCTTGCCAGAGTATCAAACTTATCGGGTTTCCTACCATCTTTGACGTCATTGGATGACGTCAAGAAAACACGCATCAGGCTTGTGCGAAAGGCGCCGGAGAGCTTTAATGTTTTTCGTTCGTGGTTTTCATTTGGACCGGCATTCATTTTTTTGAGATGATGGCCCCAGACAAGGCTGAGTTGCAGGATATTGTGCCCTTCCGTTTGCTGTCAATCTGTAATTAAAATCTGAGTTAAACATTGCGCTTTGCAGTTTCTCAAAGACGACATTGCGTGCCAGGGCTGATAAATGCCGCTCAGGTATTACAATATTAAAGTTTCTATTTTTTGGCCTACAAATACGAAACCAATATGTGCTCCTTGGATTCCATTTTATGATTTGACATTTTGCGTTTCAGCATATTGAAAATAGGTTTTAAAATACGTGGATGGTAAATGGCTTTGCTGCTTGTGTTTTATTTGTTCATGCATAAATTGTTTACTGATTAATGTGACAGTTGCAGAATGAAGAATAATGCATTCCCAGCCGCTGCTAAAGGTGAATATTTGCAATTGGGGCTGCAGAGCCTGATGACTTTTCTCTCATCCGTGTTCTTACGCGGACCACATAAGAGCTCGTCGAGTTGACGTATTGATGAGCCTCTGGTAAATATCACCCCGAATGCGCCCAGTCCCCTCGGATCTCGTCAGCTCAGGAGGATTGAGTCTGAACAGCCCACGGATGAGCGACCACCGTGCGTGACAGGCCACGGGTTTCAGTCTGCGTGGCTGCGTGGTGAATGCCAGAGGGCAGCGTAGGGTAAATCTCCTGTTGTGCTGTATTCATATACTGCCATGCCACTGCTACACGCATTCAACCCGCACTGACCAAGGTGGATGAAGTGTGAATAAATAACCTGGGCTGGGGCGGTGGCAAGGGTCTCATCCAGCGGTGGTTAGGCAAAGGACTGCACGTATCCTTCGGATATGAGGAAGCCACTGGAGCTATGCACTTTTAAATCGAGGTTGAAAACCCATTTCATCAGTGCTGCTTTTTGTGTTACGTTTGTTGTCCCTCCCCTGCACCTCCGATTAGCACGGCTGGCTACGCACGGTGCGAAATAAGTTCTACGTACGTACCATAGTAATGATTAATTGTGTGCAGTAGAGCAGGGGTCCCCAACCCCCGGGCCGCTGACCGGTACCGGTCCGTGGCCTGTTAGGAACTGGGCCGCACAGCAGCAGCAGCAGGTGAGAGCGGTGAGTCAGCGCGTGGAACCCGCCCCCATTGTTTTATTATTGACCACTTCCGTCCGCGCCTCTTTCCCGCACCGCGCACTTGTCTCAGTCACAGTGTTGGTGAGCCCACAAGCTGCTAACCCCCTAGTAGCCACAATGAGTAAAAAACAAACGTCGCCGGAGAGCTTCTTTGAAAAGGGAGAAAGACCCAATGATGAACCCCCCCTCCCCCGGTCCGTGAAAAAATTGTCTTCCACGAAACCGTCCCTGGTGCCAAGAAGGTTGGGGGCCGCTGCCGTAGAGAATTCTCAAAGGTCATTGAGGCGCAGAACAATGTCCTGGAAATAACTATCGCTCATCGAGACGATGTGGATTGATGTTTGTAGAGAGCCTAGCAGGTGACGGAAAACGAAAGCGTTCGTAATGCGCGTAGTGTCACCCTGTGAATGCTGTAGGACTCGAGAAGGGTGAACTCTAGAAGGCGTGATGAGACGGTGCCAGCGCGTGGGGCCACCACGTGTCGGGCACTCGTGATGGACAGCACGCAGCACAATACAAATAGTCTTAGGTTTTTTCGGTAAAGTCACGTAGATAAAAAAATAAAATTAATAAAAGTAAAATAAAATAAAAGTGATTTTTATATTATTTTTATTTTATTTTTTTTATTTTTATTTTACTTTTATTAATTTTAATTTTTTACCTACGTGACCTTACCGAAAAAACCTAAGAATATGAATCCTTGCAGTCACGAAAGCTTCAAATCTAGAAACAATCCAAATAGTCTTGGCTACATAGCCAAGACTAAGACACCCCCACACCCCCCCCCACATATAACTTTAACAAACCTTAACAGAACTTTGTTAAGGTGGCCGGCAGCACGCCGGACCTCGTGGCCATGTTTACTACATTTGAGGCTGAGTCGACCTAGGGGAGGCTCAGGACCGGTTTCAGATAATCGTCACTGGTTGTTGGCCCACGTGCGGGAAATTGGACTCGGGCCGCAGAGTTCGTAGACGCAGTGCCGCTAACCGCTGCGCCACCGCTCCCCTGTATGGCACCACCTCGAACACCTGCACAGCGGCAGCAGCAGGTGTCAATACTTTGTTTTATTTCAGTGATGCTCAGGTCTGGGGGAGTGGTCCACAAACGGGCAGAAGCAAAACCACCGTCTGCAGGTCGCAAACGGGTTTTGATTCCTTACCCGTACCCGTACCCGGCCGCACCAGGGTCGCAAATGGGTACCCGTACCGGAACCCGGCCGGGTACGGGTACCCGTTCCCTACCCGAAATGAGTGACAAACGGTTACTCACCAGTGACTCACGGCCTACCCGTACCCGGCCGCACCAGAGTCGCAAACGGCTACCCGTACCCATACCCGGCCGGGTACGGGTTGCCGGGTATCGGGTAGCGTACGGGTATCGGGTACCCGGTTGCGACCTCTGCTGCAAGCCAGCTGCAGTGTTAGATGCACCCTTAGAGGACGCAGGCAAAGGCCCATGAAGTTATTGAATGTAAAATGTGTCACTGTGCGGTTTACATGGAGCATAAGAATGCAACAGATGATATTAAAGTTAAATAAGTTATTGATGTTGATTGATATTTCTGTAAAATGTTACTCATTTAGAGCGGTTGACTTCCCAATGATATATTCTTCCCAATGTGTAACATCAGGGACTCACTGCATCTGTTGCCACGATTGGTTACTTAGCAGTCAAATGTCATTACGTTTCCTACGGCGGCTCAACCACTGCTCAACATTCGTCGCTCCTACAGCATTCACAGGGTTACACTACGAATGCTTTCGTTTTCCGTCACCTGCTAGGCTCTCTACAAACATCGATCCACATCGTCCCTCCTTGTGTCTCGGGTCGCCGGGTTGTATCACCCTAATGCGTCGGATTGCTGTGCATCGTCAGTGACAGAAAACAGAGCAGGTTATGACTCAGAGGAAGCCATTCTCGCAGTTGAAATGCAATCTTAGAAGGGGTGGGGGGGGTGTGGCCGGGGGAAATATGTGGCAGGAAATTGAACTAAGATTGCTTCGGTCGACTTGGAAGTCAAATAATTACAATTCATAATAACGATTTCATGTTGAGTAATATTAGACTTCAAGTCACACGATACAAACGTGTGCCCTTCACTGCGTCATCATCATCGCTCACTGGACTTGCTGCATATCGTCAGTGACAGAAAACAGAGCGGGTTGATAACTCTCTGCAGAAGCCATCCGTCGAGTCTAAACCCAGCCTTGAGAACAAAATGATCCTGCGGCAAGAAATGTACTTGCTTTCGGTGATTTTGAATCACGAACCGATGATAGAGATTGTCTTCAAAGCAATAGGGACAAAATGTGTAAATGTTGATTATTGCTCAGTCTCGATTTAAAGCTTTCGTGACTGCAGGGATTCATCTTCTTGGTTCTTTCGGTAAAGTCACGTAGAAGGGAAGTATTATATTATTAATTTATGTTTTATTTTTATTATTTTATTACTTCCCTTCTACGTGACTTTACCGAAAGAACCAAGAAGATATTGCTCAGTCGTTTAACTAAAAGATTAACGAACTGAATTTGTTCTGTGCTTTCAGGTTGTACCCTGCAGTGCTCCGCGTGATGTCCGACGTTTCACTGCACGTGCTGGGAGCTTCTTCAGGAACTTCAGCTGCGGTGGAACAAATCTCGTTCGTTTGCCGAAGAGGCGACCGGCATGTCGAGCAAAACGTCGGACGTCGTGCCAAATAACGTGCAGTACAACCCAAAAAACATGTCCGAGAGCTCTGCAGTTGCAGAAACCTGCGCCTTGCTGAACTGAGCTAGTTTTTTTTTATTACTGGTAGGAACGAAGTGAACCAGCCTACAATAGATTATATCGTCCGTCCGTCCATCCGATGTCCGATTAGGTGTAGCAACATCGCCCCCTACTGCAAACACTTGGCAGGACACTACAAAAACCTTTACACTCAGTGAGGCTTTCCTGGCTAAACAAGTGTAATAATACATGATGTTTATATTCTTTGGTTATTCGTTCCTACCAGCCCACCCCGCAGGGACCTGTTAATGAAATCATGAACAACGTGAATTCAATATATTCTCCTATTTGGGTTGAGCACAAATTCCGAATGAGTGTTATCAATAAACTGTTTGCACGTTTAAGTAGGTTGATCTGTGGGGGGTTGGCTCTGCCTATCATTCCCCCGAGGTTGATAAAATAGGTACCACTTTGCTTTCAGTGATTGCATTTGTCCAACGTGTAAATTGGCCCCCGAGAGGGGAAAGTGGCTCAGGGCTGCAAACAGAACTCAGCATCAGGCAGTGCCCATTTGAGCCAATGAGGCCAGAGGCAGCGTAAATCGCATAGCACTGTTGACTGTTATGGTTAGCGAGCACCTATTAAGGCTGGCTCGTCAAACAAAGGGGTCGTCTGGCCAGCACCATGCACCATTACCGTTGCTTTCCCAGCACTCAAGTTGTTAACCATGCTGAATTAAACATATCTTTTTTGGTCAAGTCAACCTAGGGGTAGACCCAGGCCAGGTGAAGGTTGGGAGGTGGCCTAGAGATGGCTGTACAACGACGGGTTATTGAATACTACCTGTGCGGAGCTTTGAGTGGTGATCATGGATAGACGGGTGACAAAAGACAAAATGTGACATTTCGCTAATGTCTCACGACTGCCAACAGAAAGAAGCCTCCACCCAACACTCCTTTTGAGCACGGAGGACGCTTTAACTTTGGGATCACATGTCTCATAGAGGACATCCAAATGTAGCTTGCGTATATCGTGTATATAGATGGCCATGACTGACTGATAGTAATTCAAAAGATATTCTATTTGGTAAATAGTTGAGGCTGTACTTACAATAAAAAAAATAGAAAACATATTTGAATTCAATTGAGTTCCTAAAATGTTTGGCCTGGAGGTTGATAATTTGGTGCATAATCCAGGCTCTAAATTGCTTTTGGCCCGTGCTAAGTTACCGTGCAGTGTGACGCCAACGCTGATAGGCAGTCGGTGAATCCCACAACTGCTTATTCCTATAATATACAAATGGCTCCGAGGAGTGAAGTGGTCGTACCATAATAACAGGGGGAAAAACCGCGCACACTTTAGTTCATTAACATTTGCTCAAGACTTATTTTTTTCTAGTCACAGCTGGCCTTTAATTATGTCCGCCAGATTTTCTCTTCATGAATCCGAGTGTACATCTTGCCGCGCACGTTCGAGTGCGCCTACATCGATGTTATTGTCCGGGCTTCTGCGAAAAAGCTTTTGGCTCGGTGGAGTCCACTTTGGTCTCTCTGCCTCTCTTGTTGCGCAGGGCATGGGTGAGCCAATCCCACTACGCGCCATAATGCAAGGGGCTCTCAGAAGGGTCAGCGGCATGAAAGGGCCACGTCCTTTATACTTACATTAAATGTGTGTTCCCAAGCAGCAGCGTGCATTTGGTAGAGCACTGAGCTCACGAGCACGAGAATGTGATGTAAACTCCCAAGTCACTTTTCGATTTAAAGCTTTCGTGACTGCAGGGATTCATCTTCTTGGTTCTTTCGGTAAAGTCACGTAGAAGGGAAAAAATAAAATAATAAAAATAAAACATAATAAAATAATTCTCACGACGTTTCGGCCACAACGCAAGCAGCCGTCCTCAGGTGAAGAACAGGTCTGTCGGAAAGACAGCGTCTGAATGCAACATTCAGACGTGACTTTACCGAAAGAACCACGAAGATGAATCCCAAGTCACTGTTGACTATAAAACCATCATCATCATCGTCGTCGTCCCTGTGTGGCAGCACGGATTTTGCGGTGGAAAGTCAACAGTGTAGCTGTGTCTGTGGAGAGACTGTTACCTGTCGTGGCAATGTGGAATTTACGCCACCAGCTTAGAACCAACAAAAGAGATTGCCCTCTACATATTTGGAGCATTTTTGTCTCTCATGTACAGTATGGTAATAGCCAGTACACCGCCACATTTTGGTGAGCTCTCTATCCTGATATTGGCAAAGTTCATAAAACCCACACTCTACCTCACTTCTTTCGCATGGCATGGGGGGGGGGGAGCAACAGTTTGTATCGATGATGTCACAGTTGAACGTTAAGGTCCTTCAACCAATCCAAGGCGGCGGTAGACGCCGTACGGATTGCAGCGGTGCCGCCAGGGTGTGCGCGTGGCTGATGACGCAACTTGTCGATGTTGCGATTAACGGTTTGGGGCTTCATCGCAAGTTGCAGTTTGCCGATGCTTCGATGTGTTTTTCTATTTATGGGACGTGTACTACGATGCACATGTCCCGTGCTGCTTCCGAGCGCGGTTCAGCTCTGTCCACAGTCGTCGTGAAATTAAAAGTTATATTTTATAGCCATGTGTAATTTAACTGCTCGATGAAGGGTTTCCCCCCTCGCACTTGTCTGTCATGGGGGTTGGACCATGCTTCACCATGCTCATCACTCCAGGTTCGTGGAGGGCCCAGTCCAGGATCAGATATACCTCGCTAATGATGTTAGCCCTGGCCGGGAATCGAATTTGGGTTATCAGGTTCTGAGTACAGGACGCCATCCTTCATCGACTCAAGGTGGCTCTGTGGCTCAGCGATCAGCGTGATTTGGCATCAGTTCCACTGCTGGATGATATTTTTTCCACCTGAGGACGATCGCTTGTGTTGCGATCGAAACGTCGTGATTTATTTTATTTTATACCCACGTGACTTTACCGAAAGAACCAAAGAGTATGGATTCCTGCAGTCACGAAAGCTTCAAATCAAGATTGTGCTCCTGAGGTTTAATCATCGCAGCTGCCCGTGATGTAACTGCGTTCTCAAGTGTAACGAGTTGATGGTCTCAGCGCAATCACCAATGACTATACAAAATATGTACATTTTGCTTCATTCAATTAATTTGGCTAAAGCCCAGCTGTGAGAAAACAATGTCATAGGAGAGCTTGCAGAAAGTATGCCCCCTTCTGTGTTCAAGAAAAAGTGACTTCAAGGACTGTTTTAGAATCCTGTGAAAAAATTGCTTCCGCAGGCTTTTCTCTGACACACGTAGATTTCCAAATTGATTCCGCATCTCTTAACGTGGAGGCAATCGCACGATGGGAATTTTTTTGGAAAGGAAAAATAAATAAATGCCATTTACACCGAGCGTTGTGATAGCAATAACGGCACAGTGCCCTTTAATCCGTGTTGACATTATTGCCCCAAACTTAAATTGCTTACCGCACTAAGCTTTTATATGGACGAGCTTTGCTTGAGGTCTGTCTTACTGCCCAGGGATAAACGATTTTTCCACATTTGAGAGCTAAACCTATTAAATGTCAAACGCTGCATGGAATTACCAAGGGCCGATTCAATTGCCTTGACATTTAGCCATCTTAATCCTACGATGCTGAAATTCTCAGGAACTAAAAAATGGTTTATATAAGACGGATGGAGATAAAATGAAATGACTTGTACAACGATGATCAAGCGCCGTTGATGGTTTCAAAGTATTGTCTGTGATGCATCGGTTCGTTGCAGGCGGTTTATATATATATTTTTATCGTCATCAATATCAAGCAAGTCTAGGGTGTCGGCTCTAAGACACAGCTGATTGTAAAGTTGAAAGCTGCATGATGCGTGGAAATGTGGATTGTTTTTTTTTATCGAACAACACTCCTGCATCCGCGAGCTCTCGTCATTGGATGTTTAAACAAAGTGCAGCTGTTACGCCCTTCTATTTTAGCGATTCAACTCTTCGTAAAATGCGCTTTATTTACCCTCATTTACCCACGAAAACCGCACTACGTCGCAAGACTCATTTTCAGGAGGGTCCTGCATTGTGGAATATTCCACATATGAGCATTACAGAAATATTGTCATTTTTTTAATGTCAAGTATTTTTTACTCAGTATATATTTGCATGTTGATTTACATGTTAAATAAAAAGTGAGGCTTTGGCTGATAATGTGAAAATGTAATGCCTTCGGATTAGAAATGTGAAACATTATACAATTCTGCTTCTGTGTGATTACACATTTTAAAAGGCAGAATGATCGGTTAAATTATCATAAAAGTAGCAGAATAATGAAGCAGGGTAAGTATACGTTCCCAAGAGTGATGCTGGTATTTTCTGAACATCTTGCAAATCCTGGCTTGTTTTTTGGCCCATTATCCAGAATGGGTCAAATCTCAGCAGACCCAATTTGTTTTGACCGTGGCCAGATTTTCCACTGATTATATTATTTCTTCTGATGGAGAAATTGGATGCAACGAGGTTGGTGGTGACGTGCAAGGCACACGAACCGAAATTGCACTCGCGTTGTGGAAGACGGTCAACCGCTGGCAGTGCGCGGCTGTGTTACAAGCTGCTTTGCATTGATCCATGCCTCGCTCTAATCATATAGAGTATGCTGGGAAATCAGATAAACCTTCTACGCCTAATTAGCACTTAAGAAGGGCAGTGCATGGGCGTGAGTGGGTTTTTCAAGAAACTGAACATTCTCCAACTTAACAAATCTGCGCAAATACAATTATGCGGTCATAACGTGGAAACCCTGTTTTCCTAGCAATTCAACAGATATTAAACATGACTGACGTCCTTTGCTTGCAGTTGTATATTCATTCCGTGAGCACGTGGGCTGTGGCTAATTATTTTTTGGTATATTGGTTTATATCCGACATGTCTCTCGTGCCAAAGGGTTAATTTCCAGTTTCAAATGTTTGTTACCATTTATTGCTTGAGCTGCTTTGGCCTTTTCTAAAGTGGGTTACGGTTCTGCCTCATCGCAAGTAACCATTCGTCTTCATGTATCTGCGTTTTGCGTGGTTCTAATTTTAACCCATCTCCATTACAGCTCCACTGCTACATAAAATTCAGTCATCAGTCACGTGTCATCTTTAGTCGTTTCCACGTCCCCGAATGTCAGGTGGCGTCGCACGATTGCCCGAGTTACTTACAAGCCCCAACACGGCTTAGCGCTGCAAGTACATTATTTTCTCCAAAACGGACGGGGATTAACATTTCACAGCTAATTAGGAAAGTGGGTGTTTCGCTATTGAACAATCTCTCTCTCTGTGCGCATACAGCGGCATCCTGCATCACGTCTGTAAATGACGAGGAAGCCCATCGCAAAAAGAAACGCCAAAGCAGTCCAGAAAAAAACCGAAAAGTTTCAGCAACACACACAAAAGTTTGTACGAAAAGTTCTCCGCATAAAAGTGTTCGTTTCACATTTCCTGCGCTAATGTCTCTGTTATGATGGGCGTTCTTGTCATTTACAGAATTGTATTAGTGTTGCCATGAGGCAATGCTCATGGTCCCCATCGTGTCGAAGTGGGGTCCCGACGTTTGTGAGGTCCACAGAGGCAGACTTGGAAGCGGTGAGCATTGGCGACTATTGCACTGATGAGTCCCAACAAGGACGAAACCAGTATACAGTTGCCTCTTTGTCTCACTGCCGCTGCCTTGTTTGCCTGGTCACAATTTCTTCATTATGACTTTGGACAATGTGACCACAACGCAGTTCTTCGGGATCTTGTGGTTTTGCGACGAAAAAAAATGTGTTAATAACGCCGAGATAAGAAGCACACTTTTGTGTGCTCTTTGAAACCCGGCATGTGACCGCGGGGCGGGGGGTGCTCGTGGATTACGGAGCCAGAAAACAATGAGGATTAGGGTCCGGTGCTGAGGTGGAGATCTCAAAGCCGAAAGTCAAAGTTGTCTCTGCGCATACGAACAACGAGGCGACGACCCCTCGCTTCGATTGACGGCCCTCAGCCAGCTGTGAACATTCCACATTACCGTGGCTGGGACCATTCTCGCCGCAAGATAAAACCACTGATCGGCTGTTCATAAAGCGGTGCTCAATGTGCCGATTCACTAAAGAGTTGCAGAAATTGTGTTCGAAGCCCACGGCGCATCTTGCATATCCACGTTAATCAGAACTGCCTTTTGCCTTCACTTTGCTGTCCTTGCACCCGCACCTCCGATTAGCTCCGTAGGGCTCCACGTACGGCGATGCACAGAGACGTGCAACGCACATCCATGCATTTGCCAAAAAAAACATCGGTAGCCCTCTGATGAGTTTTCGAGTCGTTCCCGTGTGTAGTTTGTCACGGGCGTCCGACGTTTCGCTGGGGGCCTTTAGGAATCATTGGGATGTTCAGTCGCTGAAGCAGCTTGCAGGACGCGGAGTGAAATGTAAGACATCGTAGCGGACAAATGCGCAGTGCAATGCAAACGCACATCAAAGAGGGCTCGCGCAGCACACACGCGCCGGAAACCCTACGCGGTTGTTTGGCTAAACGCGTGCTGCGTCGCAAAACCGCAACTCGCCGCCCTTGAGATGAATGATGACAGTAACAATGCACAGCCCTTTTGTCGTTCCACTGCTGGATGAAGGCCTCTCCATGCTCTTTCAGACATAGGGGTTGTGTGACCATACTTCGTCCCGCTGGTCAGTGCGGGGTTGCCGAACGGGGCGTTTTCGCCCAAAGGGCCGTCCATAAATGGCGTGACGCGGTTTTGGACGATTTTTGACCCCCTCCCCCTCGTCACACGGCGTCACACAAAGTCAGACCCCCCCCCCCCTCAAATATGACGTCACAAAGCTCTGCCCCCCCCCCCCCCCCCAAAAAAAATAAAACATGCTTCAAATCGCTTTAAACTATTGTCGTTGTAGTGCGTATTTAATGTGGCGCTGCACTCTGATGTTGTAGGAGAAAATATTTAATAAAGTATATTTAATTAAGTAGAACGTGTTGTCTATATTTATTTAAAGTTGCGCATTTTGATGTGACGTCAGATTTCTCACCCCCCCCCCATCGTCACACAAAATGTCTGACCCCCTCCCCCCTCTAGGTGCGTGACGTCATTTATGGACGGCCCCCAAGACCATTCCAGATATTTTGCTTGCCACTGGAGTTGAACCAACCCAGGTATTGCTGGGGCTCTCAACATTGCAGTGTGCTCGCCACTGCGCCACCACTTCATCACCCCCACGATGAAATGCAAAACGTAGTGAACGTTTCCTGTGACATATGGCGACGAGTCCGCATGAGCGCCTCCGGATTGACACGGTTGCCTACGTAGAGTGCGAAAGAAGTTCAACACACGTGAGCATCCACGCCGACATGTCGAGGGTCAATTCAATGATGCTGAACCCCTTCTCATAATAACAATTTACATTTGTAAGGCGCATTGCATTCGTCGATTCCATTGTGCCGAGTATGGAAAACTAAAGATGAACAGAACCAGAGTAAGTGGCCAGAACTAGGGGCTAAAAGCCAGTTTAAATGGAAGCGTTTTCAAGACAGACTGAATACAATATACATATATTTCGATTTAAAGCTTTCGTGACTGCAGGGATTCATCTTCTTGGTTCTTTCGGTAAAGTCACGTAGAAGGGAAGCGATCAAATAATAAAAATAAAACATAATAAAACAATTCTCACGACGTTTCGGCCACAACGCAAGCAGCCTCGACAGACCTGGTTTTCACCTGAGGACGGCTGCTTGCGTTGTGGCCGAAACGTCGTGAGAATTGTTTTATTATGTTTTATTTTTATTATTTTATTACTTCCCTTCTACGTGACTTTATCGAAAGAACCAAGAAGATGAATATAAATCTTCTTATAGTATATACACACACAAAGGACAGAAAACCCCCAATGTTGCCTTTTCGACCGTGCTGTTTCAGGAGCTCCTATTGAGGGTTAGATTTGTCCAACGGGGATCGGATGTGGTAAGGGGCCGGCCATAAATGACGTCACGCGATTTTGGACGATTTTTGACCCCCTCCCCCTCATCACACGGCGTCACAAAAAGTCAGACGCCCCCTCAAATATGACGTCACAACGCTCTGCCCCCCCCAAATAAAACATGCTTCAAATTGCTTTAAAATATTGTCATTGTAGTGCGTATTTAATGTGGCGCTGCACTCTGATGTTGTAGGAGATAACCTTTATTTAAAAAGTATATTTAATTAAGTAGAACGTGTTGTCTACATTTCTTCAAAGTTGCCCATTTTGATGTGACGTCACATTTCTCACCCCCCCCCCCCTCGTTACACATCGTCACAAATGTCCAACCCCCCCCCCCCTTAGGTGCGTGACGTCATTTATGGACGGCCCCTAAGCACAACGACAACAACAACCCTTTGTGTCTTCTTTGCGCGGATGTTTATAGGTGTGCGCAACACGTTCTCATTTTCGGCGAAGTTTACCTACAGGATGCTCAAACCAGGTTCAGCCTTTTTGTTCATTGCCACCGATGTGCGTGGCCTGAAATGGAACCCAGGATGGATGGGAGCTGAGTGCATTGTGCTAAGTAATGCTTCACCACTTCTCATCCACACCCCTTCATTTAAAGTGACATGTAATTATCCGTACATCGTTGCATAGTTTTCCGCTCCTTCAGTTTATAAAGAATGCAATTGTCATTTTAAATAAATCATCAGCAGAAAATGCTTCATTTGTTTACTGCATATATAGGAGCAGTTGCACAGTAGTTAGCACATTTCACGATGAACCTGGCGACCCGAGTTTAATTTCCAACCTTGGCCAATTATTAAAAGAAAATTCTCAGATAAAACTAAACTATATTTTATTTTAACTGGTAGGGCCCACGGAACTATACAGGTTTTTTTCAGAAGCGACCTGGCCACGAATGACATCTCAACGAAGTGGCTTATCGTGTGGAAATGTATAACAGCCAAATACTCGATTTAAAGCTTTCGTGACTGCAGGGATTCATCTTCTTGGTTCTTTCGGTAAAGTAATGTAGAATGGAAATAATAAAATAATAAAAATAAAACATAATAAAATAATTCTCACGACGTTTCGACCACAACGCAAGCAGCCGTCCTCAGGTGGAGAGCAGGTCTGTCTCCTCGACAGGTGGACAGCAGGTCTGTCTTCTCGACAGACCTGCTCTCCACCTGAGGACGGCTGCTTGCGTTGTGGTCGAAACGTCGTGATAATTATTTTATTATGTTTTATTTTTATTATTTTATTATTTCCATTCTACGTGACTTTACCGAAAGAACCAAGAAGATGAGCCAACTACTCGTAACACATGTTTCTAATTGTGCAGGGAAAAGCCGGAGGACCTGGAGAAAAGTCTATGCGACCACGGGGAGAGCAAACTCCAAATATACAGGCGTCTGGTTCGGGATGGAACCCACGACCTCCTGCATGCCAGGCGAGGGAGTTAACATCTCACCACCTGGACACACCCTTCTCCAACCTACACTGACCAGCGTGGCGAGGTAGAGTCAGACATCCCCCCATGAATTACCTGTTGTAATGAGTCCTTAGTCCGTCAGTTAATTGACAAAGGTCTCTCATTCATTATTATTATTATTATTGGTGAATCAACACAAATTCACGTGAATGTCTGTTATGTAGATACAATAATGCCAGCTGTGACAAACATACAATTCAGCCTTTTTTTTTCTTCTTCACACCAACGCAGATGTTCCTTTCAAGTTTGCATGGGATGACATTTACGCGAGGGAAGGGAGGACCCGTGCGTGCGCGTGTGTGTCTAACCCCGGAGATTTGTGTCGTACAGGGGAGGTGGGATTTTTTTTGTATTTAAAGAAACCGAACAACACGTGAACAAACACGACGGCTCGTTTGGCTCGCGTCGCTCCAGGCCGACTCGCCTCCCTCACCTCTTTATCTCAAAGCGCACGGACGACGGCAGTGAAAGCCGGATGATGTCACTGCGTCGGTCTTCTCCGCTAATTATGTGAGTGAGTAATAAACCCCGGCCGCTCATTCGAGCGACGGTCATTTGAAGAGCCGCGCGTTTTACCGATCTCTTTCAAAAGTGTTGTTTGCGCTTTCATCCTGCACCAAATAAAAAAAAAACCTGCGATGCCGGGGGGAGGGCTTGTGACGATTTAAAAAAAAATAAGGAATAAAATTCGTCGAAAACAAACGGTGTCGCGCGTGAGTGGGCAACGAGGAATACAAATCAAGAGTTCATGTTTAATTCATGTGATGCTTGTTCAAAGGTTCGTCTCTTTCTCTTCAACGTACAAGTGGGCGACAGGATAACTGTGGTTCAGATTTAATTACTGACTACATTTGCTTTCATTATTGTCGATATGAGCAGCGGGAGGATGCCCTGCGGGCAAGGAAGGGGATGCTACCCCAGCTTCCAGTGCGCGCCGCGCACCGCTCGATTTAAACCGCACAAAAACAAACAAACTTTGAGCTGCCCTCGTTATGGAGGTTCATAATGAACGGGCACGCGCTTTTATAGCACCGATAAATCTTCCCCCACCCACCCACCCTGGCCTCGTAAATCTTGTAAATAAACGCAACCTTTTTGCCACACATGCAGCATTTTTTTTTTGGGGGGGGGGGTATAGCCCCGTTCTCTCAACGGGACCTGAAATGTGTTTTAATGGTGGCGTGTACGCATAAGCGCCTTTGCAAATGAGGCAGGTGCATCGAGTGCGTGGGGTTTTTGTTGTTATTTCAATACGATGACAGTTTGGATTTGCAGATCACCTAAATTGCAACCACATATCGCAAGGCGTATGTACACACAGAGGTGTATGTGTAGAATATTTTGGAAAAAAAAAAAGAGTGAGCTTTATGTGCTGAGCATTCTACCTGGCAGATAGGACAGAGGGAATTGAGATGGAATTATTTTACAAGCGCCAAAAAAGAGACCCTTCATACAGACAGATAGGACAGCTTTTTAAAAAATTAATTTCGTGTTCATGAGACCAACTTATCTTCTTGGTTCTTTCGGTAAAGTCACGTAGAAGGGAAATAATAAAATAATAAAAATAAAACATAATACAATAATTATCACGACGTTTCGGCCACAACGCAAGCAGTAGTCCTTGGGTGAAGAACTTAGTTCAATGACTAATATTTTCGAGGGACACAGTCTCCCACACATGTTGTCAGTATTGGTGCTTAAATCATCGGCCGTGCGTGTAAATGTTGTGAGTTGTGAGTTTACTCTCCAACACACCGGCGCACTGTTTTGCTTACATGACAAACCTTACTAAATGGCTGTGTCGGGTGGTGGCGGGTTTACGCGATCTAATCCAAAAACACCCCTTTATTATCGATACTATTTTTCGCGAAAGCCTACTAATACTCCGTATTAAACTGTGCATGGCTGTTCACCGCAGCAGACGACGCTGGAGCAGTCGAGCGAGGCATAGTCTGCTTTTCACAGCACATGCAGCTCGTGTTTTGTGGCCCCAACTTCCCGAGGTTTCCGCTGCAACTGCTCATACCTGTACCGAGGCGGTTTGGACAAATCGCCAAATTGCCCCATGATTTCTTCTGACCCATGATGGAAGAGTCTCCGTTACTCGCGGTATTCATCTTGGACGTTGCTAATGTCGCTTGCGGTCTTGCGTTCCACAGCCTGGACTTGACCAGTGAGAGAGCGTGCGGTGTGGGTAATTAGGTGGCGAGATGTTAACTACCTTGCCTTGTATACAAGAGGTCGTGGGTTCGATCCCGACCCTGATGCCTGTTGTATATTTGGAGTTTGCATGTTCTCCCCGTTGTCGCATGGATTTTTATCCGGGTCCTCTGGTTTCTCCCTTCACATCTATAAATATGCGTGCAGAGTATTTGGCTGCTATAAATTTCTACTTGATAAGCCACTTCGTTGAGCTATAATTTGTGGCCAGGTCGCTTCTGAAAAAGAGCTCTATAACTCAGTGGTCCTTACCTAGTAAAATTAAAATTGGTTTAGTTTATTTCCCTACCATGGATGCAGCACAAGCAGAGAAGAAGTGTCCTCTCCGATTGAATGGTTTTTTTTTTAGAGAAGGTAATTGCTGATGGAGTGGAGAGCAATTCAAGGGGAGTAGAGAAACATGAGAAAGGAGAGGTCGGCATGAAGGATCTAGAACACGTTGAGCGTGATCTTGTAGTTAGCTCAGGATGGGATTCACAAACACTGGAGGGATCTGAGCATTGCGGTAGTTAAACCTCTCTTGGCTTCAGATCAGAAGTCTGTGGCAGCATTCTGTTCATTTAGGAGTAGGAGGTGAGTGATTTGGGGGACCTTCAGAATAGAGAGTTTTTAGATACATAGAAACATGTTTTTTGTTTGCATTTTCTCTATAGGCTATTCGATATGCACACTCTGTTGAGCTGGACATTCAGCATATACAATGTTAAGAGGTCATCGTGTCCATCGTCAGCTTTGTCTAGTTTTCTCCGATGCAGGGCCATTCCTTCATGGTCAAAGGAAAACAAAATCAACTCTCCCTCAATGTCCATCTCTACTATCCACTGCTGGATAGGGGCATCTCCACGCCACGAGAGTTCTGGCCTGGTTATTTGACCAGAGATCACCAAGGCAAAAAAAGAATAGACATTTCGAAATAGTACAACGTCAATTTTGCTGCACTGTCATTTTCCGCCCCCAGTGTCTCTGTCCCGGGGGATCTATCAACCTTCTGCGTGTGGTCGTCACCCATACAAGCACTGTCCAGGCTCTGCTTAGCGTCCTAGATCGTCACCCATACAAGCACTGTCCAGGCTCTGCTTAGCGTCCTAGATCGTCACCCATACAAGCACTGTCCAGGCTCTGCTTAGCGTCCTAGATCGTCACCCATACAAGCACTGTCCAGGCTCTGCTTAGCGTCCTAGATCGTCACCCATACAAGCACTGTCCAGGCTCTGCTTAGCGTCCTAGATCGTCACCCATACAAGCACTGTCCAGGCTCTGCTTAGCGTCCTAGATCGTCACCCATACAAGCACTGTCCAGGCTCTGCTTAGCGTCCTAGATCGTCACCCATACAAGCACTGTCCAGGCTCTGCTTAGCGTCCTAGATCGTCACCCATACAAGCACTGTCCAGGCTCTGCTTAGCGTCCTAGATCGTCACCCATACAAGCACTGTCCAGGCTCTGCTTAGCGTCCTAGATCGTCACCCATACAAGCACTGTCCAGGCTCTGCTTAGCGTCCTAGATCGTCACCCATACAAGCACTGTCCAGGCTCTGCTTAGCGTCCTAGATCGTCACCCATACAAGCACTGTCCAGGCTCTGCTTAGCGTCCAAAATCGAGCAATACTGGGTGCATTTTGGGTTAATGGTAATAGCCCCCTCATATTATAACCACGACATTTTTTCCAACAATGACATCATTACTTCCCGTTCACCGCTGATTCGTAAAAAAATATATACATTTTCATGTAATTATATTACAAGCTTGGGTTTAAATGGAATGTTTTACTCTTAACAGTGCAGTGCTTTGTTGTGATTGTGCTCAGCGCCCATTCGGCCCCATGATAAAGGATGAAAGTGGATATTTGTTTAGGTTTGTGGAAAAAAAACCCCTCCTCCCATAAAAAAACCCCCCAACAAGCACCTGCTGGAAAAGCACACAGGGCAGCTCTCACTTTGGCAATGTCCTTTCCTACCTTTGAGGTGAGGACAGTTTATTGTTAGCAAACGTATTTATAGCAGGAATCGCCGTATAACAACACTGCAGCAAATAATTCGTACGATTGTTTTTAGGTGCAAATAATAATACAAGCTGCACTGTTAAGAGTAAAGTATTTTCAAGTCCTATGATTGAGGCCGGCTGGTTGGCCAGTACGCTCTTCACCCTTTCCCGTTCCTAGACGTCTGCAAGTTGCAGGGTGGGTGTCCCGTTCACCGCTGAATCTCGGAACGCGCAAACGGCTCAGTGTTACATTTATTTAGAGAAGCAAAGCGCCGCTGTTTTCAAAGACATTGTACTCACCGCAGAGAACTATAGCGACACGATCGCACTCTACGATAGCTGGCGTCAAACTGAGCCACACGCCCTCCCACGTGTTTTTTTACTTCCGATTTCATTCTGAATCAGAAGCAAAACTGATAACGTACACGGACGTCATCGGAACGGAAAAGGGTTAATGGGCAAGCCAGAGCACTAACCTAGTGTAATGTATACCCCATGTGGTAATCTGCTGATCAAGTTTTGAGAAGACCAAGAAATTATTCCGGATCAGGTCTCCTTGGCCTTTTGTGCGGCTCATTTGAATCTCAAGCCCAGGGCACATTTCCCCAGCCCTGCTGCTGTCTGGGAACATTCCAGAATGTTTTTTTTTTGCACGGGTATAATTGGTATATAATTTGTTATGGCATCTAAAAAGTATATTTAGAAAATTTAGCGTAGGCCCCCGGGGTTAATTTTCTACGTTGTGAATTGTTATTTCATTCCGTCAGATTCCAATGCTGCAATTGGAGAAACTAATTTCTCAACTTGTTAAATGTTAACCTGACTCAAGACAGCAAAAGTAAATTTAAATAATATCTAAAATGTGTATTTAACATGCCTTTAAAATGACAAAATTTTGCGATTGTCATCATTAAAATTCTGTAAATCACATTGCCACTCCATCCACAATTATGACAATAATAGCAATACAAATTCTAGATTTGAAGCTTTCGTGACTGCAAGGATTCATATTCTTGGGTTTTTTCGGTAAAGTCACATTAATAAAAGTAAAAATAAAAATAAAATAAAAATCACTTGATACAGCGTTTTAATTTTAGCAATAAAAATGCTGTATTTTGACCGTCTTGTTTAAAATAATTACGAGTAGACTTTCAAGTGCTGGGAGAGTGCAAAACAAACGGCCTGCAGCACTTTAGACAGTGGCCGGCTCCTACAAGTAGCAGGCAGCTTACCGTATCGTTTGATCGAACATGAATCAAAAGGCATGTGAGTGACGCGCACTGTTTTATAAATATTTTTTTTGTTGTTGAGCCAGAGGCAGGATAAGAGCTGTGATATTCTCACAGGATATTGCTCACCGACGCTGCAAAAGGCAGCGGCTTGGCAATAATGTTGTGGTTTCCACTTTAAAAAAAAAGAAGGGAGAAGAGTTTCTTTGCCGCACTGCTTTAAAGATGTAGACGTTTGAAATCTGTGCAGATCTCTAATAGTTCCCGTGCTGTGCGAAAGTGGCGCGCTTGAAGTCCACGGCCTTTTTGTGACTCGCATCTGTCATTCGAGCCAGTGTGGACTGCTCACCATTAAGAGCAGCACACACACACACCCAGGGAAGGTTTGATTCATCCAACATATCTGTCGGCTGCATCTTGACCACGAACGCGGTGATGTTTTATCATCACTGCATTCAAGCGGCAGACTTCAGCCCAATGCAACACTCTTAATAGTCCATGCGTTAAGACCAGATGACTCACTTGTTGGTACCACTTGAAGTGGAATCAGTTTAGCAGTTACAATCTCGATATTGGTTCAACACGTAGGCTTTCGCGACCAATATTATCCATGATATAGGCTTTTTTTTGGGTTAGATCGCGTAAATATAAATGTAAATGTTGTGGGTTTACTCTCCAACACACCGGTGTGCTGTACTAGCAACGAATTGGCACGTTCTGTCTACGTGACAACCCTTACTGTGTCAGTTTGTGGCGGCTTTAACAACACATTCAGTTTCATGCGATCTAATAGAAAAAAAAAACTATATTATTAATCTCTATATTATTTAATAGCAAGCCACTGGAGCTATGCGTTTTTAAAATCTAGATTGAAAACTAATTTTCTTAAAAGTGCTTATTGTGTTTAGTTTGTTGTCCTTCCCTCTGATTAGTACGGTGGGCTACGTACGGTGCAACATCACTAATTAATTATATGATAACCACTTGAAATGAGTGGGTTATCAAATACATTAACTCATATTAGCTATGTAACTAAATCAGAATTAATGAAGTGTTGCTTCCCTAGGTGGTACCAATTTCCGCTCTGGCTCATGGACTAAAAGTCTTGAAAGGCAATACGTCCACATGAAGTATTCAATTAACTTTTGACACAAATCTTTCAATGTCATGATTAATGAGAGGATTTATTAATTTTGTATGTTCGTGACATATCTGCATTGATTGTGGCCCTATCCTGCTTACCAAATTCACTTGGTGAAGTATGGTCAAACAACTGCCGTAAACCAACAGCATGGAGAGGCCTTCATCCAACAGTGGGCTTACAAAGGGCTGTAAATAATACTGGAATGTAAAAATCACAGTTCCATAAGTCTTCCTGATTACAATTTTTGGTATTTCCAACAACTTACAAATGCACATGACTTTACCTGTAGCCATTAAAAATGCAGTAAATTATTAATTGTGTTAAGGTCGTGCTTTGCGTTCACGTCATTGTGATTGTACCGTTAGTTATTCTCTGATTGGTGCCAACCACGACGGAGATGGTGACGACGATGTTGATAAGAGGGTGGCCCGGTGGCGAGATGTTAACGACCTCGCCTGGTATACAGGAGGTCGTGAGTTCGATTCTGACCCTGGCACCGGTATATTTTAAGTTTGCATGTTCTCCCCGTGGTCACGTGGATTTTTCTCTGGGTCCTCCGGTTTCCCCCTCCACATTCAGAAACATTCGTTTCGTGTATTTGGCTGCTATACATTTCCACATGATAAGCCACTTCGTTGAGCTATCATTTGTGGCCAGGTCGCTTCTGAAAAAGCGCTTGAAAGCTCAGCGGGCCTTACATGGTAAAATAGAAATAGTATTCGTTTAATTTAGAATAAACAAATAAAAACTGGAACCAATTTTTGTTCCCTTCAAAATTCACAGTCTGTAAACCACGTGCAGCCGATATTAATGATGGGCAGATGGCCGCGTATGTGTGTACAGCGATGACACCGTAAGCTGCTTGTTTCCATGTTATTTCTATAAGCGGGCGGACTTAAAAAAAAACCCCCATGAAGATGAGCATCTGCAGCTTGTATTGCCAAGCACACGTGAGAGAAAAACAGTCTTTTATATTATGGCCTGAGGTGAACTGGTCTGTGTTGATTGTCACGGTTGTGCGTGCACGTCTGCACGATGGGGGACCAGCGCATGGGAAGGAGCGGCGAAGGGATTCATTCCCGGCCCACGTTCACAGAGGTGGAAGCGATACGTGACACGTGTTCCCACCTCCTCCCCAGGTGGGAGCGGTGGCACAGTGGTTAGCGCACCGCGCTACGACATCAAATCACCTGAGTTCGATTCCCGGGATGGGCTAACATCACTGCATGGTGAGTGATAACTAAACCCCTCTCACCACCCATGCCCCCTTCTCCAACCTGCTTTGGCCAGCACGGTGACGCGTGGACAAACTGCCACCATGGCCGACACGGTGTGGGGGAGGCCTTCATCCAGCATTATTAATATTATTAGTATTATGCTTTCTCATGTCCGACATGAGCTTTGGCCATTGATGGTCCCGAGTCACTGGTGGAAATTCTATCTTCTTATGGCAAGGATCAGTTACTCCAAAGATCAGTCATTGTGAGACTTTGGAGAAAAACAGTGTAAATAGCCTTCTCTTATTCTTTCGTACGGCTGCTGGTGTAGATGCAGAGCAACAACTAGGATTCCACATCGAGGTGGTCAAGCCAGATAACCGCATCAGGAGCAGCAGCGGAGTGTGTCATCGCTCTGATGTCTCCTTCGTATTTGTGGATCGGGCATCGCGTTGTACGGTCTGTTCTGGATGACCACAGTTGCACACTGAAGAGGTTTATTTTTATTTTCCATTTGTACATCAGGTATCCACATTTGCTGCCATGGTTTGTGCAGTGGATGCGGTTTAAGGTGGACCGTGAGATTATTTGCCGAGCAGACCAACCTGGATTTGCACTGATAACCTTCCACACGCAATCTGAGTTCTGACGCAACGAAACAGATGACGGTCACTTTCATACTCGGTACTTAGTCCATCCTTTCTCACGAATGCATCGGGCAAACCCAGCAAACCCACCGGTCATGGTCTTGTTGCCATAATCAGTCGCGGCTCTCCCCCCCCACCCATCCCCGTGAGCACCCCGTAGCTGCTGCTACGTCCGCCTGCACCGTTTGGCTTCAGCGTCACCGGCCATATTCTGGGACCAGCGTAGAGGGCCTTCATCCACCCAGCAGTGGGATTGCAAGAAGGCCTGCCACTTGTGTCGCCCAGACAGCTCAAGCGGCGTTTTTTGATGTGTTTCCTCGCCTTTAAAAAAAGTATGAAATATATATAATGTGGTGTAATTTTTTTTTACGTCATTATAAACAACAGAATACTAAAGTATATTCATAAAAAGAGGGGAAAAACCCCAGCAGACAATGCTTAACAAACGCAATGGAATGGATCCTCAAAATTTGCCATCGTTCGAGGGTGTCCCGGGCTCGCCTGCCTATTGAATGTTTTATTTTTTACGTAACACAACTATGCATAAGACATAGCCCACTTGCTGTGGTGTAATCCAAATAGGTGCTTGTAAAGCGAGGTTTCTTATCCGAGTGGGTTTAAAGAGGGAAGTCAGTTTAACACATAGGCTTTCGCGACCAATATTATTCAAAATAAACGCTATAAATAACCTAACCTCACCTAACCTCAATCCAATTATTTTAAAATCAACCTGGAAAATTTAAACACGTTCTGTTTTTCTCGCGTCGATGTAAAATTGCGCAGGGAAAATGTACCGAAGGGAGCCAAGCGGTAACGAAGATGTCCTCTGTGAACAAGTTGCTTCATCTTGGCCATAATGTACATCTTATCTAAAATATAAAATAATAAAAAGGTATGTATAGCCGCTGAGTTAGTGAGGGCTTTCAGATGCGCTTCTACGGCCGTCTGGAACGCTCTTCCTTCCGATATTCGGAAGCCACTGGAGCTATGCACTTTTAAATCTAGATTGGAAACTCGTTTCTTTAGAACTGCTTTTTGTGTTTAGTTTGTTGTTCGCCCTTCGCACCTCCGATTAGCGCAGTTGGCTATGTATGGTGCGAAAGAAGCTCAACATACGTACATACGTAAGAAACAAGGAAATCATTGACGGAGGCACACTCCTGGCAAAAGGCAACAGAGTATGTGTCCCGAGTAAAATGATTGAAAGTGGATCGGGATCAAAATGATCAAACATAGATGCAAGGAAGAGCAGGATGGAGTGCTTTTGGGCAAAATGAGCTTAATCATGAAAAGCAACCCACCGGAATTCCAAAGAATAGCGTTTTCAAATGGTGCGCATGATTACCTACGATGATAGATGGGTCCGGAACAGCTGCACTGACTAAACAATGGAACAACAGCTGACAAGTACACAAAGGAGCACGCAGAGATGCATGCTGGGAATTCCATGGATGTACAGAAAGAAAACAACACATAAATCAAATTAGCACGGTTGTCTTATGTACGGTGCGAAATAAGTACAACATACATACATTACAAATTGTAAATGATAGATATTACATTGACTGTTAAGGACATAATGTAGGAAGGGATAATGGCTAATGTGCCGCTGCACTCTGATGTTGTAGGAGAAAACATTTATTACAAAGTCTATTTAATTAAGTAGAACGTGTGGTCTATATTTATTTAAAGTTGCGCATTTTGATTTGACGTCACATTTCTCACCCCCCCCCCCTCGTCACACATTGTCACAAATGTCTGACCCCCCTCCCCCCTAGGTGCGTGACGTCATTTATGGACGGCCCCTAAGAGGACGATCACCATGGAGATGGAGTGATGAAAGCAGCTATGTACAGGAGTGAGGTGGCGTCTGGCATCGCATGACCTTCAACTATGGAATTTGTGTTCGGTGACCTTCATACAGCAGTGGATAGAATGAAGGCCTCTCCTCACTGTCTAGCCATGGGAGATATTTGACCATACTTCACCACGCTGGCCAGTGGAGAAGGAAGAACCCAGCCATCAGTCGCCACTCGTGGTAGGTTTTGCCGTGGAGTCAACTCAGGACACTTGGTTAGTAAGTAGCACGGCGGATAAACCACTGTGCGCCCGCTGAGGAAGGTGCTTAAAACACAGATCACTATGTGAAGTGTCTTTGGATTAGTCTCATCATCTCCCTTATTTAACCAAGTGAGAGTCCATTGAGATTCAGGATTTCTTTTATCACGTGAAAGCAATATAAAAATTTGTTTCAGGACAATTTTGACTTTAAAACCCATCCTAATACATATTTTCCCACCCTACCAATTTAGGTGGTTGATGTAAGAAAAACTAAATTTTTTTTTTACTGCGCACCGTTGTTCAAAACTCATCATGCCGCTTCATACAACGGTCGGGGTAATAATACGCAAAGTGTCTTTGGGAAGTAAAAAAAGGCTGTAGCAATTGTCATCCGACCGCTTCAGTCGGCACGGTGGGCGAGCGTGCTCCTGCAGTGAACGATGATGCCAGCGTCTCCACTACCTCGCCACAGCGGGTTGCAACGCCTTTTGATCATTTCTCGCAATCAAAAGCCTCTCTGGGGGATTTTTTTTTAATTGTTGCGCATTTTATGAAGCGCAATGTAAATCAAACGGCGCGATGCGCGTTGTGTGCGCCGTTGCTGATAAATAATCCGTCGGAACTCTGCGTTGTCAGTTGTGCAAATAGTGAGCGGTTTCTTCAGACGAGCGTTGTCTTGGTGTATCTCAGTGAAGACGCATATAAATGGTGTTTAGACTCGGGCACCTTCGTGTGGAAGCAGCAGTTAAATTAAAAGCCCTGAATTTATGACTGTTTAACATGACTGACCTTTTAGCTATTGCCAAGCTGTAGTTGATTTTCATACACACATTTGTACCTCTATAATCCGTTGAGATACAGCATATATAGTTTGCAAGGATACCCGTGCAATAAGCCTTCATTCCAGCATAGAAAGAAATATACCCAGCACTTAAACCTCATGGAATATTTCCCAAGACAGCTCCAGCTGAAATTATTCCCTGAATATACCAAACTGTAATTACATCTTCCCATAACAGGCGAGATTTCGCTGCATAATAAAAATAACAGTGCAATTACACAAACATGATATTCAATTTCCTGTTAACCAGCGTCACGTGCCTTCAATCACTCGGAGCTTTACTCATCACAGATCCTGGCCATGATTAATTCCAGTGTTGGCCAATGAGCTTACAGCACTGTTATTGCAATTTTTATTTGTGCAAAAATGTATGACACATATTATAATTCCCAGCCCTTTGTCCGCTTTCTCACTGGATGAATGCCTCCCCAAGCCACGTGAGTCATAGGGATAGTTTGACCATACTTCACCACTCTGGTCATTGCGGGTTTTGAAAACAGGAGGGGGGAGGGGGGCAGGAGCATTTCAGATATCACCGTTGATGTTTACGTGGCCAGGAATCCAACTCAGGTCGCTGGGTTCCATAGAGCAATGCGCTAACCACACAGTCACCCGCTTCATCCACAATATGTATGTAAAAAAAAAGCACAGGAAATTAGCTTTGGTGCATCTTAAAGGAATGGTAACCAAAAGATTTGAGCATTTTTGTAGCCAGTTTCTATTATCTGACTATGCATGGCAGCGCTGGGTTGGGGGGGGGGACTTCCGGTAATTATTTGAATTCAGCTGTGCGAAGTAAAACCCAACAACAGCTATAACTATGCGGCGCCACGTCAAGCAGACCTGCGGCTAGGCCTCGGCAAGGTAAGGTCAAAGTTAAAAGGTAAAAACAACGAGCCTATTTTTACCCTACCTTTTACCTTGGTACAATGCAATCACTCTACCCTACCTTTTACCCTTTAGCAGGTAAGGTAAAAGGTAAAAAGCAACGAGCCTACCTTTTACCCTTACCCCATACAAATTGCCCGATTACAGGGTAATTACTAGGGAACTACACATGAACAAGGTTTATAACGGTAAATGTTAGGTAGAGCGCTTTATTTATATAGAATAATCTCGATGATTCCAATTTTACACGCTTGTTGTCATTGTTGTCCTTGTTGTTGTATCCTCAAATCTTGTAACTAAATTTTTACCCACTTCCCAATGTGGTATCGACTGCAAACTTGGTATACTTATGTCATACTGATGACAACACTATATTCTATCATAAAATAATTTTTTATATGTTATGTTTCGGCTTGGGTCTAATTGTCCACGCTCAACTGACGTTGGCTGTAAATCCCCACGGCCCTTTACGTTATGGCAAGCTTCGGGGCCACTTCCTGGAGTCGTGGAGTTCTGTCATTACTTGTACATTTCATAAAAGCGTGTTTTTAAGAAAGTTTGTTTTAATATTACTTATTAAATGGAGGCCACGGACTGCGCCACGGAGCTTTTAGTGGTAAACAAGGTATTGTAGTTACCGGGTAATACTTCACGCTTCCTTTACCCTACCAGGTAATTCTTCCGAGCTACCTTTACCCTATCCTTTACCTTACCCCTTGGCATGTCGACATCTTTACCCCTTTACCTTTACCCTTTTACCCGGTAAAAAGGGTAAATTACCTTATCTTGCCGAGGTATCCTTGCGACCGCAGCGTTGTTGCGTCCCGTGTCTCTGACCCCGGTAGGGGTACCGCCGACAGTGACCGAGCAAACACTCCACCTGTACGATCCCAAAATGTCACGTGGGAATTGACGGTTCAGGAAAATGCCCCAACTCCCACTTTATTGGCCGACATCGCGCACTCGTTCACACGTGATCGGCGATCTGGCCTAGCCGGTAGCACTTTTGGCACCTGTTTTCAAAGGCTCACGGTTCGAATCCGGCTGGCTGCCCTGATTATCACTGCGGGCGCAACAACTGCAGTAAATTGTGATAATTTCGACTTGTGACGTGCCGCCGCGCGCTATTTGTTTACTCTCGGAGAAAGAAAGAGAGAGAGAAAGCGACTCAGGGATGCAGGGAACTGCAGCTGAGCGGGAGACCACCAGCCATGTGGTGGTGAGCTGGTGCCGTCTACTTCACAGTGGGACGTTAAAGATCCCCTGGCAATATTTTCACGGGTAGGCCCCAGTGCGGTCCAAATGACAACGTTTATAAATTACCCGCAAGTTACTCAATTGGAATAATACCAACGTAGAAGTAGGAAATAAGAAGACCTGACGACGCAGGCAGTGATGAGAAGGAAAGTGGCACTATTTGGGCACATATGTAGGATGGACAACAACAAGAAAATTAACAGTGTATTGTTGTTCGGAAAAATGAGAGGAACTGGAAAGAGAGGAAGACCTAACAGAGAACGGCTTTGACGACGACATCAAGGATTGGTGCCATAAAGATGCAGCACTACTTGAGCATATTGGCACGAGACAGAGCAAAGTGGAAACAAAGGACGAAATGTGCAGTGGACACCGACGGG
Source organism: Lampetra planeri (assembly GCF_965212315.1). Lineage (NCBI taxonomy): Eukaryota > Metazoa > Chordata > Hyperoartia > Petromyzontiformes > Petromyzontidae > Lampetra > Lampetra planeri. The sequence goes on along the minus strand of NC_136122.1, from coordinate 6,992,744 downwards.
CTATCTGCCCTGTGGATCGTGACGAGGACGACGACTCGTACCGCGGTCTCTTTGAGTTCTCGCCCGGAGAGGCGCAACGACCTTAGCGGTGCCACTGCGCTCCTTGTGAGGCCCGACGTTTTGTGGCAGGATTTGAGGGTCGGTTTGAGGATCGTTGTCGATGTCATCGAGCGCCTGTGACACGCTCCAAACCCCGTAGAGCCGTGACGTGGCCCCAACAGGTGACAGGGCAGCAACTGGGTTCCTCAATTGGCTGCGTGGGTTTTAAAAAATATATATTTTTTGTTGTTTGTACAAGTACAAATTGCATACAAAATACGCATTCGGGAATTGACTGAACACAAAATAATCGCACACAAAGACAGCTGGCAAATAGTCTCTGCTTAACACGGAGGCTTTTGCCACCAATGTTATCCATAATACTCTCCGCCCCTCATAGAAACACCCACGTCACGCGCCTTATATTTGTTGTTATTATAATGACGACGCTCGTTTATCTAGGAGAGTCTCATCGAGTCTCAATGTCCTCCTCCTCTTTGAATGGCGGTCGTGCTGTGACGGTTCCACCTGAAGACGGATGCTTGTGTTGCCTCTGAAACGTCGTGATTTTTATTTTTATTTTACTTTTATTAATTTTAATTTTTTACCTACGTGACTTTACCTAAAAAACTAAGAATATGAGTCTCAAGACTGTTTTCCAGGAGGGTCCTGTCAAGTTATGCAGGAGGCATCGATGATGACTGCTATGTGTTCTCGCCATTAAATTTATAATAATTATTTTCCGATTCCTGCAAAATAGGACCACGTTCAACGGCAACCGCAAATGTCCCCCTCCTCCTCTTTGAATGGCGTCACGGGAAAATGTGACGTCGCCCTTGAATCAGAGGGCGCATATCCAGAATCAGAACATTTATTTATACTGGAGGAATCCGATGAACTATAAAGGTTTTTTTTTCACAGATGTCCAGTAGGGGCGGGTAAGAACGCTACAACAACAAACAACACAAAAACACGATATCAGTACAAAGTACAAGAAAGGTAAACAAACCACCCAAACGCATACAGATAAAATTAAACCATCCCCATCCGACGAAGCGAAGCCCACTGAGGTATTAACTTATTTTTCAGAAGCGGACTGGCCACAAATGATAGCTCAACAAAGTGGCCCATCGTTTGGACATTTATAGCACCAAAATAATCTAAATAACCTTAATGCATGTTTCTAGATGTGGAGGGAAAAACGGAGGACCCGGAGATGAAATCCACGCGACCACATGGACAAACGTATGAACTCGCTCGTTATCATTTTAGTTTGTAATCCTTGACATATTCTCGCAATCTGGAAAAAAGGTGCCGTAGATATAACTGCTCGACCAGAGCGTTCGCTGGTGCGACAAGAACCACACAGTTAGTTTCAAAAACAATGTAGATATTATTATCATCAGCGTATACTCTTAGGTTTTTTCGGTAAAGTCATTATTTTTATTTTTTTTATTTTACTTTTATTAATTTTAATTTATATTTTTTACCTACGTGACTTTACCGAAAAAACCTAAGAGTATGAATCCTTGCAGTCACGAAAGCTTCAAATCTAGAATCATCAGCGTATGTTTGTGTCCATGTTTTGCCACAAATACGTGCGGTTAATGCAAAAGTTATCTGTTCGGTGTTTGAACATCTTAACACCTTTTGTATTGTCAGAAATGGTAAAATCCTATTGTTATATTCTCACAGGTTAACCTTTAGAGCCCCACCCCCACCCCCGCACTCAAAGTGGAGCGCGTTACAGCCACCAATGTTGCTCTCGCTGCGTTGTTCAAAATCGGTCGACGGTCATTGCCCCGTTTAGGACCCCTCCACCTCATCCGCGTTTTCGAACCACCCTCTTTGGGCAACCGTCGTCAGCCGGCCGAAGCACTGCCCACGCTCGCCGGCACCCGATTCCATTCTGCTCTCGCTCGACGGATATGCGCTCCGTTGTCTCTGCGAGCTGATGATCTCCTGGTTAAAAAAAAAGTCTAAATCCTTGGCAGCAACACTGTTGAAGGAAGGCAGGTTGTGGTAAAATGAAACACGTTACATTGGGAAAATATATAACAGGTGATGTCTCGGGGCAACGGACCTTCTTCATGTATGTCAATATCTATCGTCGTGTACTCGACGCAAAACGCAAGCATTATCTACCTAACACTCTGTGGTGGTAAGTTTTTGGGCATCTATTGAACGGGCTCTGCATACATTACACGCGAAAATAGCGTGGGAGCATTTCGCTTCGCATCAAATCAAAGTGACGTCTTGCTCAAACGAGCATTGAGCTCGTGCCCTACTTGCTTTTTACAGCTCTGCGTGAGTGGTGGAAATTCCACATGCCTGTGGTGGGGACAAGTCTATTACATAGGGCATCCATTGATCACTATCCCCACAGTGCTACTTGCATAACCTGGATGTGAACTCGCAACCTTCTAATTGCGAGCCGCTTTGTTGCTGAGCCACTGGGAAAATACAACCACCGTGGAGATGGAGTGACCGAATCAGTTTGTGTGCGGGACTGAGGTGGGTTGTGCTGGAAGTATTTAATCCAGCGGTGGAGAGACATTGGCTGATGATGAGACAACGATGAGAGTGACTCGACAAGACTAAGATCTTAACCAACGGCCGTTATTAAAATCGGAAGACTTCCAAATATAAATCCGGACGCATTCATCCCAGCGACAGTCATCCAAACGCCAGAATTATCCCATTCCCCAACTGTTGACCACGACTCCCTAATTTCCAAAACGAAGTTACGCGTAACCATTAACTCTTCGTAAAAAAATGTTTCCGAAACGTACGTCGTGCGCATTTCGAGCGTCATTTCCTACGTCAATCTCTCTTTTTTTTTTTATCCCCGGAGTCTTTTGATGGTTTTTCACGTTGAGGGGGAGGAGGGTGGTGTGTGGGTGGTAGTTTGGGGGGGGGGGAGATGGAGGGGTGCGTCAGGGTGGGTGGGGAGCCCAGGGCGTGCGGACGGATCAACCCTTCAGCTCGGCGTCTCGCCGTATAAATGCGAGACACCGAGCGCCAACGCAGACCCACCGACGGCCTGATCCATCCACCGCAACGAGCCTCTCCCACTCCTGCAACGCTCCGAGCGAAAGGCGCGAATTTTCGGTTTTTCAGTCTTCACGTTAAAACACCCCACGTATCTTATCTTCGTGTGCCGTTTTTGTGTACGATCGCGTACGTGCATACGTACAGATATATATATACGCTGATCTCGAGAGCGGCAAAACCAGGGCGATGTACTCTAACAAATACGATGGGCCCAAACGGGGAAGGTCTTTTGACTCGGTCAACACTAACTTTGACGAGAAACAACTCCACAACGAGGTACGTATCACGATTCACCAGCAGCGTGGACGATCACGTTCTCAGTGCGCCTTAGGGCTGGCTTGCAATTGTTGACGTACACTCATATTCGCAGTGGTGCTTTGTGCCGGATGTGCTGTGCCGTGAACGTGATGTAAAATGCCGCGCGGAATTGGCCCAAAGTTAAGTTTGCTGTTACGTGCGCGGCCTGCTTCATGGTTAATACCTCTTTGTCTTCAAGGGAATAGCGATCAATGTATCCTTGTCAGGAATCGCTGTTGCCTCACTCCCAGACTTTACTGCGAGGTCAAGCAGTCGTGTAATGTCGACGCAGACGTTAACGCACTGCCGTTGTATTAAATTATACAGACGCTTATTCAGTTAGCCAGACGTTATTTACATTTGGCATGCCCACCATTTGACTTAAATTGAAGTCAGCAATTGCGTGGCTATTTTATAAAAAGAACGATCGACTGTTTATTCAAGTTTTGTGGTTTTACGTTCAACTGCCGAGCCACTACAATGCACATACTAAAACCAAAATACCACTGGGAAATCACCATCTTACTTTTATTATCAGATATATCTTTGCATTTGCAGAGTTGAACGCTTTTGCCCAGTGCCCCATGCACTGCGCTACGAACCCAGTCGCCTGAGTTCAAGTCCCAGCCACGGCTGTCATCAGTGGCGCTTTACTAACCTGCACTAACCAGCGTGGTTAAGTATGGTCAAACGACACCCATGAACGACAAAGTTTAGTTCGTCCTTCTCTACTCTTAGGTTTTTTTCGGTAAAGTCACGTAGGTAAAAATAATAATAAAATAAAATAATAATAAATGAAAAATAACTAAATTAAATTACTTCTCTCTTTAGCGGATTGACAACGTGCTTTAAATTGTAATTGTTTTTTTAATTATAATTCATAACAGCGAATTGAGATGTGCTCGATATACATGCAAATTGTTGTCAAACATATGCAGCATTTGATAATACTGCGTGAAGAAATGTTGGTGTAATTTGGCAACAGCAAACTAAATCTAATTCAATTGTGGTGTTGAAGTTGAATATTTGACCATGCTTGGATGTTTATAACAGAACCTACAGGGGTTCTAAATCTAAAACTACTTAATGAAATAATACTAGTTAGACCATGTGCTACTCATGATCTAACAACAGTAATTTATTCCTGAATCAACAGCTAAAGCCGCCCGATATTACCTTGAACGACGTTAACAGCTCGCGGTCCATCGCGTGTTATTTCAGTCACAATAACAGCAGTAAATCACAACCCACGGGCAATATTTTATAAACACCGTGAGGTTTTACCGGCGTGAGATCTTATTCACGCTTGCACGGGGTCACACGTAAAGTGCACACTGTGTGTGCATGCGAGCTTGTGTGTGCGTGCGCGCGTGCATTTGTAATCGTTTTATGCGGGGAGCGGTAGGGTAGTCGCAGCGGTGAGCGCGCTGCACTTGCGAACCTGGCGACCCGAGTTCGATTCCCGTTCAAGGCCACCAACACTGGCGACGATTATCTGAATCGGTTCTGGGCCTTCCCTAGGTCGACTCGGCCTCAAATGAGTATCTTCTTAGGTTTTTTCGGTAAAGTCACGTAGGTAAAACATCAAAATGAATGAAAATAAAATAAAATAAAATCAAAAATCACGACGTTTCGGAGGCGATTTTATTTTATTTTCATTCATTTTGATGTTTTACCTACGTGACTTTACCGAAAAAACCTAAGAAGATGATTCCTTGCAGTCACGAAAGCTTCAAATCTAGACTCAAATGAGTACTTGGTGCCGTGTATGAACATCGCCACTGGGGAGACAAAGGTGGCCGGGCGTGGTGCTGGCCACCCACTCCCTCGTGTGCCGTGTCAGCCTTCATAGGTGGTTGCGAACAGCACTTGTCCCAACAGTCCGGTGACGGCTAGACGGGGGATCTTTGTCGTTGTGTCTAATCGTCTTATTAGACTTAACTCTATTAGTGACGCTGCGTCCATCTCGATATTACGCGTTCGGTGGCTTGCTCGTCGCTCTTCATAACAACGCTGTTTAACTGGGACGCACCAGCAACTAACATTTGGCATCGGTACATGGACGATAGCACCAGATGTATGTATGTTGAACTTTTTTGGCCAACGGTGCTAATCGGAGGTTCCGTGGGGAAGGACAGCAAACTAAAATGTTATATTGTACGTCCATCAAATTGGCTGTAGGGTCAATCCATCCGATTGGACATGAGGATTCAATAACCCATATGTTGCATGCAGATGATACATAGACACACAGACACACACACCGTGTAAAACATAAAGGCCACCCAGATGTCATACTGGTTAAATCGGATAAAGATTTGTGCAAACGCATATGCAGCTTCGGCATGCGTGCCAGGAACACAATCTGGGTTGATCGCTTAATGCTGCACAAAAAAAAACGCGTAATAAAATGACACGGTCTCAACAAATGTAACGCCCCCCCCCCCACTTCATGGTGAGGGCCCCCCTCTTACTGGACCCTTGCGCAATGCGCACAGCGATGGTGGCAAGCGGGGCCCCCCACAATTATTGCAATGCGAGATGCGTCGGCGCGGTTGCGATTTCCGGAAATCTAATCCGATTGCGTCCGTTTCTGGAAGAATACGACGCGGACACACGGGATTGGCTTATTAATGACCATCAGGGCATTAGTGTCAATTATGATTTCGACGCGGCCAAGCCGAACGTGAACACGAGCGCGTGACTGCATTCCGACGTGCGGGTCCTTGTGATGGGTCGCGTCGGTGGTATTCTGCTGAGAGACGTCGCTGTCTCTGACGTGCGCTTATTGAGGGGTCAGTGGACGTGCGGTGGCTGCGTCCATATGAAGCTGGGTTTAGGAAAGGAAGCTATGCGAGGAGAAGAGTGTGCCCGATACCGCAACAACAAAAACCACGTTGATGTACACACACGTATATTATTTCACTAAACGCACGCACGCTAGTTTGGATTTTAGGTCTACATGTCAAGATTCCCATCAATTTCACGTGGGATTTTGATGCCAATTACTTGGTCATCATGCACACAACCTGCCTATATCATTCCTGCAGAAACAATGCGCGTGTTGTAGAACACATTCTAGCCACCCTTTTTAGGCTTCTAGATCTTTCACTGGACACTGTTGTGGACGCTAGCCGCTTCGCGATACAATGAAGAGAACGTTTTCATTTCATCGACAGAGGATGCGCTCTTTCCCGCGTGACCTTTGACCCAGCAATTTTCTGTCCTAAATCTAGGTTGCAAATGAGTGCGTTATCTCACGGAATAATCGTGCTTAATGGACACCAAACATGTTGGCAGCGATTGCGATCCAGCCACTCTGCACACACTTCCCTATTCCCGGCAGTTTATCTCTGTATGTTTAGTTGTTTACCATTAAACGCATTTGTTAAATGTACCATTGCCTAATTGTTATCAAAACAAAATATAATTTTGAATGCCGGATGTTTATTATGGGCATGGGGAAATAACTGCCGGGGACTGGAAATTGAGATGTCCAACAGATGGAATAATAATTAACTTCGGTATTACCGGCGCGTTTGATAATTACAGAATCTGGCCCAAAGCTCAATAAACCTCCGCTAAACCACCGCAACAAGACACGACCCACGTGTGTGGGGAAGGTGACTGTCTACGAAGGGACTCATCCGAGTGCTACTCTAGGTCATCGAATTAAAAGAGCAATGATGAACACACGTCTTTCAGTGCATTAATATTCGCGTGATGATTCATGCAAATCTCTACACGAACCAATAATACTGTGCCGATTCTCTAAAGGACATTGCCAATCGGACATCTGCCAAGCAAGCAATCACAACTCACCAATGAAATAGATGTTGTCCACACTCCAGGTTGGGCCACGCGATTTCGTTTCTGTAGATTTTTGAGCCCGTCGCTCATTCTGATCTTTCGATCATTTCGCAACGCGCGAAGGGCAGCGCGATTGAGGACGTGGCCACGGTACACGAGTCCACGTCGTTCCCCTTAACCCGCTGGTCTCTCTCTCTGTCTCTCTGCACACAGTTGAACAAATCTGCCTACGGGCGGCAGAAGGAGGACAACAAGGAGAGCTGGGCCAACGGCTCTGGCGAGAGGGGCCGCGCCGCCGTCGTCTTCTCGCTCAAGAACGACATCGGCGGTCTCGTCAAGGCCCTCAAACTCTTTCAGGTGCGGGCAGCTGCGTGCACAGCCCCACGGGCAGCCGTAGCAGCCCCGGGGTTTCGTTTGCGGGAAACAACACGGTCCGTCCCGCGTGTCCTTTTTTTATTTTTTGGTTCAAGAACCCAACGTGCAAACATCCGTGAGGGTAATTGTCCATCCTGCGTTTTTTATTTTACATATATTTTTCATTTTTGTATTTTTTTTCATTCAACAACCCAACTTACAAACATTAATGAGGGAAACTGTCCTGCGTTTTTTTTTATTGTTCAAGAACCCAATTTACAAACATCCATGAGGGAAATTATCCATCCTGCGTTTTTTATTTTATATATTTTTGTTAATTAAAAACCCAATTTACAAATATCCATGAGGGAAACTGACCATCCTGCGTATTTTATTTTCTATGTATTTTGAATATAATACTTATTTTTTTATTCAAGAACCCAACTTACAAACATCCGTGAGGGAAACTGTCCATCCCGCGTGTTCAACAAGTGCTCTATACACCACGGCAAGTCGGCCAGGGTCAAGAGGGCCTGTTCACGCTGGCTGTGAGGATGGGGATAAGGATTCGCGCTCGCAGGGTGCCCAAATACCTCGGCATCTCAAAAGCGCCTTACGTCCCGACATCTCATGTCAACCGTTACAGTGCCCTGCAGCAGTTTAGCCAAGGGGGTAGGGGGGGGACCCCAGTGGGAGCCGTTCCCAGCTCGGGACAAGGTGTGTGCAGCACAGGCCTGTAACTGAGTATAGTCTGCCAGTAGGGGGGGATACGGCTACACAGTTCGGTTCTCCCAATGAAAGTAATTTGGGGGTCATTTTTTAAAAAATTGGCTCTTGACACTGGCGCGCATGGCTGCCTATTTTTAGAGCAGCATCACGGGATCTTGAACGTCCACCGTGAAGCCGACGGTATTTTTTTGGGGTTAATGCACTCGCAGCATTAACCAGGGTGGCCGCATGGTTCGGAACCACGAACCTCTGCAACAAGTGGCAAAAGGACGACCTCTCCTCGGCCGTGCCACCAACCACCTCGTGGCCGAGACAGTGGCGGAGTGGCCATGGCCCACGTCATTTACACAAATCGCAGTCTCCATGAATTGACCAACGGGCCAGTACCAAACGACCTATCTTGACCCTGCTGCAGAGGCAGTCCACACGAGGGCCACATCGCCTTTGAGCAGAGCTACAGAGATTGACCTCATCCCGACCCCGCCAGAAACGTCGCGCGATGCCCACCTCAATAAACAAAACGAAAAAAAAATCAGCGTCAAACATTGTGAGGGGGGTCGCAGAACCCAGACACCGGTTGGCAGACGGTATGCACGCATGCATGTGCGCTGAACTTCTTTCGCACCGTCACATAGCCAAGCCGCGGCATTCGGCTGTGCGGTAGCATTTGAGCGATTGACTCACTTGGCGGCCGTCGGCACCCCGTGCAGGAGAAACACGTCAACCTGATGCACATCGAGTCGCGCAAGTCGAAGCGACGCAACTCGGAGTTCGAGATCTTCGTGGACTGCGACAGCAACCGCGAGCAGCTGGGGGAGCTCATGCAGCTGCTGCGCTCGCACGCGTGCAACATCGTGTCCATGTCGGGACCCGCGAACCACTGCGACGTGGGGCCTCAAGGTGCGTCACAGCCACACACGCGGGGGCCTGGCTCTAGCCGCGTGTGTCACGTGTGCCACGTGCGTCACGTGCGTCACATGCGCAACCTGCGCCACGTGCGTCACATGCGTCACATGCGCAACCTGCGTCACGTGTGCCACGTGCGCCACGTGCGTCACATGCGCAACCTGCGTCACGTGTGTCACGTGCGCCACGTGCGTCACGTGCGCAACGTGCGTCACGTGCGCAACCTGCGTCACGTGCGCCACGTGTGTCACGTGCGTCACGTGCACAACGTACGTCACGTGCGCAACGTGTGCAACAAGGGCTCGCACGTGCTTAGAGGCATCGCAAAGAACGTGTGTGTGTGTTCGTCTGTCTGTTGTTGTCGCACTCAGTGTTCGTGTTCTCTGTGTCTCTCATACGCCGCGCGTCTCTCGGTGTCAACATCTCTCCACGTTTCTGTGTCTGTGTGTCTATTTCTATTCATGTTTCTGTGTGTCTCTCTGCATCTATTTGCGTCACTTGCTCCGTCACTGTCTGTTTTCTATGTCTCTCTGTGTAACGTCTCTCTTTTCGTTGATGTCCCTCTCCATGTCTCTGTGTGTGTTCGTTTCTCCGAATGTCTGTCTCACTTCATATCTCCCTCTGTGCATTCGCAAGTGTCCCGTGCACTTTGCTCGTTACGTTCTTAAGTCACACGTAGCTGCTAAAGGCTGGACCAAAGGAATCCTCTTTCTAGTGCAATCGGTTGGCGAGGTTCTATCCTGTAAGTGCCCGACCTCTTTGCATCCATAGCTAGGGTAGCGATGTGTACCAGCTACCTCGAGGGGGAACAGGCCTGTGCTGGTGCAAGCGGCTCAGCGGTGACATCCATGGTGCTACTTTACCACCTGTCCAGTCATAGTTTGGCACTCATCCCCGCTATCCTCAGTTACTCTCCGTTGAGAATTGCCTGAGCAGGTGTCTACCCAACTAAAGCCAGCTCTGCAATACACACGTGTGTACATATATAAAGATAAAGACAAAGCTCCCCCCATCCTGTATAGCCTTCAACAGACTGTTGGGGCAAGTGCTGTTAGCGAGCATCGATGAAGGCTGGCACGCCACGGGTGGCCAACACCACGCTTGGCCCCCTTTGTCTCCCGCAGCGATGATGTTTACACACTGCACCAGGCACTTATTTGGGGCTTAGTCAACTTAGGGGAGTTTCTCAGGACCGGTTCAAATAATTGTCACTGGTGTTGGTCGCGAGTGGAAATCAAACTCGGGTCAGTGAGTTGGTAGCGGAGTGCGCTAAACCGCTACACTGACACTCCCCACAGGTAAACATACACACACACGCACAGTTTTTAAGGGAGCGCTACGTGGTCATTATTAAATTCAATACCAAAGGGCTCGGTTTAGCAGCGATTAGTGGGAATACAGCGCTCGACTATCACTGATTGATTGCGTGCGATAAACGGCCCCCTTCATTACCCAAAACCGGGAGCTCCTGAGATAACGGATAAACGAATGTAAATGTTGCAGAAGCCACATTTCATCTGGACATGCTGTGCAGGGAATTTATTGTCCGTGTGGATGGAACCACCGTTTACACAAATTGGGGTCGTGCTTTGCCACTGTGCGGACTCAATATTGATAGTTGAACAGGGTTTCCTCGTATCCAATCGTAGACAAGTACAAATTCGCCCTCTCCAAGTAATTTGCGGTTTGATTTATGGTTTGAATATTTGTAAACTGCTTACTGCAATCTCATTGGTTTTGTGTCTGAATTGTTCTGTCCCATTTGTGCCGTTTTTTTCGTTCTCACCGAAATGTAACATCAGCACACAACGTGCATAAATTTGCATAAATACAACATAATTAAAAATTATATTAAATTTGTATTAATTAAATCTGCTTCATTCATTAATTTTATTTCGCACAATTTTACGTGTGTATCATGAGCATAATAATATATTTCAGTTAATGAATCCATGTGTCAATGCATGCCTAATATCCAGTCGCGTTTTATATGCATACAAATTTACGTAGTTAATCGGATAAATATTTGATCAGTTAACATCTCGCAATGGTAGCGTGATGTTAACTACCTTGCCTGGTATATAGTAGGTCGTGGGTTCGATCCCGACCCTGACTACATTTGGAGTGTGTGTGTTCTCCCCGCGGTCACGTGGCTTTTTTTTATCAGGGTCCTACGGTTTTCGCTCCACAGTTAGAAACATGCCTTTAGAGAAATTGCCTGCTACACATTTCCACACGTGATAAGCCACTTCTTTGAGCTGCCATTTGTGGCCAGGTTGTTTCTGGAAAAAAGAGTTATGTAGCTCAGTGGGCCTTACCTGCTAAAATAAAAAAATGTGCTTAGTTTGTAGTTTCGACTGTAAAAACCCACGCGCTAGCTTGACCTGCTTGTTTTTTTCCGACGCTTTTGCTGTTTGTGACTGCACATTCTGTCCTCCAGATCTTGATGGCGTGCCCTGGTTCCCAAAGAAGATTTCTGACCTCGATCATTCGTCAAACAAAGTGCTCATGTACGGAGCTGATCTGGATGCCGATCACCCGGTAATAAGCGCTCGGCCCTTGCAATCAAGATGCCCACCAGCTAAACGCGTGCCCGCCTGCTCGTGTGCCTGCCTGTCTGTCTGCCCATGTGGTGCACACCGAGACGTGGCACAATTCCATTAATCTGGAGCATTGTGAGGCTCGGCTGACCATATGCTGAGCAGATGGGGATGTTAGATTGCGTTGGCTGCATAGGGTTTTATGAGTTTTATGAGAGTAAATGAGTTTTAGGTGTTGGTAGTACCCTTCCAACATGCTAATGATGTGTTGTTTGTGAGATATGTGACTGTGGCTGGTTTGTGCCAGTTGATTGAATGCTTATATCAGCTGTGTTTTTACCAGATGTGAATTGAGCTACGTCGTAGTGGGACCATTTAGTTCATAGTTTGTAGTTTGGGACTATCACATCAATAATAATAATAATCAACCCCGTGCCATTCCACTGGTGGATGAAGGCCTCCCCACATCATGTGAGTCGTGGGGGTTGATTGATGATGCTTCACCGCACCGGTGAGGTGTTGTGGTGAATCATGAGGAGGCCCTCACTGCTTCAGATACTGCTCAACACCGGCGTTCGCCAGGTTCAGAGCGCGGCGGCGCTAACCACTGCGCCACCGCTCGCAAGCGCCGTTGTGTCTTGGTAGATCGCAACCTGAGTTAAATGTATAAATCAAATATGTACGTGATTTCATTGATCAGCAGATTAGTCATTTCACGTAATTATGCTGCTAAGGCGTGCGAAGCTCCACTGATTTGGGTCGGCATTTAAAAATCTCTTAACGAGCCTGCCTGACAGCTCGCTATGTTTGAACAATCTACAAGTGCGACTTGACAGTGCACGCCTGCAATCCAGCACATCGTAGGTGGGGTTGGTGGTTCATGCAGAGCTGAGACACGCACCTGTAGGGCATTGAGGTCGGTTGTAGAGTTCGGAAGAGCAAGCAGGCTGCTGACCGATAAGCTTGGATTTTTTTTTAAAAAGCGTAATCCCCTTGTAAGTGTGAGTAACCTCCGGACCCCTCTGGTTGCATCTCTCATTTGAACTAAATGCTCAATGAGGAATTAGACACACATTAAAAAGAGTATTGGGGCTTAGCCGAGGCCCTTCTGGCTAAAGGATCTAATTCTCATTGGCAGTAAAGCGATGATGATATCACTTCCTCAACCCCTTTATCACTTAACTCAAATTGACATTTACACGAATGGGCATTTCTAAGTGAATGGCATCAGTGCAAAGTGTTAGAGCGACGCATTTACAACCGTTTGTTTGTGTGCACAACAGGGCTTCAAGGACAACGTCTATCGCAAGAGAAGGAAGCATTTCGCGGACATTGCACTTAACTACAAGCAGTAAGTGCTCTGTAATAGCATTACAATACAAGGGCTGCCCATACGCGGGATGTTTCGTTTTTCACGCGAAATCCGAAACGCTTCCGCCAACGCGCCGCCGAGCTGCGAGTTCAGATAGCAGCAAAGCGACGGCGCTCGCCGCGATTGATCGGCGCGCTCGAGGCGACGGCTGCACACCTCTTATCAGCACCGCTGCCGGCATCGTGCAGCGCAAACAATGGGGACAGTTGCGGGTTCAGCGTCCCACATCGGCCGTGGGCCAGAGAAGAATTCACTGCCGGGCAGGAATGGTGGCAAATGTTGAGGGATGGCAGCGTCTGCATATGGCAATTAAGTGTGGATTGTGTGAATGTGCACTTGTAAAATAATATTATTCACTTTTATTGGCGGTTTAAAGATGTTGGTACAACTCGAGGTTTGCCAACTCGGGTGGTTATCAACAATTCAAATGTTTGGTCTGGGCCCATGGACTCATATTTTGCCAGGCTGGGGTACGGCAGGGTCAATGGGTCTATCGCCCTCCCATGGAGTTCACTCCTGATCCACTCCCGACCCATGGGGCTAGATGTTGTCCTGTAAATGGCAGTATAGTGAGTAGGTAGTATAGTATATGATTACAATCTCATTATGCATTGTTGTGGAGCAGAATCAGAAAATGTATTTTCGCTCGAAGAATCCGATGAACTATAAAGCTCTTTTTTGACAAATGTCCAATTGGGGCGGGTCAGTTACAACAACAAAGAATATTTAAAAAAACACGATAGGAGTGCCAAGTATTGTAAAGGTAAACAAATTAACCTTATTGCAGTACCCCGGGGTACCATAGAACGAGAGCCGTGATGCAGTCATGTTTAGTCTGTTGATGGTCGGCGATGCGGCAATCGACTCATCTCGACGAGCTGAACACTACGATGCACCACTACGGTGCGTACCGCGAGCGTTCAGGGTTTCAGCGCAATCGTCCTCGCTGCGTTTCGACATCGCGTGGTAGCACTGATTTCGGATTGATTGGTACCCCAGTCGCGGAGTTAAGTTCACCCCTGGGAAAAATAGTGTCCCAGAAATAAAATATTTAATTGCCTCGGCCCATTTTGTATTACTTGGTACCCCGGGGTACAGCCATAAGGATCAAACAATGAAAAAATAGATACAAACGGAACTCAACTATTTTTTATCTTACCAGGTAAAGCCCACTGAGCTAGAAGCTGATTTTTTCAGAAGCGATCTGGTCACGCGGAAATTTATAGCAGCAAAATAAAATCTAAAATAATCTCGACCAGGGGTCTGCAACTTGCGGTTCCAGAGCTGCGTGTGGCTCTTTAAGGACTCCTTTGTGACCGTGATTTATTAAGGACCCGCCGTCATTATAGAGGTTTTTTTTTTACCGAATTCTAAACAAATGGATATTCTTGTTATTTCGGTTGCCGACCACTGATGTAGATGCATGTTCCTAAATGTGGAGGGAAAAACCGGAGGACCCAGAGAAAAAATCCAGCATTATTTGTCATTGAACAAATAGACTTTGTTCTGTCTCTCGATATCAAGATACAATTGTTTTCAGCCCATCTTTGTTTCATTTTCAATAATTATCCACAACCGCACATAATGAGTTTTCATACAAATATTGATTTTTTTCCATACAAATATTGATCATGGCTCCATTGTAAAGAAGGAGTGCCCTTGACAATAACATAATTGTCTCTCTTAACACAGCCTGACTGCTCATGAGACCCTCGGAAGGTCAAAACCGGTTCAAAGACTGCTTGTTTTAAAAACACGTTTGATTACTTAAATTATATTCTTAGGTTTTTTCGGTAAAGTCACGTAGGTAAAACATCAAAATTATTTTATTTTCATTAATTTTGATGTTTTACCTACGTGACTTTACCGAAAAAACCTAAGAATATGATTCCTTGCAGTCACGAAAGCTTCAAATCTAGAATTATATGATTACTTAAACACACAACGTCTAGATGGCCAAAAGGTTGACAATCTAAGACATGTATTTAAATGTGGAGAGACGGCAGGAGTCTATTTGTTTGTATATAATAGAGAGCGCCTCTCATCGGAAAATATTCAAGTCGATGATTGGCCCAACATCCCATCTGAAAATTGACCATCTTTATAGAAATCATATCTCCCTCGGAATGTGCCCTCCGATTTAATGAAATTGAATAATCAAAGTCGTCACATCGTCAAAGTGCCCCTGGGTTTGAACGTAATCTTGTAATCATTTGGGAGGTGTATGTGTACCCTTTAAGCAGTTATTATTTTTAGATTTTATCTTATCTAAATGGAATTCTTTCACTGATCTTTCATATCTCACTGTTTTTCATCATTACTTACGTACAAATTATCTGCTGTACTCATTCACCATGATTTATTTCACAGTAATTTTTTTCCTTAGGGCTTAGACCCTATTGTGATGTATATCATCGGTTCAAAGCATCTGAACACTTATTTTTTTAAGTTGCAAAATTGAGACCCTTATTCTTAAAGATGAAGGTGCAGCCCTGCAATTACCCACTCATGCCACTGTTGGCTGAAGGGCCTCGGCTAGAGAGCTCTAGAGTGCCCCGCTAGATGGAATTTGGCCTACTCTTCCATGCTGATCAGACCTCTTGGAAGTTGGTGGGAGTGTCCAGATTTTAACCCCACCACCGGCTACCGGCCGATTGACCAATGTGGTGAACCCGTTTATACCGTTGGGTGGACAGAGGCTGGGGCTGGGATTTACGAAGCTTACCCCACTGTTTCAATTGCTGTGCCCAGTAATCAAACCGGTGACCTTTGCATTGCAAATCCAGCGAGCTAACTTTTTAAACCACGGCAGCATCCCTGATGTGTTGGTGATGATGATGATGATGGTGGTAGATTTACGTGAAACGCAACGCACAATGGCCGTGTGTTTTTTTTCCGCTGTCGTCGTCGCAGCGGCGAGCCGATCCCTCGCATCGAGTACACGGAGGAGGAGGTGCGGACCTGGGCGACCGTGTTTCGCGAGCTCACGAAGCTCTACCCGACTCACGCCTGCCGCGAGTACCTCAAGAACCTGCCGCTGCTCACGAAGCATTGCGGCTACCGCGACGACAACATCCCGCAGCTGGAGGACGTGTCCCGCTTTCTGAAGGGTACGCGGCTGTTTGGCCGTCGCGAGCTCCTTTTGAGTCACCGACTCTTCTCTTTTGATTTTGAATGGTTTTCATTGAATTTTTAACACGAGCCCGAAACAGGGGCATGAACCCGCGACCGCGGGGAGGGAGGCACGGAGACTCTACGGACAGAAGTCCCGAACTCAGTGCCCCTGGGTTTAGAGGAGGGGAGAAATTGGGGCCTGCGAGCGGGGTACGCGTACCGTTTGTCACCGACGCTTAATTGGTGGGCAGTCATTTTTGTTGGTCAGTAATTGAAAGCAGGCAATCGGATTTACTGTGAGCGACGTGCAACCGGCAACGGCGTCGGGCAGGCGTGGCCAAACCCCCGGTGGAGCTTCACCTGCCTCCCGGGCAGTTCTCGTGCCGCCGCGCCGATAGATGGATTTGCAGATTAATGTGTAGGTCTTCAAGAGAGCTTCATGCCTGGGGCACTCATCCCTGGCAGGAGAGCCAAACATGACCACTCCCTGGGCGCTCCCGCAGATGTCCATAGCTGTCAACTCATACGGTTTACCCGTATTCTTGTACAGGGAAATTGAGTTTTCAGGTCCATACAGCGTACAGACGTTTCAATACGGGCAACACTTTTTGTGTGTATTTGTTTGCGTTTTTCCCTTGCGATGGGACTTTGTAGGACGAACGTTGACATTTATATGGGCACGGGGTGACCAATAAGGTCTGAATTGGTCTGAAATAAGGTAGGCAGTGATAAGGAGATGACAGGTGTGGATGTCTGAATTCCAAACCGCACAGCGAGCCATCGTGAGCCATCTGATGGCGTGACCACCCCCACGTTTGCCGACCGTTGCCTTTGACGATTACCGGAGTGTCCGTGACCTTTGCAGTTCCTTAATTGGCAAGTTAATTGGCAGGTTGGTGCTGGGGTTAGAGTGTGATAAGTCTTGGTTAAGGGGTTTGACTCAGTCAATCTTGTTTGAGGTTATAAAGCGAGTGCCACTTTGTGAAATGTCAACGGTTTTTGAGCCTCCCCTCGGTCGACTCAGCTTCAAATGAGTACGTGGCGGCCGAGCGTGGTGCTGGCCACCCACCCCCTCGTGTGCCATGCCGGCCTTCATAGGTGCTCGCTAACAGCATGCAGGAGGCCATCGGATTCAATGCCGACCCTGACGCCTGCTGTATATTTTGAGTTTGCTCGTTCTCCCAGTGGTCGCGTGGATTTTTCTTTGGGTCCTTTTGTTTTTCTAGAAACATGCGTTTAGATTATTTGGCTGCTATACATTTTCACATGTTAAGCCAGTTCATTGAGCTGTACACATGTGGCCAGGTTGCTTCTGAACAAGAGGTATACAGTTCAGTCGGCCTTACCTGGTAAAAAATAAAATAAATTGTTTCAATAGTTTACTTGTCCTGAGAGTCCGTTAAGGCTATGCGGTGCAATATTTGTCTTTTCCTCTTTTGTGTGAACACAGAGCGCTCTGGGTTCACTATCCGGCCGGTGGCCGGGTATCTGTCTCCGCGGGACTTCCTGGCCGGGCTGGCATTCCGCGTGTTTCACTGCACGCAGTACGTGCGCCACAGCTCCGATCCGCTCTACACCCCGGAGCCGTGAGTCATGTTCGTGTCCGATTCGGGAATGTTGTCATCGATCGTCGCCCCCCGAGGTTCAATAAAAACAACCGGAACATGTCGTCAGAAGAAGAATGAGAAGGGAAAAAAGGGAAGAGCTACATGAACAGTAATGTCCTGCGAAGACTTTCAGATTTCCTACCGCAAAAAAAAATAGGTGAAATCTGTCAATGGTGAGAGAGAGAAACCTATGAAGGCAGAATAATTTAGCGCAGGTCGGATTAATTGTGCCTGTCAGTCACATTTACTCAAATTTATTTTGATGGTGCCTGATATAAGAACCACAGTGCACTTGTTCAGGAAATGCTGATGGTTTATTTTTACATAATGCACCAAGGTCGAGTGCTTTTCACATGTTTTTGCGCGTCATTTGAAACTAAAAGAAGGACATTCCTGGAAATACCAGGACACGTGGCAACCCTAATAGGTCGTCTACACACAATGACAAAGATCCCTCGTATAGCCTTAACAGACTGTTGGGGCAAGTACCGTTAGCTAGCACCTATGAAGGCCGGCATTGTTTACACACCACACCAGATACTCATTTGAGGCTGAGTCGACCTAGGGGAGGCCCAAGTTCGTTTCAGATAATCATCACCGATGTTTGCGGCCTTGAACCGGAATTGACCTCGGCTAGCCAGGTTCATTGCGTGGCGCGCTAACCGCCACATTAACGCTCCCCCACACACAAAGACACAGATCCCCCATGTAGCCTTAACAGACTGTAGGGGCAAGTGCTGTTAGCGAGCACCTATGAAAGCCGTGGAACGGTACACGAGGGGGTGGGTGGCCAGCACCACGCCCGACCGCCTTTGTCTCCCAAGTGGCAATGTTTACACACCACACCAGGTACTCATTTGAGGCTGAGTTGACCTAGGGGAGGCCCGGGACCGGTTCAGATAATCGTCACTGGTGTTGGCCGTGAGCGGGAATCGAACCCGGGTCGCCGGGTTCATAGCGCAGCGCGCTAACCACTAGACTACCGCTCCCCACTACACACAAACGCTCACACACACACACATAAACACTATATACTCATACGTGCGAACGTGGTAGACCCGTTGTGTATCTCTGCTCGTGCATTCCTCAATGCCAACGATGGCGCCGCGTGTCTCGCTCGCCAGGGACACGTGCCACGAGCTGCTGGGCCACGTGCCACTGCTGGCTGAGCCGAGCTTCGCGCAGTTCTCCCAGGAGATCGGCCTCGCCTCGCTCGGTGCCTCGGACGAAGCCGTGCAGAAGCTTGCCACGGTAATGGCTGTCAGTGCTCCACTGCCCAGCACCAGCAGCAGCACCAGCAGCGGCAGCTACAGTATTTTTCGATTTAAAGCTTTCGTGAGTGCAGGGATTCATCTTCTTGGTTCTTTCGGTAAAGTCACGTAGAAGGGAAATAATAAAATAATAAAAATAAAAATTATAAAATAATTCTCACGACGTTTCGGCCACAACGCAAGCAGCTGTCCTCAGGTGAAGAACAGGGCTGTCAGATGCTGTCTTTCCGACAGATCTGTTCTTCACCTGAGGACGGCTGCTTGCGTTGTGGCCGAAACGTAGTGAGAATTATTTTATTATGTTTTATTTTTTATTATTTCCCTTCTTCGTGACTTTACCGAAAGAACCAAGAAAAAGCTATAGTACTGTTGACGAAATTGAGTGATACAAATATTCATCGACAAAGCGTTTTACGTTTTTTGAGCGGACGAAAATGATCGAGCACGACGATGACTGTGACTAGATGGAACTGACGAGTCCAAATGAAGATAGTCGGAGAAGCGTCGTTAGAGATGACTGCGCAATGGGGATGACCAAACCGTGGTAGTTAGCCACAAGTTGCAAGTACAGTCGACAACAACATTTGGGATTTTAGCCACGACTAACCCAATCAATGACGAAGTGAAATCCACGTCTTGAGACTTGACTCATATTAGGAAGCCACGGTCATCCTTGCGGCTGCTCTTGGATCCCCGTCGATCAAAGACAGTCACCGCATCACGCGCTTTCAGATGCGCTTCTGCGGCTGTCTGGAACGCTCCTCCTTTCGATATTAGGAAGCCACCGGAGCTATGTACTTTTAAATCTAAGTTGAAAGCTCATTCAATTTAGAATTGATTTTTTGCGTGTGTAGTTTTTTGTCCTTCCGCCGCACCTTCGATTAGTTGGTTACGTACGGCGCGAAAGAAGTTCAACGTGCATTGAATATTCTGCAGGTCGCCGTTGACCGGACTTGAGACTAATCTTCTTAATGAGGAGCAGTGTTTATTTAGTCAGCCTGGCAAGGACGGGGCCCTCCTCTATCTCTCGTGGGTTTTTGCAGAAGTTCAACTCCCATTCCCTGTGCGCTCATTTCATATGCCCTCGTTGATTGGCTGACAAAGAAGGTTGGACTGTCGTGCATTCTCAAGGACCGCAGTTGCCTACAAGTTGAATTAACGAAGGGCTGTGAAAAAGCACTTGCATATTTGTTTTATGTACATTATATTAAATCAATCGTTTTTATTACCTGTCAATATCGCCGTCCACTAAGTAGGCATCAGTGCACATTACAGCAGAATGGGGTCATTTATTACGGATTTATATGCTGTGTGCTTCGAGGAAGTTTGTGAATTTGCTTTAATTATGGTGGTGGTGATTTGGGTGGTAGTGGTGGTCACGATAAAGACAATGGCTGTAGTTGTGGTGGTGATGATAAATTTGTCATTCACTCACTTTTTAACGACCACTCGTTTATGGTTTATGTTTTCGGAAATTAACCTCTAAATTTGTTTCAATCTATGCTTAAGAAAATAATTAAACAAAAATTCCTTCCTGTGGATGGTAACGTTAACTCGTGATTGCTTGTCTCGACGGAGGTGCTGTGGCACAACAGTGCTTAGCACACCACACTATGAACCCAGCAACCTAAGTTTGATTCCAGTCCACAACCAACCCCAGCGGCGAGCCAATATCTGAACTTATCCGAATCTGTCCCCTCACCAACCCGCAATGCGGGAGTGTTGAAGCACGGTCAAGCAACCTGACACGGGTGTCGGACGATCTCCATCCAGCAGTGGAATGACAAAAGGGCTGCGATTGATTTGTTGTTATTGTAATGACCGACAGATGACCCCAAGCCACGTGCAGCCTCATGGCTATTTAAAAAATAAACAACGGTCTCCGATTGGAAGAAAGAGGCCTCCATGGTGATTGGTCGGCAGGCAGTCTTTAAAGGGATTGGTGAATAAGGGGATTGAACGGGAAAACAGAAAGGATCTGTGCAAGGACAGGGATTGGCTAAGAGGTAAAAACAGGGAGAAGAAGGTTCGAGAAAGGGGGCTGAGGGATGTACAAGGGGAGAGCACGAGGAGTGGGGTTGCTCGGAGGAAGATACAAGCAGGAAGTCGAGGACGAAGCCTCAGGTCCCTCATTGTGAAAGTCGTTAGTAGGGTTCCTTATTGTGTAAAACTTCAAATAACAGTGGCCCTTCTCGTTACTTTGTCGTCGGAGTCATGACATTCGCTTGCCCTGCGCGCTCTGCAGTGTTACTTCTTCACTGTGGAGTTTGGGCTCTGCAAACAAGATGGCCAGCTGAGAGCCTACGGGGCTGGCCTGCTCTCCTCCATCAGCGAGCTGAAGGTACGCTCGCAACTTCATCGGTGCCGCGCTAAACCACCCGCATCCGCCACTGCTCTGGAATATGCGCCGTACAAGACGCAATGTTCACTGAACTTGTGCAATGATTAACGGGTCAAATGTGTACTTGCCGAACGCCCTCATCATTCTCACAATCTCGTCGCTCACCGCTCCTCCGTGAGGCTTGCGTCACAGCTCACACCGCTGTGCTCTCTGGGTGCACCGCTTTAAAGCAATGCCTCGTTTAACGCGGTAGATGCGTTCCTGAAAAGTTCAGCATTCAGTGGAAATCCACGTTAAGTGAGGAATCACATCTGTACTGTAAACTCAGCCTGCCGGGACAAAGAAATGCGATCAGGGTATGCTGCCGTGTACTGTATCATTCCACGTACTGTATCATTCCACGTACTTTATCATTCCGCGTACTTTATCATTCCGCGTACTGTATCATTCCACGTACTGTATCATTCCGCATACTATATTGTACCGCTCAGCCGTGCAGCTCAAGAAAGTCGTTCAAAATTATTACGGGCGCGTTCCGCGTTATAACGGGCACTTTCCGGAGTTGTGAGAAAAGTGTTCCGTTGTGTGAACACCGCGCGTTAAGCGAGACCTCACCGCACCCACGTGCTTCTTCCAGCACGCGCTGTCCGAGAATGCAAAGGTGAAGGGCTTCGACCCGAAGGTGACGTGCAAACAGGAGTGTCTCATCACCACCTTCCAGGACATCTACTTCGTCTCCGAGAGCTTTGAGGAGGCAAAGGAAAAAATGAGGTGAGAAGAAGAAGCGTGCCATCTGTGCCACTGGGGCCACGCGACATTGAAAGGATGTTGTGTTAACATTCTAATAGATCTTCTTGGTTCTTTCGGTAAAGTCACGTAGAAGGGAAGTAATAAAATAATAAAAATAAAACGTAATAAAATAATTCTCACGACGTTTCGGCCACAACGCAAGCAGCCGTCCTCAGGTGAAGAACAGGCCTATCGGGGAGACACGTTGGTCTTCACCTGAGGACGGCTGCTTGTATTGTGGCCGAAACGTCGTGACAATAATTTTATTATGTTTTATTTTTATTATTTTATTACTTCCCTTCTACGTGACTTTAGCGAAAGAACCAAGAAGATGAATCCCTGCAGTCACGAAAGCTTTAAATCGAAATCAGTCTAATAGAGCTGTGTTCAATCATTTTCAGAGTGAGGGGGGGGGGGCTGGGGGGCACTTTCGCCGATAAGACATCATCAGTGTGAGGGCCGCCACACTGCTTGCATGGGGGTGTTTTCACTCATTGTGCATTAATTCTAGATTTGAAGCTTTCGTGACTGCAAGGATTCATATTCTTAGGTTGCATATCAGGGGCGCACTTAAAGCCACCAGGGGCCGCCAATGGCCCATGGGCCTTGCAGTGAAACCCGCTGTAAGTGGAGGGTAGTCAACGTACAGGGTGGCCCATTTATAGATGCCCCACTGATGTCTAATGACCCTCTTATTTTGAAACCGGTAACTGAATGGTATGAAACAAATCAAAATGTTGGCCTAATTGTTTCTCGGAAAAAAATGTAAATGTTGAATATGTGTTGGAAATTGGTAGGAGGCATGTAGAGGCTTTCAAACAATTCATCTTTATTATTTTAGTGAGGTACCTATAAATTATTCACCGCGTATATACAGAGTTGATGGCTGTTCAATTTATTCTCTAAATATGTTATGATGGCGAGACGATAATTTCTTTCAGTCAGTACCTCCCCTCTATTATCTCTAGGACATACCGATTGAATGAAGGCTCTAAAAGCTATTAAGGTGCATTTACTTTTTCGTATTACATTCCCTAATTGGAAATTACAGAATAATGTCATCGTGTCCTTCTGCTGAAATCCTTTAATGAGGCCAAAACGTCTCTATTGACCACACCAGCTGATATTTGATCCTTTTGGCGATACCCTGGGGTACCAAATAATACAAAATGGCCGAGGCAATTAAATCTGTTATTTCTGGGACACAATTTTTTTCCAGGGGTGTACTTAACTCCGCGACTGGGGTACCAATCAATCCGAAATCAGTGCTACTCCGCGATTTCCAAACTCAGCGAGGACGATTGCGCCGAAACCCTGAACGCTCGTACGCACCGTAGTGGTGCATCGTGTACAGCTCGTCGAGATGAGTCGATTGCCGCATCGCCGACCATCAACAGACTAAAAATTACTGCATCACGGACATTGTGCAAGAGCCGGGGTGGTATTGTACCCCGGGGTACCGCCATAAGTTTCATCTATACATAACGAGAAATAACATTTTTGTTTAGATCGCTCATGGTAAAATATATGACAGAAATAGTTCCGTCACATGGCCGAGCAGTAGGGCGTTTGCCATTTTTTGCCGAGGTACATGGTTCAAACCCAGTGGCTGCCCTGATTAATACTGCCGTCCGTTTCCCACTGGATGTTAAAGACCCTGTCAAGTTTGTAAAACCTAGCGTACCATGCATTGCCGCTGTCATGGTCCAAATTTGAACATTATCCAGTACATGACTTAATTAGATAAAACTACACGGCAACACCGCTTCCTGCTGGCCGACTATAGGTGTCTGTGAGATAACGCACCTTCACGATAGCGTTGTGCTTTAACAATTATACGCACACCAAATGTGTCATTCACTTTTTATTCTAAAACACAACGTAACGTGATTCATGAATCCCACCTACACCAAACATAGCCAAACAAATTAAATTTGTCACATGGGCAAGTGTTTACTCTGCCAACTATGATCGTTTCAGTTCATCGGTAAGCTGAAGAACAAATCATCACAATGAAATTGATCAATTATCGACGACATTTCACTTGAAACTGTGCAAAGCGTCTTTAGATCATCGCATGGCCTCAACCCAAGAATGAAATATGACCGCTAGTATTGGCCGTGGAACCTACGTGTAAAGTTGCTTCGTTCCCTGCAACAATGTCGTTCAAGTTAAGCGGTACACCACTCACTGATGTGTCGATGGCATCTTCTCCTGCCCACAGGGAGTTCGCCAAGACCATTAAACGGAACTTCACGGTGCGCTACAACCCATACACGCAGAGCATTGAGGTGCTCAAAGACACCAGGATGATCGCCGAGATGGTGAAGGAGCTGCGGGCCGAGCTGGACACGGTCAGCGATGCTCTGCACCGGCTCAACAAGCACTACGGCGTGTAGGGAACGTGTCGCGCCAGCGTCTGCACGGGGGGGGGGGGGGGAGGGGGGTGATAGGGCACATGCGCGTCCTCTCACAAAGAACTACAACACTGACACTGGTGGACTTTGTGATAGGCAAAGGTAGGCAGGAAGCTTCTGGCCTTCATGGGGTGCAGGTGCATGGGGGAGGGTGAGCGGAACTTTGTGGCAGGATAGGGCGAGCGGCTCGGAGGTTTGGCACGACTGTGGGCATCGCGGTGGTGAGATGTTTACTACCTCGCCTGGTATGCAGGAGGTCGTGGGTTTGATCTCGACCCTGACGCCTGCTGCATATTTGGAGTTTGCATGTTCTCCCTGTGGTCACGTGGATTTTTATCCGGGTCATCCTGGTTTTCCTATTTAGAAGCGTGCATTTAGAGTATTTGGCTGATATAAATTTCCACGTGATAAGTCACTCCGTTGAGCTATCATTTGTGGCCAGGCCACTTCTGAAAAAAAGAGCTTCACAGCTGAGTGGGCCATACCTGGTAAAATAAAAAATTGTTTAGTTTAGAATTGGCCAGGAGTAACTTGCAAATGTAATCAGGAAGAGGTCAAGAAGTAATATGTGGAGTATGTGTACAGGGTGGAGGTGGTAGGGTTGCAAAGACAGGCAGGCATTGGAGGGGCGCCCAGAGGTCAGTGACCAAAATGTAAATGCCAGATGAGACTTTAAGAGCAAAGTATGGAGGTCAATCGGTCAGCTGTGGGATCCAGCAGAAGGAAGTGATGGCCTCGTGTGGTTTACATCAACAGCAGTGGTCCTAATGACCTCTTAACATTCATACAGTCGGTAATAGAGTTGTTAAAATAATTATTTTAGCGTTACCGATAATCCCCATGCAAATAAAGGTACAAAGCCAGTGATCGTTTTTGCCGCACTTACAGAAATGCGCAGCAAACCGAAGGCTGCAACGTTGGGCCCCAGGATAAATGAGTAAAGAGAAGTCGTGTACAACTAGTGCACACTTGGAGGTCTCCGTTTGAGGGGTACAACTAGAAAACACAGCAGGGTTGCTGTGTACCTAGGGCAGCTGTGGGAATGCGATCCGGGTTCAAAATTCTGAAATATAGAGGCAGATGACAGCAGCTTTATGAAAAACTGAAGTTAAGAATGAAAAGCAACGTACCAATGTGCCTAAAAGGGAACGTTTATTTTTTAACTACATATTCATGTATCACTTGGTTTGACCTTTGGATTAGAAACGGACATTGACAAAGACAATGGAAGAAAAACCGTAATGGTTTCACCACAAAAAGCATGGAGAGATGCACGCTTGGAATTACTCCGCGAGACACAAAGACGAGCGCGCTGATATTAATATTTATCGATGAAATCAACGTGTGGTTACGCCTCTCTTGCCGACCCGAATCATCTATAGCGAGGTGGGTTGTTGACTTGGGTAGCTGCAGGAATGGCGGTGCATGGCTGTAGCGCAGCAACTCTAGCGGCAGGGTTGGTGACATTAATCGATTATGCATAACACAAAGGTGGTTGTGTTATTATTGGTGTAATTGCCTATTACAATTGCCTACTATTTTATTCATCACAAAGTCCACCAACGACAGTCCTACAATTTGCTGCTAAATATACTGATTTGTTTTGTTGATTGGAAAGATTGTTTTAATTTTTTAGTAGATAATCATTCTTATTTTCATAAAATAGAATTTTTATTTTGTAATGGGAATAGAAACTTTCATTTTCCTTCCAGTTAAAGATTCATCTACACTCAGCATCCACGACTGTTTTCATCTCGCCCTGATTGCTCACCAGTCGATGTCAGGAGCAATTTCATTCCTGGATCATTACCACTGCACACGTATCATAAGATACAGGATGCTTCAAAAAAATGTTAACACTTTTGAGAATTTGCAACAACACCACAAGAAATGTGCCTCCGGGCACTAGAGACCACCTTGAGAAAATTTCAGGCCACGTGTTGACAATGATGGCGAACAAGTGGAGACTCTTTGACTTTTTGAAGTTATTAACATCACATTTGTTATCATGTCACAGTGTATTATCCGTTCTTTTTCCATAATAAGTGTTGGCATTATACACACCCATCACACTTAAATTCATGCAGGCATGTACATAAACCCACAACGCACACTACATAATGCTTAAGCATATTCTGCATCCCATCATTATTTATTTTTTGCCATTCACATTTTGGCATCTTTTTAGGCTTACACACTCGTACACAACTTATAGTCTGAAGCCCTAACTTACCTGGCATTTGGGTACTTTCCAGACACATGGGCCAATAGCCAAGGTTAGTTAATCCCAGCACTGCTGATGTAAGTAACACTCCACTAAATGCCGCTTAAATATTCGATACAATGCTTCAGGGATGCTGGCGCCTGAGCACATCGGAAGACTTACAACCCAGAAGCCGCTGGTTCGGTTCAGTCTCCCGGCGTGCCAATTGAAATGATGGGACGCAATTCTAGATTTGAAGTTTTCGTGACTGCAGGGATCCATACTCCTTTGGTTCTTTCGGTAAAGTCACCTACCTACGTGACTTTACCGAAAGAACCAGAGTAATATGGGACGCGTTTTTGAAATCCACCCGCTCACTGTCCACCCAGCGGTACCCATGGCATCACCGCAGTTGGTCGACGTTTGCGTGTGGTGGGGTAAAGTGTTGGTATTCCCACCTCTTACAGTGTGGAAGAGTAGGCCAAAACATTTTCTCCGAGTATCTCTCTTGAGGTCCCTCCAGTGGAGGCCGTTCCAGCAGAAGTGGCGTGGACCAGCAGTTGCAGGGTTGCGCCTTTACATTCGGCATATTCTTACGGCACATGGATGTTAGAAATTTTCCTTTCATTAGTACATTTCTTATATGCACATGATAAACAAAAAATCTCTCACCTTTCTCAAACGATGGAATATATTACAAAAAAATACGAATACACACATACTCTATGTTACATTGATTATTACGGTGTCAAAGTTAAATCGGTAATATTTTGTATCAGTATGTGACTAAACGTGTGGTTATATGTTTATTTATATTGATGTATTTATTTATTTATTCAGAGTGTAAAAAGAGGCAGACTAGGCGGGGATAATCCTGGAATATGTGAGCAGTTGCAATTCTCATGACTCAGCGGAGAGACTAAATTGAGGCTGGAAAGTTACTCGTTATTGCTCTTTCCAACTACCCCGTGGAAAAACGTTATAAAACTCCCAAAATAAACGTTGCACAAAATAATTGTTCGTGCACGTAAAATCACATTATGGCAGCCAGTACATTGTACTGTGTACAGCTTGAACAAAATGAATATCCGTCCAAGAAATAGTAGTGATAATACTACTAATAAAAACAACAATGTCATTCATTGTTTATCTGAGAAGTCTCGCAGGGGGCGCTTGGACAATGCCATCAATAGATGTGGCACGATTCGGCGTGATCCGTGTCTAGATACCCCACTGATTGGGAATGACCCATTTGCTAAACAAGTAATTGATGCGTGTCCTACAAAGAAGAGCGTTAAAAAGATGCAATCCTGCAACACTGTTGAGATTGGTGGTCGACGCTTTGGGAAATAAAATGGGTTTTTTCTCAAGAGTGTAAATTTCCCTTGTTGTTTTTAGCGAGGTAATCGACACATGGATCCCCCTGCACTTTAAACGGTGAACACATTACAGCGCAGAAATCTTAACTCACAAATTAAAATACAATTTCTTGACTTTCACCCTCTGGGCCGCATGACTATCGAGCATCACAAATGTGGCGGGTCCCTTTGAGCCGTTATCCCTCCGTTTAAACTGGCGTCTTCTGTTATATATGTTTTAAAAATCTTCCTGAACACTAAACCTCCGCTGCGCTCAATTTGGCGTGCGCACTGAATCTCAAGAAGAATCTCCGCCTGCTCGGGTGTTCGACTCCCGCCCGCTCGCTCGCGTGTTCCTTGTGTAATTGTCCCCGTTCAATACGCGCAGGCGGTGGTGGTGGTTGGGGGGGTTGCCTCTATTGGAGCTGGAATTGCAAAAAAAAAACGTTTCTGTTTGGAAGTGCGAGAGAGCACCGCGTCTTGGCTGTAGGCAGTGGATGTTTGCAATATGATTTGGGGGGGGGGGGGGGATCTGTACTTGGGAAGTTGCATGAATACGATCGTGCTCGATAAAAAAAACGTCGACAAAAACTACGGAAGAAACAAGCGACGAGAGTGAGGTTTCTTTTCGTTTTCTCGCGGAATTCGAGTGGAGCTTGCTACGGGTCAAGTGCTTGAGACAAAGGGGCCGCTGCAGAATACAAAAGGCGGGTACTTCATGCGAGACTCGCTGCGGATACATGTAAAGTCGTTCTTTTTTTGTGCACTAAATTATATTTTGAATATAAATAACAGCTTTAAAATACACAGGTATTGTCCATCTCAAGCCCGTGTATAGTGGAATTCATAGCAATAGAATGCATTTGCTCCGTTCTCTATATGTTAAATAAAGATTATATGAAACAATACCCTTGACGGTTGTGTTATTTGCTAACTCAAGCTCGAGATGCACTTATTAAGGTTTGATTGTGCGTGTGCAGCGGTGAGCGCGCTGCGCTACGAACACGGCGATCCCAATACGATTTCCCGCTCACGGCCAATACCAGTGACGATTATCTGAACCAGTCCTCGGCCTCCCCTTGGTCGACTCAGCCTCAAATGAGTACAGTATCTGGTGCGTTGTGTAAACATCACTACCGGGGTGACAAATGCATCTGGGGGCGTGATAGTGGCCACTCGCATTCCAGATGTAATTAACACGGGATGTTTAAACACAACATCCTCACATTGAATTAAACAACGCATTTAAAATTGAGCCTAAAGCGTTCCTCTGGCAATACATTTCAGCACAATATTTAAAAACAACCCACTCACGACACGTTATCCAAATTGCCAACGTGTAAATCCCACGGTGTGTTGTTTCACACCACATTTGACGGTACACATTAACACGGTGTGATCTCCGCGCATTGTGCGCGTCCTGACAAGGCAATACAAAAAAGCAACTCAAAACTCAGCAGCAGCGCCGTGCAACGTAACTCCGTGTGCATGTGTCGTGACAGTAGAGTCTGCATGCGGTGTGAGTGGACTAGTGGCCACGGGAGGTAATGACAGAGGAGTCAGTTGTGAGTGCAAAGGGACTGGTGGCCACGGGAGGTAATGACAGAGGAGTCAGTTGTGAGTGCGAAGGGACTGGTGGCCACGGGAGGTAATGACAGGGGAGTCAGTTGTGAGTGCAAAGGGACTGGTGGCCACGGGAGGTAATGACAGGGGAGTCAGTTGTGAGTGCAAAGGGACTAGTGGCCACGGGAGGTAATGACAGGGGAGTCAGTTGTGAGTGCAAAGGGACTAGTGGCCACGGGAGGTAATGACAGAGGAGTCAGTTGTGAGTGCAAAGGGACTGGTGGCCACGGGAGGTAATGACAGGGGAGTCAGTTGTGAGTGCAAAGGGACTAGTGGCCACGGGAGGTAATGACAGAGGAGTCAGTTGTGAGTGCGAAGGGACTGGTGGCCACGGGAGGTAATGACAGGGGAGTCAGTTGTGAGTGCGAAGGGACTGGTGGCCACGGGAGGTAATGACAGGGGAGTCAGTTGTGAGTGCAAAGGGACTAGTGGCCACGGGAGGTAATGACAGAGGAGTCAGTTGTGAGTGCAAAGGGACTGGTGGCCACGGGAGGTAATGACAGGGGAGTCAGTTGTGAGTGCAAAGGGACTGGTGGCCACGGGAGGTAATGACAGGGGAGTCAGTTGTGAGTGCGAAGGGACTGGTGGCCACGGGAGGTAATGACAGGGGAGTCAGTTGTGAGTGCAAAGGGACTGGTGGCCACGGGAGGTAATGACAGGGGAGTCAGTTGTGAGTGCAAAGGGACTAGTGGCTACAGGAGGTAATGACAGGGGAGTCAGTTGTGAGTGCGAAGGGACCGGTGGCTACGGGAATGATCGAGAAGGGAGCGTGGTCAGGTGACGGAAGAGGACGGTAAGGTCTGCCGGGGGAGCGAGCGTCCAGATTCAACGAGAAGGACCGAGAAGGGGGGCGTGGCCTCGTGTTGGTATATAAAAGGGAGATGCGCGGGAGACTCGGGGCTGTTGTGGTGGGATCTCCGCCCGATGTCAAGTGAACATGTCTTCAATAAAGTGCCATCTCAAAAGAAGTGTGTCAAGGCGTCATTACACACGGACAGACATTGTCTATCCACTGCTGAACGAGGGCCTCACCATGCTATGCCGGTCGTGGGTTTTTTTTTTTTTCTCACCATAGTTCACCCCGCTGGTCAGTGCGGGTTTTGGGAAGGGGGGGAAGCCAAGTAGAGGACGAGATTTTTGCTGCACCTTCTGTTGGCCAGCATGCAGCCTGTAACACCGGGCTTGCATGGTGGTCACCCATTCAAAGCACTATGCAGGCTCAACCCTGTCGAAGCTCCGATATCTGATGAGATCGGGGAAGCGTTAAAGCACTAAATTGACTGGCACCAGATTACTTGTAACGGTGATTGTCTCCCTAACAGCCTCAGTGTGCTTTGAGGTCAGCTGATAGTGGCCAGCCTCTTCATTGCAAGGGTAAGGCTCAGGAGCAATGGAGAGGATGCTGTTTGTGTTTTTGGTCCCGCGCCTGTGGAACTCTGCTCGGTCATAGAAGAGGTTTTGCCCACAGTGGCTTTCAAATCAAGGCTTAAGGCCTACACTATTTCTGTAACGAAACCTTATTATTTTATACTGGCATCTTGTGATATTTCTACTGATTCGTTAACATTTCCTTCTTTTGGTGTATGTTTTACATTATTTTTGAGCGTTTCTTTTTAATGTAAATATTAATTTTATTTTAACTCACGTGACGTAGCTTTGAACTTTGTGGTATGAAAGGAGCCCTAAAAATAAATATGATTATAGGCAACTGGAAATAATAATGTACTAATATTTCAAGCAATGATCTTTCTTCAGAGCAGACAGTGGGCATATAGATTGTCTGACTTGCAGTTGGAGACCACAGTGTCACAGTGTGATGCCTTGAAAGCCCTGGAAATGCGCTGGGAAAATGAAACTTCAAGAAAGCACGTGAAAACATTCAAGGTTTTTTTTGTAAATGACATACGAACAGTTTACATGAGTGCGTATTTGGTAGCACACAACTCATTGAACAAGCAAATATTGTTACACAAGCTGATTTAATTAAACGCTTTGTTCGATACTCACATTCCACAAACGTTCTTTCCTTCGTGTTCATCACTTTGCACTGCAGCCGGGGAATTCAAGCAGCAGCCTCCGTCGCTAAGGGAATTTGCTATTACCGTACAAAATTCAATTAGTTGGTAATTTTTTTAAACCGTTCTCCCACTAAAGAAAAACAAACAAAAAATCCCAACAAGCCTTTTAAGCTTTTCTGGTCCCAGAACATGCCGAATCTTTATTTGATTTCGCATCGTAATGATGGATTTATTATACAGGCGAGGAGTGGTGGGTTGCACATTATCCGCCTATATACACTCTTGGTTACACATGTGGAGAATGGATTATATATGATAAGAGTCGTGAAGAGGTTTCCAAGAATTAATATTAAAAGTGCAGACTTGCAATTAACATTGGGTAAGCTAATCCCTTTTTAATCTAACTGCCCGTGGGGACAAGGTGCCTTCCTCAAGAAGCAAGCCAGGCTGGAGAATTCTAATTTGTACATGAGCATGCCTTGTGAAAAACATAAAACATGCATTTGAGACCTTATTCACCGTATGTGTTTAAATATCATTAGCACGTTTCTCAACGATTGCTTGATATTTCCATAATGAGGCTTGTGGGTGCATTTGCATTAAAATAAAGTGTTATTTAAAAAACGCATTGACGCGTCCGTGTACCGGTCGTTTGTCAATCCACTGCTGGATGTGGAGCTTCTGACACCGTGTGGTTTGTGCAGGCTATTTGACCATACTTCACCACGCTGGTCAGTGCGGGTTGGCGAATGTGGTGAGCTGAGACGTACAGTACACCAATTAATTTTACTCCGCCGCCCACCACGGAAGCGGGAGTTGCAACCTCTCTGGGCTTAGCCCGGACGCTCCGGGAATTTGCTTCTGCGTTTGAGGTGGGGAGGAATTGATTTGGACCAAGAACCGGTGTCATTGTGTTGAACCTGCAGTAAATTGATAGACCTAGGCCAGGGGTCGGCAACCTACGGCTCCGGAGCCGCATGCGGCTCTTTACTGGCTGCTTCTTGACGATATGTACGTATGTACAGTATGCATTGCGGCTCTTGAAATACTGAATTTTGTACCGAATTGGAAAGAAATGGCTCTTCTTGTTATTTTGGTTGCCGACCCCTGACCTAGACTGAATGATAAATATGTGCGGGTTTGGCCTGTCACACGCCCAAGTATTACATACAGCATCGCGTAAATGTAATATGTTTATATGACCAATATGCAATATATGCACACTGCATGATATATCTCATACAGATGTGGCGTAGTAATGCACGCGCAGCTGATGAGAGGCGTCTGTGTGTGAGCTGTGGGTTGGCTGTAGGGTTGGGGGGGCGTTGGATAAAATCCGGCGTGCGGGAACGCGCGGGGTTCATCTCCTGCCCTGAGCAGGTGTAGGAGAGAGTAGGGGTAGCTAGTCGGGATCAAGGTGTACCACGCGCGGCGTTACGCGTGAAGTGTCGTGTGCGCCCACAACTGGAGCGTGTGGAGGTTGATAAAGAACTAGGGGTTCTTTATTAAAGAACTCGGGGTACAGGCGCACCCGAACAACCATTTATACGGCCTTCGGTCAGGAAAGTCACGAAAAAAATTGCACACGAACGACGCATTCACGCAAGCACCCGATGCTTCGTTGAGAAGTTTTAAAATGAAACATATTTTAATTGTATTATGTTTTTAATTAGATAATTGTATTTCTTCATTAAAAGCTTAAATCATTTTAAATCTGGAAGACTTCATTGAAAAGGACATTTCGTGTGAATTTTCTCTCGTCGTTAAGTAGATGGCCTTGCTGGGGGTTCGGTTCGATGCGGACTTTCACCTGTTTGGGATTGCGGGATCGAGATAAGGCGACACAGAGCTGCTGGCCGTGCGAGAAGACCGCCGTCTGCAGATCGATTCCAACGTAATCGAACGTCTGTCCCTGCGCCTCTGTCGTCCATGCAGGGGGCGCGTAGGTTTGCAGCGCCCCCTGCATGAAAACGGTGGGAAGTGCAGCGTTCATCACAGATAGAAATAGTTGTGCGCTTATTTATATAAATGAGCAGGTGTTACGTTACCTTGCCTCCGTGTGATTCCACACTACATTTGGTGTCAGAAGTCAGTTACATAGTCAGTGTGCCGAGAGGGAATGTTGCTTGTGGTCACATGGTGCTGCAAGCCCCATTACAACATGGCAGAGTCTGTAGTGAACTTCAGACCCATGCTTTTGTCAATTTAGTTTTTTGGGGTTTGCCAGCTTTGACTTTATTCATACGTATATGGACAAAGTTCACACATGCTAAAATGTTTTACTTTAAAGGCACATATCACTTACAGCTAGGTGTTTGGGGCAGCTGAATGAAATCACGCGTGATATTTTAGGAGCCAAAAAGAGTTAAAATAGTGCCGAGGAGACCCATCTGATTAGTATCTACTCTCCGTCCTGATAAAGTACGGATGGCAACACCTATCCGCGTCTGTCACCACACTTCCTAATGCAAAATGCCAGTCAACCATCTGCTCTTCCGTCTCGGAGCTCAGCCACAGAGATTATCCACCTGATGTAAATTTTGATTAAAAATATATAATCGTTTTTCCTTGACGCGATGGCTTGTTCAGTTGTAATTTAATATTGGTTTGCTGAATCCCATGCACCATTCCACGTACAATGTCAGAACCAGAGGTCATAAATACAAGGAATGAGCAAGAGACAAAAAAACATTGCTAGATCAAAATGCTCTTTACAAACTGCAAAGGGTTGTTTTTGAGAGGTGTAACCTGGCCTGGAGAGTGGGCAAAAACGATCAATCTCGCCTGCAAATTGGTGTCCCAGCAGAGGGAGGGGGGGGGGGTGTCTGAGGGGGGGGGGGGGGGTCAGGGGTGGGTGGGTCTCCATCATCTACTTTTACCTCAAAAGCCAGTTCACTGATGAGACCGTGTACGCAGTGACCTTCCCGTGTACAATGGCCGTGGCGGTGAGGAGAAGGCGACGCTCAGGGTAGTGTTTGGTTTGTCTCCAGTGCAGACCGGACGGGCGATGTGGCACGAGAGCTCCATTCGCGATTTGAATGTCACGAGGAGTTCACATCGCACTCGGAGGTCACCCTCTATGTTCACCGTGTCTCTCGGGTTCAACGAAATGGATGCCGCTTTGTGATAAGTCAACAGTGAGTGGTCACGTGGTGACAGTGGGCCCCCAGTGCTGCTCGACTCTGTAAAGCGTACGTGTCGAACTAAACTGTGTTTTATCTTACCAAGTAAGTCCCCACTGAGCTATGTATCTCTTTTTCAGAAGCCACCTGGCCACGAATGATAGATCACGAAGAAGTGGCGTATCGCGTGGAAATGTATAGCAGCCAAATACTCTAAACGCGTGACGTTGATTCTAAATGTGGAGGGAAAAACCCGAGGACCTGGAGGTAAATCCACGCGACCACGGGAAAAACATCCAAACTCCAAATGTACAGCAGGCGCTAAAGTCGGGATCGAACGCACAACCTCCTTCATACCAGGCGAGGTAGTTAACATCTCGCAACTCATCCTGTCATCAACATTCTGCAGCCAATGAATACCACTCTGTGGGAGTGTCATCAGAGGTTAGCTTATGGAAAGACTCGCCCCCCCCCAGCATATAAATGTGGCATTTACACCATTGACTCAGAATCAGAATATTTATTTATACTGGAGGAATCTATAAAGCTCGTTTTTCACAGATGTCCAGTCGTAGCAGGTCACAACGTTACAAAAATACACAACCACGATAGGAGTGAAAAGTATATGACTCATGGCGACCAACAGAGATGAGAACTTTCTAGATTTGAAGTTTGAGATGAGAATTGCCACACGCTCATTTGAGCGAGCTGGTAGACAATGGGACATTAGTTCTCTTGACGATGAAAATCTATCAATAGCAATGTGTTGTGTGTTTTCACAACGCGAATTGGATATAACGCGATGAATGTATTATGGAACACATTTTTTTTTACAACGCTGATGAGAATTGGATATAACGCGATTGAGGGAACAGAACTACGTCTCGCGAGGAGGAGTAAGCGCTTGTACAGCTGCCTCGGCGTAGCATCACACAAGGCGGGATACTGCTGGATGCTTTTAGATGCTTCCCACAAATCTTTGTTCAGCCTATTACGTGTTACTGCGGACCGTGTTTTAACTTATATTTTATATTATTTATTATAAAGAGATTTTTCATCTCGCGGTGTTCTTCAGGAACACAACTTCTGCGTTATGGGTGAAGGGGTGAGCGGAGGTGAGCTTCGTTTATATTGCAGACAGGATCATCCTTGCAGCTCCAAGACGACTCAAAATCCGGACGCGCACGTGCACGTGAGAGTTGGGTGCATGGCCTGGGTACGGTCAAGTAGGAGTCTAATCCGCGGTGACGTGGGGGGTGACCATCGCCGAATCCTCTTAGCAGCGACGTTGTCTGCAAACTTACTCCACTTGTGTCTGAGAAATGCGGATAGTTGCGGATAATAAAGAAGATAAACAGGTGGGTGTTTTTGTTTTGCAAACCCTACAGCTCCCGCGGAGAATAGGAGAGAGACGTGTGTAAACTCGGGCCACAGATGAGTGGAGTTCTACTCTATATCTAATATATTATTTCCACCACACATGTGTTAATATCCATACACGCCGGCATTCGTGAGTGGCTTTCTGCGCTCTCTGTGCAATGACCTCGCATCCACGCCGAGCCATTTTGTTAGGGCTAAGTGACAAGCTCTCTGCTTGCTAGAAGCCAAACTCAACAATGATTAGATCTTCAACAGAGACACACGAGTTATTGCACAGATCACAAGAGAGGACAAAACAAATAAACTCCACTTTTTAAGCCAACGAAGAAAAACGACTCCGGGCAATATCGGGCTCCCCAGACTATAGACATTTTTTTCTATATATTTTTTTTGGCACCGGTACTGCGCAAGCGCGTTATAGTCGGTGCGTGCAAGTCCATCGCTTGTTTTCTGATGATTACGAACGCATGTGTCCGTGCGATAACCTCGTACGCACGCGCGCGCACGTGCGTGCGTGCGTGTGCGTGTCCAATTGAGCAATGCTGTGAGCGCGTGGCCATAGGGGCACACTTTCAAAGCTATTGCGCAACGCTGCACATGTTTATGTACGCGTTTTTTTTTTAAAGAGGGATAACCTTGGACTTGGACCCACTGAGCCATGGACACGGAGGCAAATCAATGCTGACCACGAGCGTCGCCAGCCAGATATCCACCTTCCAGTATATTACATAAGTGTTATTAAAGTCACAGTGTAACGTTGGGGTGGGGTTAAAAAAACCCAAAAACGATGGGAAAAATACAGCTGCACCTAATTCTCGGGAATTGTTCAAGCAAAAAATAATAAAATGATTCTTAGAAACCACTTGGAATGCAGTTAATGGACTGTGCAGCAAAGATGTATTTCGTGCCAAGAGACATTTAAAATGTGTAATCTTGGCAAATGTCCCAAATTACTCAAAGCAATGGTGTGCTCAAATAATGAATTGTAATACTCGCACCATCCTGGGCACCATTCATTAGCTCATCTGGAAGTTGAATTTACTTTCTCTGGTTATCGACACGAAACAGGAAGCATTTACCTGTAGGGGTGGGGAACCTTTTTTCTGCCAAGGGCCATTTGGATATTTATAACATCATTCGCGGGCCATACAAAATTATCAACTTAAAAATGATCCCGTTATATTTGGTCAAACATTTAATTAACTTACCCCTAATGTGATGTCTGGAACTGCTTCTTTTTGGCGAGGCGTGTGATGTTAGCTGGTATTGATGATGTTGCTACTTGCTTTTCCAGGTTTGCTCCTAGATTTATTGAATTTCGAGTCCCGCCTGTGGTTGCCTTGGCAGGGCCAGACCAAATTATTTCACGGGCCTTATACGGCTCGCGGGCCGGACATTCCCCACCCCTGATTTACCAGGTGATTATTGCAAAGCATTCCCGCAATGACCATGCGACTAATTTCCTGCGACTTCCAATACTGTGCATCTGCGGTAAACATGTACATCATACACGTACGTACAAAGTGCGCATTGATGAAGCAAGCCGTTGTGTACAACCCATGATGTTAGAGGATGGATAAACAAACCCTCAACTTGCGAGGGTTGAAACGTATCCACGGCATGACGTCAAATACGGATCTTGCTTCCCATCGCTCACAAGTTGGACTTTTTTGTTGCTGTTATTATTATGATTCTCGCACACACGTGTCGCTCGGCTGAGGTGGAAAATGGGCCCTCTGAGCGTCACAGCCAGTGGTGGGTTCGTATGAAGCAGAGGGCATGTGCCAGCAGGGGTAGGCCCCGTGTGGCACACAGCAAATACATTTGCGTGAGCGAGCCGTGTGTGCGAATGGCAAGATAAGCAGGGCCTGGCCGGAGGTCGTTCCGCATGTGTATCCGTCGGGAAAGAGTAAATATATGTATTTTACGACTTGCTTATATTTTGCCTGTGGGTTTGTAGAGTTAGTTTAGGCTTTGCACAACAAAGCATCGACAACGTGGTGTACAATGCAGAATTATTCCAGCATACGGGTTACAGACTTGATACACTTTGTGTATTTTATTTAAGCAGGAAAGAGCCC
Source organism: Lampetra planeri (assembly GCF_965212315.1). Taxonomy (NCBI): domain Eukaryota; kingdom Metazoa; phylum Chordata; class Hyperoartia; order Petromyzontiformes; family Petromyzontidae; genus Lampetra; species Lampetra planeri. The sequence continues at coordinate 6,954,319 of NC_136122.1, read as the reverse complement.
ATTAAAATCCACTCTCGCTTTTCGAATGGAGACCTCCGAACAACGACCACACAGCAGACATCTCCATAATCTAAGTTTTTGGGGTTAGATTGTGTAAATATATATGTGTGGTTAAACCCGCCACCACCCGACACAGACAATTAGTAAGTTTTGTCACGTTAACAGAGTATGCCATTTCGTTACAAGTGTTGAGGAGTAGCGTGATGACGTGATGGGGTAGTGAGATGACGTCATGTGACGGGTATTGTCAGGGGGTACTTAAGGGGGAGCGGGGTCGTTGTGGGAGCCTGGGATTTGGAGCGGTCGCAGAAGTCTGGGCGGTGTTGGCTGAACCCCCGTCCGAGTTCGATGTGTGCGAGAGCCGAGGGGAGAGCCGAGGGCCGGGCCCGAAGAAGTCTGTGAGAGTCGGCTGAGAATCAGTGGCGCTCTTCTCCCCTCGGTTATGGCGGTGTTGGCTGAACCCCCGTCCGAGTTCGATGTGTGCGAGAGCCGAGGGGAGAGCCGAGGGCCGGGCCCGAAGAAGTCTGTGAGAGTCGGCTGAGAATCAGTGGCGCTCTTCTCCCCTCGGTCATGGCGGTGTTGGCTGAACCCCCGTCCCAAGTCGATTGCCGAGGTTAGGCAAGAATAGGGTCGTTCTACACGACACAACACGACAGGGTATTTTAACGACGAGTCGAGAAACCTGCCGTACCCGAGGAAACGAACTGGCGACCTCTTGATTGCAAGTCCGCCGCGATAACCAACGTAAACACGGCGTTCGTCCAATTAATACACATTAATTGGGAAGAAAAGGGTGAGATTAAAAAAGAGAGTAACCCCAGCGAATGCAATGGAAATTTTGCCAACGTTATTTAAAGTCCACGCTTCATAGCAGATGGCAAAGGTCTGCTAATCACGGGGTGGAAAGTAGCAGAAACTACTTGGCGATTGTGAGGATATTTAAAGAAGTACACCCATTGCGCACAGTGCCAATGGCTGCACCTCGCTGGAAGGGACAATCCTGAACCTCTTTGCAGAATTACTCGTTCATGAATCCCAACCGACACAAAGATCCCCTGTATAGCCTTAACAGACTGTAGGGGCAAGTGCTGTTAGCGAGCACCTATGAAGGCCGGAACGGTACACGAGAGGGTGGGGCGGCCAGCACCACGCCCTACCGCCTTTGTCTCCCCAGTGGCGATGTTTACAAACCGCACCAGGTACTCATTTAAGGCTGAGTCGACCTAGGGGAGGCCCAAGACCGGTTCAGATAATCGTCACTGGTGTTGGCCGCGAGCGGGAATCGAACCCGGGTCGCCAGGTTCATAGCGCAGCGCGCTAACCGCTACACCACCGCTCCCCGCTATATAAATCCCAACCGACACAGACACACACATATACGCACACACACAGACGCACACACATAGACACACACACACAGACACACAGACACACACACACAGCCCCATTGCGCTCCCAACGCCCAGCTCGAGGAAGTCAAGCTGCGCCTCTCGCCCTCAGCGAAGTAAATGCTCGTGTCAACAAACCAACGACGTTGACCCGGCAGATGGCGGTGTGCTTCTGCAGCCACGCGTTTATTCGACGCGCACTGGCAGCAGCAATTGAACGTTTTGATAAATAGCGCAACAGCAGTGGCCCCCCCAAAGCTTGCTCGCTCACGTATCTCCGTTTATTGCAATTGATCATGTTGTGTAACGGCAGCGGAATTTTCATATAGCACCCCCCCCCCCCGCGCCGCAGAAATAAATGTACAACTGCATGACATCAAAGTTTTAGTATTCGTCAAACATTGGCTACGATATCAGTCACAATATCATCATCAGCTACGATCAGTCCACTGCTGAATGAAGGCCTCCGCAAGGGGTTTACATCTCTCACAGTCAAGCGACATAACGATTCCATTTGTAACTGCACGTACGCCGATTGTATCAGGAGACTCCGCCAGGCAGCATTTTGCTCGCCTCCGATTAGCACAGTTGGATACGTACGGTGCAAAAGAAGTTCAACATACGTACGTACACGATGGACGAGGCTGGTCACGTGATGGCATCCAAAGGAGGGAGCATTTCCAAGAGGATGACCACCTCAGAGATGGAGCGTTGAGATCACTCCACGTGCAGGAGTGAGATGAATTGCAACAGCGTTTGATTGCTGAGGGGTTTTGACCGCGTGGAGAGGCCTTCATCTAGCAGTGGATAGACAATGTCCGAGGATGACGACTACGATAATGAATAAAAACATTCCTTTAATCATGCACACACACACGCACGTGTGTACGTACACGCATGCGACCACTGCCTGACTCAACTATAAACGGGCGCATGCAGTACAAGCACGCATACAATACGATACATACACGGATTCACGTGCATATACAGATGTACCTATTGATACATTAACGGCGTATATATATATGTATGCACGTGTACTTGAGATTTGACCCGTCAATGACAGACTGCTCATATACTGCTTGGAGACTGGCTGGACCATTGCATTTTGGCAATCATCGGTGACACGACACCTGCAGGGCCATTCGGGCCAAGCCATGTGCCATGAAAGAGAGGGGGCAATGGCTGAGACCTATTTTCGTCAATATACACGTGAGTGCAAGAACAGTTCTCTTCATTGGTAGCGATGATGGCTACACTGCGATGATGAGACAACCAGATGCACATCACGTGCGCTGGTTCTATGCTTGCGTGTGATGGGAACAATATGTTCAGGAGCTATGGCAATGTCGAGGTCTGCTGGCAACGAGAGGGCTTCATGAGTTCGTGTTCTTTTGCTCATCCTCCTCCTCAATTGAAGACGCACAGGCCGCAGTGGTTTACTATATGGTCCACACGTGGGCTTTCGCGACTAGTATTATTCATAATAAAGGTTTTTGGCTTAGATCGCGGATGTACACATTTATACTTACGCGATCTAACCAAAAACACTTTATTATGAATATGGTCCACAGTTTGACTTGCATGGCCACAATCACACTACTATGGCTTGTGTCTTGAATTTTCCATTCATGAAGGAGATGTGCGCATTGGCCTGTTGATGTTCTGATGCAGTTGATGGTGACACCACCCGTGTCTTTGGGGAGGAGGAGGAATGCCAAAGCCAGGCTGGTGCAATGTTTGGGTCTCGAATGAAGCGTTCGTTCTGCCCTTCTGGGCGGGTGACGGTCGGTCGCCTTCTCGGGGTGGCTGCACGTGTTACGTGCTTTCACGTGAACCTTTGACGACAGCGAACTCCGTCATGGGACCTCCTTTGCCAGTACCAACATATGAGAATCGGTTTTCCCCCTTTTATCTGGCAACAGAACAGTTGTGTTAAGATGTTAAAACACCAAACTGAAACCTTTTACAAGGAATCATGTCTGCATTAACCACAATACTTGTGGCCAAAATGCAAACAAAAACACATACTCTGATAATATATGCATTGTCTTTGAAACTGATTGGTCCACACCAGAGACAGCTTTTTTTTAGCCTCGTCTCAAACGGTGTTAGACCAGAGGACGCCAAGAGGCGTACAGCTAACTCCGTCAACCGTGGCAAAGTGGATGTCATGAATTTGTACCGGTGCACGATGCCTACGTAATACACCTAGACCACTGGGTTGAACACTCAAGTGGCCGTCTGTGTCTTGCTCTGCAAGTTTTTCCTTGTTTCCTTTCACGTGGAAAAGCGTGTCAGCCACGCAGCTGTGGGATTAGTAATAGCTGTTGTGTAACAGTTTGGCTTACGTTGAACGCAGGATGCCAATTGCTTTAACAGTGTTGTGCAAAGGAGTTTATATAACAGCGGCACTGAGATGTTGTCCTCTGTAAGCGATCTTGATCTTCCCGGATGACACGGTGGTTCAAGTGCGGGAGGAGCCTTACAATCGAGAGGCCGAGAGTTCCAAATCACAGTACTGTCCTGTATTTACCTCGGATATGTTGAAAAATTGTCGCGATTCAGGGTCATGGTTCGATGGAAGAATTGAGTCGCTTAACATTGCGACGAATGGCGGTACATCAAGTGGCTACATAGGGTGTAACGCGAACCAGTTACGTGCCAACAACTACGGATCAAACTATTCTTAGACGTGCAGTGTATGACGAGCCTCAGAATTGACGCATTGTTCGACTCCTATCATCATGCCTACAAAGCCAACAAAATAATTAGTGCGCACATGCACAAAATCCTTTCTCAATCTACTGCTGGATGAAGGTCTCCCCATTCTACGGAGGGCACGGGTGTTGTTTGACCATATTTCACCACGCCGACGAGTGTGGGTTTGTGAAAGCAGGGGACACAGATGTGGAGGTTTATCAGTACTGTACATGTACAGTAAACCATTGCATTTGTCTGCACTGCCCTCTGCTGCCCACAACGCAACCTATAACACCTGTTATTAGTAACGGTGGTCACCCATCCAAGCACTCTCCACACTTAAACCTGCGGGGCTTCCGAGAATTGAAGGGTTCGGCCACATTCCGTTTCATTGTGTCACAGCAAAGCGGAGTGGCAATTAGTCGGGAAATTCAACAACGCTCAATCTATGGATAGACTCACCCCTGATGTGGGAACGTGGAATTCCCCACCATAGAATCGGGCCAGTGGACAGGAGAGATCCATTCCATATTTGTATGGATGAGTGCAAAACCACTTTCGAGAATTCAACTGCCAAACCTATAATACGTTGTGCTTCGACAAGGTCTCTTCTCTTCTATGCACAAAGCACACGTACTTTGGTCGAGATGTATATGGCATCGAAATGCAGCCACATCTAAAGATGTTCTACGAAACAGTGGAGGGGGGGGCATGGGCATCACGGAGATAGAAGCCCGCGTTATTTCTCATCGAGGGAAAGCGACAGTCATAGGCAGCAGAGAACAAGGGGCCTTGAGTCAATAGCAGGTTTATTGACTCCCTGGCCCAGAAACGGGAATTCCAGACCGCAAGGGCAGCACAACAGAAAGAGTGACCTCCCACTGAGTGAAAGTTGACAGTGGGCTTTGACAAGAAGGTCTTGGTTGCTGGAGCGGAGAGTGTGTGGAGGGGAGCAGAGAGAGATGAGAGAGGAGAGGTAGGCAGGGGCAAGTCCTTGGAGGATATTTCTATTTTTTAATACGGCGAGGGCGATCTTAACAAAGAAAAAGAAACGAGAGCCGTAGCTGAAAAGTAAACAAAAATGCCTTTGGAGATGCACGCTGGGCAGCTGCATTGATCGAGTGAGCGAAGCACGCATTGGTCAGATAACAAATGTGAACGAGAGTGCCTCAACGTTGACTGTTATTAACCATGCAAAAAAGATTTAACTACACTTTTTTGGACCATCTTATCTGACAGGCACTATTTTACTTTATCGAGTGTTAAAATCCTCAGCGTTTAACAGTACTCTCTTTATTGTCAGCCAACACTGGTATAAACATGGGCATTTTCGTTCTCTTCTATCATGTGCACCAACAGGTGCTTGTGCACAGGCATGTCCACGTACACTTGCACCTCGTGCTCTCTTTTAGCCCCCTCCCCTCCCGATACGTTCCATTAATTGGCTACCACATTCTGATAAGCTCCCCCCCCCCCTCTCCTCCCCCTTAACTTGTATTTAAGAGCTTGCATCTTGGAATCTCTGCCTCACTTGATGCAGCAAATCTGGCTGTGACGGTCCCACCTGATGACGGAAACTTGTGTTGCCTCCGAAACGTCGTGATTTTATTATTTTATTTTTTATTAATTTTAATTTCATTTTTTACCTACGTGACTTTACCGAAAGAACTAAGAGTATGAATCCTTGCAGTCACGAAAGCTTCAAATCTAGAATTGTTAAGTGGGGCTTGTGCAGGACGTGTCACACCACGCAAGGTGGGGTGACGGCCAGCGGGCGAGACTGGTGATGAAGTGGCAACCAGCGGAGCGATCATCGCACGCGGACAGGATGACGTATGTGTGTACAAGTATTTTGATTTAAAGCTTTCGTGACTGCAGGGATTCATATTCTTGGTTCTTTCGGTAAAGTCACGTAGAAGAGAAATAATAAAATAATATAAAATAATACAAATTCAGTAAGAAAATTTGAAAAAAACTCTTTTTTAAAAAAAAATTTTTGAAAAAAACTCTTTTTTCAAATTTTCTTGCTGTGGATTTCACCCTGATGATAATTGCTTATGTTGCAGTCGAAACGTCGTGAGAATTTTTCTTGTTTTATATTTATATTATTTTATTATTTCCCTTATACGTGACTTTACCGAAAGAACCAAGAATGTGTGTACAAGTATGTTGAACTTCGTTCGCACCGTACGTAGCCAACCGGGCTAATCGGAGGTGCGGGGGAAAGGCCAACAAACTGAACACAAAACGACGTTCCAAAGAAATGAGTTTGCAATCTGGATGATTAAAAAGTGGACATCTCCAGTGGCTTTCTTTGAAGAGCCGTCTGAAAGCGTGCAATGGCGGTGACCGTCTCTGTCCGACGGTTAGCCAACAAGCCGCCGCTGCGAGGGTGAACGTAGTTCGCTCCTTGGCGAGATCAGCAAAGTGTTGTGGTTCACTTGTGGCAAGCGCTTTGTGTGTGTAACGAGTGCGAACTTGTAATGGACTCGTTTGGCAACTGAAAGCCCACACAGCTCGGCGAGCACCGGAGGGATTTGGTCAGCGAATAGATGGACGCGCCGATGCCCTCTAAAGCGCGAGAGCGACATAGATTGTGGCATCACCGGACCATCGGGAGCGTACATATACATACACACACAGCATCAATTTCGATTTAAAGTTTTCGTGACTGCAGGGATTCATCTTCTTGGTTCTTTCGGTAAAGTCACGTAGAAGGGAAATAATATTATCACGTAGAATATTATTTCCCTTCTATGTGACTTTACCGAAAGAACCAATTTGACACACAGCATACTAAATAAACATGCATACACACATATATATGTTACCAAGCACATGTTTAGGTCTGCACGGCACGCAAGGGTGTGGTGCTTAACACACCCAGCCACCTTTATCTTAGCAGCGTTCAAGTTCAAGACATCACACTGCATACTAATTTTATACCGAGTTGACCTAGTGGAGACCCGTGACATGTTCACGTCGGGATTGCCACTGGTATTGTACTCGGCCCAGAATGGAACCTACGATGCGTTTTGGGATTGTATCGCACGTTGTTCGGAACAACATGTCCGACGTTCTGCTCCACGTGACGGGCGCTCCTTCGGGAAGTGAATTGCAAGCCACGTGGAGCGAAACCTGGGACACCGCACGACCCAGAACATACCACGGAGATTGAAACGGAACAACCACGAGACGCTGCGCATTGATTACAAATCGGTAACCACAAATGTAGCTCAGTGTTCTAAGCACTCTGCCTGCACTGCTCCCATTATGACTCTACAAAAAGACAAAGATCCCCCGTGTAGCCTTAACAGACTGTTGGGACAAGTGCTATTAGCCAGCACCACGCCCGGCCGCCTTCATCTCCCAAGTGCCGATGTTTACACATCGCACCAGGTACTCAATTAAGGCTGAGTCGACCTAGGGGAGGCCCAGGACAGGTCCAAATAATCGCCACTGGTGTTGGCCGTGAGCGGGAATCGAACTCGGGTCACCGGGTTCATAGCGCAGCGTGCCAATCGCTACACTACCGCTCCCCTAAACAGATTTTTGTGACGATGTGTGACGAGGGGGGGGGGGGGGTGAGAAATGTGACGTCACGTGAAAATGCGCAACTTTAAATACATATAGAATTGTTATAACAACACTAATTGTTATAACAACACTCCTACAATATCAGAGTGCAGCGCCACATTAAATACACACTACAACGACAATAGTTTAAAGTGATTTGAAGCATATTTTAATAAAAAAATGGAAATATGGTTCGGGGGGGGGGGCAGAGCTTTGTGACGTCATATTTGAGGGGGGGGTCTGACTATTTGTGACGCCGTGTGACTAGGGGGTGGGGGGGGTCAAAAATCGTCCAAAATCGCGTGACGTCATTTATGGACGGCCCCTAACAGCACTTTCCCCAGCGCTCTGTTCAGGCTAGGGCATTTTTTATTTTTAGAATGGAAACGCGCCATCGTCCCTCGTCACGGAACGCTGACATCGATGGAGAGAAGCTTCCATACGGTAATCGTGGAGTTCCTTGGCGCAGCACTCAGCAACGCTTTGTCTCCGCGGGTTCGTTCGAGTGATGTGAAGAGGCTGCCGAAGGTGAAATAACTTGACGCGTTTTAAAGTAATTTTTGATCCGTTGTTTGCAGTTTTTTTGCGGTTGCGATTATGAGGATGAATGTTGACTTATTGTCAAAACGTGAAAAGGGCATTTGTGGATTTATTTTCACTCACATCCATCAAGAGTTACGCCGCATATTATAATTTAAATGCGAATTAAATTAATGAAAGGTGTATTTGTTGAAATGAGCACTATGGGGGAAGTAGGGGTACACATTTCTCTTGGCAGTTCTGAGCGGGTGCTGGAATGTCTCCATTCCCATGGCAAGACACCCGTTTGTTTATAGGATGACCACATTTGATATTTTACAAAGATTCAGTAATTTCTAAGAGGTTTTTTTGGGGGGTTAGATCGCGTAAATATATAAATGTGTCGTTAAACCCGCCACCACCCAACACAGCCAACTAGTAAGGGTTGTCACGTAAACAGAACGTGGCCAATTCGTCACTAGTACAGCACCACCGGTGTGTTGGAGAGCCAAGCCACAACATCTACAATCTGAGTACGACGTTTCACCAGTAATTTATCAACCCCCCCAAGCAGAATTATAATGAGCTATCTTCCAATGTTAAATCAAATGCTCCAACTACAGTGCCGGTTGGATGTACGCAGTTACCTAAGATTGTATCCCAGTACAAGGTGCATCTCGGCGCAGGTAAATTGTGAACTTGCTTTGCCACACCGCCATTCATCGTCACGATCCATGGGGCAGATGGCCCGTAGGTGTCCACTGCACATTTCATGATTCGTTTCCACCTTGCTCTGTCTCGTGCCAATATGCTCAAGAAGTGCCGCATCTTTATGTCACCAATCTCTGATGTCGTCGTCAAAGCCGTTCTCTGTTTGGTCTTCCTCTCCCAATTCCGGTTCCTTACATTTTTACGAACAACTGTTAATGTTGCTGTTTTTGTCCATCCTACATATGTGTCCAAACTTGGTGGCAATTTCCTTCTCATCACTGTCTGCATCACCAGGCCTTCTTCTACACGCAAGCACGGCACCACCGCCCCTCACCTCGACGCGTAACGATCGTCATCCATCCAAGTTTTCACGAGCTCGGCATTGAACCTCGAACCGACCACGTGTTCTCCAAAAAGTCCGAGCAGTTGCCACAAATCAATCACGGGACGAACACGGCGACCTCAGACGAAAGATCCCGCGTCGCGCGTTTTCGGACGCGCTTCTGCGTCCGTCTGGAACGTTCTTCCTTCCGATATTAGGAAGCCACCGGAGCTGAGCACTTTTTAAATGTCTACCCCCAGTGCTCTTCATTGCAAGGCTCGCGGGCCACTCGCGGCCCCTGGTGGCCTCTAGTGCGGCCACTGACGTGCAGCCCTCCACGATACACAACGAGTGACAACACCCCCCCCCCCCCATCATCATCGTGCTGCTGCTGTCAAACCCACAATGGTTTCAGACACGTGGCGGCACTCACACTGACGATGTCTTATCGGCGGAAGTGCTCCCCCCCTGAAAATGAGTGAAGAACACAGCTCTACATTGAACACTCATATATTTAGAACAGCGTGTGTGTGTGTGTCTGTGTGTATCTCCCTTTTCGTCCTTCCCCCGCACCTCCGACTCGCACGGTTGGCGACGTACGGCGCGCAAGAAGTCCAACGCAACATTACAACGCGTGTCCATACTCCGTAGCATCAAGTGGGTGACGTCAGCCGTCTCGAAGCGCATCACCATCATCAGCATCATCCCTGCTGCCAAGCAACGGCAGAAACTCGCCGCGCCGTTCCCCCTGCGCCCCCCTTCCCCCCCGGGCTCTGATGTGATCGCATTGCGCGGACGATGCATCGGTGTGTCTCATGGACACTTTCGCACTATGCCGAGCGGGGTGACTCTCCCTTCCGCCCCACGCCAGCGCCGCGAGGAGTCGCGAGCTCCCCCAGGGGAGGGGGCCTCCCCCAGGGGAGGGGAGAGGCCTGCGCACACTCGAGCAACGTGTGATGTGTGGCGCGCTTGTTCACAACGGGCGCGAGTAACGCATTCAGACGCGTCTCCTAAGAGATCGCTGCCATGCGATTTCAGAGGCATAAAAAGAAAAAGGTAAGGCCCCCACCCCGCACCCCCCCCGCCCCCCCGTCCCCCCCACCCGCCCCGACGCGTGCTCAATGCACGCTGGGGGTGCTATCCGCGTGTCGTCGTTTTCGCGTCTCGGCAGATGTGTGGCTTTTCGCGTTTTCCCAGCGCGGCGCTCGTGAACTGCACGTCCAGAATGTTCCAAAACGGGAATGTTCACCGAGGTCCAAAGTGAGAAAGGAAAAATGAATTACTTGGCGCGCTCAGCCATTGCAACGGCTGTCGCAAAACCGACTGTCGCAAATTTGGTGCGCCCGTGCACGTAGAAATGATGCGATTTTACGTCGATGGCTGCTGAAAAAAGTAAGACGTGGATGAACACGAAGGCTTATAGTGAACAGGGAACGTGAAATGTTAATGATACAGCATTACTCCATGCACAATGCATTTGAACCGGCTTTTGATGCTCCCACGTTGAAATTGAAGCCAAGCAAGTCGTAGTAGCCATATGGGGAAATGGTTTTTATTCGTAAGCTCATGCGCCTTACCGCTCTTGCGCCTTATCATTATGCAGGCAGGGCCAAGTAAGCCGTAGCCATTTGGGGAAATGGTTTTTATTCGTAAGCTCATGAGCGTTACACTGCTCTTGTGCCTGATCATTATGCAGGCAGGGGATATTTACGGAGGGTCATTCTGTTGCGGTGACCTGCGCTATCAATGATGGCATTCTTAGGGGTGGGGGTGCTTTATTGGATTTTTCTCCGTGGATTTTGTTCCGGGGTCCACCGGTTTTCCCCTCCGTATTTAGACTCAGCTTGCGTTTCGAGTATTTGGTTGCTGTACATTTCCACGTGATAAGCCACTTCGTTGAGCTATCATTTGTGGCCAGGTTGCTTCTGAAAAAGAGCTACATAGCTCAGTGGGCCTTAGCTGGTAAAATAAAAATAGTTAATGGTTAGTTTTTTTTTAAAACAACAACCATACAAATTTCGATTTAAAGCTTTCGTGACTGCAGGGATTAATCTTCTTGGTTCTTTCGGTAAAGTCACGTAGAAGGGAAGTAATAAAATAATAAAAATAAAACATAATAAAATAATATAAAATAAAATAATATTAAATAAAATAATGTAATAAAATAATAATATATTTAATTATGTTTTATTTTTATTATTTTATTACTTCCCTTCTACGTGACTTTACCGAAAGAACCAAGAAGAACAACCATACACATTGCGCACCCTTGCCTTGGCCTGTCCCGCCCCACCCACTCCCATCACCCCCGTAATGTGAAGTAATTGTCTCTATTCGTTTTTTTCTCATAACCTCTGAGCCCATTTACAATTGTATGTAACATTGGTTACAAGTACATTGAGTCCAAAATTGTGAAGTCTGAATGTATTGTAGACTCACTGTGGCAGATTGCACGCCAATGACATCGCTGGAATGATTACTGTTCACATTTGCTGATCCGCTCTGAAAGCGATGCCTTCAGTCGGCTCAAGCCATTCCAAATGATGCCACCGACTGATTTGGTAACGGCTCTCTTTTTTTTTCTGTTATTTGGTTTTCTTTGAATCCAGGGCCTCCCGCTATAGGCACAAGGCGGCAAAGCGCCGTGCGTGTAATGGTGTTCGCACTCGCATCGCACGCCGTCGCATCTTAAATGTGTTCGTCCACGGACATCCGAGTCAACCTCTTGGCTCTCATCAACGTGACGCGGCTGAATCAGCGCTCAACAAAGGTTTCGGAATTCCCGAAATACCAAAGTGTGGCCCTTTATCCAAGCCCGAGGTTGCAAATGCAGTGGTTTTGTTATCGCACATGAAATGGCATTACAACTATGCAGCCATCCCGAAGACAAAGATCCCCCGTATAGCCTTAAGAGGCTGTTGGGGCAAGTGCTGTTAGCGAGCACACATGAAGGCCGCCACGACACACGTGGGAGGTGGGTGGCCAGCACGATGCCCGGACGCCTTTGTCTCCACAGTGGCGATGTTTACACACCGCACCAGGTTCTAGATTTGAAGCTTTCGTGACTGCAAAGATTCATATTCTTAGGTTTTTTCGGTAAAGTCACGTAGGTAAAACATTAAAATTAATAAAAGTAAAATTAAATAAAAATCACGACGTTTCGGAGGCAACACAAGCTTCCGTCTTCAGGTGGAACCGTCACAGCCGAAAAAACCTAAGAATATGGACCGCACCAGGTACTCATTTGAGGCTGAGTCGACCTAGGAGGAGTCCCAGGACCGGGCCAGATAATCGTCATTGGTGTTGGGCCATGAGCGGGTATCGAACTCGGGTCTCCGGGTTCGCAGTGCAGCGCTAACCGCTACAGCTGCCGCTCCCAACCAGTCACCCCGAACAGTCGCCCCACACACAGCCAGGCAAGCTCCGACACAAGCGGCGCGTGCGCACGTTTGCGTTTTTGCGCCGAGTGTGATCTCGATGCCGTCGTGTTTTCAGCGTCGACAGTTCTGACGAATGCAGCAGCCCTCATCTATCGCCAGCTGGCGCTGTGCTAAAAGCATAAGTAACGCGTGACCACGTCCCCCCCCCCCGTCCCCCCATGTCTCCCAGAATTTTTTTTTTCTATGTTGATGCAAATATTTTTTCCGCAATGATTTCACGATATTTCTATAACCTCAGATAATTCATTTTCTGCTGGAGCTGTCTGGGGCCGAGCTCCTGAAAATATGTATCCATTCTGCACCCAAATATCAGGCGGTGGTGGAGGATGGGGGCATGGTAGGGTCTCGGAGATTGAGGAATGGGTGGGAGGGGTGGGGGTCTCAGAAATTATTTCATAAATTAAGCCCTAGGTAACCGCTCACGGGTGTTCTATTTCATAACGAGGCTCCCAGGAATTCCGTACTGCCTTGGGAATGTCTGCTATGTGTGTTCCAGAGGCTGTCAGGTCTGTATGGGAAGCTTCATTAATTTAAGAAAAGCATTTCAAGTCTTGGCTAGGCATACTGGTGCCGCAGCTGCGGTTTGACTCTCAGGGAGTCTCGTACAATGTAACTGCTGTGCTCCCGATATCAACTAAAATGTGATTTTTTTGTCAATGTTAAAGTTTTAAACGCATATCATACAGGACAGGATACACAGCATCGGCATGTATCTGTGAAATAAGAGCTGATTTGTGTTTGGTTTGTATCTTCCTCTGAAAGGCACCAAAACTCAATGAGACTGCCTGATTTGACTTGCCGAGTGAAGGGTAAAGGTGCAGCCCGGCAATGACTGCTGGCTGCAATGATTTCCACTCGAGGAAAGGAAGCTCTAGAGACCCTCTTTCGAGGATATTTGCCCTTCTCACCCACGCTCGAAAGACATCTCGGAAAATGTGGAAGTGGCTACCCACACTTTACCCTACCACATAGTGGGGGATTCGTCACGTGCTGGGTCTGTGTGGCGTTCCAATTTGATACCGCCCGGGCGGACAGAGGCAGCTGGGGGATTTAAGAAAATTGCCCCATTGTTTCAACTGCTGTGCTGGGAGATTGAACCGGCGACCTCTGGATTGCAAGTCCACGGTGCAGAAGCCTTGCGCGCCACGGCAGCATCCAATTGCCGACGACAGAGGGTCGGCAAACCAAAATAACAAGGAGGGCCTCTTTTTTCGAATTTGGTAAAAAGAAAAAAAATCTTTATATTTTAAGAGTCGCCAATGCATGTGGCGAACACGAGACGGTGGTTCTGGATACACAAGATCACGAAGCGGTCATCAAAGAGCCGTGTGTAGCTCTCGAGCGGCGGGCTTGCCAACGCCTGGCCGAGCATAGTTTAAAAAAAAGAAGTCGGCCTGAGTTTTCTCCGAACACTCCAGTTTCCTGCGCCACACAAACATGCTCAAGAAAGCACGATTTCATGGGTGGAATTATTACCTTCCTGGTTAAATAATGACCTTTTTAAATCCTTTATATTAAGTTCACTTGCTTGCGCGCTTACGACCGTGCAAATCTTTCGGTCGTTTTTTAACCCACTTCCCGTGATCCAATCGAACTGACATTTTGCACACAGACTCGTTGTGCGTGACAATTTATTTTCGTGAAATTTTTTTCCGTAACTTTACACTTTTTAGGAATAAAAAAACTGATATTTAATTACCAATTGCTTAATGGTGGCAGGCAATCATCTGACCCATAGGTGGCAGCCATCTCAAGCCAGAGGACGAGAGGACTCTAGCCGCCACGCATATAAAGGATTTATAGTGAAAAACTTTGTTTTTACGGGTTAATTTTTTTTCAAGATTTACTCCTAGACCAAGCTTCGAGTCCAGAATCTAACACATTAAACACAAGTTACTAGTTCATCTAACATGCCCAGGAAATGACGAGTGAGCAATGTAAATGCTAATGATGCTTTCAAAAGGGATATCGAGCTGACAATTGATGACACTTTAATCGAGCATATGCTTGCAATTCCAAAAATTGCGAACCAAAATGTGCAAATTTGGACCCTCGGAAAATACTCACCAGAGGCTTCATCATTTCACTCCGGTCAGCCTAAAATTCTTTATTCCGTCTAAGTCTCGTGCTAAACACAAATTTAATTTCCATCATCAATGAACCAAATCATTTTCCTCCCGTGGCATGTGAAGCTAAAGCCAACAGCGAGCAGGCGACGTCTGCTACACATTACCGCACACAGGTGTCTGTGATATATCTCCTGCTGCTTATAGAATTATCGGGCTTCCATTTGCTCAGTTGAGCATATTATCAGGTTGTTTTCTTTCCCAATGCTGACGCACTTTTGTTTCCATAAAAATGACGCCATCAAAATAATATACTGTAAGAAGTGCAATGAAATTTTTTTTTTTTAAGAATAATAAATGTTCATTCTTTTCTTAATCCCCTAATGGGTGAAGGGCTCCACATCCTGTGGTTGTTGTTTGACCATACTTCAGCACGCTGCTAAGTAGTACAGGTTGGTGAAGACGATGCCAGACGACTGGTACAGATATCACTCACCACTAATTTCTCGCCATGGCCCGGAATCAATCTCGGGTTTGCCGGCTTTGTCGTGCAGTGCGCTCACGACCTACGACCACCCCACCGGAAAAAATAAAACCACCACAGTTCTAAAAACAATAGTAAAGGTATTTGTATTTTTACCTACGTGACTTTACCCAAAAAACTTAAGAGTATAATAGTAAAGGTGGTAAAGCGTAAGGTGCAGTCCTGCAATTGCTTGTTCAGCCCACTACTGCTGGAAAGGGCCTCCGCTATTGTGGCTCTAGAGGGACCTTTTCTCCAGGATATTTGGCCTACTCTTCCACGCTGGCTGTGTGTTTTGGAAGATGGGAGAGTACCCACACTTTAACCCCCATCACACGTGGACCTACCGATCGACTGACTGCGGAGTGCCCAGTTATACTGTCGAGTGAATAGGGACACATGGGTGTGTGGGGGGGGGGGTATTTAATAAACGTGTGCCACTTTTTCAACGGTGGTGCCGGCGAGATCGAACCGGCGACCTCTGGATATCAATCTCAGTCGGATGACCTAAATCAGAAAGGATTGCAATCCAAAAATAATGCGAAACTTCATCAGATGTCTTCGTTTCACGCTCCACCATCGCACGTAACGATCTCCGGGGCGAGGGTGAGAGGTTGGTAAATAATCCGCTGGCTTCGGCGTCAATTAGGAAACGTCAGGCAACCTTCAGTCCCCCTGGTCGTGTCAATAGGAGCCGTGTTTAATTGCACGTGTCTTAAAATCTAACGGTGCAATATAACGTTCTATTAATACAATTAAACGTGTGCATGACACCCGGCTTCGGTAGGCTTTATGCGGCTTATAAAACAAATACAAACACGCGCACGAAGAATCGGGACGTGCATCATTGTATTTGTTTTTTTTCCCCTCTCTGTATTTTAGCTTACCTCATTAATAAGAGGAACAAATCAATGCAAATTTGTGCTTGGTGCTTAATTCAGGCTCGCTGGGCCCTTTCAAAGGCTTAGATTGCACAAACACAAAACAAAGATCCCCCGTATAGCCTTAACATACTTTTGGGGCAAGTGCTGTAAGCGAGCATCTAATGAAGGCCGGCACACTATACGAGGGGGTGGGCAGCCAACACCACGCCCGACCGCCTTTGTCTCCCCAGTGCCGATGTTTACACAACACACAAGATACCCATTTGAGGCTGAGTCGATCTAGGGTAGCCCCAGGACAGGTTCAGATAATCGTCACTGGTGTTGGGGCCGTGAGCGGGAATTGAACTCGGGTCGCCGGGTTCGTAGCGCATTGTGCTACTCGCTACACCACCGCTCCACACACACACGTGCATAGGTGCATCGGTGCGTATAACGTATTCTTCACATTATGAGAGGCTCCGGAAAGTTAAGGCGCACCTCACACTTTAGACTGATTTAGAAGAAAGAAAACACTTTTGAGGTGATTTTGAAAATATGACGTCGCAGAAAATGTAGTTGAAAAAAAAGGTATCAAACATATAGTTACAAATTATCAAGCCGAGTCAGCTGTGCTTTGTTTAGCCAGGCGAGAACTTACGAGACCAGGATTAGCCGTTTTGATTTGCAAGAGGGAACCTTGGTGGATTCTCGGAAGATGAGTGGAATCGCATAATCCAGGGAATCTAGGGGATGCTGGGGATGCAGCACTGCTATGCAGTGGAAGATGACAGCCTTCTTGCGGACCACTCTGTTGAGTGAGAAGTCACCAACCGCGCGACCACCGAACATCGATCAACAAATCTCCCAGTTTCCAGAGCAATAACTAAAGTAATGCTACAGGTGGCTGAGTGGTAGCAATAAAGTCGCTTGCTATATTTGCAGGATCAATAAAGTTATACAAATATGGTTAATGTTGGGGGTGCGTCTTTATCACTCGGTACACACAGGACATGCAAGTGTGTGTTATAATGCGGAAAATATGGTTTGTATGTGTTGAATCACATAGTTCTATGCCTTTTAAAACCAAGATGTATCGCGTATCAAAAGTAATAAAAGGGTATTAGGGGCCGTCCAAAAATGACGTCACGCGATTTTGGACGATTTTTGACCCCCTCACCCCCCTTTGTCACACGGCGTCACAAAAAGTCAGACCCCCCCCTCAAATATGACGTCACAAAGCTCTGCCCCCCCCTCTAAATAAAACATGCTTCAAATCGCTTTAAACTATTGTCATTGTAGTGCGTATTTAATGTGGCGCTGCACTTTGCTGATGTAGGAGAAAACATGTATTAAAAAGTATATTTAATTAAGTAGAACGTGTTGACTATATTTATACTGGTAGGAACGAAGTGAACCAGCCTACAATAGATTATATCGTCCGTCCGTCCGTGTAGCAACATCGCCCCCTACTGCAAACACTTGGCAGGACCCTACAAAAACCTTTAGACTCAGTGACGCTTTCCTGGCTAAACAAGTGTAACATTACCTTATAATTCCCTGAGATAGCTTTTAATTAAAACATTTAAATAAAAAATTAACTCACAGCGGCCTAAAGCCTACAGCTAGGCCTAAAGCCTAGAACTAGGCCTCAAACTCTCCCTTCGTATCGTACCCCCGCGTGTGTGAAAGGGAGTTAATGTTTAACAATGTTACATTCCCTGATGTTTTTTTAAATATAAACATTTACATTTAAAGCTTTTACATTAATAATTAAAACATTTAAATTAAAAATTAACTCACAGCGGCCTAAAGCCTACAGCTAGGCCTAAAGCCTAGAACTAGGCCTCAAACTCTCCCTTCGTATCGTCCGATTACGTGTAGCAACATCGCCGCCTACTGCAAACACTTGGCAGGACCCTACAAAAACCTTTAGACTCAGTGGGGCTTTCCTGGCTAAACAAGTGTAATAATACATTATGTTTATATTCTTTTGTTATTCGTTCCTACCAGCCCACCCCGCAGGGACCTGTTTTAAAGTTGCGCATTTTGATGTGACGTCACATTTCTCAAACACCCCCCCCCCCCCCCCGGTGCGTGATGTCATTTATGGACGGCCCTTTACATTGTACAGTCTGTTCTCCTATAACGCGTGTTATCCCAACGCGAATTGGATATAACGCTGTGAATGTATTAGGGGACAGTTTTCATAACGTGGATGCGAATTGTATAGAACGCGATTGAGCGAACGGAACGACGTCGCGCGAGTAGGAACAAGGCGTTCGTGCGCCTGTCTCGGCGCAGCGTCACGCGAGTCGGGATGCTGCTGGATGCTTCTAGACGCTACCCACGCGCCTCGGTCTTTGTTCAGCCTGCGTACGCGTGTCACGCGCTATGGCGGACTGTGCTTTACCCTACATTATTATCGCGCGATTTTTCCATAACGCAGTGGTGTTCTCCAGGAACGCAACATACTTCCGCGTTATAGGAGAACAACAGACTGCTATCTATATGTAAATGTGAAGTTGAATAGTTATATTTGCATGCAATTTGATTCACAACGCACTATATGGGTGCGGGCGGGCGAATGGACTTCGTTAGGTTAACCACGAGGGCTTTGGGTACAGAAGCGACAGCCGCGAGCACGTGTGCCAACGTGTCCCCTGATTGGCGGAGAGAACGTGCAGAAGAGAGGAACTTTAATTATTCATGCGTTTATTTCAGCCACTTAATTGCGTAAACCTCTTTTGAATTTGGCAATTTATTCCGTGGCCTGGCCACTCGTGAGTGATGTCAATATGTGTTTCGCTCGTTGCATAATAATACACACGAAACAAACACGCAGAATTGGAAAGGACACGCAGTCCTGTGTGATTATCATGATGTCTTTCCGCAGCAAAATGTGCCGCTAAATGCTTCACAACAGGGCTCTGCTCTCCACTGCCCACTTGCAATTTCCAATCCGAGGATAATGAACATTCAGAAATGGGTGTGAAAACACAAAGATTGCGCGCATTAATCCCTTGAACAAGAATTGGGGATCGGTAACAGAGGCTTTTGCCGTTGCAGCACCAACGTTGTCGCCTCGCCTTAGCATCCGCACATATTCCTTTCAAAAATATATCCCGAAGCGGAAGATTAGTGCTGGATACAGTCACGTTGACAAATGCGATTTGTAAGTGTGATCATTACCTGCGTACGGATTGTTCAACGTTAAAGTGACATTTTACTGAGGGCCTACTACTGCATCGTGTTATCCTGGTGTGGTCTAGGAACTGTTTTGTAGTGCTGCCTTGCCCAAGCTGGATAAATCGGACTTACTAAATTAAGTATTTCTTTATCTACATTGAGTGACTCGCTTACCATCTCTATTTTTGCACTTCTATGTTTGTTGTTGTTCTGTTTGCTGTTGTAACTCGCTGACCCGTCCATTCTGGACATCTTTGCAAAAGAGCTTCATAGCTCATCAGATTCCTCCAGTCTAAATATAGATTTTGATAGACAGCTGCTCACCCCGAGCTATGAATGCTCTGACACGTTCGGCATCGTCTTTGTGCTGTTCGCCTTTAGGCGTTCTCTGATCTGACACTGGTGAGGCTAGGCCGCAAATAAGGCTGTCTCAATCAGTTTCAAAGTCAATGCATAATTATCAGAGTTTATTTCCACCGCAAGTACCGAGTGTGGGTCAATGCAGTCTTGCTTCCACGCAAAAGGTGTCTGTTTGGTGTATGGACTTCTTAACACCCGCTCTATTGCCCGACAGGGTAAAACTTATTCTTGTTTTTTCACAGATTCTGACTACACCGTGGCTGCTGCTGTGTGTGGTTAACTAAATCGCAAGAATTGCATCTCCCTGCCGTGTGAAAAGGTGAGGACACAAAACTCAGTAGGGGCACGGTGCAGTCGATGTTTAAGAAACCTTCAAACAAAGCGCTGGGCAGAGTAAGTAACGATATGATGATTATCCTCGTCACGTGCCTTCGTCAATGGTGCGTTCTGCTCGAGCGCTCATCCACAATGTTTGATGAGAGGCTGAAAACAAAGGCCCCACGTGCAAATATTTTACCAATTTTGTTTTGTTTTTACTTCTTCTTGGTTCTTTCGGTGAAGTCACGTAGAAGGGAAGTAATAAAATAATAAAAATAAAACAATAAAATAATTCTCACGACGTTTCGGCTACAACGCAAGCAGCCGTCTTCAGGTGAAAGAACCAAGAAGATGAATCCCTGCAGTCACGAAAGCTTTAAATCGATTGTTTTTACTTGATGATAAGAATTTAGAATTTGTGGTGGGTGGCAAATCGACAGCGGTCAGGAATGAGTGGCTTCTCGATTGGCACGGTTGGCTACGTGCGGTGCGAAAGAAGTTCAACATACATGCTCCCCCCATGGAAATGTGGAATTAGCACCACTCACTGGCTCATGGCTACCAAAAAAGATGAGCGGCCGCTCCTTTGTGCATTTTAAAATTCGATACAACATCGCATATCCCACTGACTCACAAGGTTTTGGCCGATATGAAAGGTCAGTCATGTCTACACCTATATATAAGATGACAGTTACACCTGCACCGACCGTGTGTGGTCAATTGGTAAGGGGGGATACGTGATGGTCGGGTATGTGACGTTTTTACAAAATATGCAGTTTTTTGCAAAAAAAAGCGAACTGAAATAAGCTTTTACACCATTGGAACCTCATTTGCCAGTAAAAAATATGATCATTGTTTTTTTACCCTTCTATCTGGCAACAAAACTGACACCTTTTTTTACAAGGAGTCATGTTTGCATAGACCACAATACCTGCAGCCATAATGCAAACAAAAAACATAACTGGCGTCATCTCGTCCAACCCATGTGAGACTAGGCTCTAAGGAAAGCTGTCTCGGGTGTGGACCAATCAACTTCAAGGACAGTGCATATATTATCAGAGTTGTTTTTTGTTTGCATTATGGCTGCAGGTATTGTATGCAAACATGACTCCTTGTAAAAAAGGTGTCAGTTTTGTTGCCAGATAGAAGGGTAAAAAACCAATTATCATATTTTTACTGGCAAATGAGGTTCCAATGGTGAAATAATCTTGTTAAATTAACACCCGATAAAATAATGACAAATGCCTTCGTGGAACTGCAACAATCGACTATTCACCTTTGCACTCGTGATTTCTTTGCGCGTGTGCACAAGATTCGTCACCTTGCCTCGCATCTCTACGCGTGAGTCAACATTCTGGGCCACGTGGGCTGCATTCCACATCGATGCACCCCTCGCGCAAAGACAATTTAAAATCTCAATTTTGCCAGCACGGCTAATTCCATATGAGTGGACCATTACCGTGGATTAACAGGGTGTGTCTGCAGGTGACACTATAGGTTTTCAATTAAGTTCGAGCCTTCATGAGTCACATAGTGTTTCGGGTTCTGTGTGTCACAGTGAGCCCAGGAACAAATGCATTGCTATGCAAATGTGCCGCTGCACGGTGCTGCATTGATGTTAATTGGTTCACGCGGAAATCTGGGGCAATCCAGCCCGCCCGAAGTCAACAGAATATCACCCGGATTGTTTAAATATATATCAGTCGAGCAATATGACATCATATATACAATACCGTGTCCGGCTCAGAACATAGTTACATACAATGCATAATTTTATAATTACTCTTATGCAACGTGGAAGACCACTGCCTCAAACGTCAGCCTGGTGATGTGGGTGATATATTTCTGTTATATATATCCTGGTGATATGGATGGTGACGTGATGGTGATTCTGCTGTGGAGGTTTTTATTCTTGTGCTGTGTGGCTCTCTGATGTTTTTGGGTTGTGCCCCGTGCGTTATTTTGCACGATGTCCGACGTTTCGCTCATTGTACTTGGAGCTTCTTCAGCAACTGCACTTGCGACAGGAACTGATGAAGATCCCAGCAGATGTAGCGAAACGTCGGACATCACATCGGCAAGCTATAAGGACAGCGTTGATGACGAACGTAATGAATTGTTTTTATATGCATGCTTGTGCATCATTGCAAAAGCAGTATCTTATATATTTTGATTGAATTATACACATGTACGCTATACATATATTTTGATAGTTTAAATCACAATTTCTATAATAAATGTTTTAACAGCTTCAGCATCATAGGTTATGAATAATATATAATTCTACACAACCACGTTTGCTTAATTGGTAAAGGAAGTGAATTTGTCATGCAATTCTCAAAGCGTGATAATCATACGCAAACATTAATGTATGCTCGAGATGTGTGCATCCTGGGGCGTCTGGCTCCACATTGTTAGTAGGTTAATAAAATAACGTTGTCACATCTGTAACAATGCAGCCACGTATGATAATTGCGCAAGACCTTTTGCCAACCCACTGCTGGATGAAGCCCTCACCATGCCATCATGTCAGTCATGGGAGTTGTTTGACGGTGCTTCACCATGCTGGTCAGGTCGTTGACGTCGTTAGCCATGGTTGGGAATCGAACTTGAGTTTCACTGGGGTTCTCACACGGTGCTCAACACTCCTCCGACACGGCTTGTACCCACAATGAGTATTAAGCAAAGGAAATCGTTGTTCTACGCCTTATATCTTAAACAACAAATAGTAATCAAAAGTTTTTGGGCATTGTTGTTTTTTGGTGAGATTGGAGAGGGACCGTGGGGGGAGGGGGAGGGGAGGACAACACACCCCCCGTATCGATTCCAATTCAGCAGCGGGGAACAAAAAAATCCCTCGAGCCAGTGACGCCGTTTGCCCCCGCGCCGCGTGACATTCCCACCCAATGTGACAGAGGCGCGGCCCTGCAATCCCTTACTCGCGCCAATGCTGGCAGAAGGACCTCCGCTAGAGGGGGGTGTTAGAGAGCCCCCCTCTGAGAGGGTGTTTTGCCTGCTCTTTGACGCTGGACAGATATTCTCGGAGGAGGTGGGAGGACCCACACGTCGCTGACATTACGTGCGACCTCGAGATCGACGGTGGCGAGATGTTATCTGTCTCGCCTGCTATGCAGGAGGTCGTGGGTTCAATCCCGACCACCGTGTATTTGGAGTTTGCGTGTTCTCCCCGTGGTCGCGTGGATTTTTATCCGGTCCTCTACATTTTCCCTCCACATTTAGAAACGTGCGTTTAGAGTATTTGGCTGCTATACATTGTTCACGTGCTAAGCCACTTCGTTGAGCTATCATTTGTGGCCAGGTCGCTTCTGAAAAAGAGCTGTATAGCTCGGTGGGCCTTACCTGGTAAAATAAAAATAGTTGAGTTTAGTTGCAACATTTGAAATGTATTTAGCCATTTATACTGCTGTGAAGAAACACTGCGGCATTGTGCCATGGTATATGCCATCGTGCTTTCTATATTCAGTTAACTTTTCTACATTCATATCTTTAAAACATCCATGCTTTATATTCAATTCTTATCAATTTGTTCATCCAATGGTGGTTTAAGGTCTCTCCACGCCATGTCGGTTGTTGGGTGGGGACGGGTCTGTTTGACCATACTTCACTGCATAGCTCAGTGCGACATGATGACGGTCGTGAAAAAGAGAGTGGTGGGGGGGGGGGGCAGGATTGACTCGGGTATCACCTGCGACTGATATCAGCCATGGCCGGAAATCAAACGCGTTCACAGCGGAACTTGTCCATCAGAATGCATGGAAAAAAATGTAAGCAAAATTGTCTTTGTCAATTCCTGCAATGCTCCGAGTGCAACAGCACATGCTGTTTTATGGCGTTCCAGTATAGCACGATCAGTGTTTACCATTCATCTACATGCGTCGGGCTACACATTCATTCCGGAGCAATTGTGAATCCATAAAGGGACAAACCGTGCCCTTCTATTTATTTTGGTGATCTGCAACATGAGAGCAGATGTCATCATCGGCTTAGATATTCCATCCGTGCACAACTGCAAACTATTTCGATGAAAAGTTATCGCTTCACTACTTATTTGGAAGCCACTCCAGCTTTGTATTTTAAAATCTAGATTGAGAACTCATTACATCTTGATTTAAAGCTTTCGTGACTGCAGGAATTCATATTCTTTGGGTCTTTCGGTAAATTCACGTAGATAGGATCAAAGAAAATAACAAAAATAACAAAAAACTACGACGTTTCGATCGCAACGCAAGCGGTCGTAATCAGGCTGAAGAAAGAGAGGAGAGCTGCTGAAAAACGTTTGAAATGGGTGTAGCCCAAGGGTCATATACGAAGTGGGCGGGGCTATTGATGTTAATGTGAGAAATTAGCATGTTAATGTAGGATCGCAGAGCTGCATTCAAAGTACCTTTGTCTTGGAGAAAAAAATGTCGTGTGAGCCCACCGCATTAAAACAATGATCAGCCACGGCCGAGGTATTGCTCCTACCGTGTTTCAGATCTGCCTTATGTTCACGAACACGGTCCGAGACATGTCGCTTAGTTTCCCCGATGTCACTACTGCCGCAGACACAGCTTAGTTCATGAAGCCCATCCATATTTATAGACACAGACACAATTTCAACCGAGAAGATGGGTACAAACTGAGCAATCATTGGAACGACGTTATTAACCAGTTTAAGTCATAACTGGCTGTGATGTTTCCATCCTACCTTCCGATGTTAGTTGTTATATGCGGCTCTTTAATTTTACGTTAACAGCTTCAATTTCTCAGCCACCTCATGCGCCGACGTGGCTGCGACTCTGCGATCTTACATTAACATGCTAATTTATCTCACATTAACATAGCCACCAATGCGTGCTAGTGGTGGAGGTCGCCCTCTGATCCTACATTAACATGCTAATTTCTCACATTAACATGAATAGCCCCTCTTCTTGGTTCTTTCGGAGAGCAGGTCTGTCGAGTAGACAGAGTCATTCAGACTCTGTCTACTCGACAGACCTGCTCTCCACCTGAAGACGGCTGCTTGCGTTGTGGCCGAAACGTCGTGAGAATTATTTTATTATGTTTTATTTTTATTATTTCCATTCTACGTGACTTTACCGAAAGAACCAAGAAGATGAATCTCTGCAGTCACGAAAGCTTTAAATCGAAAATTAACATGCTAATTTCTCACATTAACATGAATAGCCCCGCCCACTTCGTTTATAACCCTTGGGCTACACCCATTTCAAACCTTTTAAAACTGTCTGCCTCAGCAGATTTACTCTCCTTTTTCAGCCTGTTGACGACCTCTTGCGTTGCGATCGCAACGTCGGAGTTTTTTGTATTTTTTTGTTATTTTCTTTGATCCTATCTACGTCACTTTACCGAAAGACCCAAAGAAGATGAAAACTCATTTCTTTAAAACGGCTCTATTGTTGTTCGGTTTGTTGTCCTTCCCCCGCACCTCCGGGTAGCACGGTTGGCTACGTACGGTGCGAAAGAAGTTCAACAAACATACATCCATCTGTGTTTGGACAATGGTCTTACCACTCATCTATGTTTGCGGCCCTGAGCTAGTCGTGGTAATTCCACGTTCCCATGGCAGTGACCACGCATTTCATTGATGAAGCTTGTTTACACAAAGGCACAGATACAAACACATATGCACGCACATATTGACCTTTTAGCCTTTTTCTTTTTATATATCGAGAGAGAGAGATTGCAGGTGCAAGTGCTGCAAAGACCAGCACAACTCCCAATCGAGTGGTGTCGCCGGTGGACGGTCCCGACCGTCTTTGTCTCTCCAGTGCTGACACGTAAAGCGACAGGTCGTGAAGTGAGGGCTAAAGGCGCGCACCCTCACACAGCAGACACTGACACACCAATACACATAGCAAGTCAGACAATGCAAAACACACGAAGATACTGTTTTGCCTTTTAGTCTGTTGGAATCTGCATATACTATTCCGTAGAGTATAGCGTATGTAGACAGCGAGCACCTATTTAAGCCGAGTGATAAACACATGGGGGGTGGTGGGGTGGCGAGCACCACGTCTGCGAGTGTTTGTCTCCCCGCCTGCTCATTTACGGCTGAGTCGACCAAGAGGAGGCTCAGAATTTTGTACAGATATTCGCCACTGATGTTGGCCGTGAGCGGGAATCTAGCTCGGGTCGCCGGGTTAGTAGCACCGTATTCAAATACTGTAAATACATAACAAGATAAAGACCCCCCGTATTGCCTTAGCATACTGTTGGGGCAAGTGCTGTTAGTGAGCACCTATGAAGGGCGGAACGCCACACGAGGGGGTGGGTGGCCAGGACCACGTCTGGCTGCCTTTGTCTCCCATTTAGCGTTGATTAGACACCAAACCAGGTACTCAATTGAGGCTGAGTCGACCTAGGGGAGGCCAAGCACCGGCTCAAACATTGACCGTATTGGTCGTGAGCGGGAATCGAACTCGGGTGTCTGGATTCGTAGCGCAGTGTATTAACCATTGCACCATCGATCCCCGTATGCATACATATACAGACTTCACACCCACACACTTGTTCACAACAGCCGCGGTTCGCCACCAAGTCCGTTGACGTCACCACGGCACTTGTGCCAGGCTAGGTGCACTTTTGGGGCCGTCACGTGCAGTGGCGAAGACTCGCTGCTGACAGAATGTCAAGGGACAAACGCAGGTGCCATGAGTTGACTGAGTGAGATGACTGGTAAATGCACCAGCTGTGCTCTCTCATGTGCCAACTTGCTGCGTTTTATCCGCCCCGCCCTCCGCTCGTTGTTGTGAGCGTTATTCCCTCCGCCCTCCGTTGTTGCTGGAGGGCGACTGCCTCCAACTGCTCAGTAGCGTCCTTCATGAGCCTCCTCCACAGAGGCCAATCTTGACACCGCCGGTACCAGTCATCGGCAAGTCCACTCAGCTTCACATCCTCCTGTAACACATCACTCCATCTCTTCTCTAGCCCGTGCCGCGCCCGTTTAGCTCCCTCGATCCGGCCAAACAGAAGCGGTCCCACGTGATGACGGAGACTTGTGTTGCCTCCGAAACGTTGTGATTTATTATTTTATTTTATTTCCATTATTACTTTTAGTAATTTTATTTTTTACCGACGTGACTTTACCGAAAAAAACCAAAGAGTACAAACAGTGGTGGCTGGGAATGTGGGCTACATGACCCAACCAAAGCAACCTCGCCTGCCGGAGGAACTCACTTATTATGGGATCTATGAAGGATCTGTGTGAGCTCCTCACGTAATCCAGTCTGGTTAAACCAGGAGGGAATGTAGGCAGGTCAGCATGAACGTTTCACATCGGCGCAGATGTTCCTTTCAAGGGCTCCACGCTTGGGCATGCACTCAGGCACACTGACACAACACAAATAAAAAACACAAACATACAAGGGAAAGATTTCCCATAAAGCCTTCATATATTATTGGGTCAAGTGCTGTTAGCGAGCACCTATGAGGGGGGTGAGTGACCAGCATCACGCCCGACCGCCTTTGTCCTCCTTAGTGGCGATGTTTACACACCGCACCAGATACTCACTTGAGGCTGAGTCGACCTAGGGGAGGCCCAGGACCGGTTCAGATAATCATCAACCGGTCGTTGGCCGCGAGCGTAAATGGAACTTGTTCGTAGCGCAGCGCGCTGCGAACAGCTACTGCACTCCCGCTCCCCACACACACACACAGGCACACGCAACTTTAGACACATACAGACACGTTAACTCACCCGTGCTATAACGCACACACGCACAGACACGCGCTCGCACGCACACGCCTTGCACATTCACACACGCGTCTGCGCTGGGTTGCATTACCATCAAACCCGCCCCGACCCAACCCCTTCATCCTCCAACCACCCAACCCAACCAAACCGACCCAGATCACCCAGCCACCCCAGCCCTCATTCATATATATAGCAGAAGACTGACAGAGCGCGCCGCTCGCTCGCTCGCACTCCTCCTTCTCCTCTCCTAGCCCCCGGTGACTTGTGTACCAACATCATCCACACACACACACACCCCCCACACACCCCGAACGCCGCCGCCGCCGTCGTTCCCCGCACGCATCAGGGGAGAGGAGGCTCCGGACTGCGTGGTCCCATGCGCTCCATCGCGAACGGGCTGTGCGGCATGCTGCGTCCTCACGAGGAGCAGTTGGTCCTCTTTCAGTACCGGTTGGTAGTTTCACTTCTCTCACTGCGTTACCCCCCGTTGCCTGTAACTTGACTCTGCGTACTCAGCTGTGCCGTGGGTACTCGTGTTGATATTGGGGGGGGGGGGAGCGGTGGCGCCGATGGTTAGCGCGCAGGCTCAGCAAGCGAACGTCTTTCGCGATCCGTTTGGTCGATTCACTTTTTGTGCGCGCGTTTGTTTACGGCTGGAGAGCACGATCCACGCTTCAGCTTGATGCGTCTTTAAACTCCCATGTGTGGGTGGGTGTCGCGCGCGCGCGCGTGTGTGTGTTCATCTTGGCGAGGAGCGGTGGCGCAGTGGTTAGCGCAGCACGAGCAGTACAGATACTGTTCCAGTTAGAGCCGGCTGGTAGTTTTACTACTGAGGGCGAATACTAACTCTCTAAGTACGGTGCGCGTGTGTGTACGTGTACGTGTTGGTGTAGAACGTCTGGATCGCAGTCGTGCTTAGCGCACTGCGCTACGGACCCAGGCGGACTTGGGTTCGATTCTCGGTCACGGCTCTCTAACATCGATTGCGAATATATGAACCGTCGGTGTGTTTCGGCGCGCGAGTGGCTTTGTCTGCGTGCGTGTCTGTGTGTGAATGGCCGTGCGTGTGTGTTTAAGTGTGTGGTTGTGGGGAGCGGTAGTGTCGTGGTTAGCGCTACGCTGCGCTACGAACCCGGCGACCCGACTTCGAGTCCAGCTCACGGCCAACACCGGTGATGATTATCTGAACCGGTCATGGGCCTCCCCTAGGTCGACTCAGCCTCAAATGAGTACTCAGTACGGTGTGTAGTAAACATCGCCACAGGGGAGACAAAGGCGGCCAGGCATCGTGCTGGCCACCCACCCCCCTCGTGTGCCGTGCCAGCCTTCATAGGTGCTCGCTAACAGCACTTGCCCCAACAGTCTGTTCAGGCTATACGGGGGATCTTTGTCTTTGTGTGTGCTCGTCAGCTGGAGAGCAGTGGCGTCATGGTCAGAGCCGGCTAACGTGAGTGCGCCCGTTGCTGGGACTTTTCTAGATCGACTCGGCGTTTAAATGAGTATCCTTGGTGTGGTGTGTAAACATCACCACCGGGGATACAAAGGCGGTCGGGCGTAGTTTTGGCCATTTCATCCCCTCGTGTTCCGTGCCGACCTTAATGGGTGATCCATAAACATCACCTTGCACATACAGTCCGTGCAGGCTACACGGGAGACATTTGTTTTTTTGTCATGCTATGTTAGCCGGTGCGCATTATAGTGGCAAGTGTTGCTAAAGTGTGACCTGGTCTGAACCTGCTTGCCATCGCTATAGACTCGGGCGCCTGTTGGCAGCGTGGACGTTAAGTGCTGGGAGAGACAAAGGCGGACGGGCGTGAATTGTTGTCGTTGTTAACGCCACTCCCCTGCGTGCGCCTGTCAGCATTGATGGGTGCTCATCATCATCGGTGCTTATTATTGTCATCATCATCGGTGCTAATTATTGTCATCATCGCCGTGCGCTCGTCTGTTTGGTGGAGTCGGGCGACCAGCGGCAGTCGCTGTGAACAGCCCTGAATCCCGGGGGCCACTCGCCCACGGCGTGTGGCCAAAACCCAGGGGGCACGCCACGCGTGGCGAGGCTGCGGTATCAATGATGGCATTCTCAGAGGTGCGGGCGCTTTATTGGATTTTTTCTCTCCGTGGATTTTGTTCCGGGGTCCACCGGTTTTTCCCTCCGTATTTAGACTCAGCTTGCGTTTTGAGAATTTGGCTGCTGTACATTTACACGTGATAAGCCACTTCGTTGAGCTATCATTAGTGGCCAGGTTGCTTCTGAAAAAGAGCTCAGTGGGTCTTAGCTGATAAAATAAAAAATAGTTACTGGTTAGTTGTTATTAAATTTAAATCAACAACCATAGATTTGAAGCTTTCGTGACTGCAAGGATTCCTATTCTTGGGTTGTTTCGGTAAAGTCACGTTGGTAAAAAATTAAAATTAATAAAAGTAAAATAAAAATAAACTAAAAGCTGTATCACTGTATCAAGTGATACAGCTATCGTGCTGTGACGGTTCCACCTGAAGACGGAAGCTTGCGTTGCCTCCGAAACGTCGAGATTTTTATTTTATTTTTTATTTTACTTTTATTAATTTTAATTTTTTACCTACGTGACTTTACCGAAAAAACCCAAGAATAACAACCATACACATTGCACACCCTTGCCTTGGCCTGTGCTCCTCCACCCCCCTCCCCTTAATGTGAAGTAATTGTCTCCATTTGTTTCTTCTCATAACCTCTCAGCCCATTTAGAATTGTATGTGAGATTGGTTACAAGTACATTGAGTCCTAAATTGTGAAGTCTGAATGCATTGTAGACTCACTGTGGCAGATGCCTTACCTGGTAAAATAAAATATAGTTGCGTTTAGACCTGTGGTTGTCACCCTTTTTTGGCTACTCTACCACCTCTGGTTGGATTTAGTTTTAGCCCCCTTGCCTGACCCAACATGGTTCTGAGAAAAAATTTATGCATCATGGACATCAATGTTTTAACACATTTGTGAGGCATCCTCGCTCGCTCGTAACTGCAAGCGAATAAACAAATTAAACGGAAGCTTTGCATGCATGACGCAATTTGTTCTCGCTCACTGGTTGCTCTTGTAAACCCACATTATTAGGATAAATTAGTTTATAAAGGCGTTTTATATCGTCCTAGGTTACCATATGGAGTTACATTTTATCATAGTTATTTTATATTGGTAGATTCATAGATTCATGATTCTCACGTATGATATATATTTTTTATAAATCACCTTACATTGCCACGCTTACCCCCGAGGGATCAGCATACCCCCCCCCCCCCCAGTTTGAGACCCACTGCTTCAGACTGTGTGCGAATTAATCTCTCGCTGAACACACCTGACGCAGGGTGGGTTGTGGTCACGTTGGCCCCCGCTGTGGAGGTTGGCCTGCCCGGTAAGCGGAACTTGCGTGTTCAGAGGTGCCAGCTAAACAACACTTGGCGCCTTTATACTAGTACAGGGTTTTTCCAAAAAAAATGAACCCGATTTGAAATCGCTATATCTCTGAAATTGGGTCCATAATTTTGAAACACCCTGTATATATCCTAAGGCGAAACGAGAAATCTTTGTGATGATGATGTGGTGTGGCTGTCGGCACAGTTGGTGTTTTGCATGCACGGTATTGTAATGCAAAACATGTTATCTGGAACAACAAAAACATTGACAATGCGATAGAGGAAGCGAGTTCAAAGGAAACGCGAATATTAGTCTCAGAGCTGTCCGGGCACCTCGCTGTGTGGACAACTGAAGGTTTCCCATAAATCTGCTTTGTAAAAGCAGAACGTGCTCATTGATTAGATTCATCATTGTGTTCACAAAGAGCAGGTCGTTTGCCTTTTCATGCAAGGTATGAAACATTCAAGTGGAACATTGATCATTGCCTTGGCATCGATTGAGATTGTTTTTCGCATCATCATCATCATCTTATCGTCATCATCATCGTCGTCGTGTGGAATGTAATAAAAAAGCATGATTTTTTTCTTCTAGATTTGAAGCTTTCGTGACTGCAAGGATTCATACTATTAGGTTTTTTTTTCTCGGTAAAGTCACTTTACCGAGGAAAAAAAACTAATAGCATGTGTTTTGTTATTGTCAAATTTTCGAAAAAGTGTTGACAACAGACATGTGATACATTTCACACTCTATAATGAGCATGGCTTTTCATACGTACGATTAGTATTTTTTTACTTTCTTGTGTGAAAGTATTTACATTGTGTGTCTTTATTCTTTGACGGTTATTCTATTAACACGTTAAAGCCTGCCGTTCGCCAGTTAGTCTTGTGGTCTGTGTGCCACTGAACCAGTTTAATGATTATTAGACTTATTACGAGTAATTTCCAGCCCTCTTCCAGTCCACTACTGAAGGCCATCCAATGCTGTGCCAGTCAAGGGATTTGTTCAAACCATAGTTACTCACGCTGGTCAGTGCTAGTTGTAGGCTGCAACTACCGTGTACCCGGGACCAACTCAGATATTCCTCTCACGCTGATGTTAACCGTGTGGCCGGGAGCCAAACTCGGGATTCGGTAAAGTCTGTAAAGGAGTGCATTAACCACTGTGCCACTGCTGCTCCATCCTCTGTGGAAGCCAATTTACACAGAATTAAATGCTCAATTGACATCGCTACCTAGTATGCAGAAATTTCTCTGGGGAATTAATACAGTGCTCAAAATTAAATGACGGAAACCCCGGGGGAATTTCTTTACAGCTGCATGTCATTGTTGTAAACCTCATTGCCAATGTTTAAAAGCCAATTGACGATACACTTTAAAACACTGGAAGAACAACACAAAGATTGCGTGTATTCACGGGCAAAGTGTGTTCCTGCCCCAGTCCTTTCACATTCCCACAATGGAGCCCGACTCTCACGAAGAAAAAACAACCGTTATCTTCCCACCAAAGGGTTACTCGTTTTAATGAGCCACAGAGGAGGGCCTACGCTCAGTTGATCCCTGACCCAAGATTTGACCTCAAAAGCTTTCTCATTGTGAGTTGGGCACATTGCCACCACCACCCATACGTGCCCATGCACGTGAATGCGTGCAGCCTGTGTTTAATTTGTTACCAATTCACTGCTGGATGAGGGCCTCTCAAACCAGTGTTGGCCGTGGCGGTTATTTCGGGATTCCTTCACGCAAAGTGAATGCGGGTTGGTGACGGTTGGGACTTGGGTTGTGCTGCCCTGCCCTCTATTGCCCATTGTGCCTGTTATGATTGACTGCTGCGCAGAGTGATCACACTTGTTCAAGTACTGCCCAAGCTAAAATTCTGCTTAGCTTCCGAGATCTGACAAAATCGTGTGCGTTCCCGGCTGATTTGGTCACAGGTTTTCCCTCAACCTCCTTCGCAAACGTGATGACTCCCGAACTGATTCTGGCACAAATAGTTCAATTTCGAGCGTTCGTTCTTTCTGTTGCCACCGCCGCTGCCCTTTCGCACCGCTTGTCTCGAGCGCAGCCCCACAGATGAGACCATGTACAGCCCGGCCATGATCGCGCTGGAGAGGATCCCGGACAAGTCGACCTCGATGATGCCCATGGTGGCAGACGAGAGCCACAACGGGCGGCCGAGCCACTGGGCCGACGCGGCCACGACGCGGCCGAGGACGCGCGAGCGGCACATCGCCGTGCACCGCCGGCTCGTCATGGTGTTCGCCATCTCGCTCGTCGCGCTCATCGTGG
The DNA here is from genome assembly GCF_965212315.1 of Lampetra planeri. Lineage (NCBI taxonomy): Eukaryota > Metazoa > Chordata > Hyperoartia > Petromyzontiformes > Petromyzontidae > Lampetra > Lampetra planeri. The sequence continues at coordinate 6,920,951 of NC_136122.1, read as the reverse complement.
TCACCATTCTGGCCGTGCTGCTCAGCGTCAACCTCGAGGCCTGTCCCCCGCCTTCGTCGCCGCCGGACGAGGCCCAGCAGCCGGCGACCGCCCGGCAGCGGCAGCAGCGGGCGGAGGGGGCCCCCTCTCTGACGACGGCTACGCCGGCCGCGGAAAACCAGCCCTGGGAGAACGCGCGGCTCCCTGGCACGCTGGCCCCTCGGCACTACGACCTGCGCCTCTCCACGTTCATGGACAACTTCACCTACGCGGGCCAGGTGGGCGTCGTGCTCGAGTGCCTGCGGAGCACCCCGTACGTCATCCTGCACTGCGACAGGCTCAACATCAGCAGGATCGCGCTGAGCCCCGTGAACGTGAGCCGGCACAGCAGCACCAAGATCCAGGACTACTTCCTGTACCCCAAGCACCAGTTCTTCGTCATTCTGCTCAACAAGAGCTTCAGTGCGGGGGACGTGGTCTTCCTCAACATCACCTTCCAAGGGATCATATCCGACGAATTGCTGGGCTTTTTCAGGAGTTCGTACTCGACGCAAGGGACACGGAGGTGAGACTCGAGCTAACTTTAACTGCTGAGAGTTCGGGGTGTTTTCGTTTTGTCCACTTGTTGTGTCGTTTCGACGTGCGTTGTGCGTTGTCGTCGTTGTCGTCTTAATGCACGTACTTTAGCGAATCAGACCTTGTGTACATCAATAATATAGGGAGGGCCACTTACATATACCCCACTGAATGGTGTTAAAATATTTAATAGGTGTATTTACATTAATGGGTTGTATAAGATGCTTGATTAATTTATTTTGTATTTAAAAAAAAAATTTGTTATACGTTTATGGGGCATATGTAAATGGTTCACCCAGTATTGTGTGCGTCGATTACGCATGGTGACACACACGCAGACACGCATGGACTCTTCCCTTGCGCTTCTCCACTGCACGTGCTCTCTCAGGCGAAAGGACGACAATTGTGAAAGCCCGATGCCCGTGCGCGATGCGTTATGTTACGCGGGTGGTGCCGAATGTTCGTAATCCATCGAAGTGTGAGTTTTCCGCGGCTGTGGATCGCTGGCAGACGTGGCACTCCATGGGCTCAGCACATGTACGAACCCACGCAACAAGGCCTCAACATCATTATCATCGGCCATGATCATTCCACTGTCTTGGATGGTCCCGGATGCAGCAATCCATCTTCTTCCTTCACACGATCCGATTTCACCGCTCCGCCTCCGTGAGGGACATGCTGCTGAGCATGCTCCCCGCTGTAGCTGCCACTCGTCTCGCGTCATCATTTAGATCCTTGTTCGTACGCATTTTGAACTTTTGTCGCACCGTGCGGAGCCAACCGTGCTAATCGTACGTAGCCAACCGTGCTCACGGCTGGCAGAGCTACGCACACGCGCACGTGGTTTCCCGTCGTCTGCCTGCAACTGTTATCTTCACTCTTTCAGTGAACTTGTAAAAACATGACTTTTCCTTTTCTTGAATTTTTCTTCAGTCAAACTTTACGGGCCTTCGTTCGGTTCTTCGGTCGTCTCATCTAGTCAGTTTACATTGGTTTTCACAATGGCCCGTCAACACCAAGTTTCTGTAGGGTAATGTGTTTTCCATTTTATGCCCATGCCGTTATTTCTCGAGTCCAATTTTCCTAAACAGATCTCCGAATCTGAATCTCTTTTGTCTAAATCCCCTTTCTCGTGTTTTTTTAAATGAGAACAAAAAAAGTTCGTGCAGTCTCAGTGAAGCCATCCTGTCCAGTTGATTATATTAAAAGTATTTTTTTTATTTTAGGCCTCGGTTTTGTTAGATTTTGGAGTATCATTTTTCATGGAGTCATAGAAATGTGGTGTCTGATATAATCAGTAGACTTTTCCAGAATCTGATTGATTGTATGTGGTTAATGGTAGAGACATCTTTACTCAACCCCGCTTGCTTATTTGGATGGTTGGCCTCTAAATCTTCCTGGATTATTTTCCCAGTGATCTGTGCAATTAATATGTATATGGTCGACAAGAGGTTAACAAATGTGACATTTTTCTAGTCCATTTTTATCACCGTTTATGAACGGATGAATTATTGCTGCAACATTTCATCGTTGAGATATTTCATTTCCGCATACAAAGTTCCTCAATTTCCCGAATAATTTTGTTCCAACAACTGCTCACATTTCTCTGAAATTTACCATTAGGCAATTCCACCTGGGCTAGAAGATTACTTTTCTTCATGCTGTGATGGGCAGTATTTACTTCTTCAAGAATGACGTCTGGTACTTTCTCCTCTGCACCTCAAACGTAGGTGGATTCCTTTTATCCACAAAGAAGGAATTTAGAAAATGGACATGTAGGCGCCAAAATAGAGAAACTCAAATGAAAATTGACGCGATTCTAATTGACAAAAACCGAGGTTGTCGGAGGCTTATGTCCTCAGCAAGTTCAACACGGGGAGCGATGGCCAGCTGGTGCAATGCAATTGCACATGAACCGACGTTGGTTAATATCGGCAGGTAGCTGATTTTAAATAAAAATGCCTAGATGAACAAAATGATGAAAAGAATGCCGCAACTTCATATCGTGCTGTGATGGGTACGGCACGGCAATACACCGGTGGTTCACATCGTGGGATGCGTTGACGTCGAAACGATGTTAATCAAAACGATTTACAGGGCAGGTGGAGGCGACAGATACGAGAAAGGACGGATGCTGCTGTCGGCGACGTGTGGGTTGAGGTGACACAAATCAGGTAGTGGCATTTATAAGGAAAGTGACGACGTATTTGCCAACGACGTAAAAGGGAGAAATGTAAATCGACTGTTTATAAAGCCTGTGGACAGGTTGAGGTAAAGTGCGGTGCGAAACAAGTTCAATATAAATACATTCAATATACATACATTAAATGATGAGAAAAACAACGTGAAATTCAAGAACATGCCTGAAAAGCTGATTGAAGATTTCATTGGAAGTAATGGTCGGGGAGCATGAACGCAGCACATAGGAGGTTGATTATCGGTTATTCACAACTGGCAACCCCCAAAGGAAGATAGAACCATAACACACGATGGAGATGAAATATTTGCAAACAGATACCGCGATGCAACAGACGGTAGGAGAAGCAAGCGTGGCAGCTGGTGGTAACGAATTTTTTGCCATATTGACGTCATTCTGAAAAAATGTTATTGACGTCTCCGGCAGAAAGAACGGGACACGTGGAGAGAGAGAGAGAGAGAGAAAAAACCTTTATGATAAATTTGGCAATAAGGTTGCAAGAATGTGGCATGCTTGTGGAAGAGAGTCCACATGAGGCATCTTGGGGTAAGGGCTGTATTGCCTCTAAAATGACAAAAACAAAGATTCCCTGTATAGTCTTAACAGCCATTTTGGGCAAGGGCTGTTAGCGAGCACCAAATTAAGGCCGGCGCAGCACACGAAGGGGGTGGTTTTGCCAGCACCACGCCCGGCCGCCTTTGTCTCCCTCATGCACATCGCATCAGGTACTTTTTTGAGTCAATCTAGGGGAGCCCTGGTACTGGTTCATATAATCGTCACTGGTTTTGGCCGTGAGCGGCAATCGAACTCGGTTTGGCAGTTCCGAAGCGCAGCGCGCTAACCGCTGCACCACCGCTCCCCTATCCCTTACACTCCAACACACGCATACTCACAAGAAGCCGTCTCTCTCTCTCGCCAAGCGCTCCGAGCTCACGTCACACCGTCTTGTTTTATCCTTCTCCGAATCTTCTCAAACCTTCCAGAAGGCTCTTCTCAATCCTCTCCTTCTCCCTCCTTTCCACCAATCCTGTCCCTCGGTTTCTTTCTCAGCCTCTGCTCGTTCTTTCTCCCTCGTTTGCATCTCCCGCGTGTCCCCTCTGATCCCACGGCCAATCCCATGCTCTCCCTCCCCTGGCTGTACCTCTGAAGTAATTTATTCATTCTTTACTTAAGGTGTCCTTATGTGACCCCGACATTACTTTCAGGCGTCCTTACGCGACCCTTACACTTGTAAGCGCCCTGTGGTTACAAGTAACCCTCCACTACATCATCTTACAGCTGCCACATCAGTTCTGATTGAGTGGAACATGGGCAATAAAAGAGGCTGCGGTTTAAGCTATATTACAACTTATCCTCGTGTAACCCCGAGGCGTGTATGTTGTGTACTAAGGCGTACTATGGCGTAGCGCACACGTATCCAAATAACATTGTAAACTCTTTGTTTCATTTACACCGAGAGACAGAAAGACATGCATCAGTTGAAGACGCCATATTGACGAGAAATGCAAGTGGGTTTGGGTAGTGCAACTCATTAGGTGCTGCGTTGGCAGTGGTGCACAAGCAATGAAGATGGCTCGTTGGCCGAAACGTCACCCGTCATACATTTCTTATTTTCAAGCCACACCGTGTTATTGACGAGGGTGAGTGTTTGGGGGAGGACACATTGCTAAGAAGGGATGATGGGCCCATGGTCAAGAGGAGTTTGGAGTGGCTTTGTCAAATTGAGCAACGCCAATGTGCCTTAAAAAGAACGATTTTAATCGGTATATATATATAAACAAGCAATGACATGGATCAGAAATATCGACAAAGAAAATTGTAACCAAAGCTGCAAAGTGTGCAAATAAGCAAAGGTGCGGAAATGTGCACGCTTGAGATTACACTGATGGTAGCGCATGGATCAATAACAGGTAGGTGGTCATGGGCAGGACAGTTGGTAGACTGCATGATGGCCATTGATCGACACTAATGGCAGAGTGAAGCTGAAGGGGAGAACATGCCTGAAATGATCTTCGTTCGTGAGGAGATGGAGCGACGGATTGTTGCATTGTAAGACTGAGAGAATGGCAACAGTTTGCGGCCAGCCTCCATCTCGCAGTGGACCGTTGGCCATGGCTGATGATGATGATGAAATAATTCGACATTTAGGGACCTCTGCTTTCTTGCATCTGCAATTCATCCATTGCATGCAAGCTCCTTTCTCATTCTGCTTGGTGAAAAACGAAACATGTAAAATCCCAGCTCACGTGCACAACTCTTCCTTTATCGTATTCCCGTGGAGCAAACAGCGTTTCTGTTCAAGTAACATAAAGGTCACCAGGGAACACGAATGGAAATGCTGTTGTGAATTATGTAATGCAATACCAATCACACGTGTGCTGTAATCGTGGGCAAAATTGCTGTCTTGATGATGATTTTTTTTAAATGAAATCTGCATGCGTAGACTGGCTCAGTGGTAGAGCGAGTGGCTCGCAATTGGAAGGTTCAAATCCTGGTTGGGGGTCGACTCAGTCCATCATCCCTCCTGGGGTCGATAAAATGAATATTGCTTTGTGGAGAATCAGCAGTGGTTGTCCTTTGGATAAACTTGGCCCCATCATAGTCACGTGGAATTTCCACCACTGGCCCAGGGCTGTAAACAGTAGATGAGCACCACCTTCATGCTTGTTATGAGCAAGAAATCACTTTAACCTTTGACCAGAAAATATGTTTTAAATGTGGAATTATTTGATACATTTGAGAATAACCCTGCTTGTTATCCACACCATTCATAGGTGCATAAGCAGCGACAACATACGTTTGCATGCACATTTAAAGAGATTTGTGCACACGCTTTGAATAACGAGAATTTATCTTTTAATGCACCAGCGCTGCAATGCACACCTATAAAGGTGCCAGAATTTCTTGTGTAAGTGGCATCACGGGCTACAGAAAAACAAGCCTCACACATACTACACCTTCATGAGTAATCACCTCCCTAGCGGATGCGTATAACAGTTTTGACATCAAGCTTGACCTTTGTAATATATATATATATCATCCAGGCACATACATGCAATATATGACATACAGCGATGCATTTGCATGTGTTAACAGACAAATCAAAAGCACCATGCAACCCTGATTCAAAATTCCACCGGATGATTTACTTCCATTCCAAAATATCTCCATTCCCTAGTGTTAACTTTTATGCAGTATTATGGTAGAAGGCATGAAAAATTTGTATAAATTCCCAATTACCCTAAACAACTTTGAATTTATAGTCCACAAGCGACTATCTGAAATGAATATGGCAGTGGTCCTTCTTCTTTCTTTTTCGTTTCTTCTTTCCCGTCTGTGCTTGTCAAATTTGACAAAAATTGGACTCGAGACAATTGACCATGTCAGATCCTCGTGCCCTTTTGGCCACAATCCAAGCCTCTGGCTCGCCACGGAGCTTTCGATGCATCGCCATGAGGGTGCCATCATGGGCATCATCGGCGCCCGCCTCTGGGCACTCGGCTTCAGGCTTTGAGAGTCAAATGCATTTTGGTTGAAGGCTGTGCGACGTTTCCGTACGATACATCGAGCGCTTACGCGGGTGACTCTTGCTGCTGGGCTTCCGTGCCGCACTGAGGATTTGTACCTCCAGTGGAGAGGTGACGAGGGGTGCATTACGGTGAAGCGGCATTTCCCAGCACCTCACATTAGCGCGGTTGGCTACGTACGGTGCGAAAGAAGTTTGACGTACATACGTGCATACAGTTTAACATACATTCTAGATTTGAAGCTTTCGTGACTGCAAGGATTCATATTCTTAGGTTTTTTCGGTAAAGTCACGTAGGTAAAACATTAACATTTTTATTTTATTTTACTTTTTTAATGTTTTACCTACGTGACTTTACCGAAAAAACCTAAGAATAGTTTAACATACATTTAAATCATTGGGATGCTGCTGTGGTGTAGTGGATAGCACACCGAGCTTGCAATGTCAGAGGTTGTATCTTGAAACAATGGGGCACGTTTTTGAAATCGCCCTCGTGTGAATGAGTTGTTATGGGGATGCACCCTTCTACTTTAAACAATTCATTCAAAGTTGGGTAGTTTCACGAAGAAGACAACTGAAGTTAAAACATTTCCAAACCCATCCGACCAATACACTTGGGGTGTCAGTGTGAATCCCATTATTTGCAATTTAATATAATATGGCGTATATATATGGAATAAATTAATGGTTTGACACATACGTCAAACTCGATGCACCGTTGCCATCCCAGCGCCGATGAGAGATAAACATTTTTCCAGCATTTCTCCTCTCGTAAAGAAATCTGGCGGTATTATTTCTGTCTGAATCGCAGTCCTAATTGGTTAACATACTACGCTAAAATATAAAGCCACTTGAATCGTTATACTAATGATTCGCCACGTCTTCATAGTGTCTGAAATGTTCATCCAACATTCACGGAACTGCCCAGTTACGTCCTTTCATTATTGTATACAATTGATGCAATTCTCTGATTCTTTTACATTGACAGATGTGGAGAGTCAACATTTATTTTTTGTATCACGTTTAATTAATGAGCACATATCCTTGCCTAAGCCCCTTGTAAGTAAGATAAAGTACAATTAAAATCATTGCATATTAAATAAATTACGTTCATCACTTTATTTTTACGTGTCTATGGATTTTTGTGGCCATTTAACAACGTGCAGTTTCTCTCTTGTCATTTCACACAGTGGAATGTGGAGGCTTCATGAAATATAATGAGTTTGTGTATGATAGACTGAGCATTGAAGGATGCCAGTAGGAAGCCTGTGATGTTTGTTGTTACTTGATTGTTGTCTCCCAGTGATACGTGGCTCTACTGTTGTGAAGAGCTCAATAATAAAATAAGCCTCTCTCTGTGCCAAGATAACAATCCCTTGAATAGAATATATTTGTTGTTAGTGCATAAAATGTCAACATATTTAATATTAGTTTTACAATAAAAAGGCAGGATCCGCATATGTGGTTATAGAATATATTTATTTATATATAAAATAATTGTGTCCATTCCAACTGGGTTCTTGGCATCATGTCGAGATGAAGAAATTCTGTTTGGAATTCAGTGACTGGTGTATCTCATGTCAGGCAAGAGCCTGTGACAGGTGGCTTCGCAGAACTACTTTCGAAGTCACTTTTATCCACGTGTTGTGGCACACCCTGCGGTGCCCATCAAAGATTGTCCCCTGCATGGCAACAAGAGTCATTATTATTAGTTCTTAGAGGTGGACTATGGATCATTTAGTGAGAAAATATATTTTCTGCAATGTTTTTTTTTATGTGCAACCATTGTTGACTGGGATAAGACCGACTTATTTTATATGTGATAGGTTGGTTTATTCATTAGCGGCTGAAACCACTACGAACCCAAATCACGATCATTGACCAAATTTGATCAAATCTCGGAGGCCAAGCAGGTTGGACCTGGATGGTAGTTGGACGGGTGACCACCAGGGGTTTGCCAGGTGTTGTAGTCATTGTGCTGCAAGGTGGCTAGGGAGATTGCAGTGTTTTGAGTATTACCCCTCATAGACCTGGGGCTTCAATAATCGTTTTAATGAGCGTTTTCAGGATCCTGGGACCTTCCTAGGTAAATATTTGGCACGGCAATTACTAGTTTAAACCACAACCTCTGAAGGGCGAGCTCAGTGCTGTGGCACGAGTGTAAGGCCCTCTGAGCCACCCAGCCACCTAGAAATTTGCACCAACCTCGGCAAGAGGCATGCATCGTTAACCTATCGGCTATATTAAGAGGGCTTCTGCTGAGAGGTGGCTGAGTGGCCCAGAGGTCACGAAACTGCGCTTCTTGGCACTGCTCCGATTCTGGATTATGATCAAGACCATGGGCCGAAATTATGCCAAGTTCTCAAGGATAGTAGTCACCAATGACTGTCCAAATTAAATTGATCCCATTTAAAGTAGGGGTTTGCACTTCATTTGGCAAAATTCCAGCTATGACAATGATAAATAATGGTTTGGATATCATGTGACAAATCTTACTCGCCAGCAGTAGCATGTCTGCCTACTACTGTTTGAACCAGAGGTCACTTGCAGAGATCTCGTGATAAGGGTGCCACTGCAATGCGAAATCTCTGACATTTCTTGATGAGACACCATCGCACTGTCGTGGGGGATGGGGGGGGATGGGGGGAATAGACGAAAACAAATCCCAAAAACAAGGGTGTTGCATGTATGTTAAACTTCTTTCGCACCGTATGTAGCCAACCCATGCTAATTGCATACCTGTCAACCCATATGGTTTACCCGTATTCTTGTACAGGGAAATTGAGTTTAAATGTTTTGTATTTTTTGGTTTCTCCCTTGACATGGGACTTTGCTGAATGAACATTGAGATTTATAAGGGCACGGGGTGACCAATAAGGTCTGAATTAGTCTGTAATGAAGTAGGCACTGATAAGGGGTTGACAGATATGTAATCGGAGCTGTTCCGCCATGTATGCGTGGCGAGCCGTGGCCCACTGCCTGGGGCCCGCCGGAGCTAACACGGGTCCAGCGTGCGCCCAGGTACCTCGGCGTGACGCAGTTCTCCCCGACGCACGCCCGCAAGGCGTTCCCTTGCTTCGACGAGCCGCTCTACAAGGCCACCTTCACGCTGAGCCTGCACCACGCGGACGCGATGCTGGCGCTCTCCAACATGCCGCTCGCCAGCCAGGAGCCGGCGCCCGAGCCCGGCTGGGTGGTGGACCACTTCGAGCGCAGCCCGCCCATGTCCACCTACTTCTTCGCCTGGGCCCTCTGCGACTTCGAGTACAGAGAGGGCATCACCCGCAACGGCATCAAGGTGGGTGGGAGGCGCCGTGGTATGCTGGTGACGCGTTCGCTGCTCCATCTTCCGTTTTGCCTCGCATGTGCCGGTGGGGCGGGGCGGTGGCGCAGCAGTTAGCACACCGCGTTGTGAACCCATGGTCTTATATTTGATTCCTGCCTACAGTTCGTGTCGGTAATGTCTCCAGCTTCTTGTTTTGTCTTTTATCAGTAATCCACTCCGTAGTGAATTATGTTTATCTGTCATCCCAGTACCAAGCACTCATTTATATGGCTGAGTAGGCCTGGGTTAGAGCCCAGGAACGGTTCACTTGATACTGCCGTTATTAATAAGTGTGAACTAAAACTAGGTCTACCATATTTCTGCAATGCACTACAAGCCATCACCACCACACCACATCTCCCAACAACAACAGCAGCCGCCATTCTCTACTTAGTGGCGGTGACATCACCACAGACCTTGTGCCAGCCTAGGTGCACATACAAACACATACACATTCCAGTATCAAAATCTCATAATCCTCGCTTCAATCAAGGCCGAGTGAACATAATTTGACAAATATGGCTGCCGCCCGATGATGCCGGTTGTAATTACTGGTGAAACGTCGTATTCAGATTGTAAGTGTTGTGGATTTGCTCTCCAACACACCGGTGTGCTGTACTAGTAACGAATTGGCATGTTCTGTTTACATGACAAACCTTACTAATTGGCTGTGTCGGGTGGTGGCAGGTTTAATGACACATTTATATTTACGCAATCTAACAAACAAATTTGCTGTATTATGGATGATATTGGTCGCTAAAGCCTCCTACGTGTTAAACGAACATGAGAGTAATGCTCATTCATTTTTGGTAGTGAGTCAGTGGTGGGAATTCCACATTTTTTTTGGCAGGCCTCACGTCACGCGTACTACTAACATTTTAGCCATCCCACAGTGTTACTGATTTTATGCGCTGACTGACATTTGAACTCCCAGCTTCGCCGACCGTGAGACCACAGCTCAAACCGGAGCCGTCTGACCATTTAATGAACAAACGTGTATGCTGCACGAGTGGGAAGTCCATTGAGATTCAGAAGCACACGCCAATGATGCTCACCGCATCGAGCGTTTTCAGACGCGCTTCTGCGTCTGTCTGGAACGCTCTTCCTTCCGATATTAGGAAGCCACTGAAGCTATGCACTTGAAAAATCTAGATTGAAAACTAATTTCTTTAGAACTGCTCTTCGTGTTTAGTTTGTTGTCCTTCCCTTGTGCCTCTGATAAGCACGGTTGGCTATGTACGGTGTGAAAGAAGTTCAACGTACAGTACATACATACAAGACATTGTGTGATTATGAAATGAGACTCCCTTCAAGCATTGGACTATTTTAAATGGCAGAGTAGATGAGCGGCCAAATTATGTGAATATCGGGTCAAAGGTTAAATTATTTTCATAATTGTGATCTCCTTCCCATACATTACATTCCATAAGCCTTCAAATGGCTCCTCGTTTCTTGAAATTGGTTGAGGTCTCAAAGGAGTTCTCCAGACGTACATACAGACTAGCCGCTTACTACGTAGATTGTATTGTGGTGGCGCATGCCTGTAAACCAGTATTGTCAGTGGATCACATGGGGATAAAGCCAGCGTATGCACTTCCATGGCAGTGAACTGACTTTAAGATGCAGTCCAGCAAGTAGGCTTTTGACTGTCTAAATTTGTCGAGCAGGGTTGACCATTCTCACTTTTAAACATTTAATAAACATAGACACTCCGCTTGTCTACTCCCAAGGACCTTATTTTGAGACATACTCCACATACACTCATTCTCATGCCATTGTATGATGTGTAATCTACGCTATATAAAGCATATGCTGCTCTATCAATTGTAGTTTAGTTTATTTGTCCACTCGTGAAGACTGAACGACTGCCTTTGAAGGAGGTTTAAAATACAGAACTCTCCACAAAGCTTTCGATAAATGTGTAATCAACGAATGAAAAATGTAATCAATATTGCATTACATCCCATGAATTAACAATGCCCAATGTCTGTATTATAAATAGAATATTGTTGAGCATTTTCAGAGAGCCCCAGACCCGTGATTAATCACAGGCCTACTTTCCAATTTATTAAAACAAATCCTAAACCAGTCCACATGTTTTCGTGTTGCGTATAATTGCATTTTTTTTACTACCATCACGGCAGTTTTTCTTGGAAGCTTGGAGGAAAAGGGCCTGACCTTTTGACTATGGTGGCATCGGCGGGGGGGGGGGATGCAATAATCATTTGAGCAGCCTACGCGAATGTTTACAACGACGAAAAGTATCGTTGCGGGGGGGGGGGTCTCGTAAACCCTGCGGTAACAACAGCAATAATATTTCTCATAAAGCCGCCGTTCCCATATGCACACACGCCTCCCCCCTCTACCCATTACTCTGCGGATGGTGGCTAGAGATCACATTAGATGCTGGGGGGGGGGGGTCATAGGCATACACAGCGCCTCGCGTGTCATCTGTTTGTATAATTAGAGCACAGCTGAAGTGGGTTTTCTTTTTGAATGTGCGAAAGTTGTGCACAGACATCCGGACGAATGGGACTGTTTGAGAGTCGCTCATTACACAGGCCAGGTGGTACAATGGCAGAGTGCCTGAGGCACAATTTATCGTCCGCGGGGGATCACGAGTTCATATCACAGATAAGGATTAACCCTGTGCACGTTTCCTTCCAGAGCTGATAAAATGCGTGCTCGTCTTAAGACAGTAACACGCTAATTTACGTCTCTACCCCTTTAACGTCATTTCTAAAACACATCGTCACTTTATGATTAACTTTCGATTTAAAGCTTTCGTGACTGCAAGGATTCATCTTCTTGGTTCTTTCGGTAAAGTCACGTAGAAGGGAAGTAATAAAATAATAAAAATAAAACATAATAAAATAATTCTCACGACGTTTCGGCCAAAACGCAAGCAGCCGTTTCGGCCACAACGCAAGCAGCCGTCTGCTTGCGTTGTGGCCGAAACGTCGTGAGAATTATTTTATTATGTTTTATTTTTATTATTTTATTACTTCCCTTCTACGTGACTTTATGATTAACACCACTACGTCATTTGCGTCGACCTCAACCCCACACTGACGTCGCTGACCGCATCACGTGTCCTCTCTCGTTATCCTGTCGCCTCTCAACCTTCGCCTCCACCACACACTACTACCCTGTACGTCGCTTTGATTGACCTCGTTTCGATATTCGTCCTCGCACCTTTCAGGAACGCATCCCCCGACTTAAACCGGGGTATTGCAGCGTTACGATGTGTGGCCAGGAATGCCTCAGGGTCCTGACAAGTTTTTGAATGATGGGGGGCAATAGTTGCTGTGTGTCATTAATTTGCGGGAACATTTTCACATTTGGCAAATCGGATTAGTCGATGGGCAATATTAGTGTGGTGGGTTAGTGTGTGTGTACTTACACCCCTTACAAATCATCTGGGCAGCGTGGAAGAGTAGGCCAAATGCCGTCTCGAGGTGTTCTCGAGAGCAGTGCCTCTCAACATTTTTTGGCGACTGTACCACCCCTTGTTGAATTTTGTTTCAACCGAGTCGCCCCTTGCCTGACCCAACATGGTTCCGAGAAAAAAAAGTATGAATAATGAACATCAATTACACCATGGGAACCTCATTTGCCAGTAAAAATATGATAATTGTTTTTTTACCCTTCTATCTGGCAACAAAACTGACACCTTTTTACAAGGAGTCTTTTGTTTGTATTATGACTGTAGGTATTGCGGTCTATGCAAACATGACTCCTTGTAAAACGGTGTCAGTTTTGTTGCCAGATAGAAGGGTAAAAAAACAATTATAATGAACATCAATTTTTAACTAATTTTCAGTTTTGTCAAGTATCCTAACGTAGCGAGTAGCTGCAGGCGAATACAAAATAAAAATGCAACGCACGCCAGTGGCGTCACTAAGGTTGGTGTCACCCAGTGCGGTAACTCGTGGTGTCACCCCCCATGGACCTCCTCCCGTAACAGACCGTACAGAATCCTTAGTAATGTGTTTTGTACTAATGTTACTCGTAAATCGTAATTCCCGTAAATCACTGAATGTAATGGCAATAGTAGTGACGTAAACAACTAGCAACATTAAAATTACACCTTCATATTACAATGTCATACGTACAGCCTAAATGTATTTACTTTTACATAGTTTCACGTGGTTAAAGTGAAAATTCGGTAACAAAACAATAGAATTCGAAGTAAAAAAACGTTAAACATTTAAGAACTACTGTACATCAAAAGCAGATATATATTTGGAAGACAGTAATGTTTTTAAAGATAATAAAAAAGACTAAAATAAAAAACTGATTTTAAGATTTAAGTTATATTTCTAAACAAGAAACATAGCATTTCCTCCCATTTCATGTTTTAAATTGTCAATTTCTCTGTCTAGTTATCAAATAGTTATATAATCAATAATTGTTTTACATGTAAGTTTATTATCAATTTTAATCATAGAATAATATGTGATATAGTTTTAAATTGCTTAAACGTGATATTTCTTAGATTATATGAATATGAACAACCAAATTGTTTTGTAAAATCTTTCTAAATTGAATTACAACATTATTAGTTACAACATTATTAGTAACGGAGCGGAAGCCTTTTTAGATTTTTCTCCTTCTTTTACTTTAATTGATACTTCATTTTCCAAAGAAATTATTGAGATAGGTTCACACTGATTACCACAATATTGTAGCTCAAACACCAGCAAATTTGACAAAATCAGCGACTATAAAAACACGAGCAGCGACGAACACAACAGCGCGTGCTTGTAGCGCGTGCAGACGAGACCACGTGATTAGAAGCGTCACTGTAGTTGGGTAACAATGACAGCTCTGACCGGAGCACATTAGAAGGTTAAAAGTAATATTTAATTTTTTTAAACACGCTTTTATGAAATGTACTAGTATAATGGAAGAACTCCACGACTCCAGAAAGTGGCCCTGAAGTTTGCCATAGCGTAAGGGACCGTGGCCAATTACAGCCAACGTCAGTTGACCGTGGATAATTAGACCGAAGCCGAAAGATAACGTGTAAAAAAGATTGTTAAAAATATATATACGTTGTTTTTTATGATAGAATATAATATTGGCATCAGTATGACATAAGTATACCAAGTTTGCAGTCGCTACCACATTGGGAAGTGATTTAAAATTGAGTTACAAGATTTGAGGATACAACAACGACAACAACAACAGAGTGAGTTAAAAGAAAGCATGTAAAAAAGTAAATTAGGGGCCGTCCATAAATGACGTCACGCGATTTTGTATGTTTTTTTTACCCCACCCCCCTTCTGCACACGGCGTCACAAAAAGTCACACCCCCCCTCAAATATGACGTCACAAAGCTCTGCCCCCCCCCCCCCCAAAACCATATTTCCATTTTGAAAATAAAACATGCTTCAAATTCATAATCAACGTTTTTGGGTTTAGATCGCGTTATTTATAGATGTGTCGTAACCCTCCACCACCCGACACGGCCAATCAGTAAAATAGTGTCACGTTGACAAAAGACAAATAGTGCACTGCTTTACGTGTTAAAATGCTTCAAATTGCTTTAAACTATTGTCATTGTCGTGCGTATTTAATGTGGCTCTGCACTCTGATGTTGTAGGCGACAACACTTATTAAAATGGAGGCATTGGAAAGCTGAAATTTAGCATAAAATTCACTTGAAAATATTCATCGTCTAACTAAAACTGCAGATGTTCAGAATATTATATTGAAATTGTCTTATAATTATCATATATTAAAAGTAATTATCACTATAAAAAATGCTTGAAACTTTGTAGTAGAATGAAGCAAAATGGAGAGTACAATTATAACAATCACATATTCATTCCACGGAATGAAAAGCCCTGGTAGAATCATTAAAATCTAAATGCTGATTAACTAAATGTATACTCCTCCATTCTTCGATGGAGAAGCAAAATGCTCTTTCATGGAATAAATATAAGGTGACCTTAGTAAATTTAAATAATGAAATAGTTAATAATGAAAATTTATCAAAATTAGTGTTGTTTTAACAATTCTATTTATTTCGATTTAAAGCTTTCGTGACTGCAGGGATTCATCTTCTTGCGCCCCCCCGTGGTGCTGTTGATCCTGCATAATGCATGGGCATAATGGGACTTTGAAACCCCTCCGCCCACCTCCTACGCATTGTCCATTGGTATGCTAAATTCCTCTTCATATGCACATTCTTTTGTTAAGGCGCTCCTCCTCGCAACACCTATATAAGCTCCTAGCTTGATAATGTTCTCATTCTTCGCCTGAGGACGGCTGCTTGCGTTGTGGCCGAAACGTCGTGAGAATTGTTTTATTATGTTTTATTTTTATTATTTTATTACTTCCCTTCTACGTGACTTTACCGAAAGAACCAAGAAGAACAATTCTATTTAATTAAGTAGAACGTGTTGTTTATATTGAAAGTTGCGCATTTTTATGTGACGTCATATTTCTCACCCCCCCCCCCTCGTCACACATCGTCACAAATGTCTACCCCCCCCCCCAGGTGCGTGACGTCATTCATGGACGGCAGCCTTAGCACAGAGTTTTAGCCTTGTAGGTATATTGATACAGTACATGTAAGCTGGGCTTACGAAAAATGTTTTTGTTGTTATAACTAAATACAGGCATATGTTTATGAAAAATAATACATTCCTGCTGAAACACTGCACAAAAATGTTATAGACAGCCATCTTGGTGTCACCCCCTCTGATGGTGTCACCCGGTGCGGTCTTCACCCCCCCCCCCAGGAGTGACGCCACTGACGTCACGCTCTGCATGCGTGACGTCATGTGTTCGTGCTCGCTGGTTTTTCTTGGAAACCACCAGAGGTGGGACAAAGTCATTGTTATGCAAGTCCAAGTCGAGTCGCAAGTCATCAAATTCATGACTCGAGTCTGACTCGAGTCCAAGTCACATGACTCGAGTCCACATCTCATAGGTGGGACAAAGTCATTGTTATGCAAGTCCAAGTCGAGTCGCAAGTCATCAAATTCATGACTCGAGTCTGACTCGAGTCCAAGTCACATGACTCGAGTCCACACCTCTGGAAACCACGTTGTTTACTCTTGAAAACCACGTTTTTTACTCTTGAAAACCACGTTTTTTACTCTTGAAAACCACGTTTTTTACTCTTGAAAACCACGTTTTTTACTCTTGAAAACCACGTTTTTTACTATTGAAAACCACGTTTTTTACTCTTGGAAACCACGTTGTTTACTAATGAAAACCACGTTTTTTACTATTGAAAACCACGTTTTTTACTCTTGAAAACCACGTTTTTTACTTTTGAAAACCACGTTTTTTACTCTTGAAAACTACGTTTTTTACTATTGAAAACCACGTTGTTTACTATTGAAAACCACGTTGTTTACTCTTGGAAACCACATTGTTTACTCTTGGAAACCAGCGTTGTTGACGATCAATGCGTTTAGAAGGATATTTTAGATCATTCTAGGTTACCACATGGACTAAAATTGTATTGTAGTTGTTTTATATTGGCAGATTCATACATGACTATTCACCAATGACTCTCACCTATGTTATCATTTCACACAATTGTATAAATCACCTCACGTGTATCCCCAGGGGCATTGCCACGTATCCCCAGGGGTCCGTGTACCCCCGGATTGAGAACCACTCCTCTAGAGCACCTCCAGTGGAGGCCCTTCCCGCTATTCGTGGCCTGAACAAGCAATCTCTGGACTGCACATCTGTGGATAGTCAACACAGAGGTGCAGCACCAATGGATAGCGCTTGTCAGATAAATTAAATTTTCACCATTGGCTCAGGGACATCAATGGAGATGAACGAGAGTTGCCAACCCTTACCTGGATTGGCCGGGAATCTCTACCGGGAATTGGCATTGATCTCCCAGCGCCTATTGAAAGCAATCCGGGAGATTTTAAAAGAGGATATTTTAAGAAAATAAAAAAATAAAACACCTCCCGGGTTAGCGTCAGTCAGACTTGGCAACCCGAACATGAACATGGCCGAATGTTGAATATGTGTGTGAGTATGAGAACACTTTGGCTCTTGACTAACATTATACACCTACATACGCACATTTTTTTGTCAATCCATTGCTGGATAGGTCCTCCCCACACAGTGTGGGTCCTGGATGTCATTTGATGATACATCACCATCCTGGAAAGTGTGGGTTGTGTGAAGGCGCGGGAGCATAGACATGGATGCATAGGAGTACAGTACAACAATGCATCTTGCTGAACTGCCCACAACATAGCACTGAGCTCTAACACCAGTAATATGGAGTGGTCATGCATCAAAGCACTATCTTGTCTCGCCCTGCACAGCTTCTGATGCTTGACGAGATCGCCTACATGCTGGGTGATTTGGTCATGGGAACATGTTACATGTTACATGTGATTATACGGCACCACGTTTACATATTTACCATCGGTGCACCAAGGGGAACATTTCCTCTTCAAAAACGCACGCTATTTTGTTTTTGCTCACAAACACTGTTTAATTTCACGTGGGAAACACGGCTCCGCTTAGGGGTTGTACTTGTGAAAATGTTTACAACGGAATTGCAGAGCGAAATGCATAATATTCGATGCACACCCCCTCAAAAATTATTGGCACATGCATTGCATTGTAAGCGTTGCGCACGTGAAGGCGATCTTATCTTGTAAAAAAAAAAATACATATTTCTAAAATCGCACTTTTTCCCATAAAATGGGATCTACCTGTTTCCGCTGCTATCGTGATCCGACAAAAGTCCATATCGTATGTATGCAAATAATGATGCCATTGAATGTATAAATCAGGAGGTGTGCATTCTATTACATTCTGCTCTCTCTCTCTGTCTGTGTCTGTGTAAATTACTTGTGTTGCACACAGCAACAACCCCAGATAGGAAAATGAGAATCGTGCCAGATACGCTGGATTGTGGCGGGCATGAGGAATGGCAGTAATTTCAGCGGAACATTTATAGAAAGTACGGTGAAAGATTGAGCCCGAACGCGAGAAGCCGTTTGCGTATTCAGGGTGAGCTGAAATTTAGGAGTCCATTTCAATGAGAGTAGAAGAGTGAAATCGGGGGGGGGGGGGGGTGAGTGGAGGTAAATATATAATTAACACTTTCACTTAAGTGGCACAATGCGATCGTGTAAGAACAATTGGAATTGTTGCGTTGTTGGGCGCCGTCGAATAAATGGATCTTCGTAACGATGGAGATGGCAGCGGTGATGGCCTTTGCAGGAAATACATTTCACGAAACTCTCTCCGCCAGATGTCGAGACACATTCTTAACGAGTCGTGTACCGCCGAGTGCAAGACCTCTGTGTCCTCGAAGCAAGTTATAGCCATGATTACAAAGATCAATTCACTCCTCGTGTCCCACACTGAAAGCAGGCGAGAGCCAAATGACATTCATCATCTCTTTTGCAAGGAGACTAAGAGTAGGTTTACTCGCAACAACAAAAAAACCTCCCTTACTGATCCACTCTGAAAGTAAATTTCCCCCTATGCTTGTAATGCTGCTTTGAGGCTATTTCATATTCACATGTTTATACTTATCCTACCGGGCACGTGCACGTCACTGGGAGGCCTAGTTTCTAATTGGGGGTATGCTCTCATTTGTCAACACTTTTTTCTGATTGTTCTCCATAATATCAGTTTTTTGTTAAATGCTCATTATTTTTCTTCATATTCAATTTAAATGCACAATGCGCACGGCGATATGAAAAAGCTGAGATTACTTCAGACGCCCGTTAATCCGTTGCTATATAATGAGGTAATCCTTGCTAAGAGCAATGTACTTTTTAATTGAACGTTGACCCTGTTTTCTAGCGCCATTCCGCCTCTGTCAGTACGCACTCTTTGATCAGCTCTCATAAATCCCTGCACAAATGAGCGGGTGTGCCGGAGGCAATGAACCTTCGACGCTGGGCTTGGTGCCGGGTTCACCCACTGCTAGACCGTCACCCAGCTGGCAAGCTCACGACAGTTGTGGTCAGTCGTGCCACGAATCGACCGCCGCACGAAGACAGCGGCGCGGGGTGAAGATGCCGCTTTGCGTCCCGTTCAGATGCGCTGCTCCTACTACGGTCGTCTGCAGAGCGCTCTCTTCCTCCCGATATTTGGAAGCCCCTGGAGCTGTGTAGATTGCAAAATCATTTCTTTAGAACTATTTCTTTGTGTTCCGTTTGTTGTCCTTCCCCCCTCCCACTGCCGCACCTCCGATTGGCACGGTCGGCTACGTACGGCGCGAAAGAAGTTCTACATGCATACGTAGACCACCCAGCTGCCAAGCTCACGCCAGTTGTGCTCAGTTCGGCTTTTGTTCAGTCAATGAAGAGCACAAGGGCACCGGCAAATGGTGCGGTGGTTAAGAATGCGGGAACACAGAGGTCGCCGCTCCGATCTCCCGGCGCGGCAGTTGAAGCAACGGTGCCGGTTTCTGAAATCCCACCCCACCCCACCGCCACCTCTGTCCACCCATCAGCACGAATCTGGCTGTCACCAGAACCAGCACACCACAACTCCCAATGACAATAACAGCCGCTATTCGCTGCTTAGTGGTGGTGACATCACCACTGACCTTGTGCCAGCCTAGGCGCACATACAAACACATACACAGTCCAGCATCAAAATCTCATAATCCTCGCTTCAATCAAGGCCGAGTGTCTTTCCCGTTCAAAGGAACATGATTTGACAAATCTGGCTGTCGCCTGATGAAGCTAGTTGTAATTCCTGGTGAAACGTCGTATTCAGTTTGTAAATGTTGTGACTTGCCTCTCCAACACACAGGTGTGCTGTACTAGTGACGAAATCGCATGTTCTTTTTACGTGACAACCCTTACTAGTTGACTGTGTCGGGTGGTGGCGGGTTTTAACGACCCATTCATATATTTACGCGATCTAACCCAAACAAACCTCTATTATGGAGCATAAATGCGTTCCACTGAAGTTAGTTGTTGATCGGCAGGACGCGTGTGGTGGGGTGAAGTGTGGGTACTGCCACCTCTTCCGAGATAACCGGCCGGCATGGTAAAATGGGCCAAGTAGCAACCTCTTCCAAGTTGTCTGCTCTTTGTGGAAGGGCAGACCAAATGCCTTCTCAAGGGGCCTTCAAGAGCTCCCTACAGTGAAGGCCCTTCACCTTTGAACCTTTAAAAAATCAGCTCTTGCTCAGTCGGTTCGTGCACTGTGCAATGAACCTGGTTTAGCTGAGTTTGATTCCTGGCCACAGTTAACATCAGTCACGAGTTACATATTAAACCAAATCTAGGTTCCCCTTCACCAAATCTGCACTGAGCAGTGCGTGTGAAATATGATCAAATAGCGACAATGACTCACACAGTGCAAGGAGGCATTCATCCAACAGTGCATTGGCTTTCATCTTCTTGGTTCTTTCGGTAAAGTCACGTAGAATGTAAATAATAAAATAATAAAAATAAAACATAATAAAATAATTCTCACGACGTTTCGGCCACAATGCAAGCAGCCGTCATCAGGTGAAGAACAGGTCTGTCGGGGAGACAGCGTCTGAATGAGACGACAAACCTGGTCTTCACCTGAGGACGGCTGCTTGCGTTGTGGCCGAAACGTCGTGAGAATTATTTTATTATGTTTTATTTTTATTATTTTATTACTTCCCTTCTACGTGACTTTACTGAAAGAACCAAGAAGATGAATCCCTGCAGTCACGAAAGCTTTAAATAGAAATTTAGTGCATTGGCTGTTAAGGCTATATGGAGGATATTTTGTCCTTTGTATAAAATGTGTCTGGGGTACGGTAGCACAGTGTTTGCACACTATGCGACGATCATGGCTACATGAGTTTGATTCCTGCTCACGGCCAAAATGAGTGCTGGCTGCAGCGTGTATTATCATCGGCACTGGGGTGACCTGCTGGCCGCAGCACCCGCTCGTGCGCCGTGCAGACATTTGCAGGGTGCTCACTCGCAGCCCTTGCCCCAAACGGTCTGCGTGCCTACATGGGAGATCTTTGTCTTTGCTGGCTAGGTACGACTGTACGCACGTCCGGAAGCCGTGAGACGTGGCTCTGCCGACTCGGCTCTCAACATCACCCTGCAGCTGCTGGACTTCTACCACGACTTCTTCAACCTCAGCTACTCCCTGCCCAAGTTGGGTGAGCAGAGCGAGCCAGTGTCCACGCCGCTGTCTTCGCCACGCACGCAGATATTGGCCCGTTGCTGTGGGAGGGGATAACTTCTCCCTCGTTGCTGCTGCTGCTGCTCTCAGTCTACGACTTTTCACTGCAGGGCAAAGGCTGCCTCCAATTTTATTACTTTCTTTACTTTCCTTGGTTGTTTCTTGTACAGCAATGGCCTAGAAATTATTTGATGTTTTTTTTTCTCCTAAATCTCTCCCGCTGTCTCCGCTGCATCTATTGTTGTCTCTCATATCGATGTATCATTTAATTTTGTTCATCTGTCGTCAGTTATCATTCCCACTTGCTGAAGGCCAAATAGGGCTTTCAAATCCCTTTGACGAGTCATAGACAAGCACACACCTTAATTGCTTCTCTCACTCGGAGGCCCTTGCAGCGACTGAGAGCTATGACGTAAGAAACTCAGTGTTGCCATCTAGTACCTGATTAGTGGGGTAAAGATGCTTGCAGTGATGGATACATATTTTTGTGGGCCATATGAAATCACCGCTGGTCTTGGCTAACAGTCAGAAGGTCGGGAGTTCATATTCCCGGAGGTGATTGCCTCAGCCCTTAAATCCTCTTTGTTTGATAAAATGAGTCGTTCTTTTGGTAGGTCGCCACGGTGGCGAGATGTTAACTACCTCACCTGGTCTACAGTAGGTTTTTGATTCGATCGTGACCCTGACGTCTGTATATCTGAAGGTTGCATGTTCTCCTCGTGTTCGTGTGGATTTTTCTCCGGGTCCTTCGGTCTTTCCCTCCACATTTAGAATGAACGTGCGTGTTCAAGTATTTGTCTGATATAAATTTCCACGTGATAAGCCACTTCGTTGAGCTGTCATTGGCAGCCAGGCTTCTTCTGAGAAAGAGCTACATAGCTCAGTGGGGCCTTACCTGGAAAAATAAAAATAGTTGAACAGTAAAACAAATAAGAGTTGGATTGGGTCAACAGTGATCATGTTAAGGAAAGGAGAGATTGGGCCTTCACCTTGGGAATGTATTTCCATCACTGACTCAAGACTGCCAACATATATTAGTGCAGTTGTGACTGTTCATTCGTGTTGGGAGATGCTTAGAATTGACTTTCATTCATGCGGTAAATTATCTACTTCGAGCATTGTCTTGCATATTTTATCTGAATCCATGAAAACATGTCTCGCCAAATGAGAACAATATAATATTCATAAATAATGCTACGAAATATTTTTTTATTATTTGCCCTGAAATGCCTCACTTTAATCCCAATTCATTTTTTAGGAGGGTCCTGCATTGGCATATTTGGTCAATTCCATAAATGATTACTATTTTTCACTGGTTGTAGTTTCAATTACTTTTCCGCTAATATTTCTTAATATAAAAAATCAAATCAATATAGCTTGCTCAGGTGTATTTTATGAACTATTATTGGATAAACACATGTTAGCAAAGAACTGTAAAATATACTGTTTTGAGACACACAGAGGGAAGTACTATTATTATTTTTAGATCGCAAACATGTTGCGAACATAACCGTATCGTTAACCCCACATTTTCGTACGCTTTTCTCCAGGAACCCCAATTTCTTCTCTCTTACAAAATGTGCTCAATGAACAATGGACCGAATTGAGTGCAATCTTGATAAAAGGCACACCTTTTACGCGACCACAGTTCTGATATAAGCAATGCATCCTTTATGCTACGCTGGTGGGGAGGATGGCAAAACGGGCGGCATCTGACACAAATGCAACATTTCTGATATAAGCACAGCTTGCCTCATTCCCAAGTCGTGTGCTTATATCCAGCCTTTACCATATCCCAAGCAGGACTCTCCCGAAAGAGAATCGTGTCACTCTGTTGGGGCTGTTTTTGGGAGATAAAGGTCTGGGATGGTGGCGAATCACACGAGTAAAAGCGACATGCTTTCTCCGCAGAGGCAGTAAAAACAACAAAAAAACACCTCCTGGCCACGAATTGCAATTATGAGCCGGCTTTTGATGGGTCATCCAGCGCGTGCCGAGCGATAGCTGTTGCTGGTCGGCACGTGCGTTTGTAATCACCATGCCGGAATGGTGTGTTCTGGGGCCAATTTCGGGCAATTTCAGGACAGGTTGCTTGCAGCCCGCTCGGCCAAATGGCTCCGACTTGTCACCGAAGCCCCCCTCGTCATTGTCAGACACGCTTAGTCCTCCGGCTTATCTAAACATTCGCGGCGTTTTCCACTCGACGCTAAGTGCCCCCCCCCACCCTTGTAACCCCCTCCCGTGAAAATCAATCACTCAGCCAATTGCCAGGAACTGCAGTGTGCCGTGAGCTCTGCTGCTCGGGGACTATTTTGCATGCGCGCGCCCGTCCGTGCAGTTCCTCGATCAGTGGTTATAAAAAAAAAAGGTGGTGGGGGGCTGGGGGTGAACATTGTTACTGGGTAAGGTTAAAACTGGACAGGCCGTGGGCTGGCGTTCAATGTGGGGATCATGAGTCGCTTTTGGAGGGACGCCTTTGTCCAGCTGAACGATGATGATGATGATGCTGTAGCTGATGATGACGGTGTTTAGTTACGGCCTCAAAGGCAGTATCGGTTTAGCTGCGGCTGCCCACGCTCTGTCCCTTGCTCGAGTGCAGACCCGACACACTCCTTATCTCTGCTGACTGACTCCCATCTGTGGAACCTGTTCAATAAGTGCGTAGAGCCATCCCTGATTTTGTTGGTTCCCCCGTGATGTCCTTTTTTTTTTCTTATGCAGATGTTTTTAGATGTCGGAGAAATCCCAATTTGCAGTGCCGGATTAAGCGAGTGCGGGTCTGGAGCATGTGTTATAAACGGGCCCCAAAATAAAAAAAAATATGAAAACACAAATGTTTAACCTTCTTCTTGGTTTTTTCGGTAAAGTCACGTAGAAGGGAAGTAATAAAATAATAAAAATAAAACATAATAAAATTAAACAATTCTCACGACGTTTCGGCCACAACGCAAGCAGCCGTCCTCAGGTGAAGAATGAGACACTTCAAGCTAGGAACTTACATATAAGCTGGGTTGGGGGTGGTAGAAGAGCGCCTTAACAAAAAGAATGTGCATATCAAGATGAGTTTAGCATATACATGGGAAATGCGCAGGGGGCGGGGGGGCTTCAAAGTCATACCATGCCCACGCACTATGCAGGATCAAGAGCACCAAGGGGGGGTGCAGGGATTAGCATTAACAAAGGAAAGGAATGCCAATGATATGTAGCTGCAGTAACTAAACAACACCGTAGAAAACTAAGGTATAAACTACATACAAAGACTAAAATATAAACTGCATAGCACCATCAGTATACTTACTATACTCTATAATAAGCTGAGTTACTAACAGCAAGTAATACATTACAATACTACGTCGTAAAAGTTATATAATATGCTTCCATCTAAACTTTATTCTCTTACATCAACCGAGCATATACCGTACTATATACTGCCATAGATAAACCCAACATTAAATTATATACTGTATTGCAATAAACCACATTTCAACATAACACTATGTATTATTCTACCTACCCTAATGTGTATCAAAATGGTTTATTACGTCCTTCCAATGATTGCTAAGCCAGAATCCATCTTCTCGATTAAAATTGTCTCTGTGTTTGTATATGTGGATCGCCTCATGAACGAATCTCTCATGATAGCCAGGTGGCTTGCAGAGAACCTCTGTCTTGGAGAAGTCAATGTCATGTGAGCCCACTGAGTTGTAACAGTGATCTGCCACGGCTGAGGTGTTTGTCCTACCGTGTTTCAGGTCAGCTTTATGTTCACGGATGCGGTCCGAGACATGTCGTTTGGTTTGTCCAATGTAACTGCTACCACAGAGGCAACTTAGTTTGTAGACACCAGGGTGCTGTATGTCTGGAACCACATCTTTTACAGACGGTACCAGATCACGGATTTTATGTACTGTGTTGAATCGGACCTGGATCTTGTGTTTAATCAGGATTTTGGAGATATTTTTTGTGACCCCAGCAATGTAAGGTAAGGTGATGGTCTTGAAAGGCTCCTCAACAGGATCCTTCTTGATGGTTGGAGAGATGGCTTTGCGGATTGTGTAGTCGGAGTAACCATTAGCCCTAAGAGATTGGCGTATGTGTTTGAGTTCACTGGAAATGTGTTCATGGTCGGATATGCATTGGGCTTTATGATATAGAGTCTTGATGAGGGAATTCTTCTGGGATGGATGGTGGTGGGAATCCGGTTTTAGATAAGCGTCCGTATGGGTGGATTTCCTGTAGACAGAGTGGCTCATTGAACCATCAGGTCTCCTTTTGATTAGGACATCCAAAAAGGGTAGCTTGCCATCTTTTTCGACTTCCATGGTGAATCTGATGGCTGGGTGTATGGAATTGATGTGGTCAAGAAATTGGTCTAGAGCAGGCCGGCCATGTGGCCAGATGACAAAAGTGTCGTCTACGTACCTCTTCCATAAGGTCGGGCGTAGAGTGGCAGTCTGGATGGCGTCCGTCTCAAATTTCTCCATGAAGATGTTAGCTACAACCGGAGATAGGGGGGAGCCCATTGGGGTGCCTTCAATTTGCTTGAGAAGATGGATTCTGGCTTAGCAATCATTGGAAGGACGTAATAAACCATTTTGATACACATTAGGGTAGGTAGAATAATACATAGTGTTATGTTGAAATGTGGTTTATTGCAATACAGTATATAATTTAATGTTGGGTTTATCTATGGCAGTATATAGTACGGTATATGCTCGGTTGATGTAAGAGAATAAAGTTTAGATGGAAGCATATTATATAACTTTTACGACGTAGTATTGTAATGTATTACTTGCTGTTAGTAACTCAGCTTATTATAGAGTATAGTAAGTATACTGATGGTGCTATGCAGTTTATATTTTAGTCTTTGTATGTAGTTTATACCTTAGTTTTCTACGGTGTTGTTTAGTTACTGCAGCTACATATCATTGGCATTCCTTTCCTTTGTTAATGCTAATCCCTGCACCCCCCCTTGGTGCTCTTGATCCTGCATAGTGCGTGGGCATGGTATGACTTTGAAGCCCCCCCGCCCCCTGCGCATTTCCCATGTATATGCTAAACTCATCTTGATATGCACATTCTTTTTGTTAAGGCGCTCTTCTACCACCCCCAACCCAGCTTATATGTAAGTTCCTAGCTTGAAGTGTCTCATTCTTCACCTGAGGACGGCTGCTTGCGTTGTGGCCGAACGTCGTGAGAATTGTTTAATTTTATTATGTTTTATTTTTATTATTTTATTACTTCCCTTCTACGTGACTTTACCGAAAAAAACAAGAAGATGAATCCCTGCAGTCACGAACGCTTTAAATACAAATGTTTAACTTGTACAGTAAAGTAATTGTATGTTTTCATTTGCTATACAGCTAGATAATACGACAAATCGCTAACCTTAAATACACAGTCGTTCATAAAAGTTGAAGGCAGTATAATACTATAGTAATAGAGCAAGTGCAGAATCACTGAACCGGAATTGATAGCTTGAAAGCATTTCGCGTGGGGCCCTTGAAAGTGCAGGGCCCGTAGCATGTGTAGCTACTTTTGCTACTAGGATAATACGGCACTGCCAATTTGTATGTATTGTACGTTCAAACATATATCAAGGAAAAGCACAATGTAATATCAATATCAATAAGCCTTCATTTATCCAAAAAAGTTTGATTGACTTTCAGGACACTTGTTCAGGAGTGTGTCCTGCACGTTTGGCCAGTAATAAAGTTTTTTTGGGGTTAGATCGCTTAAATATAAACGTGCCTTTAAACTCGCCACCACCCCACACAGCCAACCAGTAAGGTTTCGTCACATAAACAAAATGTGCCAATTAGTTACTACTTCAGCACAGCGGTGTGTTGGAGGGCAAATCCACAACATTGGTGGCGGGTTTAACGACACATTCATATTTACTTGATCTAGCCGAAAAAACCCCCTACATTATGGATGATATTGGTCGCGAAAGGCCTATGGGTTCAACTGGGTTTACATTCGTTTGATCTGAACGAGATCGCAGCAAATATTTCCACAATCCCAACCCAATTCGATTCTGACGTTCCAAGTACGATCTTTATGATGCATAATGTTGGTCGAGAAAGCCTACACGTGTTAAACTGCGTTTGTGACAAAATCAGTCATTTTCTTTATGGGAACGGGACCAGAGAAAAAACACAATGTAGGCAAGTGAGATACCGGTCAAACACCTACTTTCTGTACTGCTTTATGCTGCCCACCGCATTAGCTCTGCAACTACCTAGGTCCACTCGGCATAAAATGCAACAGTTGAATGCCATTAAAAGTATCTTCCTACGGGATTATGTATTATAAATAAAAAATAAATATTTGTACGCATACTGTGAGTCGGAAATGAAACCGTAAATACTTTTAGTTTGCTGGCCGTTTCTATTTGTCATACGTGGTGTTCATATTCTGGGGGGGGGGGGGGGGGGGTGGTTGAATGCACCTTTGGGTGATATCTGTAAACGCATTAACCTCGTGCCATTGAGGCACCGTGTGTGGTTAAGGGTCATGGCCATGCGTTACAGGTCAACAGATATGTCTGGAGCAAAGGCGAGTGTGTTTAATTGTGAACTAAACGCTTGGGTGATTAATGGATTTTAACAGTGGCACGTGTGATTAATCTTCGTTGGAACACCCATTGCATTTATCAATGATCTTTTACGTCTTCTTGGTTCTTTCGGTAAAGTCACGTAGAAGGGAAGTAATAAAATAAAAAAAAACATAATAAAATTATTCTCACGACGTTTCGGCCACAACGCAAGTAGCCGTCCTCAGGTGAAAACCAGGTCTGTCGAGGCGACAGCGTCTTCTACGTGACTTTACCGAAAGAACCAAGAAGATGAATCCCTGCAGTAACGAAAGCTTTAAATCGAGATCTTTTACGTGTTCTGCTAGAAGGATTAAGATTTTAAAATGTGGCATGGTGGTCCAGTGGTTAGCGCACTCCCTCACCTCCCTCGCTGACCAGTGTGGTGAAGTATGGTAAGAAAAAAACCCATTCCCACCACATAATGTAGGGGCATCTATCCAGAAGTGGATTGGCAATGAGCTGTACGTTACTTGAATACTTCTGCTGATGAATAACCATTTGTAAAAAAAATCTACTCTTCTCTTAGCATTGTGAAATTTCATATTGAGACCAATTTATTTTTTTATCTTACAAATGTGCGGCAGCATTTAAACATCCTGCACAAGTCCGATTCACTCATTGGTAAATTTATTTGAATGTGAACGATATGTTGTGTTAAGCACAGCAGTCGTTGTAATATAAGGATATTTTCAGATATTTTTAGAAGGCAAAGCAGAAACCTTGAGATGCAATTTTATTAATAAGCAGTCATTCCCAGTGAGATTAAACCTTCAGCGACGCCTCGGTTAACGCGCAGAACGCCAAGACACACATGGCAGAATAACTGTGATTATATTTTCCAACACTTTAAATAGAGGTTTCCACAAATGAAACCCATCAATGTGTCCTGCTGTTATCTTTCAAGTGGGATGTTCTTTGATCTCTCAACAGTGGGGGGAGCAAGAATTTTCAAACTGCTTGGGTTATTCATGAGGCCTTCTTGATTATTATCATCTGACATGCAAGTCGTGCCAATGCATGCTTAGATTTGGAAAATAATGGTCGCAGCACAACAACCTCTTTTCCTGAAGTGATACAGCAATGCATCTCATTTGGACTTTGCGAGATTGTTTGGACCCTTCTATTTTATTTGTCTTCGCTATATCCACGTGGAGATGCGCTACGCGTGCTCACATGCGTATTCGTACATATTTTATACATCTCCCTCCGAACATAACGCAACACAGAGAGGACATTCTCATGCTCTATGCAACACAATCGTGCAGGGCGAATCACCACCGTTGTCCCTTTTTAAAAACGTTCGCAACACAACTTGGACAGGCGTAGACGTAACCCGTCGCAAATCAAGCGTTGTTTTGCATCACTAAATGCAGGTTGGCTATTTGCACGGCTTGATCGGTTGGAAGGACTGCTCGTTAAACAAGCTTCTTGACAGCGTGGTGTAAGTGTCTGGATGGATTCTCCGTTGCAGATATTTTGCGTGCTTTGGCCAGAAGAAGGAAATTCACTCTTGCGGTGATCTGCGTTTGGTGTGGGGTAAAGTCACTACGTGACTTTACCGGAAAAAAAAAAAAACCTAAGAAGATGATTCCTTGCAGTCACGAAAGCTTCAAATCTAGAATGTGGGGGTGGAATTTGCGGTGTGTTGCTGCCTCGTGTGCCTCCTTATTTGGCCAGTTGCATGCTGGGATTTACTGGATAAGCTGCCTGGCTTTGAGTTATTTTTTGTGTGGAAAGTAATTGTTTAACTGTTATTTATAAATATACATGTGTACATGCTTGAATAAGAATTCTAAATGTGAACTGGAAGGGTTTTTTTTTTTCTCCTTGGTTCAGCTGTCACTAACAATTAATTACCATAAGTAATGTACTGCATGATTTATATACAATTGACACAACAATAAAAACTGTTGTGCCACCATTGCTTACTCTTGAAGAGAAAATAATGGGCTGTGTTATGTGTGCCAGAAAACAGAGAGAACTTCAGAAATCTTTCAAATTCCCTTTTGACCCGGCCGCTAATTTGCCAATTGCAACTTACGTTAACAATGCATTGCTTGGAAATCTAAAACAAAATGACCCCAAATTAGTTTTGCAGTATGAAGGATAAAATAACGAATGGGAATTAAATGTTAATCAAATACTACAACAACAACATATCCTATGTTATTTCTTTAGAAACCTTTCCTAGGCCATGTGATATAGCGGCTGAGAAAAGGGTGCATTTTTCTAAAAATGTGAAGTATTTGCTAATGTGGCAGTGGCCCTTGTCCAGAGATTAAAAAAAAAACGTGTTCCGTGTAAAATAAAAATAAAAATCGTGACCGGAAAAAAAAAACCTTGCTCAATTAACATTCAGAGCAATTTGCCGGCAGCTGACGCTACGTGTTTTCCAATCATGTCAGCATTTAGTAGCGATAATAGCTGACTCATTACAGAGTGTGCTCAAACTTTTAGTAGTGTCAGGAAAAAAATAAAAACACGATAATATCACTTGACGGTCAGTAAAATTGTAAATGTATATATTTCTCTCATAATTCAGGAGGCACAGGGCAGTGTGAAGTTTGACGATCCGTTAAAGGCTTGGTGCCAGAGCACACAGCAACCAATACGTTTTTCTTGAATTCCCACGGAACCACACGCACTGCTGACTTCGAGTTACGGCACAGATGGCGTGCGGGGTTCTGATGCTCTCTGATGCCCTTAATGCCTGATTTAAGACAAGCAACCTCGATTTTGTACAACCGGCACGCTTCTTCGTCGCAGTAAGTTATCTGTGTTTATTTGTTTTTCCTGTAGACCAAGGATGCTTTTATTGTACTTTTAATAAATGTAGTGCATTTCTAGGAAACGTTAGGCATTCGTTATGTTATCGCTTTGATGAGTCAGTAAAATGCGCAGAAAATATACGCGAATAAGTGCCTCTTGTATTTGCTCCAGCGCTCCAGAATAGTTTAAAGCCACAATTATGGATGTGGCTGGATGCCAAAATTAAAATTACGATTATTCATCAACGGCGGAAGCCACACATTGCTT
Organism: Lampetra planeri; assembly: GCF_965212315.1. Classification (NCBI taxonomy): domain Eukaryota; kingdom Metazoa; phylum Chordata; class Hyperoartia; order Petromyzontiformes; family Petromyzontidae; genus Lampetra; species Lampetra planeri. The sequence goes on along the minus strand of NC_136122.1, from coordinate 6,889,570 downwards.
ACTGCTGGATGAAGACCTCCAGGCGGCCATGGACATCCCTCCATGTGAAGCCGCAGTCCTTGTCACCCGTGCAACATGAACGCATCTCATCGCTGCATCTCCGTGCTTGTCATCCTCTCAATCTTTTTCGGGCGTCATTCCAGTGGTGGAGCCGTCTCGTCTATCGGCAGCCGCGATTCCGTTCTCGTGATGTCTCCTGTCCAAGCTTGCTGATTTTTATTCTTAGGTTTTTTTCGGTAAAGTCACGTAGGTAAAAAATTTAAATTAATAAAAGTAAAATAAAAATAAAAATCACGACGTTTCGGAGGCAACACAAGCTTCCGTCTTCAGGTGGAACCGTAGCACGATAGCTGTATCTCTCTCACTTGATACAGCTATCGTGCTGTGATGGTTCCACTTGAAGACGGAAGCTTGTGTTGCCTCCGAAACGTCGTGATTTTTATTTTATTTTTTATTTTACTTTTATTAATTTAACTTTTTACCTACGTGACTTTACCGAAAAAACCTAAGAATATGAATCCTTGCAGTCACGAAAGCTTCAAATCTAGAACTTGCTGATTTTACTTAACGGGCAAAATTAACGTCTCGTTTGTGTCATTCATTGTGGCCTCCTTCCTGTCCATCAGTACGATTCCACCATTTATTTGTCCACGCATCTTTGTGCGCTTGTGAGAAATTGCTTTGCCATTTTCCATGTTTCTGATACATATGTAATGTCTGGCTTTGTGCACCGATTGAAAAATTGGTTTGCTGTTTATCATTGCCACGTGTGCTTCTTTCCAAAAGCACTCCCCTCCTGCTCTGTTCACCTCTTCAGTTAAATAATTTTAGATCTCGATCTGCCTTTCAATAATTGCCCTCGGTATACAAATTCTGCATTCTGCTGTGTGTTTTCAGTTTTTCCCTTCCAGTAATTATTTTTCATTTGCACAGATATGGAATTCCTCAATCGTCGAATGATTCCTCAACAATTATCCTGTTCAAACAGGGACACAAACCCGACTCGAATAATTACAGATCCATTAGCCTCCCATCATTTGCTCATACTTTGTCGGGAAGGTCTTGGAGAATGGAATAATCGACGTCTTAGAGGCCAACGAACCATGTTGGCAATGTGGATTTAAACAAGGTTTATTTCTGCCATTGGCAACCTGCATACTGTCATTCAGATCCAAGCCTAAGAGGTCTAACGTACCATCATCCATTATGTTTGGATATAAAAGCTAAGAAAATGCATTTGATTCAGTTGACACCAAAGCAAGCTTTGCAGACACTCACAAACCAATGCCTTAAATATATTTATAAATCAATACCATGCACAATGAAAGAACCACTTACAGCAGTAACATAGCACGAAGAGAGAAGTAACGTGCAAATCAGAAGGGGAGCCAGACATAGAATGACACTGTTACCAAAGTTATTCACAGTAACATTAACAGGAATATATTTTCCAAAAAATACATTGGATAAAGAAAAGCATAAATCGCTGTGGTGTTACCAGGCCAGAAATATATGTGTGTTTGTAGTTGTTGGTGATCAGGCTGAGACCATCAATTTGCTTTCCGTGACAATTGTGTTCATTTGTGGATGGATGTGCCTGGATTGAAACGAGGAATTCAGCAGGGCTGGCGCATCGCTCTGACATAGTCAGCCCCCTCCCTGAGTTCCCAGCTCGCGTTGTTGCCTGTACATTTTCCGTTGCTCATATTTCTCTTCGAGTCCAAGTCGGCAGCCTTCTTACTGCAGATTGTAGATGTTGTGGCTTGGCTCTCCAACACACAACCGGTGTGCTGTACTAGTGACGAATTGGCACGTTCTGTTTACGTGACAACCCTTACTAGTTGGCTGTGTCGGGTGGTGGCGGGTTTTAACGGCACATTTATATATTTACGTGATCTAACCCAAAAAACCCTCTATTATGGATTACATTGGTCGCGAAAGCCTACGTGTTGAACTTCTTACTGCAGCTCTGCAATCATTGTCTCGGTGGCTAGAGATAATTCGATAGTTGCGAGTTCAAATCTCATTTAGGGTGGACTTCACGTATCATCCTTCTGGAGTCGGATGTCAACGTAGTACCACCGTGTGGGTGAAGCCAACAGTGGTGATATCGAGGGCTAGTGAGAACCGCTGTCATGGCAACGTGGAGTTTATGCCACTTGCTGAGAGCCGACGGAGCTGAACATCGCCGCTTGCTCGTTCAAGCAATGCTGTAGTGGATCTACATTTCACTTGGCTTATAAACTCTCTTTACAGATCTTGAAGAAAGGCCATCTGGTGTTTGATGGCAGAGGCGTCGAGAATTGACTTGAATAGTCGTTGGGCGACACACCACTGTGGTGGAATCGTCAGCGCATTGAACTTGCAATCCGGTTTGATTTCCTGGCCTGGCAGTTTAAAGCAGTGTGCAAGTTCATTAAATCTCCCCGTTTCATTCCACCCCGGCAGCATAAATGGGTAGACCCCACGGTTAGTCGATCGGCAAGTGGTGTGTGGTGGGGTAAAGAGTGGGTGCTCCCATCTCTTCCAAGTTGTCTGCTCACTGTGGGAGGGCAGGCCAAATGCCCTCTAGAGTTGCGTCTCGTTGGAAGCCCTTCCGCCAGCAGTGGCATGAGCAAGCAATTGCAGGGCTGCCCCTTTACCTAGTCGTTCTGTGGTGCCCTCTTCCGGGGGAGACCATTCCCTAACGAATGTTGTTCTACTGACTTTGAGAGCTACAAGACAATGTTAGTACTATTTTAATGTACACAACATTTTAATGTGACCACATTTTTAGAAGCTGCACAAAAGCTTTTTAGGCAATTTGAAGGGTTATTTTACCAAATTTGTTAGAAAAAAATTGTTATTTCTCTCATGGTGAGACACTGGTGGCCCAATTTGAAATACGAGCCACAATGAAAAAAAAGTTAGAATTTTTAGGTTGTATAATGTTATTTCTATTTTCAACAACAATACAGAAGCAATATTACATTGTTTAAAACGATTTTACTCCGACGATATCGCTCGTAATATTCTTAGGGTCTTTCGGTAAAGTCACGTAGATAGAACAATCTAATAATAAAAATAAAAATGAAAATATAGTTAATCAAAAAATAATAAAAAATATCACGACGTTTCAATCGCAACACAAGCAATCGTCATCAGGAAAAAAGTATTGCTTGCGTTGTGATCGAAACGTCGTGATATTTTTTTATTCACTTTATTTTTATTATGTTATTGTTATATCTACGTGGCTTTACCAAAATACCCAAAGAATATGACTTCCTGCAGTCACGAAAGCTTTAAGTCAAGATAAAATTACTCATAATATATGTCTGATTGTGCAGTGGCAGAACATTGCATCTTTGCTTATCGAAAATGTAACAAAGATGTGCTCATGTTAGGTTAAATTTAGAAGGAATACATGTGGGATTTGGCAGTGCAATGCTTATTAAACCTCACCTGCAATGTCCCGAACACAAACGTTACTTTATACATCTGATTATTTGTGTAAGGGTATTACTCTGGCGATGAGCATCTGTGTGAGCTTTTGCACGGGTGCCTTACTGTGTGCTACCTTGCATTCGATTGTAGAGCACATACCACCGCTGTTGCATTCGAAGATTTAGACGTGCAATGTACAACGGATATTTTTTCTCTCCAAATTACCCTAGCCAAGCGTGGCAAATAGAGGAAACAGAAAATTGCCCGTGTTTGCGCTGCCTTCACGATAACGCCTGCAGGCTTCACCTGGCATTTGGAGCTTAAAATTCTATTACAGGTTACTCAGCTCGGTGCAAACAGAGTTGGCCAATGTCATGTCGTCTCTAAAGATGAACGAAACCCTCACTCCCCGTGCGGTGTATTGACGGAGCCAATGTGTGGGGCTGGGAAATTACGGTTTGGGTTACGGGCTGTGTGGACATTGATATTTGATTGAGCAACATCTTCTGCGAATCCCAAAACACACAAAGACGTTTCATCCCGGTGTCAACACGGATAACAGCGCCGATTACTTCTGTGCGCGTCAACTTTTCGCCGGTCTCATTCGCGGACTTCAAATGGCTCGTGTTTCAAAGAGCTCCATTCTGTATGGAAAATATCTTTTGAAATGCGGAGGGATGGAGCTGAATCAAAACATTTTCCAGGCCCCGCAGTTAGTACAGAGCCGATTTAGATAATGTGATTAAAAGCCACCTCCTCAAAATGGCAGTTTTGTCCCCGTATTCATTGGGATGTGAGTGAAATGTCTGTCATGTTTTTGAGCTTTAAAAAAAAAAGTTTAATGTTATTCTGGTCCCACTAAGCGTGGCACAGTATCAATGCTGCTAAGCCACTGAGTTGGATATGATAAGTTAGCTTGTGAATCTTTAAAGTATCCATCAGCCAGATGTCATGGCTTCAGCTTCCTCTCTCGAGGATGTTCAATATGTGGTGGAAATTTGTGTAATGTTGCTCATTCATATTCGCAGCTGTGAATGTGTTGGCTGCGGTGCAATAAAGATGCAATACTGAGAGGCCATCGGAGGCAGCTTACCCTCTGTTTTGTTTTAGAGACACTAATTTATAGTACTTTATATGCATGCCCAAATCAACTGGGCTGTCACTGTGGTTGGAACACCAAATTTGCAACAAAAACATTGCCAGTTCAAATCCTGCTTAGGGGGATAGACTCTGCTTATCATCACTCCAAGGTCAACAAAAGTGAGTTCCAAATCGTGGCTATAAAGTGGTCTAGCTATGGACAGACTGGCCGGTTCTTCTTGTTGCCCCTTGTGGCCTTTTAGGGGCTATGAAGGGGCGGCCATTTCCATGACTCCATATTTCCTTGCCGTGCTGGCTCCACTTCTCTGTGTCCATCTCCGCCACTTTCAACTGAGACGGGCTTCCGTCCCATCGAGTGTGTCTCACGTTTGACGTCCGATCAGAAACCTGGCCTTCCTCTTCCCCCAGCTCTTCCCAGTGACCCTACCACCCTCCCTCCCCCACTTCACCATCCTTTGCAGCCGGTCACCATTCTTCAAACAACGTGTCTGGGCTACTGCAGCTTCCTGTACTTGATCTGAGCCTGGCTATTTGGCATGGTAATGCGTAGTTTCCACCGCTGGGTCAGGGCCACGACTGGAGATGACTGCCGGCCCTCATCGATCGTTCGAAAGGGAACTCGCCGGAACGTTTAAGACGGAGCTCCGAGGCTGTTAGCGCAGGACCATTTGCCCTCTGCCTTTCATGTAAGTGTTTTCAGTGTGCGTCAACTCGGTGCGTGAAAGTGGCGCCGCGTCTAAATTTCAACCCCTTGCGCCGGCAAAAGAAAAAAGGTTTTACGATGTCAAGAGCGCAAAGAAACGCTGTCCCAGCATCCGAACCCGGGCTCCCCTTGGCCCCTTTACACGCACGCTGCGCCACCATCCCTACACCCCCCCCCGGCACTTTTGAGTGATTCATCATTATCGTGATTCTGTGAGAATCTGCAACGGGGGGGGGGGGGGGGGGGAGAGAATGTGGGCTTTATTATTTGCCCTTTATTCATCCTTTTCACCCAGTGAACACCATAAAAAGGCAATTAATTATTAATTTTTGTATCCTTACGTAATTAAGCATATATAAATGGCAGGCATGGATCATTTACTCCTTTCTCTTCCATACTCTTCGCGCTCATAAAAGATGATAACCTTGATTACCCGCCCTTATAAAGATTCTAAGAGCGTTATTAGGATATATTCGGTATTAATAACAATCACATTCAGTAAAACATAATGCGTAGGTCATTGTGTCTATATACATAAAGCACATTTTAATTAAAACGATACAATTATTCCAGCGAGCTTATAGCTTTTGCTTGCCGCAGTCACAGTAAAAATAAATACGTATTCATTAAATTTAATGCTAAATTCTTATATTGTTTTACAGGTGTCATCAGCCGGATAATTGCCTAGAATGGGGTCATAACTTCATTGTAATCAAAGTGATAAATAGCCCTAAAGATGACAAGCTGGTTTGCTCCGTAATAATTCTTCCCTCCACATATTTTTCGCCATCGCAAGCCGTTATGAGGCATCGCCCCTAATCGGCTGATAATTTGCAGTGGATAATTGCGTTTGTGCAGAGGTCTGATTTCTGTTCAGTTAGGCCTCAACCCAGGTAGGCCCGTGTTTGTGCCGAGCTCCTGGTTCTATGAAAATTCCGTCACAGTTCCTATGATCACTGTTTCATTGCTTTCATGGCTTTATTTTGGTGATTTCGAAAAGTGTATTGGTTTAGCCATGTTTGTTTGTTGTAGTACAGAGTTAGACTGATGGCCTTAATCTAAGTTGTCTTGTGGTTGTTGTTGGTTGTCTGACTTGCATCCCACTGGGATTTGTGCACACAGCGTTGGTGTACGGTGTTTTTTCTGCAATATTTTGCTGTCTTTTCTTGGATTTTCTGTTTGCACTCAGTCACATAGTCACTTTAAGATGTTTTTTTGTTCATGTTTTTGTTTTTTGTTTGTTGCGGTTGCACCCGATTAAAGAGCCGAATGGCTCACAGGGCTATACCTAATACATGAACGTGAACTTGAACTTGATCTCCAAAGGTTGGCGCATCGATAAACGAATATCGTCTTACATTTTCTTTGTTGGATTTGGCCGAGTTATTAAGCTTGTAGAAACCTAATCAGCCTCTCGTTGGGTGGGCCAAACAGTAACCATTGAACCGCCCAATGTGTATGGCACAGAGGTCGCAAACGGGTTTTGATTCCTTACCCGTACCCGTACCCGGCCGCACCAGGGTCGCAAATGGGTACCCGTACCCGGCCGAGTACAGGTTCCCGTTCCCTACCCGTACCCGTACTCTACCCGAAATGAGTGACTCACCAGTGACTCACGGCCTACCCGTACCCGGCCGCATCAGGGTTGCAAACGGCTACCCGTACCCGTACCCGGCCGGGTACGGGTACCCGGGTATCGGGTAGGGTACGGGTATCGGGTACCCGGTTGCGACCTCTGGTATGGCAGCAGCTGTGTGGGGACAGCTCTATACGAGGACTCCTCTACTTACGAACATTCGACTGAAAAACTTTCAGAAATACGAACAAACCTGGTCCGTATGTCCAGTTGCCCGTTCGAACCGAGAGTCATAAGTTCAACCGGCGCACAACGGATGGCGGTGGTGGCATCTAAATCTGCAGAACATGAAGAATCAGTGGCATCAACATGTGCAGGATATTATACAACTTTTAAAGCCATTTCCCGTGTTTAGTGATGTTTGGAATCGACATGAGTAAAGTACTCACGAACAGATCTCTGGAACCTAACTCGTCCGTGAGTAAGGCGATATGCTCAGAGAGGTCTTGGCACGGATTTACGTGTGGAAAAGTCCGCTTTTGGTTTGTACAGCTTCTTACTCTGTACAGCTCAGAGCAAGGTCCTCCGCAGTTTTTGGACCGCTGCGGAATTGGCATCGCACCGCGAGGCTGTGTGCATGGACGCACGTACGTACGTATGCGACCTTGCAAATCACAATTTGAATTTTCCTCACTTCCAGAACACGACGTGCATCGCAGTCAGTGACTAGAAACGCATTTTTGCTCGTGTGATCCGAGATGAGGGAGGTGTTGGTGGGTGAGCTGTGAATTGAATCCTGGCAGTGTTGCATTTCCCCCTCGCCTTGCAACTAGCTGGGAGGAGACTCTGGAGACACACAGCATATGCAAAGCACATGATTGCAATCGTTATTATTTGCCTCCTCTGTGCGCGTGTATGTATGTGTCCGTGTGGCAAGTACGAAATCCATGCGGGGTGGTCAAAACTTTTTGCCGTCGGAAGATTAAATGTATGTAGGCCACTAAAACGTGTGATTTTGAAATATGTTTTGAGTAGGGTCCATTGCTCAAACTTTTTAGTCCATTAATCTTAAAATGAATGCACTTTTTCTGTGACATTAAACTAACTACTTGGCGATGCTGCATTGGCAGTGATTCTCATGCACAAATTACTAAAAACTCAACATATTTGTCAATAACATTGTGACTTACAAATGAAATATATAGGCATTGGCCCTTCAAAGCACGTAAAAAAGGCTAAATAATTATTATTGTGATACTTTTTTAGATTTTGTGGCATGGTTAGTTGTTTTATGTATAAAGGCGAGTCAGCTAATGTATCCAATGAGCAGTTTTTATGTCTTCTCAAAATATAATCACCATTTTTTATATACATTTCTACACTCTATTTACATCAATCGCTTGTATGCTCAACATCTTTCTCATTTAAAAACATCACGTGAACGCAATGTGAAAAACTAACACCACGAGATTCGCAACACGCATTGTTGGCGTTTGCCTTAGTCGTACAGATCTGCAATCCGTTGCCGGGTTGCACCGCGTATCGTTCGGCACGATGTCCGGTGTTTCGCTCCACGTGCCGGGAGCTTCTTCTTGCCACAGTAGCGAGATGTTAACTCCCTCGCCTGGTATGCAGGAGCTTGTGGGTTTTATTCCCGACCCTGACGTCTGTATAATTGGAGTTTGCGTGTTCTCCCCGTGGCCGCGGGGATTTTTCTCCGGGTCCTCCGGTTTTCCCCTCCACATTTAGAAACATGCACTTAGTGTATTTGGCTGCTATGCATTTTCACGTGATAAGCCACTTCGTTAAGCTATCATTTGTGGCCAGGTAACTTCTGAAAAAGAGCTATATAGCTCAGTGTGTCTTCCCTCGTCAAATAAAAAAGAGTTTATTTTAAGTCTAATAATATATTGGTAACAAAGTTGTGTTTAGCAATTGATCATTGCCATTTTTGCAAAAGCCCAATTGTAACCTCATTTCATTAAATTTCTGTGCTGGAGGCTTAGGTTGATAACCAGTGCAACCTATCACTCTGAGTAACTACACACTATAGAAAATAACATTGGAAGACCTATTCCTTACATCCTTCTAGGCTAGTGTAACCTGCCAGAGAAGCAAACATTTACGAGAAAGAAAAAATATATCTCTACATTGGTTTTGAAAGTGCAGGCTTTTTCGTTATGCGCGTGCAATATTCATGTGCACAGCGGTGCGTTAACACCGCCGGTGGGAGGAAGTGCAAGAGTGTTTGCCCTGTGAGGTGTTGATCACTAAAAAATGAACCCGTAAAAACTAAGTTTTTCACTATAAATCCTTTATATGCGTGGCGGCTAGAGTCCTCTCGTCCTCTGGCTTGAGATGGCTGCCACTTATGGGTCAGATGATTGTCTGGCAGCATTAAGCAATTGGTAATTAAATATTTAATAACTTTTCCCTAAACAGTGTAAAATTTTGGAAAAAAAAAATTCACAAAAATTAATTGTCACGCACAACGAGACTGTGTGCAAAATGTCAGCTCGATTGGATCACGGGAAGTGGGTTAAAAAACGACCGAAAGATTTGCACGGTCGTAAGCAAGCAAGCAAGCACGCAAGCAAGCAAGCGAACTTAATATAAAGGATTTAAAAATCTACAACGCCGGTGACGCGCGCCAATGGCGTTGCCGGCTCTGCCCCGCTCGTCCTTGTGGCGAACCGAGAAACTTAGTTGTTTTTTTTTGCCGTGTGCTTCCCTTGAACACAATAACATTTCCACGGTCTCTGCTTCTTCCTGAGACTGTTGAATAAATCATTGGGGCTGTCAAAGCTCACACCACAGACAGCACAGAGAGTGACTTAAGAGCCGAATAGTACTCTGTCTTAAAAGTTTTTTTGCCGTAGCAAGTTGGACGGCACTCTTTCCTGTTTGAAACGAACGCCCCACTTCAAATATTTAAAGGCCCTGAGAGGTGTCACACTTTTAGGTATCCATGTGTACAAACATGTGCGTGCAGTTAAATAATTGATGGCATTTGCCGCAGTGCATGAGCAAATTATGATCTGTACTTTAACTAATACGACGAGCTGCAACAGCCACAGCTGATCAACGCTATCGGTAATTAAAAATTCGAATTATAACATGAATTTAATTGTTGCAATGTTGTTCGGCAAAATGTATGTAGTTTTTTTAAGTTACTCGGGGTGATGTGGAATAATATGTATGTATGTGTGTATATATACAATTCAAAAAGAGTGCATGTCCTTTTAATTAAGACCAATTTGGTAGGTATGTAGTCATTTCTGTAGCAGTTTATCAACCTATCGTGAAAAATGTAAGTGGGATAAAATCATTCTTCTTGGTTATTTCGGTAAAGTGTTTACTTTACTGACTTTACCGAAAGAACCAAGAAGATGAATCCCTGCAGTCACGAAAGCTTTAGATCGAAAAATAAAATAATTCGTTAATTTGTCTTGTTTTCCTTTATCTTCGGATTCAAAATTAAAACCACACATTTTTCTAAAGGCAGCATTGACGCATCATTCTGGAATATATTCCGAGAGAAACATGAAAAATTCTGAACATAATAGCCGAAGCTACTTTAAATGTAAGCGTTTAACTCGAGGTTATACATTGCATACATTCATTAAAATGACATTATCATAATCTGAATGCATTTCTTAAGGAGAGCAGCACTGTGTTATATAATGCATAAATAAGGGTTCTGGTGGCATACATTTTCTTCAGAAAATCTCGGCTATAAAAGGGAGTTGCACACAGAGACACTTATGACCACTCTTCCGTGGCGTCACGGGAAATGACTTGTGGTTGTCCGTAATTTTTCAAAATAATGCTTGAGATTGGTTAAATGATCATTAACATCTTGCAGGCGTGGAAAAAAACAATCCTTTGCATTTAAACCAGTCGATCGAGTGAGCCTCCTGTGTAGCAACACAGAATAATAGAGGAGTTTTAATGCTCCTTCTTGGTTCTTTCGGTAAAGTCACGGAGAAGGGAAATAATAAAATGATGCAAATAAAACATAATAAAATACAATTCTCACGACGTTTCGGCCACAACGCAAGCAGCCGTCCTCAGGTGAAGAACAGGTCTGTCGGAAAGACAGCGTCTTTACCGAAAGAACCAAGAAGATGAATCCCTGCAGTCACGAAAGCTTTAAATCGAGTTTTAATGCCTTTGTCAATTCACTGCTGGATAAAGACCTCTCCACGGCGTGTTAGTTATGGGAGTTGCTTGACCATAGTTCACCACAATAGTTGGTGCAGGCTGGTGAAAGGGGGCCCGGAACCAGTTGAGTTGTCACTCACCGCTGATGGTAACTATGGTTTGGAATCGAACTTGGTTTAATGAGTTCAGCTACCCCCCCCCCCATCCCCATATATCGATTTGGCTTTCTTCTTGTCACTTACAACTCTCTTTTAAGAACCGAACAATGCTTCATTTTGACACCATGCCAGTTGTCGGCATTCACTCTTAAACAAGGTTTAAAGGCTTTGCTCACAACGCAATGCATTTGCAGTGGCGTGGTGGCCATATCTCTGAAGGCCTTTTCATTGCAAATAACAAATGCTGCCCAGGTGACTGGAAACACATCGTGAGCCAGCATTTTGGGGAATGTGTTTTCTTCTCAGACAAGAGATGACGTCATAACATTTTGACTTATTTAGAAAAAAGACGGCAATGGATGCGGTGGTGTCTTGACCGACAAAAAAAACAAGCAACACTTGGCATGTGAACAATCTATGACCTTGAAGTTGTTATTTAAGGAGCTGCAACTGCATTACGAAACAACGACTTAAAATCGCCACCCCCCCCCCCTACTGGCACATTTGATGCCCCAGATCACGTGGGCACCCACCTGGTTAAACAAAGATACATTTGAAACTTGAAACAGAAGTCGGTACGTGAATTGTTCTTCTAATTTTTATTCATTAACATCGTGATACAGGGATGACGTGGGCCCAGTGCATGCAACACCCCGTATTCCAGCAGGTGCCATTCGATTCGTATATTGTGGGCTTAACAAAAATAAAAAAAACCCTCTTCCCTCAAAATGTACATGTATGCATGCCCCCCCTCTCCCTCTGCTTGAGATCCCAAATTGCATTGTAAAAATTGTATACGTATTGTATCTTTAAACCCAGATTTAAATTAAACACTCATTACTTATATCCATTGCGATATTATTTGCTGAATGAATGGCTTAAGAGAGAATAATTTGAGATTAATAAATGGGCCTTGCTTAATTTAAAATGGAATTCTAACTGTATCTGCAATGCTGGACTGGGCCCAAGGCTGTTCAAACCAGATATCCCCAGCCATACATCTTCCTTCATGGCGAAATGAGACTCCGGTAGCTACCCACACAACGAAGTGCATTTAAAGGTCTGCCTGCTGGATGTGCAGCTCTTCCGGACGGATTGTTCTGCCTGGCGGCTGAACAATACCGTTGGTTACAAACCTTTCCGTTGAAGTTGATTCCGCCGTCACCGCTAAAGGCCATGAGTAGCCAATATCATGGGTGGCTGCATTTGTAGCCCCCTGTTTAGTGCTCGCAAATACCAGCACGGATAATCATTTCACGCCGAGTAGAGCCTAGCAGAGGGCACTTCTTCGCCTGGTCACGAAAGCTGTATGTAATGTCACTGGCATTGGCTTACATCTTTCTGTCGGTTTGAACTGGGGTTTGCTCGCGCAGCCATTGCCCGTCGAGTTAAAAATCTGTGTTTTTTCCGTGCTCAAACGAGCCCCTTGCGGCATTTCACCCCCCAACTGACGGCTGTCGAGCCAGCGGTTGGCATTTCCACACGTCTGGGATTTGAATTCATAACCTGGGTGCCACTGTGACCTGAGTATTGTCACAGTGCCACGCAGCCACTCCGAGCCAAACATATTGCAATTATATACGTAAACAAAGATCACCCTGGATCAGGACTGACTGTCGGGGCGAGTGCTGTTAGCCAGCGGGTGGTGTGGTCGACGCCACGCCTGGCCGCCTCTGTCTCCCGGTGCCGATGTGTGCACACCGCATCGGACGCTCGTTGAAGGCCACGGGTAAGGTGGTGGAAGCGAAGGCTGAGAGGCGACGGATACGATAAGGGACGGACGGTGTTGTTCGGCGACGTGTGTGGCTTGAGGCGACGAAAATCAGCTCGTGGTATTCATAATCAAGTGGCGACGTATTTTTGGAGAAACGATGAAAGAGTGGGAGATGTAAATCGGGCTATTACTGAATATGTAAGCACGCAACGAACACGCTCTTGAGTAGAGCTGTGGTGCAGTGATTCTTGTACCGCGCTACAAACCTGGCGACATGAGCCGATTAGCAGCGACTTTCACATCGGTGGCGAGAGCTATTTGACCCAGTACTGACCCCCCCCCCCCCCCAAAGAGACAATGATCCCCCGTATAGCCTTCACAGACTGTTGGGGCAAGTGCTGTTAGCGAGCAGCACCTATAAGGCTGGACACAACACATGAGGAGGTGGGTGGCTAGTACCAGGCCCGGCCGCCTTTGTCTCCCTAGTGGCGATGTTTACACCCCCCACCAGGTACTCATTTGAGGCTGAGTCGACCTAGGGGAGGCCCAGGACCGGTTCAGATAATTGTCACTGGTGATGACCATGTCGTGCGCGAAGTGCTACACTACCGCTCTGCACACTGACCCCCCCTTCACTAACCCACACGGACCGAGATGGTGAAGTATGGTCACACTGCCGGCTGTGTGGGGAATCCTTCGTCCAGCAGTGGATTGATAAAGGGCAGTAAGTGAACGCACGCTTGATTGCATAGCCCACATGCGTGTGCCATTTGTCTGGAGCACATGCAATATTCAAGCAAGTTTGCTGAGAATGTAACTAGAGTGTGATGTATCGAGAATGACTTTCTGTCAAAAGAGGTGAAATATTTGAAATATTTAGAAATAACGAGTACTCTGAAACTTGTTCGCTTTTAAATATTCATAATCAAACCATAACTTTCCTCATGTATTTGAGAATGTCTTTGCTGTGTTGATGAGGACATAAATGCATGTATGTAAAATTAACTCTGTGTGCTGCGATCAAATGATTCATTAAAAAGTCTGCCATTAAGATCAGCAGGATGACTGTACCATATTGCTCATATAAAAAAAATGAAGATATCCATTAAATGTCTACCAATTATACACAGCTGTTGATTGCTTTTGCGGTGTTCAGATTTAATCAAGCATTGGAAATTAATTGTCTTTTTTTTACCCCACTTTTAAAGACAAAATAAAAAATTAACCTATTCTGATGATATGTGTGCTGTTCAGAACCGTAAAATCCATCGGCAATGCAAGCCCATTGTAAAATGGCTGTGGAGTCTGATCTAATATGATAATTGGTTTTTTACCCTTCTATCTGGCAACAAAACTGACACCTTTTTTTGCAAGGAGTCATGTTTGCATAGACCACAATACCTGCAGCCATAATGCAAACAAAAAACATAACTCTGATAATATATGCACAGTCCTTGAAGTTGATTGGTCCACACCCGAGATAGCTTTCCTTAGTGCCTAGTCTCACATGGGTAGGACCAGATGACGCCAAAAGGCGCACAATTCAAAAACAATGCACCATCAGAGTATGAGAGCTCGGGGTAAGCATTTACACCATTGGAACCTCATTTGCCAGTAAAAAATATGATAATTGTTTTTTTACCCTTCTATCTGGCAACAAAACTGACACCTTTTTTTTTACAAGAAGTCATGTTTGCAAGAACCACAATACCTGTTTACATTATGGCTGCAGGTAAAAACATGTTTTTTGTTTGCACTATGGCAAACAAAAAACATGTTTGCATTATGGCAAACAAATAACATGTTTTGTTTTTGCATTATGGATGCAGGTATTGTGGTCTATGCAAACATGACTCCTTGTAAAAAACAAGGTGTCAGTTTTGTTGCCAGATAGAAAGGTAAAAAAACATTATCATATTTTTTACTGGCAAATGAGGTTCCAATGGTGAGTCTGATCTAGTTAGAGAGCCAGTTACATTGGACGTGTTGTCCGAGTCAACTCAGGGTAAATATATACTTGCAGTTCGAGAGTATTCATTGTTTGCTCTCCGGATTCATTTTGAAATCTTTCCCAATGAGGCTCGAACACCACTGCAAACATTTTGTTCAAGAGAGCGAGCGGACTGGCCGTGTGAAATTGCCATTTCCCCCTTGCAGTGGGGAGAGGGTGCCTTTCAGATTTGATTATCGTGCGCTGCTGGACTTGCTCTTCAAAGTACGTGTTCTCCTGGGACATTAGTCAATGCTGATGATGGCCTGCTGGCCCAAAGCGAGGTTGGAATATTATCTTGCAGTTGTCATTTCCCGTGCACAATTGGCACTCTTGTACTTGGGTTGCCGTACAACGGCAGGCAGGGTGGCAGCCGTCGCCGTTGCTCAAATCCCAATTTATTTGAAGCGTAAATTAATAATAATGATTTTTTAATAACAACACTTTTTTTTGCATTATGACTGCAGGTATTGTGGTCTATGCAAACATGACTCCTTGTAAAAAGGTGTCAGTTTTGTTGCCAGATAGAAGGGTAAAAAACCAATTATAACACTTTACCAATTTGGTACAGATGAATATTTTTCTGAGCGAGTATGGGCAATGTTCCGATGTGAATTGACCAAATTAGGTGTTTTGTGAGTACTCTTTTTTTAACTCGTTAAAATTTGGACCGTGACTGCTGTGCACATGGCCAAACCACTTCATTGAATAACGTCCACGGTGATGATTGACATCCATGGTGAAGCAGGTGGTGCGCATGTACGGTTAATACATTAACCAGGGCGGCTGCTGGGCTTGAACCGCAAGCCCCGTGTGGCAATCGGGCAAACTGGACACCGCTTGGTCACGGATCGGTGGTGAGACATTAATGAGGCAGTTGTAGCGGCCAGTGTTTGACGTTTCTTTTGACGATTCTCACACTGCTTCTCCAATTTGGTATTTCATACACTTTTCGTGAAGCAAATTCTTCTCGATTTAATTTCATTTTAACGTATTTCTATTTAAGTGCGTACAATGTACAATTTGTTAGTGAGAGATTAATCGGTATCACCCGCCCACTTGTTTTACCTCCTTTTTTTGCCATTCGTCATTAATAAGAACATTTTAAATTATACTTATAAAAACGACTGGTGCTCATGATTTGATTGTCCAGCCAGTCTTCCTAGGAGTTATTGGCTCATGTTTGACACTGTTCGGACAGCCATAGTCCTTGCAGATAAAAATGAGTTTTGAATACCAATATACAAGCGTGACAAATGAGTAGCTTCCCCACAGAGGGGCATTAGCAACCAACTATATCACAATATACAACATATTATGCTGAGATTAATGAATACAGGATTGTGGTGTCCTCAAACCAGCTGTGGCTGTGTTAAAAGCCAAGTAAAAGTGCGTATCTCAGGTAAAACGAGGAATGGGGGTAACATTTTTTTGGTCTGCGAATGTTTTGCAAGGCGAGCAAATTTTTTAAATAAATATTAATTTGATAAACGAGCGAGGTCTTGCAATACGAGTAGTACGTATACGCTTTGTCTGCCGAGCGTCACGTGATCACAACTGATATACGAGTGCTTTGATATACGAGTGCTTTGGATTACAAACACGTTTCCGGAACGAATAATGCTCGCAATCCAAGGTTTTACTGTATATACCGGGATTTGAACTCTTGAGTCGCGCATGGTGACCACAACGCCACCCAAGCCAGAGGTGGCTTCCACACACCTCCGATTAGTACAGTTGGCTATGTACGGTGTGAAAGAAGTTCAGCGTACGTACGTGCGTGCACGCGGCTACGCGACGTCAGTCACGGTGAACGCGAATCGCGGGCGTGCGTTGAACGGAATGATTAAGAGCGAGCGACCGAAAGTCTGTTGGCGGGCGCTTCGTACGTGCAAACCAATTTCCAGGAACGCAAGGCACCAAAAGGAATGGGATTCAACCTTTTGAACTCGTACATCCTGGGGAAATGGTGATTGTTTCAGAAGGAAATGCACTCGGTAAACACTTTGCCATGCAAGGTCAGTGCGGCATCTGTTGTGTTTGCCGTGACACAGTGGCCCACGGGGCTTTGTGCGGCTGTACCACGTGGTTCTTTGCACTCTCTGGTACGCATTTTAATGGCGTCAAAAAACATCGTTCCTCCCCTGCCAACCGAACGATATGAGATGTTTGGATAAAGCCAATTCTTCTAAGGTAAAATATTCACAGTCTGAGTCTCAGTGCACCGTTTGTTTAGTAGCTTATCTTACTTGCTAACGGATCTGTACAAGAGTATAATTTTGATTATAATTCGTCATGCAATGTGTACTTTTTTCTTTAAGAAAAAATGAAAAGCCATGCAAAGTGTTTCTCTGTGACAGCACAGGGCAGCGCCAAATCATCTCCATTGATGATCAACACCCAGTCGAGGCAATTCCCATGATGGGCGGCCCGTCAACACACGCGATCTGCCGGTTGACTAACTGGTGTACCCCCCCCCCCCCATCGTCTCAAGTGTCATGCCGAGAGATGGAACTCACGACCTGGGCAGCACGCCCTTAATATAGCACGGCGCAGCTTAGGGGCAGTCCATAAATGACGTCACGCATCTGGTGCGGGGGGGGGGGTCAGACATTTGTGACGATGTGTGACGACGGGGGGGGGGGGGGGGTGGTTGAGAAATGTGAGGTCACATTAAAATGCGCAACTTTAAATAAATATAGACAACACATTCAACTTAATTAAATAGACGTTTTAATAAATGTTTTCTTCTACAACATCAGAGTGCAGCGCCACATTAAATACGCACTACAATGACAATAGTTTAAAGCGATTTGAAGCATATTTTATTTGGGGGGGGGGGGGGGGGCAGAGCTTTGTGACGTCATATTTGAGGGGGGGTCTGACTTTTTGTAACGCCGCGTGACTAGGGAGGGGGGGGGGAGGTCAAAAATCTTCCAAAATCGCGTGACGTCATTTATGGACGGTCCCTTATGCCGGTAAAACTAATCATAATAATAATTGACAGCCCTTTGGCAATCCAATAATGGATGAAAGCCTTCACTCAGCATTGTGCTGAAGGGCACCCATTGACCACACTGCACTACACTGGCCAATGCAGTTTTGTGAAGGTTCGGCTCGGGACCGGTTCAGATATTAGAGGCCCACTGATGGTAGCCAAAGCCAGGAGTCGAACTCTGGTGAACCTTTGCGCCACCACTTCCATCCCGTGTGTATATGTGTGTGTGTGTCACTTTGGGTTCACAGTAATTCGGGGTTAGATCTGGGTGAGGCAGAGCATTTTCTTCGTATAACTGACTCCATTGTTTTCAGTGATGGTCGTTCAGGAGCCAGTAACGGCGATTGGAGAATAAAGTTCATTGGGGCGCCGCGGTGGCGAGATGTTAGTCACCTTGGTCTGCAGGAGGTCGTGGGTTCGACCGCGACCTCGACGTCTGTATATTTGGAGATTGCATGCTTTTCTCGTGGTCGCGGGAATTTTTCTCCGGGTCCTCCGCTATTTCTCTCCACATTTAAAAAAACGCGCATTTAGAGTATTTGGCTGCTATCCACTTCGTTACGATAAGCCACCGCATTGGGTAAACCATTTGTGGCCAGGTCGCTTCTAAAAATAGCTATGTAGCTCAGTGGGCCTTACCTGGTAAAAATAATAATAGTAAAATAGTGGGTACGTCACGTGAAATCATTGAACCAAAGCCTGACATGAAAGATTGTCAATCAGGCAGTGCGGCAATATACTTGTTTCTTTTTTTGCGTTCCATTCGGTATAGAATGAGCATCCTCTGTCACGAGCTGTCCACGCGTGCGAGGCCCATTGCGGCATTGATCGCTCGCGTCCCTCTCGACGCGGATGAGCGTCGAGAGGGACGGTGGTGATCTTAGCCTGGACGAGAAATATTTTCGATGTCTATGGGACCTTTTTGTTGACGGCATCAAGATGAGAAACAGAGACGTTGTCTTTCTGTGTGTTTATGTTGTGTGTGTGTCTCTCTCTGTTTGTCTCTGTGTGAGTCTCTCTCTGCTTGTGTGTGTCTATCTGTGTGTCTCCGTGTCTGTGTTTTGTCTTTCTCTCAAATGTAGCAATCTTTGGAAGAACGTAATCAACCAGGTGGGGTGTTGACTGTTGTGTTGGCCGACTTTCTGTGTTGTATTGCATTATATTTCCCACTTTACTATGTTTGTTTTCTCATTCATTTGTTCCTGATGATGGTTGCTTGTGTTGCAATCGAAACGTCGTATTTTATTATTATTTAATTTAATTTCTTTCTACGTGACTTTATCGAAAGAACCGAAGAGTAATTCATGCAGTCACGAAAGCTTCGAATCTAGTTTGAAAAATACAGTGTTAATGCTTTGAAGTTTGCATCGCCCTTTTCGCCTTTTGGCATTTTTTGTAATCTAGCACCAGCGGGACAAATCCATAAAAGAGACTGTCTCTGGTGTAGGCCAATTAGTTTCAAGGACAATGCAGGCATTACCAACACGAATCTGTTTGCCTGTTTTACCACAATTATTTGTGGTTAATGCAGACTTGATGCCTTGTAAGAGGTGTCTCTTTGGTGTTTAAACATGTTAACACCTCTTGTATTAGACTCTTTGGTTCTTTCGGTAAAGTCACGTAGAAACAAAATAAATTAAATAATAGAGTACGACGTTTCGATTGCAACACAAGCAACCGTCATCAGGTAGAACTACATTTGAGAGAGAGACAAAACACAGACACGGAGACACACAGACAGACACACAAGCAGAGACAACACACACAGAGACACACAGAGAGAGACACAACATAGACACACGGAAACCCAAAGCCTCTGTGTCGCGGCCTATGGGGCCGTCCATAAATGACGTCACGCACCTGGGGGGGGGGGTCAGACATTTGTGACGATGTGTGACGAGGGGGGGGGGGGGTTTGAGAAATGTGACGTCACATCAAAATGCACAACTTTAAATAAATATAGACAACACCTTCTACTTAATTAAATAGACTTTATAATAAATGTTTTCTCCTACAACATCAGAGTGCAGCGCCACATTAAATACGCACTACAATGACAATAGTTTAAAGCGATTTGAAGCATGTTTTTATTTTGGGGGGGGGGGGGCAGAGCTTTGTGACGTCATATTTGAGGGGGGGTCTGACTTTTTGTGACGCCGTGTGACGAGGGGGGGGGGGAATCGTCCAAAATCGCGTGACGTCATTTATGGACGGCCCCTTAAATAGAGAGAGAGGGGGGGGCAGAGAGAGAGGTGGGTCTGCTGGAGCAGAGAAATTAGCATGTCAATGAGAGAGATTTGTGGAAATCCTCTCTATTTAAGGCCATGACACAGAGGTATTGGGTCTCTGTGTGTCTATGTTGTGTCTCTCTCTCGGTGTGTCTCTGTGTTGTCTCTCTCTGCTTGTGCGTCTGTCTGTGTGTCTATGTTGTGTCTCTGTGTTGTCTCTCTCTGTGTGTCTCTGTGATGTCTCTCTCCGCTTGTGTGTCTGTCTGCGTGTCTCCGTGTCTGTGTTTTGTCTCTCTCTCAAATTGAGTTCTACCTGATGACGGTTGCTTGTGTTGCAATCGAAACGTCGCATTCTATTATTACATTTATCTTCTTTCTACGTGACTTTACCTTAAGAACCAAAGAGTCATTCCTGCAGTCACGAAAGCTTCAAACCAAAGCTCTTGTATTATTCCCAGAAAGGGTTACGCTTTTTATATTTCCATAATCTACGAGATATTTGAGTCCTCCTAATAGGCTCTGTTTTTTTTTCGTACATTTGTATTTTTTTGTTCTGATCGATTCACAACATTGGTGTCCTTTTTTTACTTTTGCGGTTTTGGCGACACAAGGTCACACAAGTGGTCTCTTGAGTTGTCACTTCAACGCAGTCACCCATTATCTCACACCACCATTCACCTACTCACCCACCATCTCGTTCACTCGCTCGCTCTTGCCAATGATACTCTATCCTGGTCTACTGATTTCTCACCTGGTTAAACAAAATACACTTGACACTTGAACTACTACAGCATAGGTGTTCGCAGTTGCGCCGTACAGCACGCTCTCCCGACGTTTCACTGCCCTCGCTGGAGCCTTCTTTATGCCGAAAGGCACGCCGGGCAGCACGGAAACACACCAGAGAGCTTTATCACAATCGACAGTTGAGCAAAGCATATCGCTGACTTTGGGCACAAATTACAAAACACTTTCTTAACATGAAAAACGAGAGCAGCAGATTTCGACGATTGTGAAGCAGCCTGAACAGAGATTTCTTTTAATGCGAAGACAAGTTGGAACAGCGGCTCCGATTAAATAGCTGAACCGAAAGACTTTGCAAAGTAATTTCACAAAGCGTTTGTTAATCGCGTCATTTTGTCGTTAAATATTTTTTATGCTTTTGATTTATTACAAGATTCAAAAGTATTTGGTAGACGGTGCCGATATTTGTCGAGAGCTAAATCCAATAAGGTCTGGAACAGCTTCCATTGGTCCTGGAAGAGAGAGAACATGCAAACTGCAAATATACAGGCGTCAGCATCGGGATCGAACTCACAACCTCTTGCGTAACATCTCACTATCATTGTAATTAAATATGAACGCATGAAAAAGTTCAGCTTTTGCTGTTCAAGGTGTCTGCAATGTCTTTCTAGAATGAGTAGAGTCTAATTTCCTTATTTTTAAGGCAATGCCACCTACGTGACATTACCGAAAGAACCAAAGAGTATGTATGGATCCTTGCGGTCACGAACACTTCAAATCTAGAATTGACGTAACAGTGACAATTTGTTTTCAGCCTTTTGTCAATCCACTGCTGGATGAAAGGCCTCCCTAGGCTATTTATGTATGCTTAACTTCTTTCGCACTGTACGTAGCCAACCAAGGACAACAAGCTAAACGCAGAAAGCAGTTCTAAAGAAACCATGTTGGTTGTGAGGGTTGTTTGACCATACTTCACCACACTGGTAAGTGTGGGTTGTTGAAGGATGGGGGTGGGGGTCCCAGGACTTCATTGCTGCCCACCAATGTTAGCCTTGGCTGGGAATCAAACTCAGGTTGCTGGATTAAATGCGCAGTGCGTTAACCACCGTAACTTGTATACAGCACATATATAGCGGATGACATTTTTTTTAAACGTGTTTAAGGATTAGACTTTGATACTGGATGCAAACCTTAACCATCTTTGTATTTGTGAACGAATCTTGCATTTGTCTCAATGGACAATCCTCCTAGTTTTAGCCGCTTGCAACCCAGTACGTGGCTACTAAAGGTCTGAATTCGTGGGTGTGAATTCAACTGGCCAGCAATGGATTTGGATCTGGCTCCGCGCAATTATTGTAACTGAGAAAGAAGACACGGTTTTTATATTCGGATGGCAAAATCATATTCATGAAGTACGTGAGACTTTTGTGAAAGAGACGTATATCACATGCTTGTGACACCCCAGGGGGATGTGAGTGTGAAATGTTTTTTGTATTAGTTCTGGGCGTCAGGATGACTTTGAAAAACACTCATAAATCGATGAACACTGAATGTGAAAAAATTCCCCCCCCACCTCCCCCACCGTCTTTCTTCCTTGCATTGTGTTGACCTTAATTTAATAAGTAAGTGCATCACCATGCCTGTCATCGAATTCGATTTTATTCACAACATTCCATCCTCTCGTGCATTTACCTATTCATTAAAGCACCTTCAATGCCCGCGCCATTAAGCTGCATACAAATTGGATGTTTAACGATGATGCATTTTTTTTGTTTAGCCGCCCATCTTTACATATTTATAGCCGGTGTTTAATTTGGCAGCGACGCCTCTCCACCTGCAATCGGCGGGAAATAATAGTCATGGGATCTCTAACCTCGGCCGAGAGAAGGAAAATAGCACAGTTTTTGAATCCTTTGCCGCAAACGCATAATCCAAGGAGGTCATATAAAGGGGAAACCACGATGGAATTATGCAAGCAAAAGACAGCGCTTTGAATTTTTTTTGTTATTTTGCTCGCTGTGCGCTCGGGGCCGTCTGAAAGCACAGGTCCCACTCCCTTTTGAGCCCGTGGTGTTTGCGAGCGATTGATGTTGAATTGTTATGAAGGGGGGAAAACACCAGAGATGTTTTCTTTTTCTTGCTGCTTGATTATTGATCCAAAGCCACAGTTAAAATTATTCTCTCTCCCAAATTAGTCCCACACACACACACGCACGAAACGCAGGTGCCGGTACAGCCTTTTATTTATCGGGTCTACCAATTCTTCGTTAATTATGGAGGTACACGGGACAGTGGTTAAAAACAAATCAACTAACTGTTGTTGGTCATTAATGGCCGGTAGACAATGGTTGATAGCGTCTGTCGAAAACAACACAAAACAGAATGTATTACGCGTGCACAGCCACTTAAAACATCGCGGCAGAATAGCTGAAAACAGTGCAGCTGCGGGTGATGGCTTGTAAAGATTTATGCCTCTGGAAAACGGATTAAGAACTGAAATTGCTTAATAATTATAACGAATGGTTTGTTTTTCAACATCGATCGTGCCAGTGTTCGTGATGAATGCCGGCACTGGGATGCATAAAGAGCAGAGCAGCATGCGGTAAATAAACCCACAAACAAGGAAAGTGCAACCAACGTGATTGGCACGTGGATGCAAAAACATTTAAATTGCACTTCTGCATGGAAAGCACGTGTTATTTTCTTTTCACCAAAATCACCCGGAATGCGCCAGGTCCCAGAAGGTGAGCGGGACGGTGTCTGGGAAGTGCTTGCTTGTAAGAGCGGCCACCGTGAACTAAAACAAGTTGTTCTAAGGATGTAGAGGGCAGTGCAGAAGAAAAACAAATCAATTGTTGCACTGCACGGTAAGTCCTCGCCTAACACGTGTTCACACAACGTGTTTTCGCTATAACGCGTTTTTTCCATTCGGAACGCTTTTCACACAATGCGGAACGTGCACTCCGTTATAGTGCGGATCGTGCCCCGTCATAACGTGAAACGTGCCCCGCTATAACGCGGTTCACGAGCAGTCGACGACGATCTATTATCTTCAGCTGCGCGGTGCAGTGATACAGTATGCGGAATGATACAGTCACGCGGCAGCGTACCCTCAGTTATTAGTCCCGCCATCTCACTGTGCAGAGTGCATAGCAGTACATCGCATCTCGCCAAACTTCATCGTTGTATCATTTATGGGGACATTGTTTTCACTCGACGCATTTTTCGCTTAAGGCAACACTTTTCAGGAACGCATCTACCGCGTTCATCAAGGACTCTTTTTTACTTCTACGCTTACATGTCTAGGCTCCGAGAAATCACGAATCAACTGTGACCTGTGTGGTGAAAGTACGACGGAAACTTACTCTGATGCCCTTGAGGGGATTGACAAATGGCGGCACAATTCCTGTACATGTTGACACGTGGGTTATATATACACATTGAGAGGACACGAGCACACACCTTTGGATTGGGTTATGAGAAACTGCCATAGGAATGTGGAATGTCCACCACTTATGGCACATATTGTAGATGACCAGTGCATTTTTTCTTCTTCTGCGTTCTTTCGGTAAAGTCACGTAGAAGGAAAATAATAAAAAAAAACAATAAAATCATTCTCACGACGTTTCGGCCACAACGCAAGCAGCCGTCTTCAGGTGACTTTACCGAAAGAACCAAGAAGATGAATCCCTGCAGTCACGAAAGCTTTAAATCGAGACCAGTGCATTGTTCATCATCTTCCAGATCTTCTACGGACTCGCTCCTGCCTACCTCTCCCCCTCTCATCTTCTTGTATTCCCCTCCATGTGCTCTCTGTTTCCAGCAACCAACGCCTTTTGTTGAAGGGCCGGGTCGATGTTTTGTCAGTCGTAGTGAGTCGCTCATTCTTCCCTGCTGCCCCAATCGCCTGCAGCTGTCTCCCTTCAGCCATCTGCGATGTTGACTCTGTGCCCCCATTCCAAGTCCAGGCGCAAGTCCCAAATGTGTTTTGTTTCGCCCTCAACGTGTCTCTCTTCGTCTACAAAAGAAATACGAACACCCCTTTTGTACGGCATCTTGAGACGCGGTTGCATTTATAAGCGTTGTGCTGCTCCAGTCCTCTCTGAGCGCGGAGACATGGAGACGCCGTGACTCCGTACTGAAGTTAACAATCGAGCGGCACTCCTCGTCACCGGCGAGCAGTCCTTGCCACGAAGCAGAGGTCGCAACCGGGTACCCGATACCCGTACCCTACCCGATACCCGGCTACCCGTACCCGGCCGGGTACGGGTACCCGTTTGCGACCCTGGTGCGGCCGGGTACGGGTAGGCCGTGAGTCACTGGTGAGTCACCGTTTGTCACTCATTTCCCAACGTCTTGTCCCTTCTCACAATTCAAGTTCCTAGAATCAACCCACCCGCGCCTGCAACATGGCTTCATCCCAGAGGTCGCAATCAGGTACCCGATACCCGTACCCTACCCGTACCCGGCCGGGTACGGGTACCCGTTTGCGACCCTGGTGTGGCCGGGTACGGGTACAGGTAAGGAATCAAAACCCGTTTGCGACCTCTGCCACGAAGTAACTCGCATTTTATTTATCCTCGAGGGATGATGGGCTTTGTTGACCCCCCCACCCACCCACACACACTGAGATTTCAACTGACGAATTTACGATTGCGAGTCGAGCCAGTCTGGCCCGCAACACACATAGCCGGATGGATTTCATTATAAACCCCCGGCAGGTCTTATCGGCTGTAAGACGTGAACTGACAACGTGGGCAAGTGGTCAGCCTTTGGAGAGACGGGCCTATGGGAATGGAAAACGGTAACAGATAAAGATGCGTTCTATTTAAATACTTAAGTTTACTTTTTTACCACTCGAAGTCACGCAACGTGTACAACTTGAAGTCAGCTGCTGAATGTATAACATAAAGTTTAGTTTTTAATCTTAGTTTTTTTGTTTCCAATATTTCAATGCAGTTTATTTAGGCGCGGATATTACCATACAAAAATGTATGTATTTTAATGTCGTTTGTTGCAAAGTAATCATTGGATGAATAATATTTTCCCGCGTTGGTGAATTACAGTTGTTTTTCTTTATGTAAAGAGCAACAGTCAAAATGTTATCACCGTAAAATGATGCAGACAAAGAGAAGTCCATCTTCTTGGTTCTTTCGGTAAAGTCACGTAGAAGGGAAATAATAAAATAATAAAAATAAATCATAATAAAATAATTCTCACGACGTTTCGGCCACAACGCAAGCAGCCGTCCTCAGGTGAAGAACAGGTCTGTCGGAAAGACAGCGTATGAATCCCTGCAGTCACGAATGCTTTAAATCGAAAAAAAATAGAAGTCCAGTTTACCAATAATTTGAATGAAGATGTAGGGTGAAGAATTTTGACCGTACTGTATTACTCGGTTTGTTTACGAATGACGTGTAGATATTAAAACGCATTTGCACACATCTGCATATACATATAGACAAAATTCACATGATGGAGAAAAAATGATGTCTAGGCGTTTTCAGGGTTGGGCCTTTAAAGAAAGATTTTTCTCACTATCTTTTTATTCTCACATTTCTCCTCGCAGTAAATTGACCTCTTTAATGTCCTTATTTTAATTTAACACCTCTTTGTTGAAAAAAGTTTGACGTTGAGGGGCAAAGCGAGGTCTTCACCTCTTTAATCCTCCAATTAAATGACAATTTCCATTTTAATACCTGCTGAGTGTGATAAAATGAGAATATTTCAAAACCTAACGTTCATGGAGGAATTTATATTTTATATATATATGGTCCAGAGCTCTCCGAAATATATATTCTAATGTTAAATGAGAATCTTTCCAGCAGTAACTATTGCAAAACTGCAATTTAAACTTTTAAGGACAGCACATTTTTTTAGATTTAGATTAATGGTTTCTCACGGATTTACGGTTTTAAAACCAGCGGCGTGTTGTGAAGATCTATGAGTGTTAGGCTGGCTGCATGTATCCATGCAAAACAAATACATGATTTAATGACTTAAAATTTCTACTTGTTTTATTATCAAAAATGAAAATTTTAGGAGCTATCTCAGCACAAATGTGGTAATAAAATTTGGTTTCATTTTAATTGTGTGTAAATTATGATCTGTTGTAGAGTGATCCCAACCAGTTGAGCAAGACTTTCATCGCAAAATAAAGTACAACAAATATTTGTTTTACTTAGATTTATTAAACATTGTCCACACTGGGTAGCATTTTTCAACAAACCTCAGAGGAGCTGTTCGAGTGGTCATGTTCAATCATCATAAACAGTTCCAAAATATCAACTCTTTAAATGAATGGGCAAGAACCAGGCGCACTCGTCAACATAAATCAAATAAAAAGTGCAGTTAAATAAAACAAAAACAGAAGCGGCAAAAGCAGAGCTGCCAGTTACGTGTGCGCGGGATGACGGATGTAAAATATAAAACGCGCCCGTCCACGGCAATTTTTTTCACAGCAGATGATTTTCCCGCAGAGAATCCAGTAACCAACTTTCAATGTCCTTGCCTCTGTGCTCAAAGGGTTATATTAAAAGGGCTTTTTTAT
Organism: Lampetra planeri; assembly: GCF_965212315.1. Classification (NCBI taxonomy): domain Eukaryota; kingdom Metazoa; phylum Chordata; class Hyperoartia; order Petromyzontiformes; family Petromyzontidae; genus Lampetra; species Lampetra planeri. The sequence continues at coordinate 6,862,224 of NC_136122.1, read as the reverse complement.
ATAGCTCTTAAATCTGTCACTCTTCAAACTGTTTGGGGTAAATAGACAGAAGAACCACGGCACTTAAAAAAAAGAGAAGGTGGCCTGAGATTTGGAGTGGTATTTGAGCATCTTCATGAACCCGAGCTATGAGACAAGGGCCGCCCAAGTTACACAGTCACCATAGAAATTCTTGATTTGTGCTTGCCGTTGTACGGTCGGGAGGGGGGGGGCGTGCTTATTTGTTATGGCGTTGAAAGACGTTTTGTTGTTTTTTTGGGGTTCACTCAGTTGTGTAAAGTCTACAAAAGCATTGAATGGTCCGATGGATTTCAGGGAGTTGCTTCGTAAAACATCAGACAATCAAAACCTTGACACTGCACCAGTCGACGGAGTGCATTCTGGTGACCGTCTTTGGGCTCTGGTGGCGTGTTGAGCTGAAAAATTGCGTCCAAAAAGAAATAGAGGCGTTAAAATCAGAACTCTCAAAATAATTTGACCTTTCGAATTGTTAGTATTTTTCTGTTTCATGAATACTGAGTGCTTCGTAATGAAAATCAATTGGTTAAGGAACCATTAACCTTTACTTGAAAAATCTGTAGATTAACATACAGCTAATGGAGTGTATTTTTCCGATAAAGATGGACAAAAAAATTGGGTTTAAAATTCAAAGTGACAGTTCTGCCTTGGGGAAAATTATAAATATGCGCACACACACAAAAGATGATAATCCCTAATTTCGCCTTAAAGGCTGCACGTGTAAATGGTGTTAGCAAAGCACCTCGTAATAAAGACAGGATAGCATTAGAAGCTGACCACCTTTGTCTCGCCAGCACTGGTGTTTGCACAGCACACCAGGGGCTCGATTCATGTAAGGTACATGGTAGGGTTTTCCAGCGGTTCAGATTGTCCACTGCCAGCATATTTTCCACCAGGGATTTCCGTTGGTGTTTGCGAGCTCTGTCAAGCCTGCAAGGCAGAGGTCGCGACCGGGTACCCGATACCCGTACCCTACCCGATACCCGGCTACCCGTACCCGGCCGGGTACGGCTAGCCGTTTGCAACCCCTGGTGCGGCCGGGTACGGGTACGGGTAGGCCGTGAGTCACTGGTGAGTAACCGTTTGTCACTCATTTCGGGTAGGGTACGGGTACGGGTAGGGAACGGGTACCCATTTGCGACCCTGGTGCGGCCGGGTACGGGTACGGGTAAGGAATCAAAACCTGTTTGCGACCTCTGCTGCAAGGATGGGTGGGACATGCGTCCACTCCCATGCGTCCTCCCTTCCAGCCAGCCAGCAACACTTTTTTCTCTTGTGGTATTACAGGATGAAATCAGTTTAACACGTAGGCTTTCGCTACCAAACATTATCCACAATAGAGGTATTTCGGTTATGTCGCGTCAATATAAATGTGCTGTTAAACCCGCCACCACCGGACACAGCCAATTAGTAAGATTTGTCACGTAATATGCATACATTATATGCGTACATTAACCCCCCCCCCTGGCCTTCGCACCTGATTGACTCACAAATGACGACGTCACACTTATTCCTCTACTTAAGACCGAAACGGGAAGATTTCTCCACAAATCCGGCTTTCGCCTGATGATGCTAGATGTGATTACTGGCGAAACGTCGTACTCGAGTTGTAAACGTTGTGGGTTTACTCTCCAACACACAACCGGTGTGCTGTACTAGTAACGGACTGGCATATTTTTTTACGTGATAAACCTTACCAATTGGCTGTGTTGGGTGGTGGTGGGTTTAACGACACATTTATATTAACGTGATCTAACCTAAATACCTTTATTTTGGTTATTATGATAGCATATCCCGCGTATTTGCACGTAATCCATGGCCAGGGTAGAGGGGGAGTGCGGGGATGGTGCAGGCGTGATATCAGCACGAAGTCGGCTCAACACTGAGATGCGGATGGCATCACCATTGCACATGTGCACTGGGCCGGGTGCCAGCCAGGAACATAGGCAGGAATCCAGCCTGCAATTTTTTTTTTCTGATTATAGTATGAAGTATGATGACTATAATGTATGTATGTTTAACTTCTTTCACGGTACGCAGCCAACCGTGATCATTGGAGGTGCGGGATGAAAATTATAATTATTATAATTCTTCTTCTTGGTTTTTTCGGTAAAGTCACGTAGAAGGGAAGTAATAAAATAATAAAAATAAAACATAATACAATAATTCTCACGACGTTTCGGCCACAACGCAAGCAGCCGTCCACATTGCGTTGTGGCCGAAACGTCGTGAGAATTGTATTTTATTATGTTTTATTTTTTAATATTTTATTATTTCCCTTCTACGTGACTTTTCCGAAAGAACCAAGAAGATGAATCCCTGCAGTCACGAAAGCTTTAAATCTAAATTTATTATAATTCTTGTTACTGATGAAAATTGTAATTGTCAATCGTGACTCTGACCACCACTACCCACCAAAGAACAAAGCACGACTGACTGATGGGACACACTTACAGAGTCTGATCGAAGATGTGTGTGTTATTGGAGACATCCGTGCACTTGGCAAGACCAACAATACTAACGATGTGTATTAAGAGATTAATTCAGTTCACTGATTGGCTGACCATACACTACTGGGAGAGGTGGGATGCAATTGCACACCCCTCACTCACATCAACATTTAACGACATCGAGTGGACTGCTTTGAGTCTGATTTAGTCAGCTCGACTAAGAAAATGACGAAGTGAAATGCACAGACCAAGGCCATGACTAATGTCCACAGGTTGTTGTCGACGAGACCCAAGACCGTGGCGAACTTCAAACACGCCGACTGACTCCCATCCCATGCGCTCGCCAATTATGACCGTTTTGCTGGTGGTAACTCCATGTGGATCGGTTACACGTGGGTGTTCATGTGAGTCTGAGCCAAGCTAGCCGAAGCCCAACATGGGTTCAGTTCGTGCTTGCCACCGATGCTGTTGCGAGCACGTCAGCGAATCGAGCCCAGGTCGCGAGGATATTCGTGGACTTCGTTGGCCACAGTCCCAACTGCTCCTTCCGACACAGAGACAAAGATGAACGTCGAGCCCTGAGCGTAGTGCTGAGAGGCAAGTGCTGTTGGCGAGCACCGAGTGAAGCAGGCGCTGCACACGAGTGGCATCACGTGGCCAGCAGCACAGCCGATCGCTTTTCACCTCGGTGCTGATGTTTACATACTGCATTCCGGTACTCATGTGAGGCTCAGTCAAGTTCAAGTTCATTTATTAGGTATAGGCCCTGTGAGCCATTCGGCTCTTGAATCGGGTGCAACCACAGCAAACAAAAAACAAAAACATGAACAAAAAACATCTTAAAGTAAATATGTGACTGAGTGCAAACAGAAAATCCAAGAAAAGACAGTAAAATATTGCAGAAAAAGCACCGTACACAAAAATGTGCAAAAATCCCAGTGGGATGCAAGTCAAACAACAACAACCACAAGACAACTTAGATTAAGGCCATCAGTCTAACTCTGTACTACAACAAACAAACATGGCCAAACCAAAAAACGTATCAAAAATCACCAAAATAAAGCCATAAAAGCAATGAAGCAGTGGTCATAGGAACTGTGACCGAATTTTCACAATAAACGACGTAAACAACATGTACTACCAAACTCTGCAGCCATAGCTGGCTGCATGAGTCACTCGACCAAGAAGAGGGCAAGCACCGGTTCATATATCACTTGTCGCTGGCACGTACACATACAAGGATGGGAACTGTCGCGAATGAAGCACAACCCCAGTTATGGCGTATCAATCAGTTATGCCGTTGTCAATGTCCAGAATTAACCACCACCCCTACATTTCTTCATTTCCCCACAGGTTTTTTTTTTTACTCCGGTGATTGTACCACCGCTTCACTTTCTCGAGACTTGTCCAGCCTCGTAGAGTCATTCCATCTGAATTAATACACTAAGTGTGGTGTCGGCTGTAATCCATCAAAGAGCTTTCCCGTTTGATGCATGGCCTTGTCGGTTCAATTTAAAGACATTATTAATAATAAAATATAACTGAGAGGAATCTTTTTTTTATTCTGTCTGCCATGCACATTGTGTCAATATCTGCTCCGTCTGACTCTCGATATGAGCAGTGGATTAAATATTTTCGTAACTTTTTGAATATTTTTCTCGGGTTTGAAGGCATTGGATCGTCAATTGAATGTGATTGTTTTCCTATGCTGTGACGTCATGCATAGTTCACTTCATGTATCCATGCAAGAATCAGTCAAGTCGTCAACTACCTTCAACTGTTCGGTGGACATTTATAGAGTTCAGGGAGCGTGTTTCAGGTTCAAGACCACCCCACCAAGCACATCGAGATATGGCTTCAGAGACGACAAGAACATTTAGTTTTTTGCTCATTTTTGAGTCCGCCTTTTTCTCCCGTGAACAAGTTTTACGTGTGAATGCTGGTCATGCTGGCAACGGTATCTTTAAATAAAACATGAGCACACGGACAGCGGGCTCGTTGCTTAGTCACGAGCGAGTAGTTGAGTAGATGTCACAATATAGTGCAGTACAATTCCTCGTGTCTCTAACAAAGTGAAAGATACCTGAAATTGTCACGTATTGCATCGAGATACATAGACCAGCAACTGCCCCAACGCATTTGCGTGGGCTCCACACTCAGGGTGGGGCGAGGTGTGACGTCAGCACACAGGAAACCTGTTGGCCGCAGTGGCATGCGGGTGACGTCATCACGCAGATGGGGGAAATTTTTGTTAATTGGGAAAGGCAACAATTTTACGAACGTCATCGGCAAAAGGAGAATTTTTTGTGTTGTTCGGTGCATGTTTTCCTCCTACGTACCATTTGGGAGATACAGACCATGATGGATGGTCACTTTAAAATGTTATATATCTAGATGGTAAGGTGTGTCTGCAGATGACTATGCAGCAAGTTGGCTGCTGACTGTCCTCTCTTTAAGGTTTTTATTTATTGCATCTCTTCGAATGGATGGATTTTCTCCAACTATTCCAGTTTCCTCCCTCATGTAGTAATATGGGCATTTAAAATGAGAATTGGTCAAGCAGCCCAGGCAAGGGATACGCTTGAAACGGAGTCTTCAAACTCAGTCAATGTTTTGCTCGTATTATTCTTTTTTTTTACCGGCACAATACTTAGAGGATGTGGCACACGAATAGGGAATTCTCAAGTTCAAATCCTGTTCAGAGATTAATTGAGCCACTCATCATCCCTCGAGGGCTGATACATTGCCTGTCACTTTGTGCAAACGTGAACAGTGGTTGTCTTATGGGTGAATGAAGTCCTGCCATTGTAATGTAGAATTTCGACCACCAGCGTTCACGGCTATAATGAGGCAATAACAAAATTCCCCACGCTCCTTAGATTGGGAAACCACGTGGCATTTTAAAATGTTTTCGTGTTCAAAGATAAGTTAATATTTAGGCTATTGCCTTTTGAAAACGTTACATAAGTAAACTGCATCTCATGCTCTTTTAATCAAATGTGGTAATTTGTTCATACAATATGGTGTTTTTTTTTTGTTGACGATTGACTTCAAGCCCAAATCTCCATAGGGTTAGATCCGAAGCTAGAATCATTAATGCGTATTAATGTCTCCCTCCTTGTACGGAAAAGTTGACTGCCATCTAAAAAAAACTGCTTTTCAGATTAAAATTGCATTCGTGTCTGTGGTTAATTGGCAGCATTTTAAACGATGATTACAGCTTTTGGTAATGCTCGAATTGATTTAACATCTTCCCTGACACTCTCTCTAAGACACGTGTAATCCACTGTTGGATAGAGACCACTGCAAATGCATTTTATTCCTATTGATATCGTTAGACATCTGCTTTAATCACCCTTGTCAAGCCTACTATTTCCATCTGTCTATGCCTGTATATTTGGCTCAATGCTATATTTTTTTTAACACAGCGTGTGATGTGTTCGATGTTTACGTATTATCAATTCTGTTTGTTTTCTCGCATTTTAAAGATCGTTGTAAATGTGCGTCTCTTTTTTTAATGTTCATTCACACCGCTCATTCATCTCGATGGGTGGCTTCACGGCAGAGAACGCTTTCTCAATCGGAGTTTAAATTCCAGGGACCATCCGTTCAATTCGACAGTGGTCATAGGTCATATGAATGTGGAATTTCCTCCACCGACTGAAGGCCTCCAACAGAGCTGAGCAACGCCCACAATCCATTTAAGAATCGCATACAATGTACCTCTCAACCAGTCATGGAGGTTGCATACTGCAATCTTAACATGGCGGAAGACGGAAAGGGGGAGGATGGTGCATCTGATAATTGTTTTTTTACCCTTCTATCTGGCAACAAAACTGACACCTTTTTTACAAGGAGTCATATTTGCATAGACCACAATACCTGCAGTCATAATGCAAACAAAAAAAACATAACTCTGATAATGTATGCACTGTCCTTGAAGTTGATTGGTCCACACCCGAGACAGCTTTCCTTAGAGCCTAGTCTCACATGGTGTTGGACCAGATGACGCCAAATGGCGCACAACCCAAAGACAATGCACCATCAGAGTATGAGAGCTCGGGGTAAGCATTTACACCATTGGAACCTCATTTGCCAGTAAAAAATATGATAATTGTTTTTTTACCTTTTTAACTGGAAACAAAACTGACACCTTTTTTTTACAAGGAGTCATGTTTGCATAGACCACAATACCTGCAGTCATAATGCAAAAAAAACATGATGACTGCAGGTATTGTGGTCTGTGCAAACATGACTCCTTGAAAAAAAAGGTGTCAGTTTTGTTGCCAGTTAAAAGGGTAAAAACCAATTATCATATTTTTTACTGGCAAATGAGGTTCAAATGTTGATGGTGCATCTCTTCATAGCAGTGGTTCTTCTTAACCTGGGGTGCATCACGCACCCCCTGGGGGTGCAAGATGCCCTTTCTGGGGGTGCGAGACATGGGCAGATTTTTTTAGAAGGTAAATCATCGAAACACAAATTAAGCACGGGCACATAAGTACAACTACTTTGTTTCATCAAACGCTATGGATTTATTAACATTATACATTTGTTTTGCGATTGAGAACCAAAGGGGTTGCAAGTCTGCAGAAAAAGGATGAGAGCCACTGCTTTATTGAAAGAGAGATGTTACGTGGATCATGACATTGCAGGATCCTGAAAGGTGATGCTTGGTGTTCATATTCTTGGGTTTTTTTCGGTAAAGTCACGTAGGTAAAAAATTTAAATTAATAAAAGTAAAATAAAATAAAAATAAAATCACGACGTTTCGGAGGCAACACAAGCTTCCGTCTTCAGGTGGAACCGTCACAGCTCTCTTGCTTGATGCTTGGTGGCCTGAGGAGGCCTTTATCCAGCAGTGCCGTGGACCAAGGTCGACAATGATGTTGACAGGTGATCGACTTCAGGGTGAAGCCAAACAAAACATGCGAAGCTTAAAAACATGACGAGAGAAGAAAAACACTGACGCCGAGCAACACTGAAGTGGATCTAAAAGGGCACTCAAATGTTGGCGTTCTGCAGAGTTGTGCTCTCATTATACCAACGACGGAGGGATGACAATGTGCTCGGTGCTAAACGGGGCTCGTGCAAAACTTTAATGTTTCTTTGATTAATTGCTAAATCGTATTTCAGGGGAAATTGGCACGGCGTTTTGGCCTAATGCCCTCGCAGTTGAATCGTGGGTGTCTCGGATTTGTTGAATGCATTTGCTCACTCAGCATGCAAACAAATCCTGTGCAAGTCCCCATCACGCTCACGGCCGCCTGCTCAGGAGGTGACCTCCTGCAATTTTATTAATCTAACAAATCCCGAAATTGTGGCCAGCTGGCTGGAATGCAACTTTTATTTGCAGGCCGTTTGACGCGCGCGGTCGCTGGGCTCCGTTGATGCATTGCGTACTGCCGGGCCCAAGGAAAGATGCCGGTGCACATCTTGAGATACATTACCGATTCACTCCAGCAATCCATCACATAGCCACTGTCACCGCATCAATGAAACTAAATTTCCTTCTTCGCTGTGCTTAAATTTTTTAGATATACTACACGCGGGTATGTGCTTTAGACTGTGTGTGCGATTGTGTGTGTGTCTCTGTATCTTCTATTATGGGAGCGGTAGCAGAGCGGTTTGCTATGAACCTGCTCACGGCCAACACCAGTGACGATTATCTGAATCGGTCCTGAGGCTCCCCTAGGTTGACTCGGCCACAAATGAGTATCTGGTGCAGTGTGTAAACTTCGCCAACTGTGGAGACAAAGGTGGTCGGGCATGGTGTACCGTGCCGCCCGTCATAGATGCTCGCTAACAGTACATTCTATCATATGTCTGGGTGTGAGCGGTGGCGCAGTGGTTAGTGCACTGCGCTATGAACCTGGCTACTTGGGTTACATTCTCAGACCAGGGTTGAATTCCCGGGCCAACCGCTAACATCAGTGGCAATATTCTAAACCCGGTCCTGAGCCTCTCCGAGGTCAACTCAGCCTCAAATGGGTACCTGGTGCGGTGCATAAACATCAGCACTGGAGAGCCAGACGTGGCCGGATGTGCCTTGGGCCCATACCACCTTCTCATGTTATCATAAATGTAATTTCTGATCGTTATTATTGTTATTATCATCATCTGCCGCATTCGTATTGACGCTTACTGACAGTACGTACCCGTAACAGTCTATAACAGGTGTAGTGAGTCATTCAACAACGTTTATTCTACACTTTATGCAACACCGGTACACACGGGACTAAATACACCGATTCTCACTCTTGTTATGCATAGGACGACAATACACATTACTCTTGCATACGGGATAACTATAATCGGGTCAGAGCAGCCAACGTGCTGTCTGACCCACGATATCGAAGACAGGGACGAAGACGTAGACACAGCACTTGGGTTCCACTTCACCTGCAGACAGCCCAGATCTGTGCTCGGGGCTTCCCTTTTATCTCTCTTGGCGTGGCCTGGCTCCATCCTCGGCCGCACCCTACATCCAGAATATTCCCGACGGTTCCCGGCTACACCGCACTTGTTCCCTCTCTGGCTCCGCCCTTAACCACGCCTCTTCCGGGAACTCTCTAGACGTTCTCAGCTACTCTCCCCGTGCCCCCTCGTTCACCTGTGGCCCGCATTACTCACCCCGGCCCATCACGTGCTTAACCCGGTGCCGGGGTGACTCGTCCCCACATGGGCCATACCACCAGCCGCCCCCTACCACACTCTCCCAGTGGCCCCCGCTGTGCTGATTCCCTGCGGCGCAGGTGGAGGCTGCAACCCCCTACTCTGTCGGTAGGACTCATCAGGATTCCTCCTGCTAGCACCCAGTACCATGCCCCTAGTGGTCCACTGAATGGTACTCCATGGTGTGTTGTCCTCTGCGCCTGTTTCAACGGCACTTGGCGCTGCGTGCCGTAGTGATCCATTTAACATCACTACACAGGTATAGAGGAGATGCTGAATGCATTGATTCACTTCCAGTGGTGTAGCTATTGAGTGTGCAGGCGGTGCATCTGCACTGGGGCCTATGGGCAAGTGGGGCCCAGGCACGAGGTTTACAAAGAGGGGGGAGATTGGATAGTGGAGGGGGAGCTCCATTTGTCTCCTAATACCAGAGACCATGACACTCCCTTGGCAATTTGTACGTACGTATGTTGATATTTTACACCGTACGTGCCTAACCGTGCTTATGTACGTTGAACCTATTTCACACCGTACGTAACTAACTGTGCTTATGTATATTGAACTTATTTTGGACCGTACATAGCTAACCGTGCTTATGTACGTTGAACTTCTTTCGCACTGAACGTAATCGGAGGTGCATGGGGAAGGACAACAATTTGGGGGTCAAGATAAGATTTGAGACTTTTGTTTTAATTTTGTTTAATTTTTACCATCCCATTAGAATTGTTTGTTGTGTTTTTTTTATGTATAATGTATACAGTTTTCGTTTCTTCAATTAGCCTAAGTGTCACATTAGCATATCATTTACTGCAATTTGCATTCTCTCACGTACACACACAAAGTTTTTCATGAGCATAAGAATTGATTTTAATCATTGCATCATTACACGCCTCGTAAGTTTTCCCATAAATTATCAACATTAATCTCATTCAGGATGTTTGGGTTGCTTCTTGCTTGCTCATGCTGGGCTTGCCCTGAGCTCATTGCAGACGTTCACTGTGAAAGCCCCGCAGCTCTGTCGCTGTCGTCAAAGTAAAATATGGCCCCTGTATCAGACCTCGTGGTAGCAACGTTGGCCATTAATAATGGGACCTCCTTAGAGACGGAGAGACCTGGTTTTTTACCCTTCTATCTGGCAACAAAACTGACACCTTTTTTACAAGCAGTCATGTTTGCATAGACCACAAAACCTGCAGTCATAATGCAAACAAAAAACATAACTCTGATAATGTGCACTGTCCTTGAAGTTGATTAGTGTGCCTTTTGGCGTCATCTGGTCCAACCCATGTGAGACTAGGCTCTAAGGAAAGCTGTCTCGGTTGTGGACCAATCAACTTCAAGGACAGTGCACATTATCAGAGTTATATTTTTGGTTTGCATTATGACTGCAGGTATTGTGGTCTATGCAAACATGACTCCTTGTAAAAAAGGTGTCAGTTTTGTTGCCAGATAGAAGGGTAAAAAAACAATTATCACGGAGAGACCTGTTTAAGATCGTGATGGTGATGACAATGATGATGACAATGTACTTATGTTGAACTTCTTTATCACCGTACGAAGCCAACCGTGCCCATCGGTGGTGCAATGGTGATGATTACAATGACTGATGACGATAACAATGATTATGATGGTCGGTGATGATGTCTATCGCTCACTATCACAGTGATAATGACAATGATCACAGTAACGGTGATGATGATTACAATGATTGTGATCACACTGACGATGGTTGCAACGATGATGATCACATTGATGATCGACATCAATGGCAAAACACATGTCACCGGGAGTAGGAGCCCTGAGGCTTCCCCATGCAGTGCAGCTGGAAATGATGCACAGTGGCTCCTCATCAGAGGTCGCAACCGGGTACCCGATACCCGTACCCTACCCGATACCCGGCTACCCGTACCCGTACCCGCCCGGGTACGGGTACCCGTTTGCGACCCTGGTGCGGCCGGGTACGGGTACGGGTAGACCGTGAGTCACTGGTGAGTAACCGTTTGTCACTCATTTCCCAACGTCTTGTCTCTTCTCACAATTCAAGTTCCTAGAATCAACCCACCCGCGCTTGCAACATGGCTTCATCCCAGAGGTCGCAATCAGGTACCCGATACCCGTACCCTACCCGTACCCGGCCGGGTACGGGTAGGGTACGGGTATGGCCAGGTACGGGTACGGGTTTGCGACCCTGGTGCGGCCGGGTACGGGTACGGATAAGGAATCAAAACCCGTTTGCGACCTCGGCTCCTCATTGATCAAAAGCAGTGACCCCCAAAGAGCCTGATGGCGTGATTTTGGTGTTGTGCCATTGCTGATTGATCTTTTGAGAACGAGTGAACTCAGCAGCGTTCCCCTGAGAACAGAGTGTAAATGTCGGTGCACCTAATTTATCGATGTGTTCCTGAAAACCGGAACGTAAATGAAAAGTTCTCAAGTTGAATCAAAGAGATGGGATGGTGGATTGTAACGTCTCCGATTAGCGCGGTTGGCTACACACGGCACTCAGGAAGTTCAACATTCATACATATGTAAAGTAGTGTTACCTAGACAGAGGATGCTCAGTAACCCATTGCGCATCTATATTGTACAACAATCGGTGTGAAAAGTACGTTGATATTATGAATATATTAAGATATATTACCTTGTTTATTGTACTGTGCCATAAATACGGTATGTGGGGAAAAATGACGAATCGAGTACACATGAAAGAGACTACAACCAGTTAGGCACACTAACGCTTAGGCGCCATCTGACACCTGAATTTTCGCCGTGCAACGTAAAAGAATTTGGGGCTTTACGATTAAGGTACGTTACGGTAAGGTAACATGGTACGTAAAAAGGGACTGGGTATCAATGAGTTCAGTACCTTGTAGCGAAAGTACTTAAAGCGGGAGGGCGTAAATCGTTCTATTACCCTGCTTGTATAACACCGCTTTAGCATTGCATGAAAGCACCTCGCCAGCATTGTCAGTGCTGTGGTTTAATGTCAAATATTGCCAGGTGGCACTGTTTGGCAGAGCACTTGACTCTCAATCGGAATGTTGCGAGTTTAGGTTCCTGGTCGAGGGCCATTGACTTTGCTCATTATCATTCTATGGTCGATAAAAAATGAAGTCAACAGGAGGTCGGGTCCCTGCCACAGCAATGAGATTTTTTTCTCCTGGATCATGGAAATCATGGGAATACTGAGAATGAGAATTTCCGTGGGTAGATTTTGGGTGCCAATAAAATGCCCTTCGGGGCTTGGAGATACTTTGGCTTTGAATTGTAATGTAAAAAAATAGATAACACTGTATACTGATACAGGGCTTACAAAAACAACATTTCTCTTACGATTACTGAAATGCCAAATAACTGCGTTTTCAATACATAATACAAACTCCACTCGTGCTATAATTGCAGAACACCCGTCTCAAGAGTTAAAGTTTTGCTCATTAATATCATCATTGCAGAGTGCATATTACTTTGAAAGTTAAGATCTAAAATGTAATCTGACAGCAACTTAAAATCCCAATTTAGCCATAGGTAATTCAGTTAAAATCCAATTACAAATCTCATCAGATTAGATCATTGAGCTTCATTATATGGCTTGGTTCTTTCTCCAGAAGTTGTGCACTTGCAGTTTTCCTGCAATTTTCTGTTTAGCGTTGTAAACTGTTCATAAGAATCCACTAAGATAATTAAGCTGCCGCAAATGTGCGGTTAGAAATAAATGAATACAAAACCCGTGGGTTTTTCTTGCAAAGTGCAGTGATTTTTTTTTGTGTTTGCCAGCTGAGATACAGTATTTAAAATGTGTCATTCCTTATGGAGCATGCTGAATTGTCACAGTCAGATTTTAAATATATATTGATTCATGACCCGTGAGGTCCATTCAGAGGCAAGCACCTTATACATAGAGAAAGAATAACAAAATTACACATTGCACAAACTATGGTTTCCCTCGTCACAAGAATTGGTCTTAGGTGATTAAAAAACAACCCACTCATATTTCACATTATCTAGAGACGCTGCTGCTGCATTTGCAGTGGTGGACAAGCACAAAGGCTGCTATACATTTCCACACGATAAGCCACTTCGTTGAGCTATCATTTGTGGCACGGTCGCTTCTGAAAAAGAGCTATATGGCTCAGTGGGCCTTACCTGGCAAAAAATAAAAATCCCGAACGCAATTGTCAACAACACTGCCTCAGTGCCTCAGCCCTGGCATATTGAAGAAGGACCATTGTCCAAAATGTCACCAATTTAATATTTTGAATTTCTTTCCAGTCCATATTGCTGTTGGGCACCATCATTCTGTTTGGCATCATAGCTATCACCGTGATGCTGAGCATGACTTAATAACTACACGTATATTTTTGCAGTCATGGTATTACCCATTAATTTCCTGTTAAAAATATATTAGTTTAATAATAATGTATTGGCAAGGGTGTCCAGTTCGATTTGGCAATGAATAAATAACATGAGATAATAAGTATTACCTTTGGGAATGCAGGCATCGCTGATATCGAGCGATCCTACGTTATTTCTCGTGGCGAGTAATACTTGAGGCAATTCTGAGAAATAGCAATTCCAGTATTCCAGTATTCTTATTAAAAAGTATTGTTATTAATAAGTAGCTACGACGTGCATTTTTGTCATGTCTAAGGAACTTGGATGACATCACAGCTATCCAGACTTTGCGATGTCTCATCTTGATGAAGATTTTTTTTGCTTAATAATAATTATCACGTGATTTATTTCATCACGTTTTTTTTACTATTTACAGTTAAGCCACCAAATTAAGTGTCATCGCCGTCACATTTTCGGCTGTGTGTGCGCCGAAGCCTCTGCGTGATCAGGCTTAGGCTGCAAATCTCAGAGGCACTCAAGGAGCTTTCTGCAGCCGTTTCGGTGAAGGACATTCAATTGTTTCTTCTCTTAGATGGAATTGAAATTGGCGTCCCAATGGCACTGGCCCCCTGCCTCCATAGCAAAGGGATTTTCCTGGCGCTGTGCTGATTTATTTAACACAATGCAATACTTGATTGTTGAGGAATTAAATGTAATTTAATTACGGCAGTTCAATGTTTGGATGGTCGTGTTTGCGTTTTGTGTTCCTGTATATGCGCGTGCGCATGTGTACGTATTTTTTTATCACACCACAGCTGTGAAAAAACACGTACAGCACATTCGCTCGGCAATTAAAACAATATGAATGTTGCGTTTAAAATTGTAATAACTACTTCTAGACGCATTCATTGATTAGATACTCAATTACAAGATTATTTTACTTGAGAGTTCAGTTAACAATCGCACGAAATTGCTTTTTAATCCTAATAAAATTGGCATTCATTCCGATAAGCCAAGCCCTTAAGTCTGTGACATGTGAAGTACAAAAATGTCGCACTGACATAATCTTCATTGTTTTTACGGACACGTGAATGGAGGCAGTAATGACTTGAACGTGGATTTATGCGTCACAGATTAGAATATCCATTTAGTGTAAGTTTTAGCCATAATATAAAGTAATTAGCTTCAAGTTAATGGGCAAAGCAGCCTTAAAATAGGAGATATCCAAACCAATTAAATCCACAAATTACATCTTATTTTAGGCTTGATGATGGAAAGTATGCGTCTTAATGTGGCCACATATATTGCATTTAAAGTGTTCCCCTGCATTCTCTTACCGGTGTTGTGCCTCTGAATAATTCCTTGAAAATTATATGGATTCTCAATAGGATGCAGAGTTATTAAGGGGCTTCCATTGCCTTGCTTATTTCTTCGTGTTTAATTGGGCATCTGTAATCAAAAGCACATTTTCTGGGAAGAACTGGATTTTAATTATGGGCTGTCACGTTTGCAATACATTGTGGGATTTGTATTTATTTACTAATTTGGAAGCATTAACGGTGTGCATAGATCCCGTGAAATGCATGCATCTCACTTACGCAAACAGCCAGCCGCGACATCTTGGGGGTAACTAGATTTAATCGGCGCTCCCCGCATAAAGACCTGCGAAAGCGCTGCCGTTATTTTATATGCAAATTGGTAAAACGCTTAAGCGAGGGATCTGTAACTTCAATCCCACTGTGGCGTTGGCAGTCGTTAATGCGTAATTGCAAAATAATCTGCGTTCAAATACATTTCAAGAACGGCTTTAGAACTTTCCCCTGACCCTTTGTACTGTCACACACGACGGTAGCACAGCGCCGGCTTCACCGGCGAGCTGTTTATACGTTCAGAGCAACGAGCGCAGAGCCTGCAGCCCACATTTGTGCAAGAAGCGTGGGCGGGCACGCATGAAAAGCCGGTGGCTTTGAGCTCTCGTGTTTTGTCCGCGTTTGGTGGCTTCGAGTGGCTGCAGTGATCGTGACGCCAGCTTCTCGCCAACAATCAGCGGACACAGCCATGCCACAGCGGACGTCAACGCGCTCCACATCCAGAATAAATTAGCCAGGTCCTTGATGATTCAAATAATGATTACACCATCACGTCTCCAGGGACGGGTGGAGATTAACCCATCTGATTTGTGCTGCGTTTCCTTGAAACGCACAGCATGTGCCGTGCAATTGGCTAGAGTTTAGATTCTGTATGTTGAGTTGCGTGCTGTAATTTTTAAATGCTTTTATTTGGCACTCTCTGCAGCTGGTTATGCGAGTCGACTGACGGTTGATAAATTGAATACGATGTGTTGGGAAGTCAACAGGGGGGGGAGGGAGATGTGGGAGTCATCATCTTTAAATAACCAGCCCTGCCTTAGGAACGTGGAGATTCCACCACTATGCGGAACTAAAGCTGAAGAGCGTGCAACAAAAAAATCGTGCGAAGAGAAGTCCACGCTCGGAGTTACACCGAGAGGCAGAACGAGGGAACGCAATTGAGAAAAGAGAAGCTCGATTTAGCATCAACGTATCGATGTTTTCTTCTTTAGAAAACTTAAATGGCCTATGGAAAGCGCGAAGGGTGATGGATGAGACCGCTGATGGAACGGCAGCCAAACGAGGGGAGCGTACTGCAAGAGGATGCCCACCGTGAAGACGACGCGATGAATAACAACAGCATTTACCCCTTCTGGCAATAAAACAGGAGGTGTTAAGATGTTCAAACACCAACTAGAGATAGCCTTTTGCAAGGAATCAAGTCTGCATTAATCACACGCACTTGTGGTGAACATGCAAACAAACATGCTCTGATAATAATGACATACGCATTGTCCTTGGAACTGATTGGTCTCCACCAGAGAAAGCAGTCTTCTTTGTGGCCTCGTCTCTCACCAGTGTCAGACCAGAGAAGACAATGCACGTATTATAATCACAGCACGTGTGTTTGCATGTTCACCACAACAAGTACGTGTGGTTAATGCAGACGTGATTCCTCGCAAAAGGTTTCTATTTGGTGTTTGAACATCTTGACACCTCCTGTTTTATTGCCAGAAAGGGTCAAACCTCTTCTTAATTTTCGTACTTTGATACTGGCACTAAAGGTCCCATGATGTGAAGTGATGAGAGCTGCTCTTGAGCAGGAGCAAGATGGATTGTGGCATCGGAACACTGTGAGGGATGCCAACAACGTTTTGAAGGCCTTCACCTAGCAGTGGATCGGATCGTGGATGATGACATGTCAGGAGCATACAATCGACTGGCAGAAAGGGCTGCAAGTACGCACGCTTTAGTATTCTGTTGGACGTGCGCTGGTGATGTACATTGAGTAGGACAGAACAACATCGCTTTGTCACCATTTCCATCGGATGCGTGAGTTCAAAAGGGTGAAGCCCATACCTTTTTGCATTTTGTATTCCTGGGAATTGGTGGCACGTACGAAGCGCTTGCGAACAGACTGCATGCGCTCACTCATTATTATTCCGTGCAATGTGTTCCGGTGATGCATGTTCAAATAAGACCAAAACAACATTGCGTTGTCATGCGTACCCATGGCTAACACATCTGGCTTCAGGGCACTGTCGTTCAGATCACTGAACTCACAATTGGAAGGTTGCGAGTTCAAGTCTGGGTCACGGGTTGGCCCGTTTCTATCGTCTCTCCGTCGATGATGATACGAGTACAAATTTGCGAGGAGTCAACAGTGGTCACCCTATGGAAAGATTGGACCCTTGCGATGGGAAAGTGGAATTTCCACTGCTGGCTTGGCTAACAGAGGAGAGTTGAGCCCAACATCGCATGCTTCATTGAGCAAGAGACACGTTTGGTGACTTTTTCTTGCAATTCAGTTTTTGGCGAAAAGTAGCCATCTCTCTGTTACCGACTATGGGGCTAATAAAAAAACGGAGACGATTTGTCCATAAAAAAAATATTGCTCCTTCTGTGCTGCTGCTCCCACTGTCTGGGCTTTGTTTCTGCTGACCCCCCCCCCACCACCACCGCCCCCCACTGTGCAAACCATTCCCAGAAACAAGAATCAGAATTTTATAATCCGCGTAAATTACCCATTGAGCTATACAGCTCTTTTACAAGGATGGCTCCCGTCAGCAGAGAGACACGGCAGCAAGTGTTACACATGAATACATAAGCACGATATGAAAAAATAGAAAGTTATTAAAACGAAATTGATATTACAAAACAATTATGTACGTTCCCATTTGTATTGTTTTGACATCAACAATGTCTGTTTTCAGCACAGTCGTCGTCCGTACATGAGTGACCGTCTCAGTATATGAAGTGGCGTTGCCACCTGTTCAGGTTTGACCCAGACCATCCGGAAATTGGAAAATGCATTGCGGTGGCAAGCATCGATTTGCACTGAGGTCTGGGTGGCACTGTGTGGAACTTTATTGTAATACACTGCACGGTTTTGATGGATCTAGCCTGACTGAGAAATACGTACGGCTTTGGTCTGCTGTGGAGAAAGGCGTTAAAACCTACCACGAAGTGTTTTCATTATCACCTCTTCAATAATGTAGTCTCCGTTCTCACCAATCTCACTCTTGAATAATTCGATCCCTCATTTCCAACCACGAGGGGAAAGACACCCAACTCAAATTTGAAGGGGAAGATTTGCAAAGACCTTGACATTATCGATCGCTGCCAATGTCGTGACATCATATTTTAAGATGAGTCTTCGCCCCCTCAAATTAAAACACTCTCTAATCCAATTGTGCCGTGCCAATCGGAGGTACGGGACTTGTGCATGTGAACGTTACAGGTGCACCCCTTACGTATATATATATGTAACTGGCTTTACTACCCGGCTTCGGCCGAGACTTGGATTCTTGTCTTGGATTAATACACGGCCTAGGCGGAGGGTGGGGGGGTGGGGATGCGTGACGTCTTTAGGCACACTGCGTGACACTGCCGCATGCGGGTGACATCACAGATGTGACGTCACCACTCACTTGCCGTGCAAAATATATCCATTATTGCGCCCCCCCCCCCCCCCATTATTGCATTGTGTACAATCTGGAAGCTACCCACATGCCAAATTTCAAGTGTGTTGCATGTCGGGAAGTATGCTAAACATTTCGAACAGACACACATATTCACACATTTCCCTTTTATATATGTAGATTAGACAGGGTTTGTCCATCAGTAGGAAGCAGTGATGCCGTGGTTAGCACACTGGGCAGTGAACACGGCGAAACCTGAGTTCGATTCCTGGCCATGGCCAGCGTTAGTGGCTCATTCTGGGCTCACCCTCGCCAACCGCCACCGTCTAACGTAGTGAAGTATGGTGAATATTCTTGGGTTGTTTCGGTAAAGTCACGTAGGTAAAAATTTAAAATTAATAAAAGTAAAATATTTTATTAATTTTAACTTTTTTAGCTACGTGACTTTACCTAAAAAAACCAAGAATATGAATCCTTGCAGTCACGAAAGCTTCAAATCTAGAAGTATGATGAAGTATGGTGAAGTATGGTCCAAACCCACCTCCGTGTCTGACATGGTGTAGGGGAGCGCAGCTCTAATCTATCACTGGATTTGAAACTAAAAGATTGCTGGAAATGGATTATTACTTACCGTCATAGAACGTACCTACAAATGTTGACAAAGCACATCAGAGTGCCGGAACGCAGTCAAGTCCCACGTTCACAACATACCCACGAGCAAAAAAAAAATTTCGACGTCTAATTTATTTAAAAGCGGCACAATTTTCGAGCGCACATCGCCGCGGCTAAGTGTGCCGCGCTAAAAGCGCCCCCGCAGGTCGCATTAGTAAAAGCGCCTCACGTGCATTTGCTTCTCTGCATTTGCGTCCCTGCAATTTGCTTCACTTCGGATGCGCGGCGGCAAAAGTGACAGCCCGCCTCGGTCGTGGCGTCTTGAAAACGCGTCCATCGCCGCGACAAAAAAAGGGGGCTGCCGTTCTAGAACGCGCCGCGTTCGCTTACACGCGTTTGTTTAAACGAGCAAAGCATCAATTGCGCCCCCCCCCCCAGTTACGGCAAAGGGGATGGCTGTCTTGCACCCCTTCGTGTCCCGAGTGTCGTTGGCGTTCCGAGCTCGCGCTGAGCGCGTGCCAGAGGTCACAAATGGGTTTTGATTCCTTACCCGTACCCGGCCGCACCAGGGTCGCAAACGGCTACCCGTACCCGGCCGGGTACGGGTAGCCGGGTATCGGGTAGGGTACGGGTATCGGGTACCCGGTTGCGACCTCTGGCGCGTGCCCGCAATTTGTTTGCGCGCGACGCGAGAGCGACTGCTGTTGTTGTTGTTGTTGGTGTGTTGCAGCGGGTTATCCCGTGAAGCGAAGAGGTTATACATGGCGGCTCCACCTTTAGCTTGGCTTCATTCGCGATCCTTAGCCAGGGATTGAAACTCCACATTCCCAAGGCAGGGGGGTGGGAGGGGAGGGCAATCCCTGAACATGACAACCGCTGGTGACTTCCCATAAAGTTACGTGTTTTTTTTTTATGAACCCTCGAGGAATGATGGACTGAATGGGAGACATATGAATGTGGAATTTCATATCTTCTGTATGAAGATCTAGGTGCGTGTCCATGTATACAAGCTTGTGTTCAGGTATTATTCCCTCTATCAACTGTTGATGATGAAAAGCAATCTATGATTACAGCTGAGTCAGTGTTTTCATTCGGTGCACATTTTAGCCATAATATAGGGAGAAGAAATGTAGACACTGACACAATTTTTTTTTCAAACTCCAAGTTTGTGTCGTGTGCATGTACGCATGAAGGGATACACCCGTTCAATTGCACTGAGAAACATAAGTACATCTATCAGGGAACAACACGAATGGGAGACTGCATATTGACAATTTATAAAAGTATGGGGGGGGGGGGTGGGAGGGTGGGAGGGGGGCTTTAGTAGAATGCATCGCCAGACGGAATCATGGCCATTGGATGAGATTGGTGACGGGATCGAAGCTAAAGGAAAGAATGGATCCGAGAGAATGACAACTGCAGCGGAGATAGCAACGAGATTGGTTCACGTCCGACGAGCTAGAGGCGTTGTAGCATCGCCGCAGCCGGACTCATTGTGATGGCATGGGGAGACCTTCATCCAGCAGTGGATATACAGTGGCTAATGATGACGGACATCATCGACTGCTGAATGAATACTTCATATGTGTGTGTGTGTGGGGATGTTTTTATTTAGATGCACTATACACATGTGCACCGTGCATGCAGTGTATAGCCTCATTATTAATTCATAAACAAATAAAATAGGCATTAAATTTACCACCTTCTTTTTTTATGTCCCAGTTCCAGCCGGTCTAGCAGCTGTAACATCAAAAGCAGCAGGATAAATAATAATAATTATGATTTACATCGAGTTGCAAAATTGAACATATTTCGATAAAAAAAAATCACTAGCATGTGATGATTTCTTTTAATATTCTTCTCTGAGTGGTCCCAAGCCAACCTGTAAGTTGCAAGTGTGCGCATTGTTAATTAGACAAGCCATTAGCGATCTCTTCTGCTGCAGTTAAAATAAATGGGTCCCGCGAGTCTCACTTAGGGTTAACAATCAGCATTAACATTGACTTGCTATCGAACGCTGTTTAATGACTGCTTGAATGGCAGATTGCAGAGACCTTGACAATATTGACCACTGCACAGAGTTTTCATGTCATATTTTAAGACGAACCTTCATTCCGCTAAATTCAAACGCTCATTTAAATAATTGCGTGCGCACTATATGCATGTTGTGCGTGTCGGTTTAAGTTGTTTTCGATCGCTTTAAAGGTGCAAGACTTGGATATCCGTTAGAGGAGACGTGGTAACTTGGAAGTGTGTGTGTGTGTGTGTCAGTGGGGAGCTGTGGCGCAGTGGTTAGTACATTACCCTATGAACCCAGCGGCCTGAGTTTCGATTCCTGCTCATGACCAATAACAGTGGCAAATAATTGAAACAGTCCTAGGCCTCTCCTAAGTCAATTCAGTCTCAAATGAGTACCTGGTGCGATGTGCAAACATCAATATTTGGGGCCACATAGGTGGCCGGTCGTGGTGTTGTCCATCCACCACCACCTCGTGTGTCCGTGCCAGTCTCTTCAGTTGGTGGTCCCTGGCATTGCTTGTTCCGAGAAAGCTGTGAAGGTTAAAATCCGGAGGTTTTTTTTGCTTTGTGAAATACCTGTACTGTACGCACGTGCTTAAGCTAGGATTGATTGTTGCTGCTTCAGTAAACATCAGTTGCAAATGCAGCAGTTGCCTAGCGTTAGATGCAGTATTTGCCAACGGGGCGAATACCGCTGCATATATAAACGAGTCTGGTTGGGAGCTGGAATCTTAATCTCGACTGCAGTGCTTGAATGTTTGTGTCACGTGCGATGATGAATTGTGCAGTGAATATTCAGTTGGCACATTTTAGAACTGTGCGATCGGCGATTCTGCGATTAATCAATGGGTGGTATGAATCAGTGGGAGTTATAATTGTGTGTGTTTGTGTGTGCGATCGTATTTGTGTACATTGTGTGTCTGTGCAAGTGCTGTTTTTGGAACACCCCCTTGTGAGCTTACTGGCAGCTAAATCATTCATCCCCGAGCGCATGCGAACCCAGCAAATTAATCAATGGAGACAATAGCATGAACTTCTTTAAATATTAATGTTTTTTTTAGATTGACAGCTAACACAATATAAAGGCTAATCATATTTCCCAACTCTATTAAGCTTACAATATATTTAAGCGATGGGGCTTGTTAAACATTAATAAGGGTTGCTGCTCACTGGTACGCTATTAAAATGTGTGTATCATTTTAAGAAGAGTGCGTAAAAATAGCGCCCGCGTTTTGTTCGCCAATCGGGCCTTGCGTTGCGCAATGCGTGACGTTCGCTTTGTCTATTGTTGCGCCATGCGAGAGCAAGTGTCGGGCAAACGACTCTGCTGTTCTCAAGAATGACAGCATCCCTTCTTTAAACACATTCCTGCGGACGGAGCTGGTAGGAACGTTGGGTTGCTCGGTCAATGGCCAGGGTCAACGGTGGCGTGGTGTATTTCGTAAATATGGCCGACTGTGAGGGCGGGCACAAGCCGACGTGAGTAGGTTAAACGTTGAGTTTTATAAGGGCACCACGGGGTGACCAGCCCCTCCCCACCCAGCCCCTCCCCACCCAGCCCCTCCCCACCCAGCCCCTCCCCACCCAGCCCCTCCCCACCCAGCCCCACCCCTCCCACCCCCCACCCAGCCCCACCCTCCCCACCCAGCCATCTCCCCACCCTCCCCTCCCCACCCAGCCCCTCCCCACCCTCCCCTCCCCACCCAGCCCCTCCCCACCCTCCCCTCTCCACCCAGCCCCACCCCTCCCATTTTTGGATGCACGACGGACGGACACAATACTCCCCTGTGGGCTGGTGTAACCAGGAGGTTCCTACCAGTAAAAGAAACGTGGCCAACTCTTCGACACTTGCCAGACAAGGTGGGAAGGAGTGAGATACCAACATTTTCCCCCACCACATACAATCAGCCAAATTGGCTTCCTGCCCCCCCCCCCCCGCCTGCCTCTCATTATGTTTGGATGCCGACCTTAATTTTGGCACAGGTGCTGTCACAGAGAGCAGTGCACGCGTAGCGTTGGGTTCCAGCGATTCCAATCAGAGAGCATTGTGAGTCCGTGCTTTGAAAAGATGATGCCCAAGATGTCCATTTAAAGAATACAGTTAAATAAGGCATCAAGACATCTGAAGGCACTCAGTATTGTATTTACGTGATGGGAACCATAGCTACACTGCAACGTTTAATAACCCAACTCTTTATTGTTACTACTGTCATCTTATGTACAACCTTATAATTATTAGGTGAACAATAATTGTCATTATTGTAAAGCACCTCGGACTAAGGCGCTGTATAAATCTATATAAGATGAGACAAGATGTAGATTTGTAACATGTCAAATGCCACACAAAGCAATCGAAAATTGCAGAAATAATTAATATTATTTCACAGCACCTGAGAAACGATTGTGACTTGTGATTATTTTGTCAGCACCAGTAATACAAAACAATGAAACTGAAATAGGCAAAATATTTTTTGTACATTTACCAACCAAATGCAAAAAAAAAACCTTTGACATCTCCATTATATTTTTTGTTGCATGTGAATGCAATGTTTGGATGCTATTCTGAAGGGCCAGCTCACTTTGAAGTGTGCAGAGCACTGAGGATTAAAGCATGCACAGCGTTGCACAAAAAGTTCAAAATGTCAGAGTCATCCAGCTGAAAATTGTTGAATTAATGAATTTGTGCCGGGTTGAAGCAAATTGAACTTCAATGCAGAGCACCGGGTGCTTATAAGGGCTCCGCAGAAACTATTTCACTATGAGTGATACATTTCTGGCCGGATACATTGTGTCCTCAAAATAACGTGAGCGGCTGTTAATGTGCGCATCACAAGAAAATAATCATTATGCAGCATCAATGCACAGTGGAGGAAAGCACATTGAGTTATAATCTGAGGGAACACAAGATTTTATTATGGCCCATGTACACCAGTTGCAGTTGAAACCTGGACCTGGTCCACACTCCTGCTAGGTCAGAATCAACATAAAATGAGTACCAGGTGCAGTGGTGTGCCCTCATTAGAAACGGAGAGACAGAGGTGGTCAGGAATTGCGCTCGATACACCATCGCATAATGTGCCAGCTCCATCTTCAATAGGTGCTCGCTAACATTTCCAACATTTAATGGGATTTTCTGGGAACCCATAATTAGTTTTTATTCGTGTATAAAGTAGCAACCCACACATCATTTTCCGTCCATCCCTTCCAGCCAGCCAGCAAAACTTAAAAAAAGCTTACATAGAGCCCTGTCTCTCTACATCTTTCTCTTTCTCCCTTTGAACTGATAATCCCAATGTATCAAACTTGATTTGAAGATTTCGTGACCGCATGAATTACTCTTTGGTTCTTTCGGTAAAGTCACGTAGAAAGAAAATAAATTAAATAATAGAATACGACGTTTCGAGAGCAACACAAGCAACCGTCATCTCTCAATTTAGTTCTATCTGATGACGGTTGCTTTTGTTGCAATCGAAACGTCGTAATCTATTATTGAATTTATTTCCTTTCTACGTGACTTTACCGAAAGAACCAAAGAGTAATCCCAATGTATCTCTATTTTTTCGATTTGTCTCTGTTACTATCTGCTTATGTATTCATCTGTCCTCTTGTTGACCTTTCCCTCCCTCGATATTCCTCTCCCCCCGCCACTGTATCTCAAAGCACCCCCCCCCCCCATTTCTCTCCCCGCTTCTCTCTCTCACCTCTCACCCTCGCTCTCCTTATCCCCACCTCTCCCTTTGCCGTCTCAATCTCCCCTGCCTTTCCATAATCCACTCTCACACTTCTTGTCGCTTCCCCTCGCTCTCCCCTTTCCGTTTTGCTCTCTCCCAGTCCCACTATTCTCTGTTGCTCTCTGCCGCCTCTACTCCCTGCTTTATCTTCCTCCTCTATCCCCCCCCCCTTCCTTACTCTATCTGTCTCCTCTCACGAGGCGTGAACCCGGCTCCACGCTGTGGCATGCGAGTGACATCGTCACGCAGATGTGACACCATTGCCACGCACCTGTGCACCAGCCAGCCAGGAAGCCAGGCAGGCAGCCATGTAGTGAACAAGCAAAACTAAAACAATGTAGTATGATTGGAATCTAAAAAATGTTACTTATAAAGGTAAAACATATGAATGGCGTTTAAAGTAAAGCTGCCAGTGCAGTCCCATTGTTGTACTGTACAGCCAAGCAACCACTGCAGAATGAGGTTGTACAT
Source organism: Lampetra planeri (assembly GCF_965212315.1). Lineage (NCBI taxonomy): Eukaryota > Metazoa > Chordata > Hyperoartia > Petromyzontiformes > Petromyzontidae > Lampetra > Lampetra planeri. The sequence continues at coordinate 6,836,926 of NC_136122.1, read as the reverse complement.
TTCAGAATTGGTTCGTGGTAGTCCGTAGTTTCAGTGGCGTAATTTTACCATTATTTTGTGCTTATATAAATGCCATTTCAATAACATTATACCCTGCACATTGGAAACATTTGGTCTTCATGGAAATAGTGGTGTTTTATTAATGAAATATTTATATATATACCGGGGCACCATGCCCCTGAATTCGGCCAGTATTTTCAATGAAATGTTCCAGGGTGCAGCCGATACGGTTTGAAAGAGCTTTTCCCCGGAATATATCCAACCACCGCTTTGCGATGGAAATTCAATCATTTATAAGCCAAGTTGTTTCCACTGGTCACTTCATAGCAGGTTGCCTCTGGGAATACTGGACTGCTATCGCATACATGCAATCTGAATCCTTGTTACACGGCTGTATGTGTTTCAGTGGCGCTGCTGCATATCTCTCTGATGTGAATTCAATTGCCGTAAATGCTCAACACGCCGTACAACTTGAACATTTCATGGGAGGTCCGCCTCCTGGTTGTTCAGCCACGTGCGTGCGTTTTTAATTGAAGTGTAATGCCGCACATATTTGCACGGGCGCCGAATGGGATTACAGCCCAATCCTTATAGGCCTTGTGGTCAACATGAAAGTCCTGAGCCAGTTGGCACAGGTGTGCGCACAGGTTTGATGCCTGGTTATTGGTGCTTCGGAATTAATCAAGTGCACTGTGTGCCGCAAAGCAGGCGTTCATGAACAGGCGTATAACAACGCACGCATTCGTCAATTATAATTGGTTCTCATGCTAACGATACACGTGTAGAATCGTTCATGTTCAAAACGCTTATTTTTTTTTTTCCAAACGATATGCAAATTACATGCGAAGGATCCAGTTTGGCTACTGACATGAAACAAAACTGCACGAATGAGACGATAGAACAAGTGATAATAGGTTTTTTCCCTTTTTTCTGGCAACAAAACAGGTGTTAAGATGTTAAAACACCAAACTGAAACCTTTTACAAGGAATCATGTCTGCAATGCTTGTGGTCAGATTGCAAACAAAACACATACTCTGATAATATATGCATTGTCCTTGAAACTGATTGGTCTATACCAGAGACAGCTTTCTTTTGAGCCTTATCTCAAACGGTGTTAGTCCAGAGAACGCCAAAAGGCGAAAACCTATTATCATATTTGGTACTGGAAAAGAAGGTCCCATGATGACGATATAACAATGCAAACGAGATGTGAATATCAACACAAAAAAAATAAGCGATTCTTGAATTGTGCTGGCAAATCTTGACAAATAATTTCATCATTGGATGGTTGTACTTGTTTACATGCCTATTAAATAACGTCTGGTCAGCTATGGCTCTATGGTCATAGAGCTTGAATAACAGCCATTCACACAGCCCATCATCCCGTTGCAGTTGATACGATCAATACCAATGTTGTGGCTGTCCCTATGGGAACACCTGCCATCCCCACCATGGGAATGTGGAATTGTCACAACGGGGTTAAGGACCTCTGATGGGGATGAATTCCACCCCGTTGCTCATATGAACACTGAGACATGTCTACTTTCAACTGTTTAACATGTAGGCTTTCGCAACCAACTATCCATAAGAGGTTTCTTTTAGGGTAAATATAATAACGACACATTCATATTTACGTCTTCTGACCAAACAAACCCTCTATTATGGACAACTTTAAACCGCTTGACCCTGTGGCGACTTTCACAACAAAATAGAGTAGTGTGTGCACATGGCATTGGGTTGATGTAACATTTTACAGCTTTTTAAGTCCCTAAATCCAGTTTGGGCTTTGCATTCTTATTCGATGAGCTGTAAAGTCTTCGTGGATCTATCTTGGTGTGAATGTGCTTCAAAGGAAATTACAAGGTTGTTGCAAGCTCTTTTGAAATTTACAATTGGGGCGGTTGTTGCATCACCTTATGGCAATTGTCATTTAAGCCTTCAATAGCCAATTTCACAGTCGCCACTTATAACATCTCTCTCGGCTGGAAACTGGTTAAAGCACAGAATGCATATCGGGAGTTGTGTTCGTCCATTCGTGGACCTGCGGTGAAATCGTTTTTAGCACAATAACACGGTGATGCTTACAAAACCACGCCCAGTATGCACTCGCAAATGATTGAAAACCAGGACACAAAGCGTTTTCTGCTTTTTGTTGAAATATTACACTGACAAATTTCCATATGGATACATTTCCTGCCAGGAGAATGGATATTCCTTCTCGATGGTAAGGTCATCTCTTGGGCAGAGCTTCGTCTAAATTGATTTGGGGCGCTGTTGGGCAAGCTGTATTTGATTTTGTGGTTCAGTATTACGTTGATTCGTGTCGGTTTTTTTTAGAGGAACGAACGGATTTTTGTAATGACTGAAACCAGTTCCAATTGTTCGAGACTTTTTCTGAATTTTTTAACATCCCAGCCATAGAAATGTGACATTGAATGTTTAATTGCATGTAAAGGGGCAATTCACCGTGTGTATTTCACTGTTTGTTGTGAAGATAAACAGAATACGTTTAAAATAGTTGTCAGACAAATAATGTAAACAACATTTAACGTATTCGTACATTTTCCTGGAATAGCTATACAGTTGTCCTTTTGACCTGAAAAATACGTGTGCTCGGTGATTATAAGTTAACATTTGCATGCCTCAATACTATTTATACTACAATAAAATATATGATTTACCATGTCTCTTGATACGAGACTATTATGAGCCTTTTCTATCTCTTTCGTTTTGTTTTATAGCCCTGACTTCTGTTTATCGGAAATCCTGATGCTGCTTTACACGTTGCTTCGATTTCTAATGGACTTTTAAGCATTTTTTTGAAAATGCCATCTCACTTGGAGAAATGCTTTACAACAATCGGTCATAGAACACAGCATATTCATACACAGTACCTGATGTTGATCACGATGGAAATATCGGCCGTTAAATGATAACAACTTTATATATAGAGAGAGAGATTACTCCATTCGATATTTTTTTTGGTTCCCACCATTCACCAAAAATGCGAACAACTTTCCTGGCTAACCCAGTGTGCACGATCTGAATAGATAACAACTCGTGCATTCCCATTGAAAAGGGTAAAGGTGCAGCCCTGCAATTGCTTGCTCACACCACCACTGGCATCAGGGCCTGCACTGCAGCAAGCTAGAGAGTGGTAGTTGGCCTCCTCCTGCAATCCTCTAAGACGACTCGACTGGGATGGGAATTTCCACCCTTTACCCCAGCGCACGCAGCCTCTCAGTCGACTCAACTGCTGTGCACCCGCTTAGACTGCGCCTACTTATACCGCTGCGTAGACAAAGGCGATTGGGAGGGGGGCGGGGGTTAAGAAACTGTCCCCATTCTAGATTTGAAGCTTTCGTGACTGCAAGGATTCATATTCTTAGGTTTTTTCGGTAAAGTCACGTAGGTAAAACATCAAAATTAATAAAAATAAAATAAAAATCACGACGTTTCGGAGGCAACACAAGTCTCCGTCATCAGGTGGGACCGTCACAGCCAGATTAGCTGCATCAAGTGAGGCTTATTTTATTTTTTTTATTAATTTTGATGTTTTACCTACGTGACTTTACCGAAAAAACCTAAGAATATGAAACTGTTCCCATTGTTTCGACTGCCGCGCCGGGAGTTGGAATGAAACCAGCGACCTCTGGATTGCAGGTTCAGGGTGCTGTTAAAGTGTATAATTATTGTTACCCTTACTTACCCAGAGAAGCCTCATCGAGTTTCAAAACTCTTTTCGGGAGGGTCATGCCGAGTTTTCGCAAGTAGGAGGAGGCGATGCTGCTGCTGTGTGTAGTCCCAAAGCAGTTGGATGTATGGCCAATACCAATTATAATTGTACGCTATTTTTAAATCCTTTATATTAAGTTCACTTGCTTGCTTGCTTGCGCGCTTACGACCGTGCAAATCTTTCGGTCGTTTTTTAACCCACTTCCCGTGATCCAATCGAGCTGACATTTTGCACACAGACTCGTTGTGCGTGACAATTTATTTTCGTGAAAATTTTTTTTCCAAAATGTTACACTTTTTTGGAAAAAATAAATTATATTTAATTACCAATTGCATAATGGTGGCAGGCAATCATCTGACCCATAGGTGGCAGCCATCTCAAGCCAGAGGACGAGAGGACTCTAGCCGCCACGCATATAAAGGATTTATAGTGAAAAACTTTGTTTTACGGGTTAATTTTTTGCTATGGGAAGGAAATGAGAGAGCCTGGAGGAAACTCATGCAGATAAGGGGGGGAAAACATATAAACTCCACGCAGAGAGGTACCGGGATCAGAAAACGAATCAAGACGCTTCGCTGTGATGCACGAGTGTTATCACGGCTCCACCCTACCACGCCATGGTGCGATGGGATACTACCACCTGCGGTAGGCCAGGTAAAGCATGGGGAGTGAAGGCGTTAACACACAGCAGGGAGGCCAGTCGCTAAGAGGATCTGAATTTTTACGGACGAGTTTAATACTCTGTGCTGCCTGATAAAGTCAGCATTCGTGGATTGACTTTCCATTTTTGAAATAATTTCGTGACATCAATTTGATGAGGTCCTCGTGGCATTGAAAGATTTTGACACGTTAAATAAAAGCAAGACAAACTCTTTCCCTCTGACAGTCACAAATAAATTGTGCAAGCTGCACTGGCCACTATTACTCATTTCCATGTGGGCATATCCATTTAACCTTAATTATTCAATGTCATTGCTGTAGCTCGTGGATGTATTGTTTAAAGTAAAAATTGCACAAATTTAGAACATTAATTTAGACTCCAGCTTTCTCGCTGTTATTTTTTTTTCCCCCCAGTGGCAAGATTGCCGCAAGTGATTGAATTTCTGCAGGGTAGGAATTTTATGAAAAAAGAAACCAAGAGCTATTTTGTAATAAGTTTGTCATGCGTCCTAAGTAGCATAATTACAGCTGAAAAGCATTAGTCTTGGATTGAGTAGGATTTATAAATCTTGCCATTCAAAATTATAAATGTTTTAACCATTGGACATATTTAAAATCCAACACCATAACTCACATGCCAAATAAATGATCCTAACTGAGCACGAGTCTATAATCACAAACGTTAAGCAACGTGACCTTCAGACGTTTTGGTATTGCTCTTAAACCTTTTTTCATTGAGTGACCTTTAATATGAACCCTGAATAAGCAGTAACACTTGAAGCATGGAATTTCAGATAGGAGGCTTTCTGCTTTCTCAGTTATTACTCTAGGCTCTCAACAGCCAATACGGTAATTATGTTTAGCCAGAATAAGAAGATATGTGGAGTCAGAGGGGCCTTCTTTAGTGGAGCATTAAGGCCCATGCTGCCAGAAAAGGATTATAAAGGGTGACTACACATTACCCCAGTGCAGGTGATCCACTAGCAATAGAGATTTCCACAGGGGGCCAGACTGGAGGGAAGCGGTTCGAGTTGGAATTCCTGTGGGTTACCATGTAGTTTGTGGACAAGGAGGTGAGAGCTCTAGAAAACACCTCTGAGGCCCCCCCAAAAAACTAGGACATATGAGCCTTATGGCGGGACCCCACGGTCCATGAATAGACAGAAGTAAAAATCGTAACAAATTTATTTTTGGCGACTCCGTCCCACCGTGCACATAAACGCCGCGACCCACCAGAAATCAATCCTCTCGTTCTTCACCAAGCACCCGTCGCTGCCAAGATTGCCGTAGTCATAAACAAAACTTTTAAACTTTGATTAGCGCATCGCATAGAGCTCGTCGAGAGGAATAGATCGCAGTTCATGCGAGAACCGGGGGCTTATGGGACCCCAGGGTCCCGCCATGAGGTTCATATCACGGAAAGGATTAACTCATGGTACAGGAATTGGGGAAAACCACCTAGAAATACGTTGTCTCAAGTGGTGGGTTATTACACAACTGACAAACACTGGCACGCTTCAACGAACCGCGAATACTTTCACGGATTTCTACGAAACGGCTACCTCAACAAGAGGATGACCTGGAAAACAATCCAGGACAGGTGGTAACCCCTAGCAGGGGCTAATTGGCCTTAACACAAAAATAATAATGACCAGTGCCGGATTATCCTAGTCGCAAAAGTAGCTACACATGCTACGGGCCCCCTACTTTCAAGGGCCCCGCGCTAAATGCATTCAAGCTATCAGGTCCGGTTCAGTGATTCTGCACTTGCTCTATTACTATAGTACTATACCGCCTTCAACTTTTATCAACGACTAGGTGTTTAAGGTTAGCGATTTGTCATATTATCTGGCTACATAGAAAATGGAAAAATACAATAACTTTACGATGCAAGTAAAAAATGTCTTTTAATATTTGTGTGTGTTTTTTAGGGTTCCTTTATAACATATGCTACAGGCCCCGTACTAGCTTAATCCGGCACTGATAGTGACCAAGTAATTTATAACTCGCACAAATTTGAGAAATGGGCAAAATCATCGTTGTGATGTCGTACTCGGAGGGGGTGCTCTGAGCACAGGCTCTCGGGCTCCTCCCATGCCAGTCGGATCAAGCGCCTGCAGCTCGCTCCTGAAGGTAGAGGGAGTTTGAATGCTTCGCAAGTTGCCACGGAAAAGAGTTCCAGATGACGGGAAAGCAGCCAGGGAGAAAGATGCTCAGCGCAGTGTATTTGCCCATCCGTGAATGCGCTGCAGATTGTTTAAGTAAGGGTACGGTGGTGTGTTATCCAGTGGATGGGTGCCGTTGTCGAGGGGGTGGCCCGCTAGGCCGTGACCCTTGGGCGTGTGAAGGATATGGGGTTTGGCGCAGTGTGTGATTTTGATAACGACGTGAGTGTATTTACACGTAAGGAAGACCTTTACTTCATAATTACTACTTGTGAATTGCGCGATGAGCTCATTTACCAAAACCCCCAAAATGTGTTGTTTTAACGGTATATATATATAAAAATAATATTGTTGCCTGGATGGGAAAATCTAACCCATGGCCTTCTCTTTTTAAGCAAGGTGACCCTGTGGTTGCCACGTTGTCCTGGTTTTCCCAAGATCGTTCATTTTTCTGAGGGAGTTGTCCTGGAAATCTGTCAATCTTCCCGAAACATTACACCTTGAAAGTCTCAGTCTTTATCAGCTGTGTGCAGTTCTTCCTGCACCTATTTCGCCCGGTATTGTAAGATATTCTTCCCACGACATGTCATGGATTTTTGTTCCTCAGAGATAGCCACCCTTGCCGTATCCCGGTTGGCATTTGATGACCTTATAGTTACCACCTTTCTCCACTATCCACCAAAACCCGGACATATTTCTCAGCCTGCCTCAGTCGAGAAAAGCTGTGCAGTGTGATGCAATTAGGTTCAACATTGTACCACCAGACCTCGGTATAAATCGATTTCTGCCACTAGGTCCAGTCCTGAACTTTGACTGTTCGAATGAAACCCATGCAGGTGGCAACCCTAGATGAACCCTTGGTGTGGCAATCCTAGATGAACCTTTGGTTGTTCACTCAATGTTACTGAGATACATGCGTCATAACCTCCACTCCCTTACCCCCCGCCCCTCTCACCGTGAAACGGTTTCTGGTAGCCACCTCCCCACTCTGCCCCCCACCCCAGACAACTCAACTTGTAAAATGGCGGCGCCATCCATTTCGGTGGCCAACATTGAATGTTGCTCAAGTGACCTATGGAGGAGCGGGGAGCAAATGTGGACGATTAAGTCTGCCCAGGGCGGAAATCGCTTCAGCCAGAAAATTAACTTGACAGTTCATGGAAATCTTGAGTTCATTGTGGTTGGAGTTAGTACCGTTGGGGATTATTTATCAGTTATAACAAAAGGGCCACATCGAATAATAATGTGATGATTAATTACGGTGCTTTGTTGAGAAGGGTAATTAATTAGTAACGTAATTTAATTGTAGTTAACAAGGATAAGACCAATGCAATCATATATTTTGATTGCTAGGCAATTTAGAGTAACATTATATATTTTTAATGCTTTAAATTGGTTAACCTTAACAGTAACCCTTTAACTCATAATTACGAGCATAACCTCTTGACTGCTCGAAGCGACGGTGAACACTCTATAATATTTTACTTTATAATCATGCGGTTCTAGCTTGTGTAATAATTGCAGGTTTAATAACATTTTTGCATTTTTTTAATGTATAGGACTGTGGCATTGATTTGGGATTGTCGTTGGCTTCAGAAGATAGGCGGCATTCTTCCAATTAATGTTGAATGTTTCCCGTCATAATTTTTCCTACTCTTTGGTTCTTTCGGTAAAGTCACGTAGGTATGAAATAAAATAAATCACGACATTTCCATTGCAACACAAGCAATTATCATCAGGTGGGAAAACCACAGCAATAATTTTTTTTTGCTGAAGTGTGATAGAGAGAGTTGCCGTGGTAAGAGGTTATATAGGTAAGAAAGGGGGAGGAGCAAGGGAGGAGAGGGAGGGGTGGGGGTGGGGGTGTGGGGTAGGGGGAGGGGAAGCGCTTGCGTGGTGTAGTAGTACCTGGCAGATATGATAGACGACAACCACTACAAAGCAGTTAGGGTTTTACCTGGTTAATTACATCCTTCCAATGATTTCTCAATTTGTATCCATCTTCTCGGTTGAAGTTATGTCTATGTTTATATATCTGGATGGCTTCATGAACACACTTTTGATAGTAGCCCGAAGGTTTGCAGTGTACCTTGGTCTATGTCATGTGTTTGCGTGGGTAAATACGTGAATTGAGGTACATATATGTACGCAAACAACCTTCTGAAATTTCTGACAATGTTTCGTACAAATGTGGCTCTTGTGTGGCTTTGGCATTCAAATCCAAACTTCGGCCACCCGTATCTCAACCGGGGTTCAAAAGTGCAGCGAGTTTACGGTCTCAGGCCAGTCACTAACGACTGGGCACAACAATAAACCGAATCGAATATAAAATGTAGTTTTGCACTTAGTTTGGCTAACATCGCTTCAAGTACACGAAAACCATATTTTTGGTTTAGATGTGTCGATGACACTTTGGTTGTCTAGCCACATGGTAAAGATACACTTAATTATTTCTAAATCATCTCAATTCGCAAAACCTGGCCATCCAGTTCACTATGGAGATGGAGGTGAACATCACACTCCCATTCCTGGATATTTTGCTCGGACGCGGCCAAAATGGTAAACTAACACACAGCGTTTAGCGAAAGGAAATGCACACTGATGCCTATCTGAATGCAGATTCACATCATCGCCCAGCTCAGAAATCCTCTCTTATCAAGACACTCATACATCGGGCTAAAATAGTGTCAGATGGTGAAAGTCTGAGGAAAGAGATTAAACATGTTAAACAAGCGCTACAATTAAATGGCTACAATAATGCTCAAATTAACAGAGCATTGAATGCCAAACCAAGATCGAACAGCAATACTGCTGAAAGCGATCAGATTTTTTTTACAATTAAAATAACATATGTTGCGGGGTAACTGACAAATTAGCTCAAGTATGGAAAAACTAAAATTCAGAGTAAGATTTGGCATGGTACACAACATTTTAAAACGAGTATCTTGTTCTGAAGATGAATGGCCTCAGTTATTAACAGAAGGTGTGTATCGGATTAATTGCGTATGTGGCAGATGCTATATTGGACAGAGGGGACGTTACATTAGCGTAAGATTGAAATAAAACCAAATAAATATTAAATACTCTCAAACACAGCTGTCAACAGTTGCAGAACATACTTGCCAACAAGGACACTCAATTTATTTTGATAACGTTGAAGTGTTGTGTAAAACTAATTATGACTGGCCGAGACTAATTCGAGAATCCACTGAAATTGAGAGAAATACAAACGATTTTAACCGCTCTGACAGCTACAGGCCTAGTGCGGCCTGGAAGCGTATTATTAAGTAATACATTTTACAACAGCATTCCTTATAGAGGAAACACAAGCCAGAGGTCGCAACTGGGTACCCGATACCCGTACCCTACCCGATACCCGGCTACCCATACCCGGCCGGGTACGGGTACCCGTTTGCGACCCTGATGCGGCCGGAAACGGGTACGGGTAGGCCGTGAGTCACTGGTGAGTCACCGTTTGTCACTCATTTCGGGTAGGGTACGGGTACCCATTTGCGACCCTGCTGTGGCCAGGTACGGGTTCGGGTAAGGAATCAAAACCCGTTTGCGACCTCTGACACATGCTAATTAACTGATTAATAATCTATTATATAATTACCTCCCCCTCTGATCTCTTCACCTGATGGGTTCAGTCATGGCGTCATCTTGCTCTATGTAAGACTGGAAGTAGGTGGATGGCTTCACTATTCTGGAATATCGCCTCGTATTCAAATTGTAAATGTTGTGGATTTACTCTCCAACACACCGGTGGGCTGAAGTAGGAACTAATTGGCGCGTTGTTTACGTGACAAACCTTACTGGCTGTGTCGGGTGGTGGAGGGTTACGACACATTCATACTTACGCGATCTAACCCAAAAACCTTTATTATGGACATTTGAAATTATTATTGCTAGTCTAACCAAAATCATAGAATAGTGGAATTTCCACCATTGGTTCAGGGCTGTTAACACGATTAACAGGAGACTTGCACACTGCTCCATTATTGTTTGCAATGGAAACCTCACTGACATTGATATATTGTGCACACACACCACATAAACTATATACACACACTCAAAAAGCAATATTTTGAACATTCATTAGTTATCGTGTACCATTTACTTTGTACAAAATATTGATCTACTGGCCAAGTTGATTCTGGAAGCTTTCGGCCTCAGAATTCAGATTTGCTGAGAGCTGCCAAAGAGATGGATGCAGGCTGAATCTGATTCTGGATTACAAATGCTGGCCAGACGCCAACGTTTTCAAAGTTCAAAAGGTGAAAGTAACACTCCTATCTGGTGATGCTGGAGATAGTTTTGGAAATAGATGTCTCGTATGCATTTGACGTTACGTGCAAGAGTAAGTCGTCATGTGCCGGAGTCAGTCATGGCCCACGTTTATAAATACAGACCTCCGCAGTGACAATGGTCTCATTGATAGCTCATGTATTGAGGAATATGGTGGCCAAAATTGATGAAAGTGATGACTTGTTCATAGAAGTGTGGGGCAGTGCTCATCGCTTGATTACTTCCTGTGAGCCTGTGTTGGAAATTCTACATTCCTATGGGAGGTTTGAGTATATTTCTAGAGAACAACCATTGAATTTTCACAGAACGCTACTCATTGTATTGACCCCCAGTAGGGTGGACGACTTTTAGCTGAACCCCTGACCGAGTGCCGAACCACAACGCTGTCATCACTGAACCACTCGGCAGTGACAATGGTCTCATTGATAGCTGAAAGGGTAACTCTCATGTATTGAGGAATGTGGTGGCCAAAATTGATAAAAGTGATGAAAAAACACAGCATTGTATCCAATTACATTTATTTTATAGTAAACATAATTCAAGTCGAAGTGGTGACCTGTTGAAAGAAGTGTGGGGCAGTGCTCATCGCTTGCTTACTTCCTGTGAGCCTGTGTTGGAAATTCTACATTCCTATGGGAGGTTTGAGTATATTTCTAGAGAACAACCACTGAATTTTCACAGAGCGCTACTCATTGTATTGACCCCCAGTAGGGTGGACGACTTTTAGCTGAACCCCTGACCGAGTGCCGAACCACAACGCTGTCATCACTGAACCACTCGGCAGTGACAATGGTCTCATTGATAGCTGAAAGGGTAACTCTCATGTATTGAGGAATGTGGTGGCCAAAATTGATAAAAGTGATGGAAAAACACAGCATTGTATCCAATTACATTTATTTTATAGTAAACATAATTCAAGTCGAAGTGGTGACCTGTTGAAAGAAGTGTGGGGCAGTGCTCATCGCTTGATTACTTCCTGTGAGCCTGTGTTGGAAATTCTACATTCCTATGGGAGGTTTGAGTATATTTCTAGAGAACAACCACTGAATTTTCACAGAACGCTACTCATTGTATTGACCCCCAGTAGGGTGGACGACTTTTAGCTGAACCCCTGACCGAGTGCCGAACCACAACGCTGTCATCACTGAACCACTCGGCAGTGACAATGGTCTCATTGATAGCTGAAAGGGTAACTCTCATGTATTGAGGAATGTGGTGGCCAAAATTGATAAAAGTGATGGAAAAACACAGCATTGTATCCAATTACATTTATTTTATAGTAAACATAATTCAAGTCGAAGTGGTGACCTGTTGAAAGAAGTGTGGGGCAGTGCTCATCGCTTGATTACTTCCTGTGAGCCTGTGTTGGAAATTCTACATTCCTATGGGAGGTTTGAGTATATTTCTAGAGAACAACCACTGAATTTTCACAGAACGCTACTCATTGTATTGACCCCCAGTAGGGTGGACGACTTTTAGCTGAACCCCTGACCGAGTGCCGAACCACAACGCTGTCATCACTGAACCACTCGGCAGTGACAATGGTCTCATTGATAGCTGAAAGGGTAACTCTCATGTATTGAGGAATGTGGTGGCCAAAATTGATAAAAGTGATGGAAAAACACAGCATTGTATCCAATTACATTTATTTTATAGTAAACATAATTCAAGTCGAAGTGGTGACCTGTTGAAAGAAGTGTGGGGCAGTGCTCATCGCTTGCTTACTTCCTGTGAGCCTGTGTTGGAAATTCTACATTCCTATGGGAGGTTTGAGTATATTTCTAGAGAACAACCACTGAATTTTCACAGAGCGCTACTCATTGTATTGACCCCCAGTAGGGTGGACGACTTTTAGCTGAACCCCTGACCGAGTGCCGAACCACAACGCTGTCATCACTGAACCACTCGGCAGTGACAATGGTCTCATTGATAGCTGAAAGGGTAACTCTCATGTATTGAGGAATGTGGTGGCCAAAATTGATAAAAGTGATGGAAAAACACAGCATTGTATCCAATTACATTTATTTTATAGTAAACATAATTCAAGTCGAAGTGGTGACCTGTTGAAAGAAGTGTCGGGCAGTGCTCATCGCATGCTTACTTCCTGTGAGCCTGTGTTGGAAATTCTACATTCCTATGGGAGGTTTGAGTATGTCTAGAGAACAACCACTGAATTTTCACAGAGCGCTACTCATTGTATTGACCCCCAGTAGGGTGGACGACTTTTAGCTGAACCCCTGACCGAGTGCCGAACCACAACGCTGTCATCACTGAACCACTCGGCCACATATTGTCCATAAACACAGGATAGCGTGATTACGACGCAGATAATGAATCCCGCAGAACGTGTGTGTCCCACGGTACTTTTATTAGAGCATGCCATTTGTATTCAATGGAACACTCTTTATATCATCCACATATGATCTCATATATATGCATGACAATAGCACCGACTTGAAATGGAATTAAACTAAATCATGATGTTACTTTTTTACCGTGACAGGAACTGAAACAAGAGATAAATAAGAGTGATATTAGGCGGAAGGTTCGCTGGGTATTTGCATTTTTATTGGAAAGTCTTCGGAGTTAAAATAAATGTTTAAGGGACTAACAATGTAAACAATGGTGCGTTTGAAAGTGAATTCATTACCGTGATGGCACGTTGATGTTGATAGGCTCTTTTGATGTGGCCTAGCAGGGTTGCTGAATTAAAACCATCAATCTTTCTGAACCATAAATACGTCAAAAACGGGTGATGGCGAAAGATATCACACTGTTGTCCGTTGATTAAAAGCGAGTATGTGTTTAATTTCAGTGCACTGCACTGCTTGACTGCCTGGATGAGGCATTGGGCGTGAGTTTCAGTCTTTTTTGTACCATTTGGTCATCCATCGCCTTAGCAGGGAGCCGCGCCTGGCCATTCATAACATCACATTGTTACCACGTTCGGAAGAAAAATATATTTGCTGATTTGTCTCCAACGTCCTCTCTAAAAGACTCCAACAACCCACTAACCGACTGCAACACCCCACTATAACATGCTCCAACACCCACTCTAACAGACTACAACACCCACTCTAACAGGCTCCAACACCCACTCTAACAGGCTCCAACACCCACTCTAACACACTCCAACACCAACTCTAACACACTCCAACACCCACTCTAACAGACTCCAATACCCACTCTAACACACTCCAACACCCACTCTAACACACTCCAACACCCACTCTAACACACTACAACACCCACTCTAACACACTCCAACACCCACTCTAACACACTCCAACACCCACTCTAACACACTCCAACACCCACTCTAACAGACTACACCACCCACTCTAACAGACTCCAACACCCACTCTAACACACTCCAACACCCACTCTAACACACTCCAACACCCACTCTAACACACTCCAACACCCACTTTAACACACTCCAACACCCACTCTAACACACTCCAACACCCACTCTAACCCACTCCAACACCCACTCTAACAGACTACAACACCCACTCTAACAGACTCCAACAACCACTCTAACACACTCCAACACCCACTTTAACACACTCCAACACCCACTCTAACACACTCCAACACCCACTCTAACAGACTCCAACACCCACTCTAACACACTCCAACACCCACTCTAACACACTCCAACACCCACTCTAACACACTCCAACACCCACTCTAACACACTCCAACACCCACTCTAACAGACTACAACACCCACTCTAACAGACTCCAACACCCACTCTAACACACTCCAACACCAACTCTAACAGACTACAACACCCACTCTAACACACTCCAACATCCACTCTAACAGACTACAACACCCACTCTAACAGACTCCAACACCCACTCTAACACACTCCAACACCCACTCTAACAGACTACAACACCCACTCTAACACACTCCAACACCCACTCTAACAGACTACAACACCCACTCTAACACACTCCAACACCCACTCTAACACACTCCAACACCCAATCTAACAGACTACAACACCCACTCTAATAGACTCCAACACCCACTCTAACACACTCCAACACCAACTCTAACAGACTACAACACCCACTCTAACACACTCCAACATCCACTCTAACAGACTACAACACCCACTCTAACAGACTCCAACACCCACTCTAACACACTCCAACACCCACTCTAACAGACTACAACACCCACTCTAACACACTCCAACACCCACTCTAACAGACTACAACACCCACTCTAACAGACTCCAACACCCACTCTAACACACTCCAACACCCACTCTAACACACTCCAACACCCACTCTAACACACTCCAACACCCACTCTAACAAACTCCAACACCCACTCTAACACACTCCAACACCCACTCTAACAGACTACAACACCCACTCTAACAGTCTCCAACACCCACTCTAACACACTCCAACACCCACTCTAACACACTCCAACACCCACTCTAACACACTCCAACACCCACTCTAACACACTCCAACACCCACTCTAACACACTCCAACACCCACTCTAACACACTCCAACACCCAATCAACAGACTCCAACACCCACTCTAACACACTCCAACACCCACTCTAACACACTACAACACCCACTCTAACAGACTACAACACCCACTCTAACACACTCCAACACCCATTCTAACACACTCCAACACCCACTCTAACACACTCCAACACCCACTCTAACACACTCCAACACCCACTCTAACACACTCCAACACCCACTCTAACACACTCCAACACCCACTCTAACAGACTCCAACACCCACTCTAACACACTCCAACACCCACTCTAACACACTACAACACCCACTCTAACAGACTACAACACCCACTCTAACACACTCCAACACCCACTCTAACACACTCCAACACCCACTCTAACACACTGCAACACCCACTCTAACACACTCCAACACCCACTCTAACACACTCCAACACCCACTCTAACACACTCCAACACCCACTCTAACAGACTACAACACCCACTCTAACAGTCTCCAACACCCACTCTAACACACTCCAACACCCACTCTAACACACTCCAACACCCACTCTAACACACTCCAACACCCACTCTAACACACTCCAACACCCACTCTAACACACTCCAACACCCACTCTAACACACTCCAACACCCAATCAACAGACTCCAACACCCACTCTAACACACTCCAACACCCACTCTAACACACTACAACACCCACTCTAACAGACTACAACACCCACTCTAACACACTCCAACACCCATTCTAACACACTCCAACACCCACTCTAACACACTCCAACACCCACTCTAACACACTCCAACACCCACTCTAACACACTCCAACACCCACTCTAACACACTCCAACACCCACTCTAACAGACTCCAACACCCACTCTAACACACTCCAACACCCACTCTAACACACTACAACACCCACTCTAACAGACTACAACACCCACTCTAACACACTCCAACACCCACTCTAACACACTCCAACACCCACTTTAACACACTCCAACACCCACTCTAACACACTCCAACACCCACTCTAACCCACTCCAACACCCACTCTAACAGACTACAACACCCACTCTAACAGACTCCAACACCCACTCTAACACACTCCAACACCCACTCTAACACACTACAACACCCACTCTAACAGACTACAACACCCACTCTAACACACTCCAACACCCACTCTAACACACTCCAACACCCACTTTAACACACTCCAACACCCACTCTAACACACTCCAACACCCACTCTAACCCACTCCAACACCCACTCTAACAGACTACAACACCCACTCTAACAGACTCCAACACCCACTCTAACACACTCCAACACCCACTTTAACACACTCCAACACCCACTCTAACACACTCCAACACCCACTCTAACAGACTCCAACACCCACTCTAACACACTCCAACACCCACTCTAACACACTCCAACACCCACTCTAACACACTCCAACACCCACTCTAACACACTCCAACACCCACTCTAACAGACTACAACACCCACTCTAACAGACTCCAACACCCACTCTAACACACTCCAACACCAACTCTAACAGACTACAACACCCACTCTAACACACTCCAACATCCACTCTAACAGACTACAACACCCACTCTAACAGACTCCAACACCCACTCTAACACACTCCAACACCCACTCTAACAGACTACAACACCCACTCTAACACACTCCAACACCCACTCTAACAGACTACAACACCCACTCTAACACACTCCAACACCCACTCTAACACACTCCAACACCCAATCTAACAGACTACAACACCCACTCTAATAGACTCCAACACCCACTCTAACACACTCCAACACCAACTCTAACAGACTACAACACCCACTCTAACACACTCCAACATCCACTCTAACAGACTACAACACCCACTCTAACAGACTCCAACACCCACTCTAACACACTCCAACACCCACTCTAACAGACTACAACACCCACTCTAACACACTCCAACACCCACTCTAACAGACTACAACACCCACTCTAACAGACTCCAACACCCACTCTAACACACTCCAACACCCACTCTAACACACTCCAACACCCACTCTAACACACTCCAACACCCACTCTAACAAACTCCAACACCCACTCTAACACACTCCAACACCCACTCTAACAGACTACAACACCCACTCTAACAGTCTCCAACACCCACTCTAACACACTCCAACACCCACTCTAACACACTCCAACACCCACTCTAACACACTCCAACACCCACTCTAACACACTCCAACACCCACTCTAACACACTCCAACACCCACTCTAACACACTCCAACACCCAATCAACAGACTCCAACACCCACTCTAACACACTCCAACACCCACTCTAACACACTACAACACCCACTCTAACAGACTACAACACCCACTCTAACACACTCCAACACCCATTCTAACACACTCCAACACCCACTCTAACACACTCCAACACCCACTCTAACACACTCCAACACCCACTCTAACACACTCCAACACCCACTCTAACACACTCCAACACCCACTCTAACAGACTCCAACACCCACTCTAACACACTCCAACACCCACTCTAACACACTACAACACCCACTCTAACAGACTACAACACCCACTCTAACACACTCCAACACCCACTCTAACACACTCCAACACCCACTCTAACACACTGCAACACCCACTCTAACACACTCCAACACCCACTCTAACACACTCCAACACCCACTCTAACACACTCCAACACCCACTCTAACAGACTACAACACCCACTCTAACAGTCTCCAACACCCACTCTAACACACTCCAACACCCACTCTAACACACTCCAACACCCACTCTAACACACTCCAACACCCACTCTAACACACTCCAACACCCACTCTAACACACTCCAACACCCACTCTAACACACTCCAACACCCAATCAACAGACTCCAACACCCACTCTAACACACTCCAACACCCACTCTAACACACTACAACACCCACTCTAACAGACTACAACACCCACTCTAACACACTCCAACACCCATTCTAACACACTCCAACACCCACTCTAACACACTCCAACACCCACTCTAACACACTCCAACACCCACTCTAACACACTCCAACACCCACTCTAACACACTCCAACACCCACTCTAACAGACTCCAACACCCACTCTAACACACTCCAACACCCACTCTAACACACTACAACACCCACTCTAACAGACTACAACACCCACTCTAACACACTCCAACACCCATTCTAACACACTCCAACACCCACTCTAACAGACTACAACACCCACTCTAACAGACTCCAACACCCACTCTAACACACTCCAACACCCACTCTAACACACTCCAACACCCACTCTAACAGACTCCAACACCCACTCTAACACACTCCAACACCCACTCTAACACACTCCAACACCCACTCTACACACTCCAACACCCACTCTAACACACACCAACACCCACTCTAACACACTCCAACACCCACTCTAACACACTCCAACACCCACTCTAACACACTCCAACACCCACTCTAACACACTCCAACACCCACTCTAACACACTCCAACACCCACTCTAACACACTCCAACACCCACTCTAACACACTCCAAGACCCACTCTAACACACTCCAACACCCACTCTAACATACTACAACACCCACTCTAACACACTCCAACACCCACTCTAACACACTCCAACACCCACTCTAACACACTCCAACACCCACTCTAACACACTCCAACACCCACTCTAACAGACTACAACACCCACTCTAACACACTCCAACACCCACTCTAACAGACTCCAACACCCACTCTAACCCACTACAACACCCACTCTAACACACTCCAACACCCACTCTAACACACTCCAACACCCACTCTAACCCACCCCAACTCCCACTAACACACTCCAACACCCACTTTAACACACCCCAACACCCACTCTAACCCACTCCAACACCCACTCTAACAGACTCCAACACCCACTCTAACAGACTCCAACACCCACTCTAACAGACTACAACACCCACTCTAACAGACTCCAACACCCACTCTAACACACTCCAACACCCACTCTAACAGACTCCAACACCCACTCTAACACACTCCAACACCCACTCTAACACACTCCAACACCCACTCTAACACACTCCAACACCCACTCTAACCCACTCCAACACCCACTCTAACAGACTACAACACCCACTCTAACAGACTCCAACACCCACTCTAACAGACTCCAACACCCACTCTAACACACTCCAACACCCACTCTAACCCACTACAACACCCACTCTAACACACTCCAACACCCACTCTAACACACTCCAACACCCACTCTAACAGACTACAACACCCACTCTAACAGACTCCAACACCCACTCTAACAGACTACAACACCCACTCTAACACACTCCAACACCCACTCTAACCCACTACAACACCCACTCTAACACACTCCAACACCCACTCTAACACACTCCAACACCCACTTTAACAGACTCCAACACCCACTCTAACCCACTCCAACACCCACTCTAACAGACTCCAACACCCACTCTAACACACTCCAACATCCACTCTAACACACTACAACACCCACTCTAACCCACTCCAACACCCACTCTAACCCACTCCAACACCCACTCTAACACACTCCAACACCCACTCTAACACACTCCAACACCCACTCTAACCCACTCCAACACCCACTCTAACCCACTCCAACACCCACTCTAACACACACCAACACCCACTCTAACAGACTCCAACACCCACTCTAACAGACTCCAACACCCACTCTAACACACTCCAACACCCACTCTAACCCACTCCAACACCCACTCTAACAGACTCCAACACCCACTCTAACACACTCCAACACCCACTCTAACACACTCCAACACCCACTCTAACACACTCCAACACCCACTCTAACACACTCCAACACCCACTCTAACACACTCCAACACCCACTCTAACCCACTCCAACACCCACTCTAACAGACTCCAACACCCACTCTAACACACTCCAACACCCACTCTAACACACTCCAACACCCACTCTAACACACACCAACACCCACTCTAACACACTCCAACACCCACTCTAACACACTCCAACACCCACTCTAACACACTCCAACACCCACTCTAACACACTCCAACACCCACTCTAACACACTCCAACACCCACTCTAACACACTCCAACACCCACTCTAACACACTCCAAGACCCACTCTAACACACTCCAACACCCACTCTAACAGACTACAACACCCACTCTAACACACTCCAACACCCACTCTAACACACTCCAACACCCACTCTAACACACTCCAACACCCACTCTAACAGACTACAACACCCACTCTAACAGACTCCAACACCCACTCTAACACACTCCAACACCCACTCTAACAGACTCCAACACCCACTCTAACCCACTACAACACCCACTCTAACACACTCCAACACCCACTCTAACACACTCCAACACCCACTCTAACCCACCCCAACTCCCACTCTAACACACTCCAACACCCACTTTAACACACCCCAACACCCACTCTAACCCACTCCAACACCCACTCTAACAGACTCCAACACCCACTCTAACAGACTACAACACCCACTCTAACAGACTACAACACCCACTCTAACAGACTCCAACACCCACTCTAACACACTCCAACACCCACTCTAACAGACTCCAACACCCACTCTAACACACTCCAACACCCACTCTAACACACTCCAACACCCACTCTAACACACTCCAACACCCACTCTAACCCACTCCAACACCCACTCTAACAGACTACAACACCCACTCTAACAGACTCCAACACCCACTCTAACAGACTCCAACACCCACTCTAACACACTCCAACACCCACTCTAACCCACTACAACACCCACTCTAACACACTCCAACACCCACTCTAACACACTCCAACACCCACTCTAACCCACTACAACACCCACTCTAACACACTCCAACACCCACTCTAACACACTCCAACACCCACTTTAACAGACTCCAACACCCACTCTAACCCACTCCAACACCCACTCTAACAGACTCCAACACCCACTCTAACACACTCCAATATCCACTCTAACACACTACAACACCCACTCTAACCCACTCCAACACCCACTCTAACCCACTCCAACACCCACTCTAACACACTCCAACACCCACTCTAACACACTCCAACACCCACTCTAACCCACTCCAACACCCACTCTAACCCACTCCAACACCCACTCTAACACACACCAACACCCACTCTAACAGACTCCAACACCCACTCTAACAGACTCCAACACCCACTCTAACACACTCCAACACCCACTCTAACCCACTCCAACACCCACTCTAACAGACTCCAACACCCACTCTAACACACTCCAACACCCACTCTAACACACTCCAACACCCACTCTAACACACTCCAACACCCACTCTAACACACTCCAACACCCACTCTAACACACTCCAACACCCACTCTAACCCACTCCAACACCCACTCTAACAAACTCCAACACCCACTCTAACACACTCCAACACCCACTCTAACACACTCCAACACCCACTCTAACACACTCCAACACCCACTCTAACACACTCCAACACCCACTCTAACAGACTCCAACACCCACTCTAACCCACTCCAACACCTACTCTAACACACTCCAACACCCACTCTAACACACTCCAACACCCACTCTAACACACTACAACACCCACTCTAACCCACTCCAACACCCACTCTAACACACTCCAACACCCACTCTAACACACTCCAACACCCACTCTAACCCACTACAACACCCACTCTAACCCACTCCAACACCCACTCTAACACACCCCAACACCCACTCTAACAGACTCCAACACCCACTCTAACACACTCCAACACCCACTCTAACACACTCCAACACCCACTCTAACACACTCCAACACCCACTCTAACCCACTCCAACACCCACTCTAACACACTCCAACACCCACTCTAACAGACTCCAACACCCACTCTAACACACTCCTACACCCACTCTAACCCACTCCAACACCCACTCTAACACACTCCAACACCCACTCTAACACACTCCAACACCCACTCTAACACACTCCAACACCCACTCTAACCCACTCCAACACCCACTCTAACACACTCCAACACCCACTCTAACCCACTCCAACACCCACTCTAACACACTCCAACACCCACTCTAACACACTCCAACACCCACTCTAACACACTACAACACCCACTCTAACCCACTCCAACACCCACTCTAACACACTCCAACACCCACTCTAACCCACTCCAACACCCACTCTAACACACTCCAACACCCACTCTAACCCACTCCAACACCCACTCTAACACACTCCAACACCCACTCTAACCCACTCCAACACCCACTCTAACACACTCCAACACCCACTCTAACACACTCCAACACCCCACTCTAACACACTCCAACACCCACTCTAACACACTCCAACACCCCACTCTAACCCACTCCAACACCCACTCTAACAGACTCCAACACCCACTCTAACACACTGCAACACCCACTCTAACAGACTCCAACACCCACTCTAACACACTGCAGCACCCACTCTAACAGACTCCAACACCCACTCTAACACACTCCAACACCCACTCTAACACACTCCAACACCCACTATAACACACTCCAACACCCACTCTAACACACTCCAACACCCACTCTAACACACTCCAACAGCCACTCTAACAGACTCTAACACCCCACTCTAACACACCCCAACTCCCACTCTAACCCACTCTAACACCCCACTCTAACACACCCCAACTCCCACCCTAACAGACTCCAACACCCACTCTAACAGGCTACAACACCCCACTATAACAGACTACAACACCCACTCTAACACCCCACTCTAACACACCCCAACACCCACTCTAACAGACTACAACACCCACTCTAACAGACTCCAACACCCACTCTAACACCCACTCTAACACACTCCAACACCCACTCTAACACACTCCAACACCCACTCTAACACACCCCAACACCCACTCTAACACACTCCAACACCCACTCTAACCCACTCCAACACCGACTCTAACAGACTACAACACCCACTCTAACACACTCCAACACCCACTCTAACACACCCCAACACCCACTCTAACACACTCCAACACCCACTCTAACACACCTCAACACCCACTCTAACACACTCCAACACCCACTCTAACCCACTCCAACTCCCACTATAACAGACTCCAACACCCACTCTAACACCCACTCTAACACACCCCAACACCCCACTCTAACAGACTACAACACCCACTCTAACAGACTACAACACCCACTCCAACACCCACTCTAACACACCGCAACACCCACTCTAACACTCTAACAGACTACAACACCCACTCCAACACCCACTCTAACACACCGCAACACCCACTCTAACAGACTACAACACTCCACTCTAACGGACTCCAACACCCACTCTAACACCCACTCTAACACACCCCAACACCCACTCTAACAGACTACAACACTCCACTCTAACGGAGGGCTCAGCGGCGTAGCGGACTGTACCTGACGAGGTGCCCCGTGAGGATGTGACAACGTTTAAATTGGGTCCTGATACCCATATTGCAGAGTGACACTTTCCATTAATAGCCGTTGCACGTTAACCCTTGTGTTGTGACTGAATTTCAAATTGTATATAAATAATATCTTCAAGGTCTGACTAAATCCCCCCCCCACCAGCACCGCATGTAAGATGAGGAAAAACAACTTGCAGCCCCTTTACAATCGACTGCTGAAAGAAAGCCTCCCCCACGCCATGTCAACCGTGGTGGTTGTGTAACCGACTTCGCCACGTTGGCCAGTGAAGGCTGGTGAAGGACAGGGGCCCAGGGCCACTTCAGGGCGCCATGGTGGCGAAATGTAAACTACCTCACCTGGCATACAGGAGCTCGTGTGTTTTATCCCAACCCTGACGCTTGTGTATGTCTCCCTCCTTGCGGTCGCGTGCAATTTTCTCTGGGTCCTCCGCTTTTTCCCCTCCACATTTAGAAACGTGCGTTTCGAGAATCTGGCTGCTACAAATTTCCACATAAGCCACTTCAGCTATCATTCGCGGCCAGGTCGCTTCTGAAAAAGAGCTATATATATCAGTGGGCTTTATCTGGTAAAATAAAAAAAGAGTCAAAGAAGACAGATGTAACTCTCCACTGATGTTAAGCCAGCCTGGATATAAAATGCTGGACAGTGCGCTGACCACTGGGCCACCGCTCCACAAAATTACATTTATCGTTTGCAAAAGATGTATTTTACCTGTGTGGTCATGGGATATTACTTTTTGATGGAAAACTCTGTGTAGATTTCAGCTAAGATAATGAAAAAACGTAAAATAACATTCTGCGTGTGTTTCGGCATGGGTTTACAAAAGACACTTAGATGCTCATACTTATACAGTATTGTCCAAAGTTATATTTTACATAAATCATTGCATGCTATTGCTCACTGAGAGATAATTGTAATATGTGTTAAGATGATAAATAGTGGGCCTGCATTGCATCCTGGGAAATACCCACAGTGCTCCATTAACCTTTCCAGAGAATAATCTATATGCACCTTATCAACAAATTTACTGTTAATGCACAGCGTCTGCCAGATTAAGAAACAAAAAATGTGGCATTTTACAACGTGTTTTATAGCAAAATAAAATTAGTGCTTGGAAAGACAATCTGAAAACTTCAGCAGAATACACAGTACTTTTTTTGAGCATCTAAATTCGAATATCTCAAAACAGCTTAATGGAAGGAATGAATGTTGAAATTATTTCGCATCGTACGTAGCCATTCGTGCCAATCGGAGGTGCCGGGAAAGGACATCAAACTTAACACAAAAAGCAGTTCTAAAGAAATGAGCTTTCAATCTAGATTTAACAGTGCATAGCCCCAGTGGCTTCCGATAAAATAGTACGCTTATAGAGGGTAAGGTACAAATCGTGGATTCGGAAAACACAAATCATGGGTAGGACACACAACGAGAAAGAGTGATGTCCAATGGAGGAGACTGGTAAGAGAATGGCAGCCAAATAATACAATGTCTCTGAGGGGGTGACCACAACGGAGATGGGGCGATGAGATACGCTCGTCAGAGACGTTCATGAGCTACGTTCATGCGCAGGCAGGAGTGAGATGGATCGTGGCATCGTAGGACAGTGAACGATGGTGATGTCGTGGGGAGACCTTCATCTAGCCATCGACAGATAAAGATGATGATTATGATGATAGCAATATGGGTACTCTATGCTAGTTTTCTTTTTTAGTTGCTGAAGATTTAATTGAAAATGTATTCCTAATTGTAGGTGCTAAATTAATCGCGTGCATACAAAAACTCTCCTCTTTCCAACGTCACGTGCACCGAGTGACCGAGCGTAACTTCTCGACGTGCATGGTAAATAAGACTTGATCTCTCCATGTATCCTAAATAGGACAATTCTCACGTTTCCTTTATCCTCACCACAGGCTGGGGCCGGACCATCAAAGGGGCAGAACATTGCGCACGTGGCGAGGCTCTTAATAGATGCATTCCAATCACTGGAGCTTTACGCTCGGGGTATAAGTTTTAGCAATTGTATTGTCAGAAGGCTGCCAATGCCCTCTTCCCCCCCCCCTTCCAAACAATTTCAGTTTTCGCAGCACTAAATTCAGCACAGCTGGAAACTGACAATGAGATCACACCGGGAGCGATGGAATTAAAGTGGGTGATTCCATTCTGAGAGCAATGCGAGGGGGGTGTGGGAGAGGTGACTATTTGATAGTGAGCCGCTCTGGCATTTAAGCCTTGCATGGGCGGGAATTGATCTCGGGACTCCAGAGATATTTAGCTCGCCGATTGAATACAGGGGTTAAGCCGACTGAGCCACCTTTGCTCAAGTTTTTCTGGGTAAGGCTGTTGTTCGGTGCACATGCACGCAGGCGTGTGTGTGTATGTGGAGCGGTAGTGCAGTGGGTACCTGGTGAGATGTGTAAACATCGCCGCTAGGGAGACAAATGCGGCCGGGCGTGGTGCTGACCACCCACCCCCTCGTGTGCCGTTCCAAGGGTCTATTCAGGCTACATGGGGGATCTTTGTAAATTGGGTCGCAATGGCATTGGGAGCTTGTGCACTGCACTACAATCCCAGAGACCCGAGTCCGATTTCCTGGCAGGCGCTAACATCAGTGGTAAGTGATATGAGAACTGGTCCAAAGCCTCCCTTAGGTCTACTCGGCCTTACATTCGTATCTGAACATCCACAATAGGGTGACGAAGGCGGCTGAGCGTGGTGCTGGCCACACCACCCACCTCGTGCGCCATGCTGGCCTGACTTAATAGGCGCTCGCTAATAGCACTTTCCCAAGTAGTCAATTAAATATCTTTGTCTTTGTACTCACCGGTACAGTGCTTTTCACAGCGCACTGTGAACTCCGAACAACGGGACCCATTTCCAACGTTGCAACAGCAGCGCCAGTGGGTGGTAAAGTGGTATCTGAAGCTGTTCTGGACCTCCCCTAGGTAAACACGGCTTTTAATCCGAGCAACAGGTGTGTGTGTGTGCAAGCATCAGCACCGGGGAGACAGCGGTGATCGGCACGAGGTCTGGAGCGCACCACACCCAAGCGTGGAGCGATGGGGTGGGGGGTGGATTGCAGAGAGAATCCTTTTTTTTCCTTCACGTTTTTTCGCGGCTGAATTTGAAAGCTCAAAGATCCAAACCATGGACCACGTCGTGAACCCAGTGCGGCCCACGCTCCTTCCAGCGCATGAGGAAGAGCAAAACGACACGAATTCTTTCCCCAAGCTCTGACGTTGGCCTTGCAGACCTCGACATTTGCGTTGTAGTTGCGATGCGCAGGAACAGCATCGCTGTAGTGAGTCTCGCGTTGCACGCTGATTGCAGTGACATAAGTTGTATTTCCCGGCCATGATCGTCGGTTATTATCTTTAATCGGGTGTTAATAATGGCACTCAGACAAATACGCTAACCGTCATAAAATGTGTGTCTTGCAAGCAATCAGTGTACTTTAAATGTTGGAATGGCTTCGTATCTGCAGGGCTCTACGCGGAGTAACATTTTTACCTATTTTTAGATCGTATAACGTATAATACATCCATATATATGTGCATAAGAAGTAGATATACCTCAGATATATAATATAAAAATGATGCGTATTTTATGGTTAACCCATGGCATTGCCAATGTGTGGATCACAATCTCTAACAAAGGGAGGGAACGTTTTTCAAGTGTCGGCATTAGCGGTATAAATCAGTGAGACAAAATAACATTATTCTGCATGTCCTCGTAGGTACAGCAAACCGACGCCACAAAGTGACACACTTGCATTTAAAGTGGCGCTCGAACAGATGTAAGGCAAGGCCGAGGCAGTGAGGAACGTGTCATCACGAGCCCCTTCTGAGCCATAAGTAAAGATTAAAACGAGATGGTGGCAGAGCGAGTAAGCGGCGCTCTGAAAAGAAGGCGAACCCCCCTGTGCGCGCTGAGTGTAAATCACAAGGGCGTACCGCTGTGCATTGCACCCTCCGGCAGCGCAGGGAAGCTGGTGCCGCTCACATGCACATAACCAGAGCAATTTATGCCTGGATGGAGGCCAAAAAACTGGGCCAGTTTCCTCCCACCCACCCCCCCCAAAAAAAAAAACTAAATGCGCTGCTGCTGCTTTTAGGGGGAAGCCTCAAACCCAAGCGTATTTGTTTGCACTCCAGCTTTGTGTATTCGTTATGATTATTTCACCGCGTTAAATGTACCGCTGATTATATATTTTGTTTAAAATGACAAAATAGATTAATTTATTCGTGGGGCGTTTACGCCGGTAAGTGGTTTCGTTGGGCCGTATTTTAACATCTTTCAATATAAGCACAGCAGTCGTTGGCTCGCACTGGTGAAGTTTGGTTAAATAAAACCCATGACTTGCGCGACGTCGGGAGGGCTGTTATCCAGCAGTGGATGAAAAAGAAAGCGAATATACATATTACAAATTAACCACGAAGGCTTCGTGACATGTATGCCTTGCATCCAATTATGAGGCACTGCTTTTGAAATATATGTTTTGGCCATTTACCTTATTACCATTTAAAACATCATGCCTTACCATAG
Organism: Lampetra planeri; assembly: GCF_965212315.1. Classification (NCBI taxonomy): domain Eukaryota; kingdom Metazoa; phylum Chordata; class Hyperoartia; order Petromyzontiformes; family Petromyzontidae; genus Lampetra; species Lampetra planeri. The sequence continues at coordinate 6,808,300 of NC_136122.1, read as the reverse complement.
TTTAAATGAAAGCTGGAAACATGAGCTTGTTATAAAGTAAATGTAAAAATAGCGTTGACCTATTTTAGAGCCTATTAAGGAAGCCAACCAGAGCTACTGCCAGCTTCTGTGTTCCATACGAAGCCTAAATTTAATATTTTGTCACCACGGCAATTAGAAATACGCAGACGCACTTGTGAGACCCAATTGAAAGGTAGTTAAAAAATTGAAATCAATAAACGCATGTAATCTCTTGCCCTCTTCAAAAAATTTTTGTGGCATTGCTCAACACTCAGAATCAGAATCTTTCTTCGGACTGGAGGAATCCGAAGACCTATCAAGCTCTTTGTTACAGACACAACAACAACCGCCATTCGCCACTAAGTGGCGGTGACGTCACCACGACATTTGTGCCAGGCTATGTGCACTTTAAGGCCACGTGAAGTGTCAAACGCCTGCTGGCAGGAGGTCACGGGACAGACCCAGGTGTTATTGGCTGACTGAGATGATTGGCCGATGCACCATCTGTAGCCCCTACTGTGCCCAGTCGCTCACAGATGTCAGCTGGGGAGCGGTGGCATAGTCCCGTTGAGCCAGCACAGTAAAAAAAACTCAACATTCTCATGGCAGGACGAGTGCTTTCATTGGACACCTGTTGACTGCTTGCAAAGTGGTACATATTTTAATCACTCTAGATGGATGATGGGCTTAATAGATCTCAAACTAAGATTTTTGTTCACAGTCTTCCAATAATAAGTCGTGCTCAGCCGCAGCACAAAATGCTAAATGTTACTCTTTGGTTCTTTCGGTAAACTCACGTAGGTGAAAAAAAAATGAGAATGAAAATATAAATAATCAAATTAAATCACGACGTTTCGGAAGCAACACAGGTGGAACCACCTGATGATGGAAGCTTGTGTTGCTTTCGAAACGTCGTGATTTAATTTGATTATGTCTATTTTCCTTTTTTTTTTCACCTACGTAACTTTACAGTCACGAAAACTTCAAATCTGGAATGCTAAATGTTCGTTAAACTTACAGCTCCTTGGCATTCCACTGCGAGATGACGGTCGCTTCTCTCCGATTCGATCATGGAGATTGTTCAACCGTACTTCACCACGCTGGTCGGTGCGAGTTGGCGAAGGGTGTGGAACCCAGGACCAGTCGGTTTCAGTGCACCGCTCGTCCACTGATGTTAGCCGTGGCCGAGATTCAAAACGTCAGTCAGGTCGCTGTCCACAACACCACTGCCCCCCCCCCCCCCTTTAACATACCATGCGCGTACAACAACAACAAAAAACACGCATTTGTTGCATGAAAAATAATTTAAAAGTAAATTAAAAATTTAGCGAGACCAATATTGACCCTTGCGGTCGCTCGATGTCTATTGGTGCTTGCACGCCACTAATTGCCCTGGAGAGAAGCAGGCCCCCCCGCCCCCCCCCCCCCCGATTCTTGCCCAGCCGAGCCAATGACTGAAGAACCTCCGCCTGATCTTCTTGGTTCTTCTTGGTTCTTTCGGTAAAGTCACGTAGAATGGAGATAATAAAATAATAAAAATAAAACATAATAAAATAATTCTCACGACGTTTCTGCCACAACGCAAGCAGCCGTCCTCACGTGAGAATTGTATTTTATTATGTTTTATTTTTATTACTTTATTATTTCCATTCTACGTGACTTTACCGAAAGAACCAAGAAGATGAATCCCTGCAGTCACGAAAGCTTTAAATCGAAACCTCCGCCTGCTAATCCCCACTATTGGAGGCGGTGGGCTAATGATGCCGGCCGCGCAAACCGCGGCTCGCCGGGCCTGAAGATCGTTGTCCTCAGACGGAAGCTCCAAATGTCAGTCGGTTTAATTTGCACGTTGCTCTCGCGCTTTGCGGGGCGGCGCGTGGCAGCCGCCTTGAGTGATGTCGTTTGCCACCCACGCGGCGGGGAATTATAAGCAAGGTCGTTTAAAAATCCACTAATTGCGGGCCTACGTGCTGGGGAGGGAGCCGGAGAGAGAGAGTGCAGTGGTGGTGGCAGGTGTGGAGAGGTGAAGAGACATTTATTAGGATTATTCGATCTACTCTTTTCTCTTTGGTGGAGGTGGGCGGGACTGGTGGCTTTTGCCTGTCCGTCTCGCTGCCGCGTTCGATGCAGCCCTGTGTAAAGACGAAGGTAAAACGATAGCAAAGTGTTCATCTTCTTGGTTCTTTCGGTAAAGTCACGTAGAATGTAAATAATAAAATAAAAAATAAAAACATAATAAAATCATTCTCACGACGTTTCGGGCCCAACGCAAGCAGCCATCCTCAGGTGAAGACCAGGTCTGTCAGGAAGACGCTGTCTCCGTGACTTTACCGAAAGAACCAAGAAGATGAATCCCTGCAGTCACGAAAGCTTTAAATCGAAAAGATAGCAAAATGATATCGGAATTAAGTTGAGCGAGCTTTTGTTGCACAGTTTACATTTTTATGGGCGATATTGATTATTCAGTATTTTTGCTCTGTATTTGGTTCAGTTTATGGACATGCTGTCGTTAATCTGGAAATGTGTTGTTTTAATTAGTCAAAATTCAACATTGCTTATAAATGTTATGCAAATAATGGTGTGAGGCAATTAACTAATTACATAATTCACACTGTGCTGTTCTCGTCTTTGGGATTTAAAAAGTCGAGTCATCTTTGTGTGATATGAAAGGAGACCACATTTTTCACACTCACCATCACATCATCCATCAATCATGATCGCTTCTGCCATCATGTCTCCTGCGACAGGCTCCAGGGAGATGAACACAGTGACAAATTACTAAATAAGCAACCCTTTGTGAGAGAGGATCACACGGACTATTCATAATGCTTGTGTCAGTGGTTTAGAACTAGAATTCCGACAAGAGTTTTGAACGACAATAGAGTTATTGTTTGTTTGGGGTTAAATCGCGTAAATATATAAATGTGTCGTGAATCCCGCCACCACCCGACACGGCCAATTGTTTGTCCCGTAAACAGACCGTGCCAATTCGCTATTAGTACAGCACACCGGTGTGTTTGAGAGTAAACCCACAACATTTACAATTGGCATATTTACGCGATCTAACCCCCTAAAAAACCTCTCAAGGATAATCTTTGTCGCGAAAGCCGACGTGCTAAAGAGTTTTTTACGCGTTCTTTACGCCGATGCAACAAACTCGCTTTCCGCGGTGCCTCCCAACTCCTCTCCTCGCAAGCGTGTTGATTGCCTCAATATAAGCCTTCCTTTGTTCGGTTTGAAACATTGAAAATCAAAGAGCAAACGCCAAAAGGCAATCTCTAGCTCCGCAGGATTCATCAGGCAGCTCCCGATTGGACATTCAGGCTGGGCTTTGCGGTTGTTCTTGATCCTGAATGCGTTGCAGGCACATGGACTGCATCTCAATACCGCAAAGTCTTTACTCCCCGCTGCAAACGGATTTTGACTGCTGACCTGCGCGACCCTTGCGGAGCAAACGCAAGGGGCTGCTCCCTCCATGCAGCCTCAGTTTTGCGCGCGCATTTTTGCCGTAACATTCAGAGTGTGGTCGCCCATACAGCCACTGTCACCACCCGCGTAGCAGATGCCATAGGCTGCTGCGGGGCTACGGTGTGGGCATCAGAGGGCAGCACTTTACTCTGCGCCAATGCTTATCGGCTTCCTTGCCTTCACCGGCATGCGTTGACTCGCGTGGTGAAGTATGGTCTCATGACCCCCCGTGACTTGCATGGTGTGAGAAGGCCCTCATCCAGCAGAGGATTGACAAAAGAGCGGGCGGCATGTGCTCATCTAGGCGTGCAATGATGCAAAGATTCCTCAATCCTCGCGCTTGTAATGCGCACATCGAATCGTGCACATCTAATAATTTATTATTTTCAACTTGTGCAAACCATACGCGAATGTTAATGCCGATGTTACGTTGAAGCTAATGAAGCGAAGGAGGCCGTATGAACGAGAAGGGAGGCAATCAGAAGCAAAGCAATCGGGACGGTGAAAATCAGGGGGCAAACAAGAGTTGATTCTTCATTTGAATTGCAACCCCAATTCATAACAATTCATGGAATTGCTGGGGCTTCGGTGGGGATGGGTCGTGGCGGGGTGGGTGAGTGGGGAGATGGCGGGAGGGGAATGGCCCATCGTTATATGCCGAGTATCTATTGACCTACCAATAATGAACTGCACATGCAAAAATAATAGGATGCATAATTGCATGTGATGTAATGTATTCATATATATATATTTTTTTATTAACTCTGTTCACAGTTATTTTGCGCTGCGCTCACTGGAAATGTAACAAATGGAGGTGCTGGTAGTGCTGTTTATGACCCTGATTCTATTGGTGGCAAGAGGCTTCTTCCACGAAGGGACAGTCAGCGATAGTGGAAGCCAAATAGTTATTGAAGACCTTGCGCAAGTCACCGGATTGATGAGCAAAGCAGTCTATCGTAATTACTGAAATTCGTTATTTCCGTACACATGTTTAAATTTTCAAAGGTTTTAAGGTCAAAGAACCTTCGTGCCCTCTCACTTCCTAACAGTCGTCGCTCGTTTTTGTTGGAATACACGCTCGCAAATATACAATGTTACGAGCTTTTAGATACGTTAAATTATAATCTTAATATACAGCAAAACCTTGGATTGCGAGTAACTTGGTCTGCGAGTGTTTTGCAAGACGAGCAAATTTTTTAAAATAAATATTAATTTGATAAACGAGCGAGGTCTTGCAATACGAGTAGTACGTGTATATACGCTTTGTCTGCCGAGCGTCACGTGATCACAACTGATATACGAGTGCTTTGATATACGAGTGCTTTGGATTACAAACACGTTTCCGGAACGAATTATGCTCGCAATCCAAGGTTTTCCTGTATTTATAATTATATTTAATATGCGTAGGTTTCCGTGGTTGTGCTGTGTAGCTCTCCGATGCGTTGTAGGGTTTCACCGCGTGTTGATCTCCGAAATAACGTCCGACGTTTTGCTTCACGTACTGGGAGCTTCTTCAGGAATGGAACTATTCAGACAGAGCTATAAATTATTATAGTTTTTGTAGGGATAGTAGCACTGTATACAGTGAGTCGTGACTGTCAGTTACTGTAATTGTCATCGGAAAACTTGTAATTTCAATAGAATAATCGTTGAATAATTTAGTACGGACCTGTTCACTTGCTTACAGTGGCTATGCAAAGAGTCATTGTGTACAAAGGGGGCAGGAGAATTTTGTTCGGGTAAACTAGCTGTGACCTGAGGTGTTCCAATGTGATAATTTTCTGCCAAGTTAGGGTGAATCAAAATGTACTTTGACTCATCAATGGAACCATAAACCCTCCATAAATCACCTGGACTAACATTTAACCGGGCAATTTCACAAAATTCATTCGGAGCGAAAAAAATTAGAGGATTTTTTTTCACCCAGAATTTTTCATCTCGTCTCAGAGTAGTGCAAGGCCCAGCATTTTATATCATCCGATTATGGCGCCTCCTGCCAACTAAGCTCGTGAGAAACTGCTTCAGCATCTCCCAGTGTTATCTCGGCAGTCATAAATTCGTGGGTGAAGGGGTTAATGCTTTTCACTTGTGCCGCAGCCTAAGCCTCCATGCTCTTTGCCACCAATGTGCCACGTACAAGGGGATTAAACGAAACGGGGATGAGGTTGCTCTCAGCATGTTATCCCTGCAGCAGCTTCAGTTATGGGCCGGTGGCCTCTCACAACTCCTCCACCGACAAGCTTAATGGTTCCCATCATACCATCACCATCAGCCCTGATCTATCCACTTCTGAATGTACTGTACGTATCCAGCTGTGCGGGGGAAGGACAACAAACTAAACACAAAAAGGAGTTCGAAAGAAATGAGTTTTCGATCTAGATGATGTAAAAGTGCATAGCTCCAGTGACTTCCTAATATCTGAAGGAAGCTCATTCCAGACGGCCGCAGAAGCACACCTGAAAGCGCGCGATTCATTGGCCATCTTTGTTCGATGGTTGGCCAATAGCTGCTGCGAGGATGCCCAGAATTCGCGTGATGGTTTATAGTCCTTGACGAGATCATCATGATATTGTAATAACACGCTGGAGACGGCTTGTGGAATCGGTCCTTTTATTTCACTTCTTGCAGTTCACAAACACTCCCTGTTGCTGGCAGGCAACGGGAAGCGGGCAGACAGCCACCAGAGACACACCGCCACGTGGCACCCGGAGCCCCACTCGCGCGTGGCCCCTCTCTCTCTTCGTTCCGTGTCTGACCCCGTGTCTCTCCTCTCTCCCCTTATTTAATGCCTGGGTCACGTGGTACACTCCAGCCAATCCTCAATAGCCTGCGCCGAATGTTCCAGATCCCCCATCAACTCCCGGGACCACGCCCCTGACTTGTCTTCCCATTGGCTGAGGCCAAGACCAGCGAAACTAATCACCTAGCTGACATCCCGTGATCACGCCGAGGCTATGCTCCCAGGCTCTCCCCCCATTGGCTGTAAAGCGGGACCGGCAAAGCCGATCACCACGTGAATCCGACATAGGCTCTTATTACAATATTGTGGTTCATTTGTGGCAATAACTATACGCGCAATTAGTGTGACCTTATAATGGCTGAAGGCCTCCTGCTTGCCATCTCCATCCCCTGTGGGCTTGCGACCGCAAATCCACCCAGCTCCTGCACACCAGCCGATCCCCATGGCCACGTCAGCTTTCCTGTCAACATGGGTCATAGTTTGGTCACATGATCGCGGATTTTTTTTGTTCGGCGCAGAATCAAATGGCATGTAATATCACGGGTGCCCGGTGTTATGGCAGTAAAGGGTTATTTTTGGTTGTCTTGCCAGAGGAGTAGGTTGATTATGCCGAGATCAATTGCCAGTCACTCAACTCAAGCGGCCCAAATAGGGGTGTATCAAGGCATCGATTAATTCGATTCTTAAGATCAACGATGTATGTTTCAAATTGCGTGTTGTATAAAATGCGTTTCAACGCATGTACGTTGTATATAATGTGGCTCGTGTTATTCCGGCAGCTGCTAGAGGCCACTACATTGACCACGAAGTTAAGGAGAGCATTGATTCTTGACTTGAATCGCAACCCTGGGGTAATTTGCAGAGGCGGTTTAACAAATAGATTGTTGATCTGTTTGGGGAGTTTGAGTCTTATTCCCGTGTATGCTTGGAATTGCTAAATGAACTCCTGTTTTCTCCCATTAGAAACAAATATTTGGAAAAATATAATTGGGCAGATATCACGAATTAGATTTTTACTAAAACTCATCCCTTTGGCTTGGCAAGGCTTGGCGTATAAACAGGGAAATGTCATGATGCAATCATATCCTTTTGGAAATCTGAAAATCCCACATTGGCGGAAACCAAAGGGTTAAATTGCAAGGCCCGAAAGTGGTCACTGCTCTGCACCGACGACATTGAAAATATCATCTCACCTAACTTTCCCCCTCTTATCTCATCTTTCTCACTTATACTCTGCCCTTCAGCAGCAAAGGCATTCAAGTGAACTTCAACTCGAAGAGAGGTTAGACTCTTCCCCGGGCCTCTTCTGTTAAGAGGCTGCCTCTGTTTGGTCTTTTTTGTACCGACTGGCTCTATGCCCCCCCCCCCTGCCTTCGTCCTTATATTCCAGGTTCAAGACCTTTCCTTTAGTCTCTTGTCTTTGGGTGAAGTCCTCTTGCATCACGCCCTCTCACCCCCGCGATCATCACCCTTTCTTTTCTCCCGCAGTCCCCCTAACTATGTACAGCGTATGTCGCTGTGGTCTTATTTAGACAGTGCAGAAATGTTAATTTTTGACGACGTTATCGACTGTTAAGAAAGGCAAGTAGGTTTTGGGGGAAAGGCACGTCACACGTCAACAGAAGGGGACGATGTATGTATGTTGAACTTCTTTCGCACCATATGTAGCCAACCGGTCCAGACGTCAGGGCTAACGATGGAGTGGCAGCCAAAGGAGGCCATACTAAACTAAACTATTAAATTAGAAATAACTTAGATATTTTACCAGGTAAGGCCCACTGAACTCTATCGCTCTTTTTCAGAAGCGACCTGACTGCAAATGATAGCCACAAACGAAGTGGCTTATCACGTGGAAATGTTTCGCAGTCAAATGCTCTCAAAGCCTGTTTCTAAATGTGGAGGGAAAAACCGGAGAGCCCGGAGACAAATCCACGTGACCACACGGAGAACATGCAAACTCCCAAAATACAGGCATCGTCGGGGTTGGGATTGAACTCATGGCCTCCTGTATACCAGGCGAGGTAGTTAACATCTCATCACCATGGCGCCCTTCGCCAGAAAATCTAACCACTGTGGAGATGGAGCGATGAAACCGGCTCGTGTGCATCTGTTAAATGGATCGTTTTCGTCGCAAGACCATGAGAGAAGGTGATAGATTGGGAAAGAGCTCATCCAGCAGTGGTTTTATATCTTGGCTGATGATGTTGATGATGTTGATGCGTACAAAAATTGTGCTGTTGTACCATATGTCTGACCATCTCTCCTAAGCTGTTAATTGAGAATATCGCTAAGAATAATAGTACTGGTCTTGATATTGTGTTGTTTTGCAACATTACAGCGTATGCAGGCAGCATTTGCAGTGAGGGTGTTAGCTGTGCTGTGAGAACAACACGATTATATTGCTAACTTGCTGGACTGTGGGTACATACCGTGTGGGAACTGGCGTGTTAATTCTAATGTACACCTCGTGCTATTAAATTCATGGCTTTGGAATGTATCGATGGTGAGAGCCCAGGAGCTAAAGCTACGTGTGCATGTGTGTGTGTCAGATCTAACACCAAGGCGAGGAGTGATTTCTCCCACCTTTGGTGTTTCAAACGTCTAACAATGTTTTTTGTTTGTGTGTCTGTGTGTGTGTTTTCCACCCGAAGATCTACTGGCAGTGCCCAAGCACCCGTATGCGGCGATGGAAAACTGGGGCCTGAATGTGTTCGTGGAGCAGAATATTCTGCTGGATCCTGGCATCTCCTCGACCCACTACTGGCTGGAAGCGACGATGGTCATTGCCCATGAAATCTGCCACCAGGTACGCATTACACCACGGGGTCAAATCCTGGGAAAAAAATCTAACCGCGTCCACAAATTGACAGTTGGTCGTCTCGTCACCCACCATGTGACCTTGGCATTTGTCACCACGCGGCTCTGCGAATTGCAGACGTGCCCCGCCCAGTGCTCACTCGTTCAAGGACCCACTTGGGCTTTTGGTTTCAAAATTAGCTTTCCTGATGAGGCTGCTGCGCGGCTGTGTTTACAGCGCACGATTTGCCCGTGCACTAAGGGCTAATTGGTGAAATTTCGATTTAAAGCTTTGAGGACGGCTGCTTGCGTTGTGGCCGAAACGTCGTGAGAATTATTTTATTATGTTTAATTTTTATTATTTTATTATTTCCCTTCTACGTGACTTTACCGAAAGAACTAAGAAGGCTCATTGGTGGTTTCAAGCCACGCTCAATACGTATGCACATGGCCTGACATTGCACTCTGGATATGTAACCATCAAGCCTGGCATCTACCCCTTTGAGGGGGGGGGGGTTAATATAAACCTTTCAAAGGGATTGCTTTGGAAAAGTTGGCCATTGTGTGTAATGTATTTGGGAAAGGTTACACAATGGTTTGTAAGACTCTTAAAGCGACAATAATTTTGGTTATTTACGATTATTCACGATGACGACGATCACAAATTCAGCAACTAACGCCAATTACTTTCTCCGAGATGTAGCCGTTGATGTTGTGGTTGTTAACATGGTGTGGCGACCTGGTTCTCGTGTTGCTATAGTAGTTGTACGTACGCACTTTGAACTTCTTTCACACTCTATGTAGCCAACCGTACTAGTCGGGGGTGCGGAGGAAGGACAACAAACCAAACAGAAAAAGCAGTTCTGAAGAAATTCGTTTCCAGTCAAACATTTAAAACCGCACAGCTCATGCGGCTTCCCGGAGTTGCGAATTGCGCCGCGTGCCGTCGTTGCTGCCGCACGCCCTGATTTGCGGTGTGGCTGGAGGGAGGCACTCATCGCTCTCCGAGTTTTCTTATCGGAGCCATTTGTTTTTACCGTCAAGATCAGGGCGTCATTGCGGCGAGCGCTTCGCTGAAGCCGCCACCGCCGCGCCGACCCTTCACACCCTCCCACCAGATCCCGCGGCGACCTCCAGTAAATTGACAGCGACGTGAGAATATGTTTTCTGAAAATTGGATCGGAGAAACGAGGGCGTCAACGTGGACGACGGGAGAGCACTCACGGGCCTCACGTTTTCCGCGCACCTATGTTCATTGAAAGGCTGCGGAGTCGGGCGCAAAATGAATATGTGCAAAATAAGAGCGGTACGCGAGTTTTGTCGAACAAGTTCACGTCATTATTCGAGGGATGCCACTGGAGAACGCGAGATAATGTGCATACCGAGGGTGACTATTCGAGGCTGGTGGTGATCAAGATGACAAAATAAATAGATAGATTTTATTTATTTCAGCAGGAAGGAACCAATGAGCTAATCGACTCTTATTTTATGGGCGTCCTACGGCGGTAAATATGTTGTACAGTACAGATGTTATTTACACAAGCACGGTTACATCGGTCCCGATACAAAACATTGAGTATCAGTACTTGTGCTCCACACGACACAGGAATAGGGAACCCGTAAAAAACGAAGTATATGAACGAAAAAAATAACAACTTCAAAATAAGAATTTTCATTTAGACTGGAGGAATCCTGTTATGACGTCGATCAGAAACATGGACACCGACAAAGAAAAATGGAACTCGCACCGAGTGATGGAAGGAAAAACACGTGGATCGGAGGGGAAATGCCCGTTAGAGGCATCGCTGTGAGCGTTCAGAAAAGTGAGCTTGGTGAGAGAGGACTGACGGCCAATGAACGAGACTAGGTGAGGAAATCACCAGAATCAGAACATTTGTTTATACTGGTGATATCTTCTGAGCTATAAGAATAGATGTTTCCCCTTTTTTCTGGCAACAAAACTGAAACTAAAGAAAGCTGTCTCTGGTGTAGACCAATCAGTTTCAAGGACAATGCATATATTATCAGATGTTTTTTGTTTGCATTCTGACCACAAGTATTGTGGTTTATGTAGACATGATTTATTGTAAAAAGGTTTCAGTTTTGTTGCCAGAAAAAAGGGGAAAACTCTATTCTTATATTTTGGTACTTGCAAAGGAGGCCTCATAATCTGATGAGCTATCAAGTTCTTGTTCTCAGATAACCAGTTGGGGGCGGGTCAGAACGTTACGACAACAAACAGTACAAAAAACACGCCAGGAGGGCAAAGTGTAGGAAAGGTGAGCAAACCACAAAAAATGTAAAACTATTTTTTATTTTAACAGGTAAGGCCCACTGGGCTATTCGCTTTTTTTTCGGGAGTGACCCGGCCGCAAATGATAGCTCAACGGAGTGGCTTATCGTGTGAGAAAGAAGAGTAACACACCCAAGGTGATGGCCACCGTGGGAGACGACGTGACGAGATCACATCGCGCGCTGGCGTAAGACCGATTACGCGAGATGGAATCGGCATTGATAGGCATTCATCCCGAGGTGGATATTTCATGGCTGATGACTGCACTCGTGAATATTGTACGCTACCTAACGCGCTGCTTTGTTGCGAAAAATTATGGAACTAGCTATCTATTAATTTCCTGATTTCAAATCGTATTAAATTATGTTGTACGGTTTTTTTAAAATATTGTTTGCCTGGTAATGTTCACTGACCTGGCCACACATGATTGCTCGTCGCAGTGGCTTTATCGTACGTGGAGAATTATCGTAGCCAATTGAGGAATAGCGGAAATAAAAAATAAACTCTTAACAATATTCGAGCTACGTGTTCAGAGATGGCTTTTTTCATATATATAAAGGTAGCTTATCATGCCTTGAAATATTAACGTTTGCGTTTCAAATCTCAGTCGTAGCCACGCGATGATGAGCTGTCTTCTGTATTCTACAAAACGCTCACGTCAGGTCTGGCATACACATTGAATATGCAATGCAAAGTGTTTCCAGTCACTCCTTCTCAAAATTGCCTGCAGATGGAGCGGTTGATGAACGCTACGTGATGCAGACAAAAAATGTCTTCAAATTATTTTTTTTATTGAAAGGAGCTACAATATTCACGTATACATATTCACGATGTTGGCAGTTGTGTGCAATGACAACGGAAACACAACAACGATAAAACACACCCAAGTTCATCTCCGATCTGTGGAAGGGACATTTCCCGAAACATCAGCCTACTCCCGTATTCTCTGATTTATGAGATGCTCCGGAAAGATAGACACACCCCCACACTTGTGCCGAGTGTCGATAAACACTTACACAAATGTGTTCTGACACACACACGCTTATTGGATTGTGTGCCTTGTAATAGGGACGATTTGGTACATGTTTTCCATTATTCGGCAGTGAGTTGTGTCCGTTTATTTCAACTCGAGATAGTTATGAACTAGTTACACAACGTGGATGGCGTGTGCCCACGTGTAGCGCAGCGGTTAGTGCGTCGCGCTATTAACCAAGTGACCCAAGTTCCATTTCCGCCCATGGCCAACACCAGCAGCGATTATCTGAACCGGTCCTGGGCCTCGCTTAGCTCGACCGAGCCTCAAATGAGTACCTGGTGCGATGTGTAAACATCAATACCGGGGAGACAAAGGCGGCCGTGCGTGGTGCTGGCCACCAACCCCCTCGTGTGCCGTGCCGGCCTTCATAGGTGCTCGCTAGCAGCACTTGCCCCAGCAGGCTGTGTTGGCTGCACGGGGGGGGGGGGTTTCTTTGTACATTTGTCTGTTCCCACACAACACCGAAGTCGGTCAATATGTTCCTCCAGAACACATTTCACATCAAACATTTGATGTGCGCAATAAACATGACATGAGCGTGGACCAGGGTATTTTATATCAATTTCTTTTTTTATTGTTCCGTCCAATATAAAATCATTTTATATTGACTTGACGACAAGTAAGAGAAAGCATTTTAAATCATTATGGGCGCGTTGTTCCGCTGAAGTTTTGTTTTTTATCAGCTGGAGACAAACGACCCTTACCTTTGCTCTTTGGGTCTGCCCGTCTGACCATGGCATTGAGCTCTCGACCCCAACACTACATTCACGAAGATGAATACCCCATTGCTCAGCAATTAGGAATAACTATTGTAAATGGAATAAAAAAAACGCGTGATGCTAGCATTGGCATTGGTGCGCAAGTACCCAAAAAAACGAAGCTTTCATCAATAACACTTCCATGCGCCCTCAAAAAATAAATACACGGAGAGAAAATAGGTGACGTGGCAGGCAATGGCCTTCTTCATAGCAGAGAGGTGAGCCGTTGCCCACATCTTGTAAACGTATGCTATCCTGCATTTAGTATTTTATTTAAATAAACTCAATAACATTATTATTATTCATGAGAATAATAATGGATAGCCTCTAGATTTGAAGCTTTCGTGACTGCAAGGAGTCATACTCTTAGTTTTTTCGGTAAAGTCACGTAGGTAAAAAATGAAATAGAAATTTTAAAAGATATAAATAAAATAATATTATTTAATTTTTATTAATTTCATTAATTTTAATTTAATTTCATTAAAATTGATAAAAATTAATAAAAATTGAAATAAAATATTATTATTTTATTTTTATTAATTTTATTAATTTTATTAATTTTAATTTCATTTTTTACCTACGTGACTTTCCCGAAGAAACTAAGAGTATGGATAGCCTCCCCACACCGCGTTCATCATTGGGGTTGTTTGACCATACTTCACCATTGTGGTCGGAGCAAGTTGGCAATGATGGACTCTAGACTGGTTCAAATATCACTCGCCACTGACATTAACTATGGCTGGGAATGAAACTCCGTTTACTGGGTTTTAGTGCGGAGAGCTTACCGCTGTGGCACTGCGATAGTGGTTATCGCCCTGCACTCACCACTGTTGCACCATTGTAATAGTTTTCTTTATCAAAGATAACCTCATTCAGTCTCCAGACTCTTCATCAGCAGTGTCCTACATCAATTCCTCGCAAAGTTAAGGGATGATATTTATTATATAATCTCATAAAGTTTTGGCTTCAGTGATCTTATACCAATTTTACGTGCCATGAAGAAGGGCTAGTGCCCAAAACATCGCCTATAAAATGTTTTACTTTTAAGGCCACAGTGTTACCGAAGCGTGTGTCAAACCTTTTTCCCATTTCATAAACAAGTTAACTAAAAGTAATAACGTTTTTTTTTTCTGTCAGTCAACCCGCAAAGGAAGATCTCAACATTTCAGCTGACTGGCGTTTTAGTTGACCTGTCATTTTGTAGCAGACAGACCTTCTGAAGAAGTGACAGGAAAAATGAAAAACCACTCGGATTTATAGTGATAAAGCGGTAAAAGGAGCCCCTTGCAATTCCTCGCCGACTACCCCTGCTTGCGGCAGGGCCTCCACGAGACAGAGCTTCTGCAACGCCCTCTCTCGCGGGTTTTTTCGCCTACTTTTCCATCCTGGCCAGATGCCTTGCAAGAGGTGGGACCACCCACATTTGACCCAAACCTCAACGTGACCAGTCGCTCGCCGAACTAGGGTACTTAATACTCTTAGTTCTTTCGGTAAAGTCAAGTAGGTAAAAAATGAAAATGAAAATTAATAAAAAAATAAAATAATTATTAATTTTAATTTTCATTTTTTACCCACGTGACTTTACCAAAAGAACTAAGAGTATGAATCCTTGCAGTCACGAAAGCTTCAAATCTAGAATTAATAGGGTACTTAAGTGTGTAATGTTGAGTGAACACGGGCAGTGGAATGTAAGAATTTAAGAAACTTGGCCTCATTTTAACTGCTGCTGCTGCTGCGGTGGGATATTGAACCAGCAACCTCTGTCTGGTAGGTCCAGTGTACTAACCCTTACAGCACGGCAACATCCCCAGAGTCCTAATATTGCCAGTAAGCTTACAAAAAGACGGCACTTGCAATTCAAACTTTCCAACTCCTTAAAGCCATCCTTAATGTTCCTTCTAAATTGCCTCAAATTTACTATTGACAAAGCAAACATGAAGTGAAAATGCCGTCCAGTTCCATAACTCTGCCCTTTATCAGATCGGCTTGGTGATATGTTGCAGTGGAACGATCCGTGGATATTGGGAGTAATTTGAGTGTTGATCTATGAACCTCCCCAAACACCCAATTTTTGGTTCACGCAATCAACAGGGATAACCTTCGTATGACAGCGCTTTAAGCAGTCGAGGCTGAGCACGACTCAATCCCTTTGATTTCAAATTGAATAAATGAATAAATGAACAAATCAATAATATATTAAGGGAAGTTTGATCAATGCGCTGTTTTGTCATTAAACAAACAAAAAAAAATCTCCCCGCCGGCATTTTTTCATGCAACTCTAAACCTCTCATTAGCTTATCGCTACAGCTGCTCCAAGATGGTCAATTAAGGATCGCGACAACCAAAGTTATTGGCACGTAGCTTCTCATCGGGATACCTTTTAAAACATCCGTTGCGCTATGAATACGCCGTGTTTTGCAGACTGCAGAGCAACAGAGGGGAACAGTCCTCATGCCCTCGCTCAAGGAGGCTTTATAGCTTCCACCAGAGGTCACAACCGGGTACCCGATACCCGTACCCTACCCGATACCCGGCTACCCGTACCCGGCCGGGTACGGGTACATGTACCCGTTTGCGACCCTGGTGCGGCCGGGTACGGGTACGGGTAGTCCGTGAGTCACTGGTGAGTAACCGTTTGTCACTCATTTCCCAACGTCTAGTCTCTTCTCACAATTCAAGGTCCTAGAATCAACCCACCCGTGCCTGCAACATGGCTTCATCCCAGAGGTCGCAATCGGGTACCCATACCCGTACCCTACCCGATACCCGGCCGGGTATGGGTAGCCGGGTATCGGGTAGGGTATGGGTATGGGTACCCGTTTGCGACCCTGGTGTCGGCCGGGTACGGGTAAGGAATCAAAACCCGTTTGCGACCTCTGGCTTCCACCACTTGGTCTGCAGTGACACCTCTGCTGCCGAGGATGCAGCTCTTTCGAGCGCCATCAGGGGACTCAGGGTCTGCGTGCTGCACTGGGTGATTTGAGATGAAAGTGGGGTTCAGTGGAGATAGAATGGTTTTATTTCTACCAAGGAGATACCCATACGAGGTGGCGTGAAGTTTTCTCTCTCTCGCTCTGTCTGACGGCCTGAATCCTAGCACGGACATGGAATTGCATTAACGACTCACGCCTATGCGTTTAGTTTAGTTTTTTTTAAGTAGAGTCAGTTCAAAATAGAATTATATGAATTACTGACTTGCGAGAAGTGCTTAAAAATGCATGCCGGTTGAATTATTTAGTGGCGGATATTATTCAGCGTGTAACTAAATTTGTTACATTTGTAAAAGCGTCCCTTTAGGGTGTGAAAAGTGCGCATGCCAGACATAAATTACATTCTGTTGTCTGGGATTCTTTTAAATTAGTTTGTATGAAGAAAAAGAGTTCAGTTCCGTATAGCGCTTTACATCAGTGCCTTTGGCCTTATTTCCTTATTCTTTCGTATACCGACAATTTCAACGCATGTGCAGCGCGTGCGTTATATGCAGCCACACTCAGTCCAAGCGTCGTGCTCCGGGTCGGACGGCGCGTTGAACGCTTCTTAGCTCTCAAACTTTTGCCAAGCACCACTGCGAGCACCTGCAGGAGTTGAATCCAACTGCTGCATTTAGCGAGCGCTTAAACACTGCAACAACATCCTAAAGCAATAACGAACAATCGTATCTAGATATAGGTGTGTATACCACCGTAGCCCAAGGCGCCTTAAAATAAATATAAAATTATATGATAGCGGTTAAAATAAAGAGTGGGGTTATTAAAAACATGTTGGTGTAGCTATGGTGACAGTAAGGAGGACACGTGGGAGTGGTTAAGGAGTGGGTTGGGGTAGGGCCAGTGACAGGGGTTGGGAAATGTACCTCGAACAACACATACAACGGAACATCGATAACCCAAACACACACAAAAAAGGGCCAAAACGGCCGTCAATGTCCACAGAACCGATGCAGTGCACGAAACACCGCCAGCAATGTGATGGGATGAAAAAAGGCGAGTTTCCGATTTAGCACCCAAGGCACCGTCACTGAGGCCCGCTCACTGTCGCTGAGCGACACACTCCGTCTAACCGGCTGGTCCCCAGAGGTGTGGACTCGAGTCATGTGACTTGGACTCGAGTCAGACTCGAGTCATGAATTTGATGACTTGCGACTCGACTTGGACTTGCATAACAATGACTTTGTCCCACCTATGAGATGTGGACTCGAGTCATGTGACTTGGACTCGAGTCAGACTCGAGTCATGAATTTGATGACTTGCGACTCGACTTGGACTTGCATAACAATGACTTTGTCCCACCTCTGCTGGTCCCTAAGAGGGTTTTTCGAATGTGCTGACCCATCCACAATACAGCCAAGATGCCTGGCACCCTCACATTGTCATCAGTTCAGCACTTTGAAGGATGGGTACGTGTGGGCAACGTTTTCGTCAATGATGCAGCAATACAGAATGGCTGTTTGCAAACGATTACGTGTTGCCGATGAATCCTTTTGTGCATTACGAATTCTGGCTGGGCTCGGCGGTTGGCGTGAACGCATTTGAAACAATGGAGCTTTATCTTGAGAAGTAGCCAAATGTTGCCGACATTTCCCCCGAATGCATATCGAAAGGATTATATCAGCTGAATAATAAGCTACTGAGAAAGAAAATTGGAGCATCGGTCGTAATTTTCTATTTCCGTGTAGCACACTCGTGCGATGTTAGTAATGCCATTAAATTGAGAGTAACCTCTGCACTTCTCCGTGACAGTCTTTGTTAGCATCCTGATGTCGACCGTCATTGGCATTTTTACCTAAAAAACGAAAATATAAATCCTAGCTGAAGCTCTTTGGGCCGAGGACATCCCAGCATTTGTCACGCGCATTTGGTCCAGGAGTTCTCGATATATCCTGGGCACAGGCCAACGTACAGCAAGCATTGTGACCTTAACCTCTTGACCTGAAAATCAATCTTGCGAGAGAAATTGCACCGCAGAGCCATCCCTTAAATTTCGTCAAGATTGGTAAAACGGTCCAAGAGATATGGGGCGTGAAGGCAGGCAGAGCGAGCCATGATTGCCACGCTACTCCCCTTTCCATAGAGCAGATTTGCAATCAATCAAGGAGGGGACAGCGATAACTCATTATTAAAATAGCCATTTTCATCTATTAAACGATTAATACTCACGGAGGCCATCATTAGAGCACATGGCTTACATTTCAGAAATTTTGGGTTCAAATAACGGTTGGCGGTTGACCCAGCCCATCTTCCCTCAAGGGGTCAATAAACTCGGTGCTATTTTGTGTGACGCCAAAACGCGGCCGTGGCATTGAAAAATGTGAAATTTCCATCGCTGGCTCAGGGCTACCCATGGGGCATTTGAGTCGCGGACAACAGCAACAACATAGAGAATTATTTTATATTCGTATTGTGTCTGAATGCAACGGTATCTCAAGATGCTTTATGAAAATAAATAAAATACGACATTGGGCTAGAAGGGGGTTGGTGGGTGGGTCTGGTGGGAGGATGGCGGGGGGGCAAAACGTGAGAGGCAACAAAAGACAACACTTTAATTACAAATATATTATTATTCAGAACATGTATTTCACTCAGTTTCCAGAAGCCAAGCATTTCCTGATGGCAGTCCAACAATAATTCAAAGTGTTGCTTCACTCTTCCTCTCTCATTCCCCTTACGTTGACTTGGAAAGTTTGCCAACGGTGTTAAATCAGCACCAAAATATAACACCTATCGGCGGATAAGTTATGGTGACGTACTTTGCGGTCAGACAGCTGATCCCTGTGCCATTCACAGAGCACCACGTGCTTCTTGCATTGCATGTAAATGATAGGGAGAGTGCGCGTGAATACGTACGTGTGTTTAGCTTAGTGTGGCGAGTGGTGGCGCAGTGGTTAGCAAACTTCCCCACGAACCCAGCGGCCCGAGTTTGATTCCCGCTTACGACCGATAACTGTGGTGAATATTTGAACCGGTTCTGGGCCTCCTCTCCGACTCAGTCTTAAATGAGCACACGGTGGGGTGCGAATACATCAGCACTGGGGACACAAAGGCAGCCGGGCTTGGTGTTGGCCAGCCATCCCCTCGTGCGCCGTGCTGGCCTCAAAGATGCTCACTAAGAGCGCTTGCCCCAACAGCCTCCGTGAATATGGGGGGGGGGGGGCAGGTGTGGGGGGATATTCTTGTCTTTGTTTAGCATGGACAGCAAATTATGTTTTTTGCACTATGTGTGTGTGTGTATTGCCTTCTGAATCGAGCGCTGAAATTGGCCGGTTTCTGATTTCTCCAGTGGTTCGGTGACCTTGTCACACCGATGTGGTGGGAGGACGTCTGGCTCAAGGAAGGCTTCGCTCACTACTTTGAATACCTGGGGACGGATTTCCTCTACCCTCACTGGAACATGGTACGTTAATACGCGTTGAGCCCGAGGTCTGCGCCACTGGTGGGACTGCCATTACTGTACACTGTTGTGCGCATGACATCTAATTTGCTGTATTGATTGCTGCTCTGTCCACGCATAATAATGAACCTTCAAAAGTCATAAATTAGGCTTTTAACAGATGCACGGTGGAAAGGAAAAAAAGCAGCTTCAAAGAATGCTCAGCCAGCCATCCATAATATCTTCACTCTGACAGCTGGTGCATAAATGAGGTGGAGCGCTGTATTCTTATATTCAAAGTCATATGTTTATATCCTCGTACCAGTCAAGACATTTTCTAAAGGTAAAGGTGAAAGTGAAATTCCTCGCTCACGCCACTGCTGGTCAGAAGGGTCTCCACTCTTGGGAGCTCTTGAGGGGACTGCTCGAGGTTACCTTGGCCTACTTTTCCACAGCCGACCTGCCCATCGACGTATCCATCGATACTGCTGGGTTGACCGATGTGAAAGGGATTCAAGGAACTCGCACACCCCCCCCCCCCCCCCCATTGTTTCAACTGCCGCTCTGGAAGACGGAATTGAATCGGTGACCTCTGGATCGCAGGTTCAGAGGTCGCTGACCCCTTACAACCACGGCCACGCCCAGTGCCAAGGTCTCTCACGTCATTCAGGGTGTCTGCGTGTCCTTTGCGCGCTTTCCGGAAATCGTATTGATCACCTGCCAATGGCAACCTCAAGACGCAGTGTGCGATTCGTAATAGGTTTCTGGGTAAGGCCACGTCACAATGATCTGGCCAAAATGTGTGTCGTTAAGACCCTCCACCACCCAGCGCAGCCAAAAAATATCGAATTGTCACTCGAACATGCACTTTTAATGCGACAGTTATTGTTGTTTCAGCTCACCGGTAAGTTGAAGAACAATCCTCACAATCAAATTTAACAATTGGATACGACGTTTCGTTTGAAACGTCATCAAACATCAGCAGAGCAAGATTTGAATCTTACGTCGAATATGATTGCTTAATTCGGTCTTGTGTATTGTTTTTCAAATTTCTGGTGAGCTGAAACAGCAATATCTGGCACGTTAGAAGCATGTACGAGTGAGAATTACATTTGTTTGGCTGTTTTGGGTCAACGACACAGATTTACTCAGAGCATTGCATGGCCACATCAAAAATATCGAACTATGAATCATAATCATATTGGCTGTGAAAACCTACGTGCGATGTTCATTCAGTTTCACTGTCCTGTTCACTCTGATAAGGAAAGGCTTGATTATAGCGAATTGATATTTAATTCTCTGTTGCCAGAGACTTTATTCCAATAAACGTTAACATGTTTAATGAGTACTTTGGCACGCAATCACCTACGGTCACAGATCATGTTCAGGATTATGTGAAAGTCCAGAGGGCCATAACATCTTGAAAAGGCACAACTATCTTTTGAATGCACTATTTTGGAACTCGTCGATGTCAATGAATCAACAAATAAAGTGGACTTCAAGGGAATTGAAGTCTTGGTTCACGGGCCAATCATCTCAACGCATAATCCCAAAATGGCCACGGAAACAATGGCATCACAAACGGAACGAGCGTGAGTCTTTTTTTTAAAGGCGTGATCCACCCCATTACTCTCCTCTCATTTAGACCCACGCTATCGATCAACAACTCCCCCGAGTCAATTACAGACAAAGGCGATGCAATACAATGCACGGTGCGTTACGTTCTTGTAAATATGGCGGCGAGATGACAAAGGGTGTCTCTAGAGTCGAGACACTACACAACCATGGCAACGCAAACACAATTAGAGCTGAGCGCTAAGAAATAAATAAATGTGTGTGCGTGTGTGATTGTCTTTGCGTATACGTGTGTGTGTGTGTGGTGCAGTGACGCAGGAGTTAGCGTACTACATTACGAACCTGATGACCGAGTTCGATTTCCGCTCACGATCAAGACCAATGATGATTTTCTGAACCGGTCCTGTGCATCCTCTAGGTTAACTGGGCCTCAAATGAGTACCTGGTGCAGTGTGAAAACATTGCCACTTAGGGAGGCAAAGGCGGCTAGGCATTGTGCTGGCCACCCACCCCTGGCATGTCGTGCTGACCTTCATAGGTGCACGCAAACAGCACTTGCCCAAGAGTCTGTTAACGGATTTCCGGGGGGGTCTTTGTGTATGCGTCTGTGTGTGTGGGGAGCGGTGGGGCAGCGGTTAGCGCACTGCGCTTCGACCCGGTGACCCAGAATGCTTCCCGCTCACCGCTAACGGTTGAGACGAATATTTTTACCGGTGCGTGGGCCTTCCGTAGGTCGACTCGGCCTTAAATGAATTAATGGTACAGGGAGACACCTTGTATGGTGCTGGCCACACCACTACCTCGTGTGTCATGTCAGCTTCCATAGGCACTCGCTAACAGCACTTGCTCCAACAGTCTCTTTTTCTATCGGTGGGATCTTTGTCTTTATCTGTATGCATGTTGCTAATCAGAGGTGTATAGTGCGTGATTATGTTTGTGTGTCAGTGTTTATCGTATGAATATAACAAATAGGCAGGTTTGATTCAGCAACTGATGGGCAGATGTGGAATACGGGTTACAGCAATATAAATAATGCTTCAAATATTTGAGGGCACTTTTTCAACATACTGCTGGATGAAGGCCTCTTCACGACTTGTTCGGTCATGAGTGTTGTGTGACCATACTTCACCACACCGGTCAAGGCCGTGTTGGCGAATGGGGGGACACAAGCTTGCTTTTGGATTTCGCACTCCACTGATTTTAGCTTTGACTGGGATTCAAACCCAGATCACCTGCTTTACCTTAACCAATGTAGGAATGCTCTCCAATAAGCATGTCGTATATATCCTTTAGTTTTCATATTTTCAACAGGATCAGGAATGCTGTTTCTGCGTTTAATTAAAGTATTGCATAGAGATGTGACTTCCCAATAGATCTAACATGAGGTCACTATGACACCTTGAGTATCTCATTTTGAAGATTGTATTTCACTCTCTCTTTGAGTAGAATTATGGGATATACAGGATGCTTCAAAAAATGTTAACACTTACATGGGACTTGTGTTTTTAATGAAAAAAGAACGGATAATACACTGTAACATGATAACAAATTTATATATTTATGCGATCTAACCGAAAAAAAACCCTCTATTATAGATGATAACAAATGCATGTTAATAGCTTCAAAAAGTCATCATTGTTAACGCATATGTCTGGAATCTTCTCCAGATGGTGGCCAGAGCCCACAGGCAGAACATTTGTCGTGGTATTATTGCAAATTCTCAGAAGTGTCAACATTTATTCGAAGCACCCTGTATTTTCACAGAGGTTTAAATTTGTTTCAAAATGCTTTGCTTTTTCCATTGGGGAAATCTCCAGCAATTTTCACCAAAACAATATTCAAGTAGAAACAAGTTTTCAGCTTTGGGACTAAACAAATCTGTATAAATTATGATCTTCTTGGTTCTTTCGGTAAATTCACGTAAAATAATTCTCACAATTGTGAGAATAATTCTCACAATTGTGAGAATTATTTTATTATTTTATTATGTTTTATTATGTTTTATTTGTATTATTTTAATACTTTCCTTCTACGTGACTTTACCGAAAGAACCAAGAAGATGAATCCCTGCAGTCACGAAAGCTTTAAATCGAAATATAAATTACGAGTTATAGGATGTAGTATAAAACATTTAATATTAATTTTACAAAAAAATGGATCACAAATTGAAATTACGCATGGGCTACTATTAAGGTTGTGTTTTGTTGCAGCTTATTAAAAAAAACGCATGATACTTGACATTATTTAAATTTAATTATAGTTCAATTAATTCATGATAGCTAACATATTGTACGTGTTGTAGGCATATGTTTAGACATATCTGCCATTCATATGTCACACAACACACGTAATTAATGGATTCAGAAGAGAATACAAAGCGGTTGTATGCACGTTACGCTCATGGTTAATTCTCTATTGTGTTGAGACATTGCGATAGTAACTTTGTGAAGGCGATCGATCCGTATTGTCAACGTTTAACTTTGCAATGACGAGTTTGGACTTCAAATGCTTATTTTTAAATAGAATACGTTGAAAAAAAAAGACATGGTTAGCGTTGACAATGCTTCATGCCCTTGCCATGAACAAGAGCATCCATTTTTTTATTGCTATAGATCTATAATTGAAAGACTTTTATTCTATTGTACACGTAAATATTTTTCTCCATTTGATTATGGCATTGATATTACCAATGAAGCTCTGGTGGGGTAATGGTTGGTACAAAGGGGGCTGCAATAGAGTGGTGGCCGGTTCAATCCCCTGGCATAACAGTTAAAGTAAGGGGCATGGTTTCTTTTGTTTAACTTTTCTGCCTTTGTTAAGACATTACAAAGCTGCACATATTAATAATACCAGACTTTTCCTTTTCACAGCCTACAGCCTGGAAACATAGATCAGATCATAACTTAGGTAATTTCCACATTGTTGCTTTTAATCCAAAAATCTAAATGTCAACTTAAAAGCTAAGACGTAAAAATTCTATTGATATTTTAGATAAATTGTGGATCGTACCTTTGAATAAAAGTCACGATATACATCAACAGAGGCAGTTTTAGTGCGCATTTACTTTCACGCATGATAAATGCCGGAGGATTGCTTGAAACCACTGCTGAAATTTGGGTGTCTTCCAAGCCAATGAGAAAAAAAAAATTAATTGCCTTTAAACCTTGTTTATTTACTTTCATGTAGCAATGACATTTGACCCCAGTCTGGGCATAAATAAAAATCCTGCTTCACATCTTGCCAACATAATCCTTAAGGGGGCTATATAGCTGTTTAATTGAGATGCGATGAGAATGAAATATATACCAGCGCAGGAATTTATCTACGTGTTTTTGTCGTGTTTGTTCTCCTCTGAATTACATTATAATTAATTAGAAATTGAATAGGCCTGTGACCGAATCTCTATGAATGTCAGATCTCAGGAGCTAAGCGTGCTTGAGACTGGGTATTGTTTGGAAGTGTAATCACCGTGTACAAAAGGCAGCGTGGTTGGCTACGTACGGTGCTAAAGAACTTCAACATACCATTGGAACCTCATTTGCCAGTAAAAAATATGATAATTGTTTTTTTACCCTCTTATCTGGCAACAAAACTGACACCTTTTTTACGAGGAGTCATGTTTGCATAGACCACAATACCTGCAGTCATAATGCAAACAAAAAACATAACTATGATAATGTATGCACTGTCCTTGAAGTTGATTGGTCCACACCCGAGACAGCTTTCCTTAGAGCCAAAAAAAAAGGTGTCAGTTTTGTTGCCAGATAAAAGGGTAAAAAACCAATTATCATATTTTTTACTGGCAAATGAGGTACCAATGGTGTAAATGCTAACCCCGAGCTCTCATACTCTGATGGTGCATTGTCATTCAGTTGTGTGCCTTTTGGCGTCATCTGGTCCAACCCATGTGAGACTAGGCTCTAAGGAAAGCTGTCTCCGGTGTGGACCAATCAACTTCAAGGACAGTGCATATATTATCAGAGTTATGTTTTTGGTTTGCATTATGACTGCAGGTATTGTGGTCTATGCAAACATGACTCCTCGTAAAAAGGTGTCAGTTTTGTTGCCAGATAAGAGGGTAAAAAAACAATTATCATCTTCAACATACATAAATAAATATACGTTGTGTGGGCATTAGAGGGCACATTCGTCAACCTGAACTGACCAGCACGGTGAAGAATGGTCTAATAACCTGCACAGCCCACAGGGCATGGAGGAGGCCCTCAGTTGACAGTGAAATGACAAATTCATATACGTGTGGCCTGTGCATATCTTAACTGTGCTATGAGTGCCTTGCAAAGAGACGAACACATTTCCCATTCTCACCTCTCATCGTGAGCAGTGCAACATTACCTCGTGTCAGAATGCTCTCTGGAAGACGATATAGCAGACATAGTCCTAAAACCCTTCAACAGGGGAGGCGCACCTTTTATATGCCCTGAAGAGGGCAATCATCACGTGGCACCCAAACAAAATGATTCAGTCCTCAGAAGTAGAACGAGCCGAAATTACTTGAAGTGAAATGGCAAATTTAACGAGATGGGGGCATTTGTGCGAACATTGGCGACCGGGCTGACGCCGTCGAATTGCTGAAACTCAAGAAGCCAGTTTCATGACAAGTGGCTGCCAACATTCTGCACCCAGGACCTGAGCGGTGCCAGATCGTGGTGGCTGTGATGCAGCTTGAGGCCGACGCCCCTTGAGAGCCACGCAGCCACCTCTCGGTGCACGGCATTTCTCAAAGACCCAGCAGCGTGTGCAGGGCAGCTGTTTGGCTCTCAAATTACAACTTCACTGGCTGAAGTCAGCTCTGATAGAAATCACCGCTTTTTTGCATTCCAATGGATCAATCACTGACCTCATTTGTTGATTTAAATTAAGTGCTTTCTCCCCCCAATGCCTGTGATTGTGCACAACGGGAGAGCGCGTGCGATAAGCAATTCGAATCTGTAAACTGTGGTGCCGTGATGCCAATTTTGCATTGTCAGCATGTCAAAAAAGAAAGGCACTTCATGAATATTAAAGTCAATGGAAGGTTCTTTTGGTGGTATAAAAGCACAAATCAAACGCACCTCATGACTTGCCATACATTAGCGCTTCCTTGTACCATAACCGGAACAAATATATATGATAAGCTAATCATTTGGGGTGAATAAGCGGCGGCACCCCGAAATTTGAACCTGGCAACCTGAGTTTGAATCGCAACCATGGTTAACATCAATGGCGAGTGATGTCTGAACTGGTCTTGGGTCACTCTATAAAGCAATCTGCGGTCTTTTAGCATCAAGACGCTGCTGGATGGAGGCTGCAAGAGCATTTTCTGACCAAACTTTACCCTGCTTGTTCATGTGGTTGGAAAAGAGGCACCCGGGACCGGATCAGATGTCAATCGCTCACCATAAGTGGGAATCACATTGAGGTTACCAGTTTTATAGTGCGCAGTACGTCATGGTAATTGATTGAAAAGAAACAGGATTAACTGAACGATTGGAAGTCAATCAAAAGGAAACATTTCCCTGCTCAAAATAGTTTTGTATGTATGTTGAACTTCTTTTGCACCACACACAGCCACTATGATAATCGGAGGTACAGAGTTAGTACAACAAACAAAATACAACAAGCAGTCCTGAAGAAAATAGTTTTACATCTAAATTTTAAAGTGCACAGCTCCAGTGGCTTCCTAATGTCGGAAGGAAGAGCGTTCCAGACGGCCTCAGAAGCGCATCTGAAGGCGCCTGATGCAGTGACCATCTTTGTTTGATAGCACGTATTCAGTACCACTTAAGTCTGCTGGTGGCCCGAAATAAAATTGTCAGCAATTATAAATCCTTAGTGGGACCAGTCTCCAGAACAACCAATGATGGAGTTGATCATGTGATCAATTTTATCACAATAGTCGGCTGACGCAACCAGATCCAGAAGTGTGATCTTCAGATCGGTTGGTTATGAGTCAAGCGGTCTGCCATCGATATTTACAAGCTTGCATCAGTTGTGCGTGCGTGAGAAAATAAAAAAAATACTTTAGTTCGTTCGGTATTGCCGTATGTTCGCTCTCGAATCAGGCGACATCTTGATAGGCATACACATACCACTTAGCTCAGGCACCCTTAGAACCACGTGTTGTTAAAACCTGCATGTGCGATGTTATTCACCCTGGTGCCACTATCTTGAACAGAGGGGAAAAGGTTAGCTCCATCTATTAGTGCCAAGCACTGGCTCGTTACATAGCTGGGGTCAGGCTACGTTCCAAGTCCCTCGAATATCAAATCCTGCACTTCAGGGCATGGCAGACTTGAAAGAGAGAAAAACTTTATCGGCCTAACGATGCCCCATGGTCAAATCAACATGCTTTGCTACTTCTAAACTTCACGCAAAAGCCTTCTTCAAGGGCAATTAGTGGCGGGAACGTGAACTCCATTGACTTGCAGGAAGCCCAAACATTTTTCTTTTATCTCAAATTATTTCAGCACAAAGATGCTGAAATCCGACCCAAGCGTCGGATCGGGGAGGCGGTGAAGTTACGCCGCATCGATATTCGCAGCGTAAATGCCTCCGGCTCAGGCTTTCCAGCTGTTAGAGCTTGAGCCTTGCTCTTATATGCATAGGTCACCCCCCTGTTCATCGTGATAAGCTGCCGATATGTGCGAGTAGGCGAACCTGTTGAGGCGATGCACAATGGTCCCCAGTCGTTTACGATTAATATCGCAGTACATACGGGTTTTAGATACTGTTGTCTAGTTTGCTGTTTGCAAAAACATTTTTTACATGTACAAAAATTAACCGTGACGAGTTAGTATTAAATCGGTGCTTTGAGATAAATTAAATGTGCCTTTAAGCTAAGCTGATTATAATTTTAAAATTAGCTTACTCTTCAATGTGAATGCATAAAAATGGATCTTCATTATATTTTGATATCCAGAATAAATTAATGTCAAGGTCAAGAGGCCATCAAGGCCAATGAGATTGATGCTACGGCGTCTTCCCATCACTTCCTTCCTTTGCCAGGTCCCAAGCTGTTGCTCACATCTGACCCCCAAAGGTCCGCTCTAAAGAATCCAACCATCTGCTTAGGATCTTCAACTTGGCCCCTCACCTCCAAGTGCCACTCCAGTACTCATCCATATGCACAATATGTCATTTCTTAATTTCACAGACTTTTCGAGATTCCACGTTGTAAAACACGGTCTCAAAGTAGAAATCAAACTCTCTTTTGTTTCTACTTGCAAACAGAAATAGAGCCATTGCCCCAAAACGTTATCTTATTGTGTGCGACAGGAATGTAACGATTCACCAGCACCACAAACGTAACGAATTGCCACATTTCTGCGCCACTGTTTGATTTATTGGTCCATTCTTAAGTCTCGTTTTTCCCCCCGTCTCGTTTGAATTGTTTTGTTCACGCAAATAGTCTCAGTGTGACAGTGGCATGGCACTTTATTAGAATGTGCATCGATCGTAAATAATCTGTGCTACACATATCGCGAGCGTAATAACCAATTTATAATCCGCAATTTAATTGTTGGGTTAAGTGATGAAATGATCTAGCCAGATTTATGCCATGAGACCTGCCACCGCCATCATATCGTCTGCAAAAGCCTACTACTGTATGTTTTGTCAATTTATAAACCGTGCACGTAATTACTTGCTTGATTTGAAGCTTTCGTGACTGCAGTAATCCATACTCTTTGTTTCTTTCGGTAAAGTCACGTAGGTATTATTTAGTTTTATACCTACGTGATTTTACCGAAAGAACCAAAGAGTATAGTTACTTGGCTCGCATATTAAAGGTATAAGATGCAGTCCGACCCAATGGTCTCCATGAGAAGGAGCTCTGGAGGGCCCCTCGAGATTATTTGGCCTACTCTTCCAAGCCAGCGAGAAATCTTGGAAGCGAAGACGGTGCGTACACTGTAATCCAACATAGGAAACCTGTCAATCGACTGTGGTGTGACCCGCTTATACCGTTGGGTGGACAGGGGCATGTGGGAAATTTAAGAAACTTGCCCCATCGTTTCAGCTGCCGCGCCGGGAGATCGAACCGGCGACCTCTGGGTCGTAGGTCCGGTGCACTCACCATTATCACCGAGGCAGCATCCTGGCCACGTGTATAGCATATTCCACTGACAAAAATAAAGTGTTTATGAACGATGATGGCAGTGAAGTTTCCCCCCCCCCCACATCTTTAATCATGCACTCGTGCAAGTGCGATTGTGAACTTGTGATATGCGAGCCTCTGCGTGTTGCGCTGCCCTATAGCATGTGCGTGCCTGTCTGCTTGCGTGCGTGCTTGCGTGCAGGAGACCCAGCGCTTCCTGATTGATGACCTACATAATATCATGCTGCCTGACGGTCTATGCAGCTCCCATCCAATCTCCCAGGAGGTGTCCCAGCCAGAGGACATCTCAAGGGTCTTTGACTGGATCGCTTACAAGAAGGCCAGTGACTCGATGGAATTTCGATGACAATTTTAAAAAATATCCGTCTCAGTGTTTGTTGACTGCATGCACACTCACGCACACGCATTGCTGAATTGGACTAAAGGGATGTGCTTCGTTGGGTTATTTCTGGGGATTTCTTCTCGGCACTTATGACAAATCAGTGCAGTTTAATTTAGTTCAGAGAGGCGACAATGTGTCTGGACATCGGGGACATGCGACGATGATTGGCGAGATTCACACGTGCTTCTGGTCCAATTGCATCACTATTACACGAATGGGATGATGATTAGTTCTGCAAGGGGGCAGACAGAATTCTGTGCACATATAAATTAGAAATATGTTTTCAAAGAATGTCATGCACACATACACAGTGCTGTGGTTAGTATGGTATTCTAAAGCAATTTTAATTTTCCACCAAGTCGAGATTTTTCACAATTCACAAAACACCTCACATACGAAGTAAATAACAGAAACATATACATATATGATGTTACTTATTCGTGCAAACGCTGTTTAAACACTGTCCGAATGTCAATGGGTTTGAATAGAAGTATACAATTGAAAAATAACTAACTAACTAGTAAGTCCTTCTTTCAAGTAACTTTTTTTCTGCTCAGTTCTGCAAAATTCATAATGTTTTTAAAGTCTATCATAAGCTACATTAATTAAAGCCATCGCACGTATTGGCAAGCACCACGATAGCTTGTTAATTTTAACGACTGAGATTGTCTTCATGGAATGTTGGATGATGTATAGATTTTAATTTTGCTACCAATCGCTGACCTCAACTTAGAAAACCTGGTACCTGAACCACAGTGTACATTGGCGTATCGCTTCTACGGCGCAAACCACCGCATAAAGAGTTACTAATAGGGTTTTTCCCCTTTTTTGGCAAGAAAACTGACACCTTTTGCAAGGAATTATGTTAACATTAACCACAATACTTGCGGTCAAATGCAAACAAAAAATAATACTTTGATAATTTATGCATTGTCCTTGAAACTGATTGGTCCACACCAGAGACAGCTTTTCTTAGAGCCTAGTCTCAAATGGTGTTAGACCAGATGACGCCAAAAGGCGCACAATCAGTTTCAAGGAAAATGCATACATTATCAGAGTATTGTTTTTTGTTTGCATTTGACTGCAAGTATTGTGGTTAATGTTAACATGATTCCTTGCAAAAGATGTCAGTTTTGTTGCCAAAAAAAAAGTGGAAAAACGTTAATTATGAAACCCTATTAGTATATTTTGGTACTGGCAAAGGAGGCCTCATGATGCATAAAGAGTTGTTGACGCACGTCGGTCAGTCAGTGGAAGAAAACGAGACGTGATCAATACAGGAATGAATCAAATGCAGGTAACTGCAATCAGATGTGCTCATTCCAATAGGCGCTACCACTCCATCACGAGGTTCGTCCATCGGTTATCTTCCCATAACAGCACGTCCTGCCCAAACCCACCTACTTTTTTTTCAAAGTTAGTATGATTATGTCTAAGTTGTATTTATTCTCGGATCTACACGATACTGTTTCAGTTCGTCGATGTGATTTTTTTACGTGCATATCCCCACACTTAAATTTCGATTGAAAGCTTTCGTGACTGCAGGGATTCATCTTCTTGGTTCTTTCGGTAAAGTCACGTAGAAGGGAAATAATAAAATAATAAAAATAAAACATAAAAGAATTCTCACGACGTTTCGGCCACAACGCAAGCAGCCGTCTTCAGGTGAAGAACAGGTCTGTCGGAAAGACAGCGTCTGAAATACAGCGTCATTATTTTATTATGTGAGAATTATTGTATTATGTTTTATTTTTATTATTTTATTATTTCCCTTCTACGTGACTTTACCGAAAGAACCAAGAAGATGAATCCCCACACTTCTTTGTGTAATGTCTGGTTTTGTGAGTGTCCACGTTTCCGATCTGTACGTCGTAGCGGGTAATGTGAATTGATTGAAGACTTTTCACTTAGGGCACGAATGCACTCCATCTTGCTCCTGCGCACCTCAATGTCTTCATTTCTATCCTGTTTCACCTTCAATGTTAACACAACAGCATATTTGTCTCAGTCATTTATTGACAACAATTGCCTTAGATGAACGCTCTCTTGTGTTTTCCAGCTTTGTCCGAGCTCATTGCCCATGACTTTTGTTTTGATTACATTTATCTTTAGGCCAACTTTGCAAACATTCTTTTCTAATTAATTTTAATCAGTTCCTGTACTTTATTTCCGTTGGTTGTTATAATAACTACGTGTTAAGATAACTATGTTTTCTGAAAATTTGAGACGGTCACTACTATCTCCATTTATATGAATGTTTTTATTTCTCCAATCTAATTTTTGGAAAAAAACATTTTTCTTATGCCACTGTGATTAGCCTCAGTAAGATGACGTCTCCTTGTCTGCCTCCTCTTCTGATTTACAGTTACTTCATGCAATCTCATTGTAGCTGTTTCACCATGATAAAATATATTTGGTAATTTCTATATATTTTTGTTCTTTCTGGCCTTGGTTTTTAAGGACCTAGATGACATCAGTTTTTACTAACTGAAAAGCCTTTTCGTAGTCTACAAAATGTAGGAATAATGATATTTGCTTTTAAATGTTATATTTTTACAAATAATGCCTGATTGATATATGCAGTCCATGGATTGTTGCCTCTAAATTTTCCATTATTTGGTTCTCTGTGATTTTAAAGAACAGTGTGTATGTTTGTGGTAAAACGATAATAAGTCTGTTTTGTAAAATCAGTGCTGTCTTCCACTTTTAATAGAAATATACAAGGCATTGTTGCACTGTTGAGGTTTTCATACTCTTTGGTTCTTTCGGTAAAGTCACGTAGGTAGAAAAATGAAACAAAATAAAAAATAATATATCACGACGTTAAAGAAGCAAAGAGTATGGATTCATGCAGTCACAAAAGCTTAAAATCAAGATTGTTGAGGTTTTCTTTCTTGGTAAATAAGTCAGATAAAGTTGCCCTATCAGCTGCTCTTGCTCCATTAATGATGGCCACAGTTGTTCTATCTAGTCTGAGAGATTTTTTCCCATTGTTCATCCTGCAAAGGGCAGCCGATATTTCTGCAAGTGTGACACCTGGGACATCCGGTGTATATCATTTTGTTTTGCTATCGAGATCTGCATAGAATGCCTCCTATGTGTTTTTTTAGTTCTCTCTCTATCGTGCGTAATGGTTCCATATTGCTCTTTAAGAGCCGCTACTTGCATGCCAGGGGGAAAAATCATTTTGTCAACCTTTTACCTTCTAAATACCATGATGTCGATTTGTTGAAATGTCAAGGTTTTTTTTCTTTCCAAGATGGCATCTCCATTGCAGGGATTTAAAACTAAAATGTTGTTTTACTCAAATCCATTCGAGACAGGGTTTACAGAATACACATATACTGTAGACATATAGTACATGTTCAGTTATGTAGTTGCTTTTTTAATGACAGAATATGTTTTAACACTTTCAGAAATTGTTTTTTATATATTCCACTAATTGTAACTATTTAAATATAATGATCACGTGGTTGATAATAAAAAGGCTGGGACTATATCAGCCACATTAAAACAGGCAGAGAACAAGTCGTGTTAATTATTTATGCTTGGATAGCGAAGGTTACTATCAAACACCAACACAATGAACGCAGGCAAATGAATGAGTCATATTTACATATGTTAGCGTTTAAATTTAGTATTCATTCGTATTTAAGCCTGACATTTTTTTTGCTTTGCCGAACTGTGAAACAGATTTCAAATTGTTTAGTTTGTGCTTTCTTACACAGTGGCAATATTTTTACGTGGTTTTGTGTATCTAATTGCCTGCAATGTTCATCTGAATGGCAGACAGATTTATAATGACAGTTTTTTTAGGTGATCAGCCCACACATAGCAAAGGCTCATACACATTACACAGCTATTAAAAATAAATTCATTTAAATATTTTTTTTTGTGATAATCAATGAAAAGCAACGAACCAGGCTATAAGTTTGGGTCATTTATTTAAATTTGGTTGTTCACTTAGATTGACAATGGGGGAGCCATCATCTTTCACCGGATAGACAATGAGCGATCATGGCAATGATGATGATGCATTAATTATTAAAGTATCGATTAAATATTTTTTAATTAATTTATGTATACCAAAAACTATCGTTTATAAATGAATATAAATGTTTAACCAATTTACATGTTTTGAATTGCATGCAACCGTTTGTGTGTGACACTTATTTCGCGATAAGTGTTACAAAGTTCATTTTAATGCTTTATGCCGTTTGAATATTTTGCGTTGCTTGTTTAAATGTTTTATTTGGCCCTGAGTTGGCAGTGCTATAAACAAACAAACGTTAAAGGGAAAAAAATGCGCAGCACATTCGACAAATGATGTTTAAGGTGGCAAGAGTTGTCCTCGTAGCAGGAAAGCAATCTACTTTTTTTTACAGCCGAAAGTGTTGATTCATAGAATTTTGTGCATGAATGTTATATCTGCAGGGCGCTGCTTTGATTCGAATGCTGGCGAACTTCATGGGGAAAGCTTCCTTTAAAAAAGGATTACAAGTGAGTGTCACATTTACGGTGATGATCCTATCTTTCTTGGCGCTCATCCAAATCTTTGAAATAATTTCACCTTTCAAATCTTTACGTGTAATCTCTGGTCAAAATCTATTATTTATTCTATTCCATTTTTTTTTACTTTTTAAGCAATTCTAAAAAAGTAAAATAAATAAAAACTACTTCTCTTTATCTAGGTCACTTGAAATTGAATTTTTGGTAAGAAAGGGATTAACCTCCTTTCCCGTGACAGCATCAGAGGACCATACACGCTGCCTGAATTGGAATTCTCTATATAATTCTATCGGTCTATACGACTCTCCCTTTGCGAGCTATTTTTTTTTATCCTTAGGTGCTCAGTCAACCGTGTATTTTATGCAGGTTACAGAACTGTGGTAGGATTGAAAAAATAGAGAGAGAGAGAAAAAAAATCCCTAAAATACCAAAGCTTGATTTAATTCAGCCCTGTTTTTTTCAAGAGTGGATAAGAGATATAACCATTTTCTCAAAAGGCAGAGCAATCCACTGGATTATTTCATACTTTGTTAAATCATTCCCAGGGTTAGCTTTTAAAAGAAAATCATGGATCATTATCTTCTATTTAAAATACACGAATGCTGGCAATGATACAAAGTTCATGATTTCTGGCTAGATTTAAAAACAAGAGGAACCAATATTATCAGATCGAATTTGATGGAATATATATTTTTCTTAATTGCACGGTGTTGATTCCCAATGTAACATAGTTGACACATAATCTAACTATAATTACAGCATTTGTAATGAAGTACCAATAATTGTGTTATTCCTTTGCTTTCGTATGCAATCGAATTTCCCCTCTGTAAAACCGAGTAACACAAAACCGATGAACTGTATTTCCAAAAAAACACATAACACGCAGCATGATCTTTCCCTTTTACAGCCATTGCACAATGCAAACACACGCAGTGATGGTGTGATATGTTGCTAATGTAGTATGTGTGTGTGTTTGTGCTCGCTTGTTTATTTTTCGCTATTGTGCTTGGCAGAACTACCTGAAGACTTACATGTTTGGGAATGCAGGAAGGGATGATTTGTGGAACACCCTTTCCAAGGTACAGTGCTTTGTTCTGCTAAGTCAATTTGGCTGAGAAGCTGTCACCGCACGGTGAGGGAGGACTTTCAGGCTCATACGGCTCAATGTGGCTTTGTGATCAATGCGCCGCCACGATAAATCTGACAGCTCAGAGTCACCGTGGTGCCGTGGAGGTGTGTCCACTTAAAAGGAAGTGGTGTAAAGACAAGGTATGGTGCCTGTCCCTTGACACGCCGTTGACTAAAATGAACTGTCATTCCCCACAACGCTTGTGGCTTTTCCCACAGCACGTATCGCGGTCAATCGAAATTATTCAGGATTCATTTTCTTAGGTTTTTTCGGTAAAGTCACGTAGGTAAAAAAATTAAATTAAAATTAATAAAAGTAAGATAAAAATCACGACGTTTCGGAGGCAACACAAGCTTCCGTCTTCAGGTGGAACCGTCACAGCACGCTTGCTGTATCAAGTAAATGAGAGATTCCAAGAGGTACTACCCCGTATATATACTGGTTGAGGGGGGGGATGGGCCAGGAACAGCCCCCTTTTTATTATTATGGTAAGATGCGGCTTGAGACTACGGCTAGTCTACATAACAAAGGACTGAGCCTTTATTATGGTATCCAGGATTGTGTTATAAAGCAGATGAATAAAATCCAGCCCTCCACATGCTGTGTGTCAGTCGTTGGAGGTTCATCTTCTTGGTTCTTTCGGTAATGTCACGTAGAAGGGAAGTAATAAAATAATAAAAATAAAACATAATAAAATAATATAATAATATAATATATATTGTATTATATTATTTTATTTTATAATGTTTTATTTTTATTATTTTATTACTTCCCTTCTACGTGACATTACCGAAAGAACCAAGAAGATGAATCCCTGCAGTCACGAAAGCTTTAAATCTAAATCGTTGGAGGTTGTTTGACCATACTTCGCCACACTGGTCAGTGAGGGTTGGTAATTGGTGGGGGAGGGTTGAAGTGGTTCGGTTATCAGTTGCCACTGATGCTAGCCATGCCTGGGAATTTGACTCAGGTCAATCGGTTCATCGTGCATCATGCTAACCACTGTAACACCCCTCCCACTCCGAGTATTCTCTCATAATTGTAACAACAAAAAGAAATACGTGGGAAAATACAACAAATTAATCAGGCAGAGCAGTGCAATAAGTAATTATGTTGTATTGTTAAGGAAACTAAATGCTGCTATATAATTGTACTGCCACACAATAACCTCATATTGAACTCGACAAGACGCGAAAGGGTTACGCAAAATTATATTATATTCCAAATAAACAACATACACGTCATTCGTGTGATTGCCGTGGAGTTTGTTTTTTTACAAACATTACCACGCCCTGACGTGATCAGTGCATAACATCTCGTGACATTATTATGAGCACGCTCCAAAGTTCAAAACATTTCTTTGCGTCAGATACATTAAATATTCCCGCTGGTAAATCATGCTTGATGTCACAATTCACGACAGAGGAGATCTAACAAATAAAAATGGCTTGCGTAATATTTTTCAAACGGTTGAGATATCTTGAGCAAAACTGTCAGAAAATGCCGCAGCATGGAGAGACCAACTTTACGCTTGTTTCTATCGCCTTACAAAAAGAAACTGCTAAAAATGTGAAAAGCAATTACAAAGTCAAGGGAAACTGTTGTTGCCGATAATCGTCGTATCGGGAAGTTGAAAGTCAGGTGGGGGTAAGAGGCCTACGTGAGTTAAAAGGCCTTTTTGTCTGTTGAGCTGCAAAAGCGAGCAGCAGGGGCACCAATCTGCACCTAAAACTGATTGTGGCTGATGACATCATTTTTGTTCGCACCAGGACACAGGAGGCATTTTTCCCCGCGTTGGCCTCTTAACCCACCCTACCCTAAAATTGTACCATATTGTGGTACACGATGTCACGGCAAACCTAGATTGCGCCTCCTAATATTATTTTTTCTCAGGTCTCCCGGGAGAATGGAGATACGCACAACATCCGCGAGGTGATGGATATTTGGACTCTTCAAATGGGATACCCGGTGGTCACGATCAACAGAGATGCTGGGCCAGATTGCAAACTCCGGATCTCGCAAGAGCACTTTCTGTACAGTGCTGATGTCAACGCCAACTGTCAAAACGACTCGCTGTGAGTTTTATCGCACGGCTCCATGGCCATGGCCTGCTGATGAGTCTGGGCCAGGTCCAAACTAGTCCAGGGTTTAAATTTCAATTTAAAGCTTTTGTGACTGCAGGGATTCATCTTCTTGGTTCTTTCGGTAAAGTCACGTAGAATGGAAATAATAAAATAATAAAAATAAAACATAATAAAATAATTCTCACGACCTTTCGGCCACAACGAATTCGGACTCTGTCTTCTCGACAGACCTATTCTTCACCTGAGGATGGCTGCTTGCGTTGTGGCCGAAACGTCGTGAGAATTATTTTATTAAGTTTTATTTTTATTATTTTATTATTTTCATTCTACGTGACTTTACCAAAAGAACCAAGAAGATAGTCCAGGGTTTGTCATATTTAAACTACTGCTACTGGGATATATTGGGCCAG
Organism: Lampetra planeri; assembly: GCF_965212315.1. NCBI lineage: Eukaryota > Metazoa > Chordata > Hyperoartia > Petromyzontiformes > Petromyzontidae > Lampetra > Lampetra planeri. Next base: position 6,770,638 of record NC_136122.1, on the reverse strand, counting down.
ACGGACCATTTATGATTGGTCAAATTATTAAATGTTGTTGAATTTTGGCAATTAGATGAGAGTTAACACCATAACCTATTTACTTCTAGTTTGTGATTTATTTTACATTTACAATATGTAACGTATTTACACTATAGACTGGACACACAGTTCTGATATAAGCACACTTGGACTTGCTCCCAATGAGTTGTCTCATTTCTAGTTTCTACTGTATATATATTCATTTACTCATGTATCACTTTTACTTACTTATCTATTTGTGAGTTTAGTTTATATCTTGATTTTAATCTTTCGTGACTGCAGGAATCCATAATCATTGATTCTTTCGGTAAAGTCACGTAGGTCTAAAATAAAGTTATATGCAGAGAAAATTGTCAGTGTACCACTTGTGGCAGATAATTTCTAAAGCTTTCGTAAAAATGTTCGATTTCTCCTCTCAAGCTGAAGAGCATGTCGCATATGGCAATGCTGCAAGAATTGCCGGCATGCCGTGGTGGAAATAATTTATCTCCCTCGCCTGGTATGCAGGAGATGGTGGGCTCAATCCTGAACCTGACGCTTGTATAATTTGAGTTTGCATGTTCTCTCTCCCCAAGATCACGCGCATTTTCTCAAGGTCCTCTGATTATCCCTTCACATTTAAAAAAAGAGTTTAGATTAATTGGTTCCTATAGGTTACCGAATATGATGAGCCACTTCGATGAGCTTTCACGTGTGGCCAGGTCGCCTCTGTAAATGAGCCTAATGGCTCAGTGGGCTTTAACTGGTAAATAAAACACAGTAGTTTAATCTTGATGTTTCATTATGATGTGATTCCATTACAACATGGGAAACATGCAAGTGCCTGCGGGAAATTGGTTTTCTCGGTCCTCAGTTCAGAAATACAGCCAATTATATAAATGTGAAAATGAGTACTCTGAGAAAACCATAGCAATCCAAAAGAATGCAACTTGAGAAAGTATTAATAATGAAAATCCCTTTTAGCAAAGGCTGCAGGGAAAGGCAAAGCTTTGTGTTTTTATGATTAATTATTCAATTGTATATAGCATCATCCATTCTAATTGCATCCCATAATGCTGTACATTAATTACTGTATATATAACAGGACCCTGCGGGGTGGGCTGGTAGGAACGAATAACCAAAGAATATAAACATAATGTATTATTACACTTGTTTAGCCAGGAAAGCCCCACTGAGTCAAAGGTTTTGTAGGGTCCTGCCAAGTGTTTGCAGTAGGGGGCGATGTTGATACACGGACGGACAGACGGACGGACGGACGATATAATCTATTGGTGGTCTGGTCCACTTCGTTCCTACCAGTATAAGGACTAAATCCCATATACAGCCACTACAAAGCATTTGAAAACCCCTCCTTCCAAGAAAAATCTAAAATGAATAAACAACTCTTTGGTTCTTTCGGTAAAGTCACGTAGAAAGAAAATCAATCAAATAATAGAATACGACGTTTCGATTGCAACACAAGCAATCGTAATCAGGTAGAAAACAAACCTAGTGAACTTAGAAATGCAATGCAATCCAACACAGATAGTCGGCTAACACAACAGTCAGTACCTTACCAGGTTGATTACGTTCTTCCAAAGATTGAGAGAGAGACAAAACACAGACACGGGTACACACAGATAGACACACAAGCAGAGAGAGACAACCCAGAGAGAGAGAGACACACAACATAGACACACGTATTAATAAACAAATTGTATGAATGGCACCAAAACAAAAACAAAAGCACAAATAACCAAACAAAGTTGTCACAACAGAGAAACAAAGAAGAAGAAACCTCAGTGATTAATTACACTGGTCAACACACTTTTTCTGGCATAAGGTATTCCAACGGTTATAAGGTAATTTTGTGGTGCTGATTCCAAATCTGGCATCAGTTTTTGTCTATCACATCAGGTTTTTGAGATATCAAATATTGCATTTTCAATAAAAACGGCAGAAGAAAAATATTAAATAAATGTGGATATCTACATAAAATTATATTATAAACACACTATCCTAAAAATACAGCACCATATTTTAACACTAAAGCAGTCACTGACTCGCAACAACTTGCAATCATAAGTGACAGAGTTAATTTCGGGTAAAATCAATGAAAATGGGGTATGCCGATAGCATAAGAATGAGATGTGATAGAGCAAATCTGAGATCAGATTTGGAATCAGCACTCTGAAATTAGTCTAAAACAGCTGCAAAAGTCCAGACCAGAAAAAAATGTTTTTTTTTTGTTGACCAGTGTTATCGTTAAGGTTTTTGTTGCTGTTGCTCAAAGTGCATAAGCATTAAATGGACCTCGTTGCATGGAGTCGGGCTTTTGTGTGACGACATTGTGGGTGAGAGCAAAGCGAGTATTTAATATGCGGCTCTCTCTAATGACCCGGCAATCCATGTGATGCTCCGTTTCTCACAGAGACCGTTTTCATATTCAGTGTTCAAATAATGAACTCCGCCGTGTAGCAATCACTTTTTTGTTGTTGTGTCCTCAGGTGGCAAATTCTTCTTACCTTATCAGCAGGAAACACTACAGGACTCTGGAAGCATGAAATGATTTGGATTACAAACCAGACGGGTAATGAATGTACATTCATATTGTATGAAGCACACATTTATACTTTTATATGTTGTGTGACAGCCAAATCAAGCTGGTTACCTTTCTTTTTGTTAATGGCATTCAAACAAAAAACCTGCAATAATGCATCACAGAAGGTGAATCGGGTCTTCTAAGACTGTCTGAAGTGTAAATGCACTTTGACTGGCCATCACATTTGTTGACAGAAATGTCTTTAAAAGCGTTGGAAGTCTTTGCAAAAAGTTAATACAGAATTACCCTGCGTGGCTGCACACTTTATTCCATTGTGCAACTTCTTATGAGCTTACTTAACAAGCATTTTGGCGTTATTATTCTGCTGCTATAATGCTATTTAAATTAGAATGCTATTTCAAGCAACTCAGCCATTTCAGCATCGCCCGTCGGGTGAAAAAGTTCGTCTGTTGCATGTTGTGAACAGGCTCTGCCTGCGTGCAAGTGTGTGTGTGTGTCTTTGTTTGTCTGTGTGTGTGTCTGTGTGTGTTGGTGGGGGAGCGGTAGTGTAGCGGTTAGCGCGCTGCGCGACGAACTTGGCGACCCAGGTTCGACTCCCGCTCACGGCCAACACCGGTGACGATGATTTGAACCGGTCTTAGGCCTCCCCTAGGTCGACTCAGCCTAAAATGAGTACCTGGTGCAGTGTGTAAACATCGCTATTAAGGAGACAAAGGCGGCCGGGCGTGATGTTGGCCACCCACCCCCTCGTGTACCGTGCCGGCCTTCATAGGTGCTCGCTAACAGCACTTGCCCCAACAGTCTGTTAAGGCTATGTGTGTTGGAGAAATAGTGGCATGGGTGGTTAGCATATGAACACCCTCATCAACCTCACTTAATTTGAGTGGTGGGCAGCTGGTTTTTAAACCCTTTTACAGCATAACATTTTTCAAAGCTACTCTTAAGCCCTTTTTTAAATACAGGATTTTTTTTTGCAATGTGTGCTTTGAAATTCGGCATACAGTAAAGGGTTTAAAAACCCCGGCAGCCTGCCGCTGAATTCTGTGGCGTTGGCGAGTATGTGCTGCACTCGGATCTGAGCAACTTCGGGTTAGATTCCAGACCAGGGTGCAACGCGAGTGTAGATTGGACATTGAACCTGACCTCATGCCTCCTCTACGTCAACTCAAGCTACAATTGTGTGGTGTGTGAATGCCATCAATAGAGAGATACAGTTTTGGATTTAACCCTTTCCCGTTCCGAGATGACTGCAAGCTGCAGGGTGGGTCTCGTTCACCGCTGAATCTCGGAACGCGCGAGCGATTCAGCGTTCATTTTATTTAGAGAAGCATAGCGCCGAGAACTGTAGCGACACGAGCCACACTCTGTGATAGTTGGCGCTAAACTGTGCCACACGCCCTCCTGCATGGCCTTGCGGGCGCCTTGGTACGTCTTCCGACCTGAAGACGTCCTGATAAAATTATTTTACTATTTCTTTTGATTCCGTTTCGATGACGTACACATACGTAATCGGAATGGGAAAGGGTTAACATGTTACTCGCTACATTATCCTCTCGTCTGCTATACCAGCTTTAATAGGTGCTTGCTAACAGGACTTTGGGGGATCTTTTTCCTTGTGCGGTTCTAATTTTCCACGAATATTTAAAATCAATCAAACTTTACAATATACGTACAGGACATGATGTGGCTATTACGTAGCAATAATCGTACATCGATCTAACAGTGTGTGCATTCTCCTGTAATTATAATATAAATTAATGCCCCTTTGTTAATCCACTGCTGGATGAAGGCCTTCTCGCACCGTGTCAGTCACTGGGGATTGTTTCACCATATTTCACCGGGATGATCAGTGACAGTTATTGACGTGACCTCGGGGGGACCCCGGACCAGGTCAGATTTCACTCGCTACTGATTAGCCATCGCTGGGAATTGAACTCAGGTAGCCCAGGTTCATAGAGAAGTGTGCGCGCCATCATCACTGCTCTGCCCCCCACCACTTTCTACTCCCTGCTGCATGCGATAATGCAATTATGGACACGAGCATGAATGGAATTTCTGCGTGAATTTATGTCACCAGAATGTGTAACCATGAAGCACGTGATTGGTTCCGACTGGCTGCTGGGGAACATAAACCAGACGGGATACTTCCGTGTCAACTACGACCTTCGGAATTGGGAGCAACTCGTGAAGCAACTCACCACGGACCACAAAGTGAGACGCATGTGCGCGACATACACTATATTGTTACGGATTTATCACCGCCATTAGCACAATCGTGCTATCAATGTTATGTCGGAATGTAATATCCTTTCCTTCGGAGTGACCCTTCTCTCACTGACATCTTAGGGGCCGTCCATAAATGACGTCACGCACCTAAGGGGGGTGGGGGTCAGACATTTGTGACGAGGGGGGGGGGTGAGAAATGTGACGTCACATCAAAATGCGCAATTTTAAATGAATATAGACAACACGTTCCACTTAATTAAATCGACTTTTTAATAAATGTTTTCTCCTACAACATCAGAGTGCAGCACCACATCAAACACGCACTACAATGACAATCGTTTACAGCGATTTGAAGCATGTTTTTTTTTTGGGGGGTGGGGGGCAGAGCTTTGCGACGTCATATTTGAGGGGGGGTCTGACTTTTTGTGACGCCAAGTGACGATGGGGGGGGGGGGGGCGGGTAAAAAATCGTCCAAAATCGCGTGACGTCATTTATGGACGGCCCCTAAATTGTACTGAATCACACGGATAATAGTTTCTGCTCCGTTACAATTGCAAGGTTTGAGTTGGTGCTTGTGTGCTCCCAGCCTGCCACGTGCAATGGGATGAGAGGATTGGCACGACTAAGGTCACAGAGCATCACACAATGTCAGAGAATGGACCCGGAATATGATGGCCCTGAAGCAACTGGAGATTCACGTTGCAGTCCTCCCACACTCTGACTCGGGATGATGATCTCTGTGCTCTGTAAAGAGGTGGATTTATCGTGCGTCCTTAATGTTATTATACACTGGCCAAATGACAATGTACGAACATTTATAGTGAGTGATATTTGTACCTGTGCAGCCCTTTTTGTCAATCCGATGTTGAATGAAGGCTTCCTCTGACCCTGTGGGTCATAGGGGTTATATATATATTTATATATATATGTTTTACTATACTTCACCATGCTGGCTAATGCAAGTTGACAAAGGCAGGGAGCACAGGTGCGAGAGGGCATCGATGTAAAGTTCAACAACCCGCTGGGAAAGGTGGTTACCCATCCGATAACTGTCTAGGTTAAATCCCGCTTAACTTCTGAGATATGATAAGACCAGATGCATTCCATGTGATGTGTCCTCCACTTATTACACTGGTCAACAAAAAAAATATTTTTTTTTCTGGCCTGGACTTTTGCAGCTGTTTTAGACTAATTTCAGGGTGCTGATTCCAAATCTGATCTCAGATTTGCTCTATCACATCTCATTTTTATGCTATCGGCATACCCCATTTTCATTGATTTTACCCGAAATTAAGTCTGTCACTTATGATTGCAAGTTGTTGCGAGTCAGTGACTGATTTAGTGTTAAAATATGGTGCTGTATTTTTAGGATAGTGTGTTTATAATATCATTTTATGTAGATATCCACATTTATTTAATATTTTTCTTCTGCAGTTTTTATTGAAAATGCAATATTTGATATCTCAAAAACCTCATGTGATAGACAAAAACTAATGCCAGATTTGGAATCAGCACCCCAAAATTACCTTAAAACCGTTGGAATACCTTATGCCAGAAAAGTGTGTTGACCAGTGTTATGATTCTAGTTTACCCAGGACAGACTCACTGAGTCTCAAGACTCTTTATCAGGAGGGTCCTGCAGAATATTCGTAGTGGTGGGCAATGTTGCTAGGTTTTAATCCCAAATGAGTAATTGTCACGTACTCTTTTAGAATTTGTTGTGTTTGTGCAATACCAGTTACATTGCGTGTTGCTCTTTTAGCCACGGGAGGAAATCGGAGAAGCCGGAGGAAACCCATTCAGAACAGGGGGAGGTACACACAGATGCCACACAGAGAAGCGCCCGAGTTGGGGGATCGAACCCAGGCCTTTCTTGCTGTGAGGCACAAGGGGTCACCACCTCGCCACCCTGGCACTCAATAGGGTGGGAGGGTGGTAAAGCACAATGACCTCACCATCAACTCACGACACTGGAGGGCTCAGTTTAAGCGCAGACAGCTGCCTGGATTCCAACCCAGGTGCCCCAGCGGTGCCAGCCCTGTGACCTGACCACGGAGTTACCTGGCCACTTCAAGGGCCGAGAGATTTACACATTTATTATGATTATTCTTTGTTTCTTCCAACAAAGCCTCAGCGAATTGTAGTGCTTTCATCACGAGTGATTTCTGTGCTCGTGAGAGAAAAAAAAAACTGTGCGCGGAGAAAATATATACACAACAAAGGGGATAACGCTAAAAATATATAACACACATTGGGTCGCGAAAGAAATTCACGCGGTTTTCAATGTAATTGGTTTGGTTCTTTTTAAATTGTACTCGCTATCTTTCGTTTAGATTGTCTGTTCACCCGAGCCTTATGTTTTCTGTGACCAATGTGCAGCCTTGCAGCGAATGGACCTCCTAGGGTTGTTGTTTAAAAGGCGGAGCAGCGACAAAAGCCAAACGGGACTTTGGGGGCTACAAAAAAATAAACAGCCCAGGGGTAGTTAAGCCTTCACAGCACAATAGCATTCATGAGAGCAGCGGCTAGCATCGCATTGTGACGCGTGACCTGTTTTTTGGCGCTGAACTCCGTAGCGCTTGGAAATTGATAAAACATTTCCTTGATAAGGTTCTTTTTTTAACCTGCATAAAATGGTGCGCCGTTTTATAAATTGGCCCTCTTTGATTGTGAGGTTTTTGTTGCCGTAGCACGATATCACGACGGGCGCCTTCATGTTGCAAGATACTTGGCCCCGATTCGTGCATTGGCCGAACGCGGCTCCCCTTTCATCCGAATTGTGATGAAAAATCCGTCAATTTTCCCCGTTTACAAACGACGGGACGAATCGTCGGCGCAACGTTTTGCAGCCATTTTTTTTTTGCCAAAGGTGCGATTGTGATCCCGCGGGGTGAGAACCGTTTCCGCACATCGTTCTTTTGGGTCGCATTGTTTTGGCTGCTGAAATGAGCATTTTCTCTGCAATGAGAAGGATAATCACAGTTGCGTATTACACATCGGGGCAATGCCGATGTGGCTCAGCGGTAGAGCGAGCGGCTCGCAATTGGAAGGTTGCGAGTCCAAATCCTGATTGGTGGTTGTGTGTTCGTCCATATTCTCTCTCCGGTCAAAAAAATAAGTACCACTTTGTGGGAAGGTCAATAGTGGTTGTCCTATGAATTAGACACTAATTTGTGCAAATAATCACTTATAATTTTTCATCCCATGTATTTGCAGGAAACAGCGTTTCTGAACCTCAAAACTTTTATGAGGGTTTTGCACTATTGGGATGTTTGGCTAATTGTATTAATGCGTTTGGCACGTGGGAGGAAACTGGAAAGTCTTGGAGAAAATGCACACTTACCAGGAAATTACACTCATAGCTGCGAACAAATAGACGAAATGTACTTGCTGTTCTACCCGCTCCTGGCCACCTCGCAGCCCCAGCGCGTTTGAGAGTTTCACACATCTGTGTGATCCCACCAAGCCTCACCTCCAAACTACTGGATTACTTCGGTGTGCCACGGCAACTTGGCTCAAATGCACAGGTATAGGATTGCTTCATTAATCGCTCATTGTTAGCAGGCTTGCGTACTCCCCACCACGAGTGTGAAAATGATCAGTCTCTGCCGCATACATGTTTCATAACCACGGCACCACTCGGTCAGATGCCGTATGTATATATAGAAAGATATATATATATACACGTACAGGAATAAAATGTCTGTAATTATCAGAGCACACTGGCATTCGGTGAGTATCCGTTTTTTTTTTCTCTCACATGTCTGGGCCATGTCTCTGGGGTCTGGCTTGAGTGCGCGTGTCTCCCCTGGTGCTGCTCGGGTGCCGATTCCTTGATGGATTGACAGCGCTTCTAAATCCCTGCGCACCACCGCCTTAGTGGACGGATTGTGGCGCAAAGCCCCATATTTTAAGCCCGCGGTGTTTAACGACTTTGGGCTGTCCCGTCTCCAGGAGCCATATATCAGCATAAGATGGCGTTTGTCTGAGAGACTGTCAGACAGGTCACAGTATTTATTTACGGGGTGACTGAATAGCCTCAGTTGAACACTAATGATGTAAGCGCGGCCATGCTAACTGCATGAAAGTAAAATAAAAACTCATCACGTTTCTAGTGTTTTTGTTTTTCCCTTCCCCCCTCCAGATTTTGATAATAATTTCGAAAAATAAAGGTAATCAACGATCATTTAGGGAGTGGCGCTGTTGTGTAGAGCCGTGGCGGCTTAGATGAAATCACGGCAAAGCCTTCTCGACAGTTATTGATCGGCCGTTCCTGTGACAGCGATAAGTCAACATTTGTCAGCTCCTTGTCAGAATCTGTCTGTATCTACTTGTAGCCATTCGGTCACTCGTTGACTTTAAGTGGTGCTCTGGCCACTCCGCAGACAGCTATGTCGTCCGCAAAATTGACCAATGTCTCATTTGACGATGTTTACTTGCGCAAACTTTGCTCGGCCGCCCACGGTTAAGGCCGCGCCATTTCGATCAAAGTGAAATGTCCGCCTGCGCTCGGCGTTTTGTGAACGATTCCTTCCCCCGCACCTCCGGCGTATCGCGAACGATTCTAATGCAAACGTATGCATTTCATGAAACTCATTTGCGGCCATGTTTTTGTTGTTGTTTTATTATTACTGTTTATTTGATTAAATGCAAAGCTTGCCAGTCCAAAGTCTGCACAGTGCCATTGATGAAGAATTCGCACCAAAAGAGTGGGACAATCACACGGCCCCCCCTCCCCTCCCCCTGCCCGAGGGACGTCTGTGAAGGTGTTAGGATAAGAAGATAAGCATCAATCTATCATGTCCCGGTGTTTGCATCCTCCGAGGAAGTCACAAAGCCATTTTCGGTATGCTCTCGATACGCCGCAATAGCCCGGCCGTGCAATAAGGCTGCGCAGAGCCTTATCCTATTGAATGTTCTTGAAATGTCGTGGTTGTCAGCTCTGACCTCATGCCGGGCACCGTGAGATATGTACTGTTTTATTGGTAACCCCCCCCCCCCCCCGAGCACGGGCTTGCCTTTCCCCGAAAGGTGTCACCTGAAAGAAAAAATAAAGGACTTCAATATATTTTAAAAGATGGGCGGGGTCGTTCACAAAAACCGGGGGGGTTTCGCCGATCAAGATTGCATTTGTGTAGAATGTCAATTTACACGCTGAGATTTGCGTTGTTGTTTTTTTTTCTCTTTCTCCTTCGAAACAGATCTGAATTCGATTGTGTCTTTTGCACATAAGCACGTGGCAAGTGCACACCAGGCACGTGCATGTACGTAGGTTGAACCTCTTTCGCACCGTACTTAGGCAACCGTGCTAATTGGAGGTGTGGGGGGGGGTGGGCAACATGCTTCAACTATATTCTTAGGTTTTTTCGGTAAAGTCACGTAGGTAAAACATCAAAATTAATGAAAATAAAATTATTTTCTTTTCATTAATTTTGATGTTTTACCTACGTGACTTTACCGAAAAAACCTAAGAATATGATGCCTTGCAGTCACGAAAGCTTCAAATCTAGAATTAATGCTTCAACTATATCTATACCGTGAAGCAGTCCCACAGCTACGATCCCGGCGAGCAGAGTTCGATTCCCCGGCCACGGCTAGCACCAGTGGCGAGTGACGTCTGAACCGGCTCTGCTTGCTTCCTCGCCACCAACTTCCACTGGTCATTGTTGGTGAAATATCGCCAAACAATTCCATTCACAGACGCAGCATCGGGAGGGCTTTCGTCCAAGCAGTGCATAGACAGAGGGCTGTACATCTTTACTGTCCGTGAATATATTTCATGCTTGCATATCCACACAAAGACAAAGATCCCCCGTATAGCCTTAACAGACTGTAGGGGCAAGTGCTGTTAGCGAGCACCTATGAAGGCCGGAACGGTACACGAGGGGGTGGGTGGCCAGCAGCACGCCCGACCGCCTTTGTCTTCCCAGTGGCGATGTTTACACACCGCACCAGGTACTCGTTTCAGGCTTGAGTCGACCCAGAGGAGGCCCAGGACAGGTTCAGATAATCGTCACTGGTGTTGGCCGTGAGCGGGAATCGAACCCGGGTCGCCAGGTTCATAGCGCAGTGCGCTAGCCGCTACACTACCGCTCCCCACGCCCAATACACACACACATATGCACACAAAGAGAAATACACACACATATATATATCATCATCATCATTCTTGTGAAGTACCCACCTGCAGCGCTCGGAGATTGGTTTTAGAAGGTGGCAGAGCAAGTAGGCTGTCAGTGTATTATATTCTTAGATGTGTCAGTATCTCCCTTTTTCCAGGAATGACAGTTTCCTCCCACATGAAAAATAAAGTGATTAAGTGAAACTATGTCCCTTTGCGAATAGCTTAAATATCTCGTAAACGTTCTGAAAAATAATTTGGAGACTCGGTATGCTCTTCTGGATACAGAAAGGACTTTTAACACAAATGCTAGCTCATATTCCACATAGATTGTTTCAGGATTTTGAGTGGAATAGTGGGAATAGTTGTGCTGTATTTGCTCTACAATGTATATTTTGGGTCATACCGCGTGTTGTTTTTGGCATGATGTCCGACCTTTCGCTCCAACGTTGCCAAGAGCTTTCTCAGGAGCTGAATTGCGAAGTGGAACTTTGTTCGTTTGAACAAAGACCTTTGAAATGCGTGCCAGTCAATCGCGGGGTTGCTTGGGACTTGTCAAACTTAGCTGGCACCAACCACTGTGCCCGAACGCTCAAGGCTAGGCAGCCACCTGTCCAGCAAAAATTGACTCATCACGCGCTTATCGGCGGGTGCACATTCACAGGCGTTGGAGGAGAAAACACTTAATTTAAATCAACAAATTAGTTCCCCCCTCCCCTCCCTCCCCCGATGGATCCATTGGAATGCAAAAAAGCGGTGATTTCTATCAGAGCTGACTTAAGCCGGTGGAGTTGTAATTTGAAAGCCACCCAAGCTGCCCTGTACACGCTGGGTCTTGAGAAATGCGTTTCGCTTAGAGGTGGCTGAGATCCTGGATTCGAATCTGGGCAACCACCTGTCATTAAACTGGCATCTCAAGTGCAGCAGGTTCATGGTATCAGCCTGGTTACGAATGATGGCACAAAATAATCTCCCGTCGCGATAAAATTTGACATTCGACTCACCCAATTCGGTGCAATAAAACCTTGTTATCAAGCGTAAGGAGGAAAAAGCCTCTGCTTGGTCATCCGCGACTGTACAAAGCAACCATCCTATTGTGTCACTTGATGTTGCCTTATTATAGTTCGGAGAGTGAGACGTATCAGGTTGATTGCCATTTGACAAATATTCTTTGCAAGGAACATACAAAAGGTACACCACCTCGTGTGGATAAGTGGCTGTCAAAAGGAATTCAGAAGTAATTCATTGACGTCATATTCCGGGATTATTATATCACAAGGCCATTCACCGCTTTTTGAAAGAGTTTGGAGTTGAAACGTAATCAGCCGCTATGCAGGTTTTTTTTGCGGTTGTATCGTTTAGCTTTGTGGTGATTTTTTTGGTTGCGCCGCGTGTTATTTGCCATGCTGTCGGATGTTTCGCTGCATGTCCTGGGAGCTCCTTGAGGAACTGAATGGGGCAGCTCAATGTTTCGCTTGATGATATTACGTTTTTATAATCGACAGGTAACGTTTATGTACTCGAGCGCGAATGAGCTTCACCTCCTGATGATGCTCCCGCCATGTGGAGTGAAACGTTGGACATCACGAAAAACAAAAACAAAAAAATCCCCTTTGTCGCCTTTACGAGACTGTTGGGGGAAATGCTGTTAGCGAGCAGCACCTATGAAGGCTGGCATGGCACACGAAGTTGTGGTGTGGCCAGAAATTTTTTCCCACCAGTTGCAATGTTTACACACCACACGAAGTACTAATTTCAGGATAATTTGACCCAGGGGAAACCCAGGACCAGTTCAAATGTTCTCCACTATTTGTGGTCGTGTCTGGGAATCAAACTCGGAGGGCCGGGTTTGTACCGCAGAGTGCTCACCGCTGCACCACTGCTCGCCAAGCCGAACGGCGTGCAGTACAACCCCGAAACGACTTGTGAAAATAAATGAGCTCACGACACAATGCTGAAAATAATTGGAATACACATGTGGCAAAAGAAAAAGAGCAAATTAAAATACCCCATTATTATTATTATTATTTGAAGAGATGGAGAGGAGAGTGGTAAACTTTGATGCATGCGCTCTGAATCCAAACAGGCGTGCAAAGACAGAGATATGAAAAAGCAACTGATTGTGGCTTCTATAGCTTCCCACACAATTGGCTGGAGAGACAGTGGTCTTTGGATGCATAGGTCTGATTTTATCGAGCATGTGTGGATAGGGGCGATGGTGTTCAGTGATTAAATTCATAAGGAACAGTTTCTGGGTGGCGAGGATAGTTGTAGCATATGAAGTGAGCGAAGGTCATTTCTCTAACAAGGTTCTGATGACGGCATTTTTATTATGGAAGCATTCTGTATAAATGTGTACATTTGTTGTCATAAATGTACAAAAGGTAGCGTGGACATTTACAAAGTTAATACAACATGTGTGATAAATGCCTCATGATGCGATAAAGTGAGGAGCTTATCACGCACATTTATCGCATATTTATCTGAACGACAAAGGTGAGGCCTTATAAGGCAAGCGAGATGGGGGAGCCTGTGTAGATAATTGTTTATCTCCTCTCTACGGAAGCTCTGTCCTGGGTTATGCTACTGCCGGGTAAAAAAATAATCTATAAATGAATATATTAAAGGATAGCGGAGCGCAGAATCTTGGGGTCATGATGCAGCTTTAATGGAGATATTACTATTGTCCATGTTCCTCAAGTGGGCTTTGTGCATTCCCAGAACAGCATTGGATTTCATTTTTTTGAGAAAACCATAATGTTGTTAAATGGCATTGAGATCAATGTAAATAAAAATAAAAACACGTTTAAATATAAAAAAATGGTTGCTGATATATTTCAAGCATTTCCACATGTACAGCCCGTTTGTCAATCCGCAGCTGGATGAGGGCCCGCCCACAATGTGCGGTCTATTTGACCATACTTCCCCACGCTTAGTGGGTGGTGGGTGAAAGTGGGGGGAGCAGAGGGCAACAACGGAGTTTGTTGCACCGCCCGCTGCTACCAGCAACCATGCCCACTGCACCTGTTTTTATGCATGGGGGTTGCTCATCCTTTCCAAGTTAGCAACTGCTTAGCTTCGTAGGTCTGATTGAGATCAGGTGAATTCCGGGTTGTTTTGGTCATTGGGCTGGTATTTTAAAAAGGGGTTTAAGGAAAATGTGGCGATGCGTACAAAAACGTGTGACTGTAGTAATAATAGCTGCAGTGATTGACATAAAGAGAGGAAATTGTGTACATTTTCAAATGTATACTGAGTGGTTACTCATCTCCAATGGCAAATTATACATTCCTGAGATCGGAAAAAATCTCTTCAACCGCTAATGAACAAATAACGTCTTGTAATACTGCACTGGCAAAGTCAAAAACAATACAACGCTCAACACATTTGTCCGAAGACGATGGTAAATGTGTATAATAGATGACATTTATGAAAATGGCCCTTCTTTATAGCGGGGAGTTAGATAGGCCAGAGAGATTGGGTGAATAATAGTTGGAAACTGCACTATACGCTATGGGACCCTGAACGAAATGTAATATTACTCATGTTTATAAGGTGAACAAAAATGGTTGCTGTTCACTTCCTACAAAAGTGGTACTCAATTTTAATGACTCCAAAGGGAGGATGAGTTGAGTCATACTCTGAAAAGGATTTGAGGCAGCAGCATTTTGACCGTGAGTCGATCATTTTGCTGACAGTGCTCTCTAATTAGGTAATAATTATCAGTTAAATTACATGAAAAAAAAACATACCACCATATTTTTGGATGGCATACTTAATGCTCAGAATTTAAAATTGTAGGTTTGATAATTGCAGGTATACAGAAATAAACGCAGGCAATGATACCAAGACAGGGATTATTTCGCTGAGCAGGAGATAGAGAATGGCTGCTGATTTTGATTATGCATTAGATATATATCTGAGAGTAAACTGGCCAGGTGGCGCAGTGGTAAAGCGTGGAACTCGCAATCATAAGGTCACAAGTTCAAATCCCGGTTTAAGTGCTTACTCAGCCCTCCATCCCTCAGGGGTCAATCATATGAATTGACTCACTCCTGCCTTGAGGCAGCATTTTCATTGCTGCCTCAAGGCTGTAAGGAGGGGATGAGCTTTGTCCCTTGCTGAAATGAGAAGGAAACCACTTTTATTTTTGCGTTTTTAGTTCATTGTTAACAAGCTATCCCTTCCCGATGGCCCCTAGCACTGCCCTGTAACTGCCACCAATATGCTGATTACACCACAGTGGTGTGTCCGACAGCCCAGTAATTAATTCCGATGTGGCAGTAATTCGTATTTACTGAAACATTGATGCACATTGATTGTTAATTCCCTATGGTTATAACGGTGACTCACTCATATTGACTTTTTTTTCATTCATCCACGTTCTCAGAGTGGAGGAAATTAGCCATGGGGAAAATGATCCCTTTACCAATCATCATCATTATCGGCAGCCATGTTCAATCGACTGCTGGATGAAGGCCTCCCCCAATCTCCTGGCATCTCTCGCCGTTCCACGATAACGCTCAATGAATAACTCCATTAATTCACCGAGCACCTGTACATGAGCTGATTTCCCTTCAGTGGACATCCTGGGACTTGTTACGTTCCTCTTCCGCTCCATCACTATTCTTGGTCACCGGTCATCACTCCACGTATCTTGCTGCCCAAAGCCCGCTAACTTTCGTTCATAGTTTACATTTTGTCACTGGTCTGCGTACATTCTCCGAATCCCATGTGTTCCTCGTTCTGTCTCGCAACGTAATCCCACTTGCCGACGTGTACTATAAAATTCCACTATCTCGTGTGTGTACATGCCTCATTATGTAAAATAGTCGACGTGTGTTTACGTGCTTAAGTTTTAATAGTGTGAATACATTTCAACACCAAATCCCAGACCAAATAATGTACTTAGCTGTTGTCTATTAAAATACAGTTTGATCATTCTAGCAGAATAATTATGAGCAACTGTTGGCATCACAATTTTCCCCAGGGTTTCAGGTGAAAATGCTCTAATATTCCATAGCCACTGGATTTAAAACTGCCAAAATGAAATTGTAATTGCAAAACCATCTAAGGAGTAATTATATTTCATTCCCAAATGCAAGGGAGTGAAGGTGAGAAGGCTAATGGAAATCAAGTCGAGCATATTCAGAGCGTGTGTAAATTACATACGGTCTAAAGTATATCTGCAGAAGCTACTGTGATTATTATTTCTTGTGTTTGTCGCAATGAATGCATGATTCGAGTGTTTATCTGATTATATATATATAAATCAGCTGTGCTTTATAAGCTTGTTCGTGAGCTGCACTCGGTTGTGTTGGTGTAAATCTGCAATCATAACTCATGAAAGTGTGACCACAACGATATGAGTGTTATCATTGTTGTTGTGTTTTTTTTAAATAATCTACAGACGTGTGTGAGTTTGACCGTTGAAGTCCACATCTGAAAGTGGGAAATCCAGCATTATACATTACACTTGTAGAGTCAATGTGCAAAGCACGGATGTATCTTCGATATAAATAAAGACTTTAATCTGTATGTACGTCTCAAAACCTCTAGGGTAATTTCCGACAAGGTAGAAAGCTGAAATATAGTACATAGGTAGCTTTTAGGACACAAACAACAGGAACAATATGAAAAGCCGAGAATTTTCATATTAAGGCCCACAAATCTCGATTTCAAGTGCCCCACAAACATGTTTGTGCCTGGTGTCATTCAGAAACCGTTCAAGATATAACATTGCGATTTTTGTCGTTTGATAGAGCATTAAACAGCAAATAAGATTAACGCCAGAACATTTGTTCTATCTTTGATTATTTTTGAGAAATTTCGGATTCAAGCGGTTTTGAACGAAAAATATCTGCATTTTATGATCTTCAAATCTGAATAATTCGTAAAACGGTCAAATATGGAGCTTCCCATCACATCGCATTACGTTAATTCATTTTTGTTCTTTGCTGATAAAAAAAAGAACGGAATCTCTAATTTGAGCGGTTTCTGATGGGTACATCTTTAAATATAACAAGTTGAATTAAGTCGTCAACACTTTTCTTTTTCAGCAGAAAAGAACACATTTGTGGAGTGGTTGTTAGCGTCTGATCGTAGATAACAATCTTAAAAATCGTATCAGGTTAATTACTATAGTTATTGAAGACTTTAGCCTGACGAAGAGAGGCTTAGTAGTTTAATAATGGCTTTGTTCTGGTTTGCTTGGGTATGAATCAGTTGGTAGTGCAATCGGCCTCCAACCAGAAATGTTTGACTTAAAATGCTGGCCTTAGTTTGATTTGTGCAGTTCTACGTTCTCCGGCATTGATAAAAAATCAATCAGTTTCACCAAATGAAATCACCGTGGTAGGATGTTCGATGTAATTTCCATCACCGATTCAGCATCTTCAATTGCGAAGAAAGAAAAGGATCACATCTCCCATGATCTTAAGATATTTTATATAGTTTAAGTATTGTGGTCAGAAATGTAGTATATTCCAGCCCTTGCATCTTATTTTTCTTTGGGATTACAGAACACCACTTACAAGTGTACAACCATTTAAATAATCAATCGTTTACATTTCTAGTTTTATTCTTGCAAAACACGTAATTCGCGACGCCTTGTGTGAAGCTGACCAAAGTAAAAAAAAAACTAAAGAGACACCATTGGAACCTCATTTGCCAGTAAAAAATATGATAATTGTTTTTTTACCCTTCTATCTGGCAACAAAACTGACACCTTTTTTACAAGGAGTCATGTTTGCATAGACCACAATACCTGCAGTCGTAATGCAAAAAAACCATAACTCTGATAATGTATGCACTGTCCTTGAAGTTGATTGGTCCACACCTTGTTAAAAAGGTGTCAGTTTTGTTGCCAGATAGAAGGGTAAAAAACCAATTATCATATTTTTTTACTGGCAAATGAGGTTCCAATGGTGTAAATGCTTACCCCGAGCTCTCATACTCTGATGGTGCATTGTCTTTGAGTTGTGCGCCTTTTGGCGTCATCTGGTCCAACCCATGTGAGACTAGGCTCTAAGGAAAGCTGTCTCGGGTGTGGACCAATCAACTTCAAGGACAGTGCATACATCATCAGAGTTATGTTTTTTGTTTGCATTATGACTGCAGGTATTGTGGTCTATGCAAACATGACTCCTTGTAAAAAAGGAGTCAGTTTTGTTGCCAGATAGAAGGGTAAAGAAATCAATTATCATATTTTTTACTGGCAAATGAGGTTCCAATGGTACAGAGACATCGCCACTGTGTCAGGGGCAACTTCGCCCCTCACTCTCTCCCACGGTGTGAGTGCATTAACATTCTAACGTTGGAATCGTGGCACATTTTCCCAGGTCATTTCAGTTGGAAACCGTGCAGGATTAATTGACGACTCCTTCAACCTTGCCAGGTCAGTAATGTCCACTACTCGCACACGCTTCCCATCCGAGGTAATAGAAAAGAAAGTTTAACTAACCAAAGTCGAAATGTCACACCTCCTCTGCTTGAGATAGATGCACGGATCTCACACACTCACCCACATTTAAGCAAATTCCCTCTGTATTTCCCCCCCCCCCCCGCCCCTGCACTGCCAGGACAGATTGAGAGGCATGATTGTACTTGTCGATGATTGCTAACTCTCATGCAAGAGAATTACTTTAAATATATGTCAAGCTCGCATTCAAAAACTGTACTCGGTGCACACAGCCACTGCCGATGTTATTCGTGCCATGCACAACCACATAATGTATTTCCCAAGCTTCAGTGACCTTGCACTGGGTATTATGCACTTATGGATTTACCCTCTGGCCATTCGATGAATTGATATGACTTGGACTCACAAATCGATTCAAGAATCCTTTGTGTTTTTTTTTGCCGTGTGATGTACCTTCTCTCTTGTCTGCCTCACGCATTCAGGTTTGTTTGTTTCATCTTGTGTGTTCCTCCAGCACGAAATTGCATTTGCATAAATGCAGATGCATTGTGTATATTTAGGTTTTCGACGCCCGTTTGAATGCATTTTTTGCGAGCATAAGAATTGATTTCAATTGCCGAATCAGTTAATAATTACGCAGCTACTCGGTACTCAAATCTAATTTCGTTGTCCCCCTTAGAGACAACCGCTGATTTGTCGATGTGCACACCTAGGAATTGAACTCCAGCGATATAGGGGGGCTGTGCAGTGACTGCTTCGCTCGCTCCCCTCAGACACGTGTGCAGTCTAAAGCAAAGGACTTCTTCTTTTTCCGGATTAATTGTCCTAATTATGGCCAGCAGGGTGCACGAGCAGGGGGTGGGAGCAAGGTGGGGTTGGGGGGGGAAGAGACAGCACGGGTTCTTCCAAAGCCACCTTCGTATCAGCAGTGGCAATGCTGGAGAAAAACTAGCCACGGCACCCCGGTGTTCATTGGAGCCTGCATTATTGCCTGGGAACCTGCAATCACACTTAATCACACTTACAAACAATAGCTATTTCCTCGGAACAACGAAAACTCTGAAATTCATGACCCCTCGAGTGAACAGGAATGTCCTGCGGCCGCTCCTCCGGCTGCTCCGGATATCTTATTTGGAAGAACGTGCAACCCTGTGGGAACTCAATCTCTGAAAATTATACTCTGTGAAATTTAGGGAGGGCTATGTCCGTTTTTTCACGAAAAAAGAATCACTGTTCAATATCGCCTCAACGCTTGCCGATCGGGATAATGCCTGCTTTTTGAACAAAAGCATTGTAATTTGCTGCAAATAGTCAATCTGTAAACGTTGCCAACATTTTCGCCATAAATGCTAGGTTAAGTTGCACGACATGCAGGTTTTTTTTTACGTATTTTTTTTTGGAAGAAGATTCTTTGTTCACGATCCTTACAATGGTGTCATTACACATTGCGTTATCGGCCTTGTGAGACTGCGAGGTGTATTGTAGAGCGCTTCACGGGCAACTTGTGCGTGTCACGAGATTTACTATTTTAGTGCAAATGTCGCGATCCAATCATCTCCGACCAATAAATGGCCCACACACCCAGTGTAGTATTTAACTCAGCCCCCAGCGAATCACATATGTGATATTTTAGTGTATTATGTTTTTTAATGTTATTGATATGTTTAAAAAAATTGCCTTTCAGATAATATAGTGGTTTGTATTCCTACCAACGAGGCATCAAAGCCACAACCCAATCATGCTGTGGTTTGTGTCAGAAGATGCATCAGTTCCCGCAAAGTTTAGATTCAATACCTACAATTTAATTCACTCCATTCACAGCCCAATTTTGTCAAATCTGGAAAATGTGGCTACCGGCAATTACTAAATTATGGAATATTCATCAATACAACCCCTCCGTACTGTACCGGCTGGGATAATGAGCCCCTCTGCTGAGCTTGGATGATACCACTTTGACCAAAGGCAATACGTGGCATGCATGGGATGAGATGGGCCACATCACAGCACGGTGGCATACACTTATCTTTTTAAATCCTTTATATTAAGTTCACTTGCTTGCTTGCTTGCGCGCTTACGACCGTGCAAATCTTTCGGTCGTTTTTTTAACCCACTTCCCGTGATCCAATCGAGCTGACATTTTGCACACAGACTCGTTGTGCGTGACAATTTATTTTCGTGAAATTTTTTTTCCAAAATTTTCCACTTTTTAGGATTTTTTTTTTCATATTTAATTTAAAATACCAATGTGATAAAAATGAAACTCTTACTCAAGAAAAACAGAAATGAATAATAAAATAAAACCGATGCCACGCATATAAAGGATTTATAGTGAAAAACTTTGTTTTTACGGGTTAATTTTTTTTGCATGCATTTGTGTGCAGGGCAGGATACCTTCCCCAGGAGTTGGCGCTGCGCCTGAGTCGTTATCTGAGGCGGGAGTGGGATGCTCTGCCCTGGCAGGCTGCCCGCAATGTCCTGGAGTACCTCGACAAAATTCTGGACCGCACACCGGGACATTTGCTGCTTTCCGTACGTGTTTTTTTGCGGTTGCACGGGAAGGGGGGAATGGCGGGGTGTTTGTGTGACGTTGGAGAAGTCAGTACAACAATGTCAGTTGCAGCCACGCGGGGGGGGGGGGACCTTGGTGTTGGTTGAACGTGACCGGTTGATGAGTTTGACCTGTGGACCGCAAAGTAAAATGGCTTTTGCGCATTTGTCCTCGCCGCTGGCCATTCGTGGCAGTCACATTGTTGCACTGACCGTGCGTGATGGTTATTCAATCACTGAATGGATTGTTTGATGAGGTATTTGTGATTTGATAAGTAAAGAAAGAAAAATGGTGCTATTTAGGCGATGGTGAAGTGTTTGCGAACGTGCGCTTGCACATCGCTTTGGATAGAGGGAAAACTGCATTCTGACACGCTGTGTCTTAATTTCTCTCCCACACAGGTGTACTGCATTATAACATTGTCCAACTAAAATGTGTTTTTTTTAGGTAAACAAATTATTTTAATTAGTATATAGAATTTGTAAAAAAAAACTATGGGTTTATCGAACATAGTAGCCCAGTGAAACACAGTGACTCTAAGAAATGCTAAGCATTACCATTCAGTATTAACATAACCACTGCCCTTTGCAGTATGAAACAATACAAATTCCCAGGCCACATTGAATAACTGTGGGCACCATCAAAGTAATTGGAACCAGAAGTTGAAACACAATTAGTGCACTTGTTTACTAAAGGTTACACTGAGAGGAGATGCCTCCAACATAGGGATGACGTTGCAATCATTCTTCTTTAAAAAATGGGGACAAAACTGATTTGAATACTGACAGGCTAGTCCTATCACATGTTTATAAGTTGTTGACAAATATCGTATGGATTTGCTGGTGATAGTTTAACAAGCAGTGGAAATAAATTATGAAAGGAAATGATTGGATAATTTCACAAAGAAGGTTGCAAAGATTGACTTAGTGTAAATGTTGGTAAATCAAATTACCATTTAATTTGAACACTCAACAGAATATCCACCTCGAACAGTTGTTGAAGGTGGATTGAAACAGAACGATGAAATCAAGAGAGCGAGTGAGCAGAATGGAATACCTATGGTAGAGGTATACATAACGCCGAAAGTTAGTGTGCATCGATGAGGAAAGTGTATCGATGTGTCCCAAGAAGAAGGTTTTCAATCAGTGCACACTGCCAGAAAGGAAACATGAGTCAGTCACGTGCACCCCGACAAACAAAATGGAACGGATACAGCAAAGTAAATGAAGTGCAAAGCAAAACAATCACATTTGAAAATTACAAGGAGAGAAATAATCAATTTGAGAACAACACAAATCAAAGGTACCATATTGACAATTAAGAAAAGTAAATGGGTGTGGGGAGCATGGTAATGAATAGGCCTAGACTCTAAATAGAATCTAGAGTTTATTGTGTTTTCATATTTGAAAAAAAAGCTATATAGCTATGCAATATGTATAGCTCAATGGCACAATTCATCCAGGGATCTCAGTGTGCCATTCGAGGAAGTTAGGAAATGTTAAAACTTCAAAGTCCAGAGAGCACTGGTCACAGATGGCAAATGGAGGCCAGCAGCAAGAGGTGTGTCTTTACAGAATACCTAAGCGTGGCAAGTGACCTTGCATGTGTGGCCACTCGTATTCATCAAGATGTGAAACGTGAACATTCATATCTACATGGACTGATTGGTGAATTTGTAAAAAAAAAAAATGTTTCAAATTCTAAATTATATTCGCTTAGTCAAAAAAAAACCCGTAATTCCCTTCATTACTTTAAAGGAATTTGTCCTGCAGCAAGTCACACCGGTCTACCGCACCGTGGGCTGGCCAGGGAACGACACGGAGGATGATTCACCCTACCACATGCAGTAAGTGCACGTTTTACAAACATTTCCTATCCAGAGGCTCCATCCATTATGATATTCGGAGCAATAATTACATTTCCATTCTTTCTCTGAGTACATATATTCAAATGTTTGTTTACATGATGTTGTTGTATGTGTACGCTGGTTGTGTGTGTATACTAATGGGGAGCGGCAGTTTAGTGGTTAGTGCACTGGGCTAGGCACCGGTTCCCGCTTACAATCAAATATTTGAACCAGTCCTGGGCCTCCCCCTAGGTCGACTCAGCCTCGAATGAGTACCTGGTGTGGTGTGTAAACATCGCCACTAGGGAGACAAAGGCGGCCGGGCGTGGTGCTGGCCACCCACCCCATCGTGTGTATTGCCGGCCTTCAGATATACTCGCAAACAGCACTTGCCCCTACAGTCTGATTAAGGCTACGTGAGCGATCTTTGTCCTAACCAGTGTAAAAATGAAAGAGAGAAGGATAACATCTGCATGAATACGTAATCATCCTTAACTGAAGTTTAAAGAACATGACTTCAAATACGACGACATTGACACATCCTCACGGTTCATTGTCTATCCAAATGGCCAAACAATTATGTGAATTAGCTGTTGTCATCACATCTATCCTGACAAATCTGGCTGTCGCCTGATGAAGCTAGTTGTAATTACTTATGAAACGTCGTACTCAGATTGTAAATGTTGTGGCTTGGCTCTCCAACACACCGGTGTGCTGTACTAGTACACTACACTATACACTACACTACTATACACTACACTATACACTACACTATGCACTACACACTACACTATACACTACACTATGCACTACACACTACACTATACACTACACTATACACTAGTGCTGTACTAGTGACGAATTGGCACGTTCTCTTTACGTGACAACCCTTACTAATTGGCTGTGTCGGGCGGTGGCGGATTTAATGACACATTTATTCATTTACGCGATCTAACCCAGAAAACCTGTATTATGGATGGTATTGGTTGCCGAGGCCCTACATGTTAAATTAGCTAAAATGATTTAGCGCTCATTAAGAATCACCACATTTGAACTTTTGAAACGTACATGTTCGGCAAATGCCCCTTAACAGCGTGCGGTTAAATTAACCGCTTCATTTTGTTTTTGCAGGGACATTATAATCTATAGCAGGTGGTGATGTGTGTACAGCATTCTCTCGCTCAAGGAAACCTCGTGATCTACGTCGACCTGCCAGAGAGCTGGGCGGGTTTGGTTTGAAGTTATTTCCAGATGACAGAATAATAGATTCCCAGAGCTCACCTTGGCATGTGGTATCACAACATCAAAACGTAGCAGCGTGCATGGAAAAAAAAACACTTTTGAGAACAAGGGCAAAGTCATTTTGGCTCGTCTATTTATGCATCTGCCTTTTCCACTGCATGCTTTTGTATACTGCTAAAAAAACAAACGTGCCATTTACTCACGTCGTGTGTATCAGACACATTCCCTTAGCGCCTCATTTGTTAAGAGGCAGTGTGTAAATGCATTTGCAATGATCTGATGGATTACACCACAACGTATCTGCCTGCCGGACTATTTCTAAGATCTGCCATTCACGACTAACTCCCCCACTGCAATGTTGTTTGAAAGGATGAACTCTGGGCCTGCCTGTTGCATTGATTTTTTTTTCAGTGTTAAAGCAGATCAATGCTGTGAAATCAGACATTGTCTGCATTGTAGATGCACATCGGCGACCCGCTGACTCAGATTGCAGGATTCAGCTTTTTTTACCTCCCGTGGTCATAATTGGCCAACTTCGTTGTTGCGTTCGCCACGTTTATTCAAAATGTAAAGCTACATTTGAAACGTGACGGACATTGGACCAACAGAGATTGCGCTCTGAACAATCCTGCATCGATGTCCGCTGTGAAAAAGTGAAGGAATGCATTGAATGTAGATGCTTTACGACTTATTGAGCATTTACGTGATTATCGATGAATGCAGTTTTCAAAGTGTGTGCATTCCTTGTGTATGTAATAGCATGCCCTGGAACTTCATGTTCTCTATTTCGGACTCTTAATTTTATTTGTATTTTTCACCACCACTTTTGCATGTTGCACACATTCCCATTGAGCATAAATGCTCAGCTGTAACAATTATCCAAACTGACTCAAACTGAATTAGCCCGTGTTTTGACAGTGAATACTTTGAGCAGCTCACATGGTAGTATTTTGCAAAACCTTTCAACTATGAAAACTAGTTCGAAGTCTAATCATTCTGCAGTTTTACACTGCGTAACAGACCTCATTTTGAAGGCTCTACAGTAATCTCAGCAGTTTTTCATGAAGACGTTTCTTCTCCGAGTTCTAGTGTCAAATAAATATTTCAATAAACTTCAATAGTTTTTGTTGATATTTATCTATATGTGTAAACCTTCCTCTGCTACGGCCATTTAATTAAATTCCACATCAGCTACCACGTTATTGAAAATAATATTTTGGCATAACTCCTCCTGTGACCCGTTACAAACCTCACCGTAATTCGGAATTTGGTGTGTGAGTGTTCGCAGAATTTATTTCTGGAAAGGATATAAATTAGCACCCCTTCGCAAATATTTTCTTCTGCAACTCTCAAGATTACCATCATCCTGTTCATCATCATCCACGACTGGATGAAGGCCTCCCCAAGCCCTCACCCCGTCTCGGAGACTCGCGATGAAGCAATTCCTCTCGCTGCTGCATACTCGTCAAAACCTCGCTGATCTCGT
The DNA here is from genome assembly GCF_965212315.1 of Lampetra planeri. Classification (NCBI taxonomy): domain Eukaryota; kingdom Metazoa; phylum Chordata; class Hyperoartia; order Petromyzontiformes; family Petromyzontidae; genus Lampetra; species Lampetra planeri. Next base: position 6,745,185 of record NC_136122.1, on the reverse strand, counting down.
CAAGGAGTATGAACCACCATCACGCGAACTCCGGTCATCCTCGCAGCAGCGGCTTCTTGGCTAGCCATCGAACAAAGAACGGGCACCACATCGCGCGCTTTCAGATGCGCTTCCGCGACCGTCTGGAACGCTCTCCCCTCCGATATTAGGAAGCCACTTGAGCTATGCACTACTAAATCTAGATTGAAAACTCACTTCTTTAGAACTGCTTCTGTTTTTTTAATTAACGGTTAATGTGATGTTCTCAATACCACAATCGCGGACCTTACCGTTTTCAAATGTTTACACGAAAATCAATTAACTCAGCAATCGAAGAGCATCCGAAAGGGAAGAAGAGAAAATTCCGAGGCCATTTAACCGCGAGAATTAGTCAGGTGTTATAAAATGTTCATTTACCGTCGACCACAGAAATTGATGGAGTCGACCAGGGTGTTGCAAACCAACGCTTAAATGAATTATTCGCAAATGATAAAACCGACAATATTTCTATATACCAGTGACTCGTTTGGTAAGTCGATGCTTTTATTTCTTCTAATCTTGGGCTGTGTTTACGGTGCAATAGATGAAGTAATCACAAAGTATTTCACCTCTAATTTACTCACCACAACCCTCTGCCCGCTGTTGCGAAGTCACGCAAGAGTGTGTTGTGATGCTACGTGTACTGTGAACTAAAAACACATTTGCGCACATCATTGAGTTGCAAAGGCTAGCAACTTTCTTATGATGCACAAAACAACAACAATAATTAGAGACAGAGAGAGCACTATAGAGAGAGAGCGGGGGAGAGGTCATGTTAAACAGCTGGAGGGGGTCTTCGGCCGGGACTTAGAAGTCTCCATCGACTGTGAGTCTCTGACCTCCAAGGGGCAGAGAACTCCGGAGCCCCTGGGCGCTGTGCGAGCAGGGGTCAGGGCCTGAAGCGCGGTCACCACGCTGAATGTGGCACGATCGGTGGAGCTCAGAGATCTCAGTGGAGTGTGTGGCTGGGTAGTGGAGTGTGTGGCTGGGTAGTGGAGTGTGTGGCTGGGTAGTGGAGTGTGAGGCTGGGTAGTGGAGTGTGAGGCTGGGTAGTGGAGTGTGTGGGCAGTGGAGTGTGTGGCTGGGCAGTGGAGTGTGTGGGCAGTGGAGTGTGTGGGTAGTGGAGCGTGTGGCTGGGTAGTGGAGTGAGTGGCTGGGTAGTGGAGTGAGTGGCTGGGTAGTGGAGTGTGTGGCTGGGTAGTGGAGTGTGTGGCTGGGTAGTGGAGTGTGTGGGTAGTGGAATGTGTGGGTAGTGGAGTGTGTGGCTGGGTAGTGGAGTGTGTGGCTGGGTAGTGGAGTGTGTGGGTAGTGGAGTGAGTGGCTGGGTAGTGGAGTGTGTGGGTAGTGGAATGTGTGGGTAGTGGAGTGTGTGGCTGGGTAGTGGAGTGTGTGGCTGGGTAGTGGAGTGTGTGGCTGGGTAGTGGAGTGTGTGGCTGGGTAGTGGAGTGTGTGGGTAGTGGAGTGTGTGGCTGGGTAGTGGAGTGTGTGGCTGGGTAGTGGAGTGTGTGGCTGGGTAGTGGAGTGTGTGGCTGGGTAGTGGAGTGTGTGGCTGGGTAGTGGAGTGTGTGGGTAGTGGAATGTGTGGGTAGTGGAGTGTGTGGCTGGGTAGTGGAGTGTGTGGCTGGGTAGTGGAGTGTGTGGGTAGTGGAGTGAGTGGCTGGGTAGTGGAGTGTGTGGCTGGGTAGTGGAGTGTGTGGCTGGGTAGTGGAGTGTGTGGCTGGGTAGTGGAGTGTGTGGGTAGTGGAGTGTGTGGCTGGGTAGTGGAGTTTGTGGGTAGTGGAATGTGTGGGTAGTGAAGTGAGTGGCTGGGTAGTGGAGTGTGTGGCTGGGTAGTGGAGTGTGTGGGTAGTGGAGTGTGTGGGTAGTGGAGTGTGTGGCTGGATAGTGGAGTGTGTGGCTGGGTAGTGGAGTGTGTGGGTAGTGGAGTTTGTGGCTGGGTAGTGGAGTGTGTGGCTGGGTAGTGGAGTTTGTGGCTGGGTAGTGGAGTGTGTGGCTGGGTAGTGGAGTGAGTGGCTGGGTAGTGGAGTTTGTGCCTGGGTAGTGGAGTGTGTGGCTGGGTAGTGGAGTGTGTGGGTAGTGGAGTGTGTGGCTGGGTAGTGGAGTGTGTGGCTGGGTAGTGGAGTGTGTGGCTGGGTAGTGGAGTGTGTGGCTGGTTAGTGGAGTGAGTGGCTGGGTAGTGGAGTGTGTGGATGGGTAGTGGAGTGTGTGGCTTAATCTACTGCTTGACGTATGGTGGAGCGAGCCCATTTGAATCATTGAACACAACTAGGAGAATCTTAAACCCATTGCGGGCTTGAACTGGAAGCCAATGCAGAGACGTGATAAGCACAGATGAGGTGTGGTCCCGAAAATGCGAGTGAGCACCCTGGCGACCGCATTTTGGACGGACTGCAGTCTACTGAGAAGGTTACTCAGGGCTCCGGAAAACAAGGAATTGCTTGCAGTAGTTCAGATGTGAGAAGACGAACGCCTGCACTGGTCTCTCAGCATCTAGATAAAAAAATAACGTGGTGCAGCCGGGTCACATTCCTTAAAATGAAAGAGCGATGTCCGGACAAATTTGTTGACGCGTGAATGGAAAGATGAAGACTCATCCAAGAAGACAGCAAGATTCCTCGCTTCGCGTGTTTGGCAGACGCTCTGACCACCGATCACCAGATTGAAGGGGCCAATCTTGGACTGCTGCTGGGGGGAGCTAATCAAAATGATCTCGATCTCATCATTGTGAAGTTGGATACAATTCTTCCGGATCGAAGATTTTTACGAATGACAGCGACGGTGTGAGGACACGGAGTCCGATCCCAGTCGAACGTAGATCTGCGCGTTGTCCGTCTCGCAATGGTAACGCAGCCCTCGCCGCTGGAGCAGAGCTCCAAGTGGGGGGCTATGTACACACTGAACAAAGTGGCACCTAGCACAGGCCATTGAGCGTCGTCATATACAACCAGACTAAGAGAAGGTCTATAACTGCCCAGAGTGGCATATTGCACAGGGTTTGCAAGGGTAGGAGTGAAATCATTGCAGGGTGGTGCCTGAGAACCCCCCCCCCCCCCATCAGAATCCTATAAATAAAGACGCCTCTTTATATTTATTTCTGCAGATTTGTTTTTATCCATGAGCCCACTGGCCTTCCAGACTGCAGGTGACTTGCGACACCCGGTTTTTTTCATGTTCGTGGTCAATTTTGGTATTTGATGGCATGTAATGGGTTTCCAGGAACAGAACCCCAAACGTGTGACATTGCGCATATGGGAGATGAGGGTTCGGCGTACGGCGGCTCGACTGGCGACCATCGCACAGGAACCAATTAGGTCGTAGGTGCGGGAGTCGCCTGTAATTCCATCCAGCAGCATTTGTATACGGTCCAATAAATCCCGTGACCCACATGGCCTGGGAGGCTCTCACCTACCAGCGGATTCATCTTCTTGGTTCTTTCGGTAAAATCACGTAGAATGGAAATAATAAAATAATACAAATAAAACATAATAAAATAATTCTCACGACGTTTCGGCCACAACGCAAGCAGCCGTCCTCAGGTGGAGAACAGGTCTGTCTTCTCGACACGTCGTGAGAATGATTTTATTATGTTTTATTTTTATTATTTTATTATTTCCATTCTACGTGACTTTACCGAAAGAACCAAGAAGATGAATCCCTGCAGTCACGAAAGCTTTAAATCGAAATTTACCAGCGGATTGTTTTGGTCTTTAGGATCAAATGCTGATTGGTTGCCAGATCCTATCGGTGACACGACTCCCATCGACATGACCAGAGCCCTTGTCGACACGACGAGCAAATCTTGTTTCAATACTCATCGTGCATTTGTTGTGATATTGGGGACAATTGTCATGGTCAAGAAAATAAATGATACAGACTTCTGCCAATCTCTCCACGTAAAAAAGGAAAAATGTATGTATTTGTAACGTCGTGAAAACTATTTCCTTTCTGGAACAATGCTGTGCAGTGGTGGTCCACAACAGTCCATAATGCGCTTAGAAAATAAAAACGACTCGGGATATGTTTGGGGCAATGAGCCTTCTTTAGTAGGAGTCACTGGCTCATAGTTGTGGATTGCCCTTTACAAGTTGCTGCCTTGAAAACTCTGGGACACTATAAGAAAAAAAAGTCTACAATTAATGCTCAGACCTTTATTTTTTCCGTGTGGCAGAGTTCTCTTGAGAATTTGCACATTTTTCAGAATAATAATACTAGAGAGTATACATAGTCTTTTATACACATACAAAGCTTTTGCATTTACACTGCTGGGTGAGGACCACGCTTATGCGGGTTGTGACGATTTGTTTGAACATACTTCACTACGATGGAACAGTTTTGGTCTTTGATGGGCAGGGAAGCATATACTGTATGTGGTATCGTACAGTGCAACAATTTGTTTTGTTTAACACGTAAGCTTTCGCGACCAATATTATTCATAATAAAGGTTTTTGGGTTAGATCGCGTAAGTATAAATGTATCGAAACCCTCCACCACCCGACACAGCCAATTAGTAAGGGGTTTGTCGCGTAAACAAAACGCCAATTAGTGACTACTTCAGCCCACCGGTGTGTTGGAGAGTAAACCGACAACATTTACAATTTGAGTAGTACGACGTTTCGCCGGTAATTACATCAACCAGCATCATCGGGAGATTTGCCAGAATCGTGATGCAACCCACCTGCTTCCGGTCTTAAACAGAGCAGCAGGGCGACGTCATCACCTGAACCTATCAGGTGCAGAGATCAGAGGCGGCAGAGGGACGTAACGTATTATATAATAGGTTAGTAATTCGTTAATTAGTATGTGTTTCAGAGTAGTAGGTTTTTACCCTTTTAAACTGGTACAAAACTGACACCTTTATACAAGGCATCATGTTTGCAATAACCACAACACAAGTAGTCAAAAATGCAAACAAAAAGAAGCAACTCTGATAATGATAATATGCACTATCCTTGAAGTTGATTGGTCCACACCCGAGACGGCTTTCTTTAGAGCCTAGTCCCCATTGGTGTTGGACCAGATGACACCAGAAGGCGTACAACTCAAACACAAAAGAGATCTCAAAGTGTAGTATGTATTTCCTCAATAAGGAGTTATAATTGTAAAATGTATTACTTAATAATACGCTTCCAAGCCTGTAGTTGTCAGAGCGGTTGAAGTTATTTTTTTTTATTTTTATCAATATCAATGGATTCTCGAATTAGTCTTGGCCAGTAATAATTAGTTTTACACAACACTTCAACGTTATCAAAATCAATTGAGTGTTCTTGTTGGCTAAGCATGTTCTGCAACCGCCGACAGTTGTGTTTGAGAGTATTTAATATTTATTTGGTGTTATTTTAATCTTACGCTGACGTTACGTCCCTCTGCCGCCTACAACATTAACCCCGCAGCAATCCTGCTTAGCTTCCAATATCATCTGATGAGATTGGGCTTTAGTCATTGGATCACATTTTGTACTATATGTTTAGACGGAGATAGCATCTAATATTACTCGTAATAAAGCAAACCTTATCCCTCTTCATCAAGTGAGTGTAGATGTATTTCACGACCTCACTACAGATCCTGTACCCCCCACACACCTTGCAGTGAGTGCAGCGCCTACTATCGCGACATCTCGCTGGTGGCTTATCGACACATTACTAAAAAAAAACCCACTCTCAATTTATCTCTCTATATCAGTCACCTCTCCCTATAGTTCTAGATCCAATCGGCTCCAAAATCAATGTCTGGGAAATAAGTGCCATGCGTTTGCTATTCGCTAAGCTCCACGCGGAGATGACTGCCTAAGATTTTTTCATGAGTGGGCCTGGTAATGCATCGACTGGTTTCCCTGTCACTCTGTATATTGCACTGTTATCTGGCCTGTCAATGCAAAGCTCTTTTTCATCATCCGTCTTACTGCGGTTATATTTATGCTCGACTGCGAATTGAAGAGCGATGCCGTTGAGGTGGCATGCATTGAAATCATACCTGTCACAGCACTTATAATAGTTATTGTTATTATTTTGGATGGGTCGGTCTCTATTCCCATGCCTTTGATCGCCAGACACCCATCCAAGGATGGCTGCACTCATCTAAAGTGGAAATCAATTGGATAGTCATTTAAAAAAATGCTACTCCACCAAATGACCTCATATTTTGAGTATATGGAATATACATAAATGTATATAAAACCAGAATTAAGTATAAATACGGATTAGTCCATCAGTGGGTTAGCTTTCCAGGACTAATGCCCGTGTAAGATTATGCAAGGCTATGTGTCACAATGGGCTTTGTTGTGATTCTTAAAGAGTTGGTTAATTCCATTGTCTAAAACCATTGAATTGTCCTATGATCTTGCAACGAAAACAATCTGCTTAATTTGAGACCACATTTGTCAATATTTGATCACATCTGAAGTAACCTTGCACGCAGAAACACAGTCAGACACATGTCATGGTCTCGTTCTCGACAACTTGATGTGGTAGTGGTTATTATGCACAGTGGTGGTTTTTTCTGGCCCCTGTTATAGGAATGTGGAATTTCCACCATTTACTTTGAGCCCACAAGTGGAGATGACCAACAAAATGCCCACTCGTGCATGGAGATGTATGTATATTGAACTTCTTTCGCACTGTACGTAGCCAGCCATGCTAATCGGAGGTACGAGATGAACGGACGTTTTATTGATGAGACAAACCAACGCTATTGAAATATCAGGCTCTACTGTAGTTGGCTGATATTGTAGTAATTATTTCTGTTGATGCGATTGACACTTGTTCTTGTGTGTTCTTCTGTCCATCTGCTGTTTACACAGAGAGCTGCAGCAGCAGGTTATTGCACTGGCATGCCATTACAGCCTCAGAGACTGCCAGGATCAGGCAATGTCCCTCCTGTCACGCTGGATGGCTGACGGAGTCAACAGGTGAATGCACAGCATCCCCGACCACACAACAGAACCCTTGCAGACCACAAAGATACGTTTTTTTTCATTTTCTCTTGGTGTGCTATGTGACTTTGAAGAACTGGGAACAGTTTTTCCATTTTGCCTATAGTCTATATATGTGCGTTTGTTTGTGCGCATGTGGAGAGTTGGTTTCACAGCGGGGAATACAGGCGGTGCATCTTCCAGTCATCTCAGTCAAATAACCCTTAGTACCTGAGCCTGTTCCATGACTCCTAGCCACATAGCCTTCTACACTTTACGTGGCCTCAAAGCGCACATGGTCACTACGCGAAATCTATCCCGGCGCAAGTGCTGCGGTAACATCACCATCACTAAGTGGCAAATGGTCGCTCTTGTTATTGGTGTTGTTGCTGCGTGCATGTCGTTTCAATGTCAGCGGATTAGCTGCCAGTGAACGGCTGTACAATCCCAGTGAGCCAAGTGTGATTCCTGGTCGTGCACAACACCGATGGCGATTGGTATCTGAACCTAGGTCTGGACCTCTCGTCAGTCCACAGTGATAAGTCTAATTGCGGTGAGTGACATCAGTGCAACGCGTCTACTCTTGCTGTGCTGGTGAAGGTTACCTGCCTGAGTAGTGTGCACGACGTTTTCTGCAATGTCCTGTTCTTCCGGTGATACCTAAGTTTGTGCTTCGGTTTACCTGCGTGTCGTGCGCTTATTTGTTCCAGGTAATACTTCACATCACAATGACGCTGCGTAGTATGACACGTAGAATATGGAGTAGGAATATACTCTCCCGTGAGAATCTTGGGGACTCACACTGACCCTCTCGGACAAGTTAATGGCTAGCAGCAGAGGTGGGACAAAGTCATTGTTGTGCAAGTCACAAGTAAGTCTCAAGTCTTTGCTCTCGAGTCCCGAGTCAAGTCGAGTCAAAGATGAGGCAAGTCCAAGTCGAGTCTGAAGTCATCAAAATCATGACTCGAGTCTGACTCGAGTCCAAGTCGCATGACTCGAGTCCACACCTCTGAGGTGGGACAAAGTCATTGTTGTGCAAGTCACAAGTAAGTCTCAAGTCTTTGCTCTCGAGTCCCGAGTCAAGTCGAGTCAAAGATGAGGCAAGTCCAAGTCGAGTCTGAAGTCATCAAAATCATGACTCGAGTCTGACTCGAGTCCAAGTCGCATGACTCGAGTCCACACCTCTGGCTAGCAGTGAATGTTGTGACCCATGATCATTCATCATAAAGGTTTTTGGGTTAGATCACGTGAGTATAAATGTGTCGTAACCCTCCACCACCCGACACAGCCAGTAAGGTTTGTCACGTGAACAACGCGCCAATTAGTTACTACTTGAGCCCACCGGTGTGTTGGAGAGTAAATCCACAACATTTACAATTTGAGTAATACGACGTTTCACTGGTAATTACATTCAGCATAAACCGGGCGATTTGCCAGAACTAATTGGCGCGTTGTTGACGTGACAAACCTTACTGGCTGTGTTGGGTGGTGGAGGGTTACGACACATTTATACTTACGCGATCTAACCCAAACGCCTTTATTATGAATGATATTGGTTGCGAAAGCCTACGTGTTAAACTGACCCATGATAATCTATATGTTAGAAAATGAGCATTTTATACTAATAATTTTTTAATTATATACAGCCGTCTGTCAATCCACCGCTGAATGAAGGCCATCCTCATGCCGTGTCGGTCATTTGGGGGTTGTTTGACCATATTTCACCATTCTAGATTTGAAGCTTTTGTGACTGCAAGGATTCATACTCTTAGTTCTTTCGGTAAAGTCACGTAGGTAAAAAATGAAATTAAAATTAATAAAAATAAAATAATAAAATCACGACGTTTCGGAGGCAACACAAGTCTCCGTCATCAGGTGGGACCGTCACAGCCAGATTTGCTGCATCACCATGCTGATCAGTGTGCGTTGGTGAAGGGAGTAGCCCAGGCACCATTCAGATGAAATAAAAACTCTCAACTGATGGTAACCATGAGAATAGGTTTTCCCCTTTTTCTGACCAGAGGATGCTGGTCTCACACCGTTTGAGACGAGGCTCGAAAGAAAGATGTCTCTGCTGTGGACCAATCAGTTTCAAAGACAATGCATAAATTATCAGAGTATATATATTTTTTGCATTCTGACCACAGGTATTGTGGTTAATGCAGACATGATTCCTCGTAAAAGGTTTCAGTTTGGTGTTTTAACATCTCAACACCTGTTTTGTGGCCAGAAAAAAGGGGAAAACCTATTCTCATATTTTGGTACTGGAAAATGGGAGGTCCCATGATGATGTTAACCATGGCCGGGAATCGAACACAGGTGACCCAATTCAATGCAAAGTGCAATAAGCACTACGGTGCTACCACTCCACCCATTCGTAATAGATTCATTCTCATTAGGCCACTTGTCATTGACTTGTAAGTTATATTTACATTCAATTGATATTATATTTAACATTTACTTCCCTTAATACCTATAAGATGAGGGTAATGATATATTGTGGACACCGTGTATAATATTCTTGGGTTTTGTCGGTAAAGTCACGTAGGTAAAACATTTAAATTTAAATTAATAAAAGTAAAATGAAAATAAACTAAAAAATAATAATAAAAATCACGACGTTTCTCCGTGTGTAATGTTAAATGGGGCATCACAGCCCTGCTGTGCTTTGTACAATGACCAGCACACGGTTATACCAAGCTGATGGCACCCAGGAGCTCGTTGAATGGGTCCGTCGTTTTTGCGATGAACTGAATGCGTTTGGGGGAGACTTGGGTGCACGTGAACGCAGCGCATGCATTGAAACGACGTGCGTAATGTGTGCACCTGGCAACATTTGCATGCACACACTCGTGTGGCTGGAATAGTAGAGTTTGGCTGGATAGTGTAGTGTGTGGCTGGATACATAGTTTGTTTTACACGCCAATATGGCTATGAAAGCCACAAGCTCTGGCTGGGCATTAATATCCCTTAGCTCATGCAGTCACGTGTATGCAATTACCATTATTCTAATGTGCATCAAAGGGGCAATCTTTGTTCACGAGAGAAATATAATGATGTGCATTCACTGGCGGCAGACTCCATCTAAGGATAAGTTCGTAGTTTAATGTGCAGAGTCAAGGTAGGAGATATAAAGTGCAGTCGGCACATGGTCATTTGCTGATTATGTAAAGCATCACTTTATTAGTGAATTATACTCTTGGATCATTTCCAGGCCAGGGCACATTGCTTCACCTACTGGAAACCAAACCCATACATTGTCATTAGACTAAGAAGCATTCATGGAGGAATGTAAACAAAAACAAGGTGCTAAACTTCTGGTTTAATTCCTGTTGTGGGTTGCTGCCTTTCGAACGTGCGAATACCATTCCAAAGTTCGTTTAGTACTTTAGGCGACATAGATTTCAAATATAGAGAATAAAGCACCAGTACGTATTGTATTTGGACATATCCGAACCTATCACCATGCATTAGCTTGGCCGTAGTGTGTGGATTGCTTATACCTCACTGATCGAATGCCTTCCCCAAATAGCAGCCATACATCACGTGTTTAAATGCAAGACTTAATGAAACACACACACATATACTGTACTGGATAATATCGGGTGGTGCAGTGGTAAAATGAACCGTGCTATGAATTCAGCCACCTGAGTTTGATTCCTGGCCATGGCCAACCAACAGCGACGAGCGATCACGTGATACCTAAATCGGTTGTGGGGTCATCCCTTCACCGAACCTCACTGACCAACGTGGTGCAGTATGGTCAACAACAACAACAACAACCGCCATTCGCCACTAAGTGGCCGCGACGTCACCACGACGCTTGTGCCAGGCTATGTGCACCTTGAGGCCACGTGAAGTGTCGAACGCCCGCTGGCAGGAGGTCACGGGGCAGACCCAGGTGCCACGGGTCGCCTGACTGAGACGACTGGCTGATGCAGTATGGTCAAACAACCCCAATGACTCACATGGCGCGGGGAGGCCCTGTAATAGTTGATTGACAGAGGGCTATACATTTCAGAATATATAGTTTCGAATTGAGTAGCTTAACATAAGCTGCACAAATGAAAATTAACCTTTTTTTTAAACGTCCCTTGCCGATCCTCCCACTCCTAACCACGGAATGCACAGCTTGGGAGGGAGTGTGCTGACAAAGTGTTGTAAATTTTAACATTTTATGACCCGAGCAACAACAAAAAAAGAATCGGTGAAGAGAGACGCACACAGCATTACTCCATTTAGTAATTATCATAATAAAAAAATATAAAACTAAAATGAATCAAACACAAAGTTAAAAGATGTGCGGGCGCTTTCATCCCATCCAGCAGCTTCTGTAAAACTGAATCCAGCTGCCCCATTCAGTCGCCACGGTTGGCTTTTTTGGGTGGGTCATAATTGAGCGGCACGCCGAAATGTTGAAACGTTAAAGCGTCGGTGAACGCAATTTGGAAGCGTCAGTTTTATTTTCATTTTGACAGCAGCATATAAATAAACAAACCCAAAAAAAAAAATTCTGCGGCCGTCGAAAAAAACGCACACTTACATGTCCTGCGGTGCAGCTCTCGTCTATAAAACATTAAACGGTTTACTCATTTTGTTGTTGTTGTGGTTATTATTGCTGCCAATGTTATTACCGTTGCACCGCGGCTGTCAGGTAGGCGAGCCGAGCGTTATCTTATTATCGGAACTCCCAACTGAGACGCATTCCAGCAGGGACCAGCTGCGGACTGAGACGCCACAGGACCCGTCCCTGGCGCGTATAAGTCAATAAAGCTCGCCTAATTCAATTGCGGAGAAATGAGTTTAGCACAATGGGGGGAGGCAAGTGAATAATTCACTTTATCTCGTGAATTATTTTCGTAGCCTCCGGAGCTGGATTACACCAAATTAAGTGCACAAGCCAATTCTCGACAATTTCCGCCTTGCGCTGCCGTCAATGGCCAGTCTGACAGCGGCAGCAGCAGCACGCTTGCTTGCATGTCGGAACGCAAAATCTGATTTAGCTCTCCGATATGCGATGTCGTCGGGTTCTGACGCTGAATTTTTGATGAAATGAACTCCTGAAAAAAGAAGTTCAGAATCTGAATATGTATTTATACTGGGGGAATCCGATGAGCTATGAAGTTCTTTTTCACAAACATCCAATAGGGACGGGTTCAGAACATTACAACAACAAACAATATAAAAACACGATCAGAGTGCAAAATATAGGAAATGTAAACAAATCACTTACAAAAATATGGAAATAAAACTAAAGTATTTTATGTTACCGGATAAAGCCCACTGAGCTTTTTCAGGAGCGACCTGGCCACTAATGATAGCTCAATGAAGTGGCTTATCACGTGGATGAGGGAAACGTCAGACATGGTGCCGAACAATCCGTACGACCCACAGACACATGGAACAGCGGTACAACACAGCCACGAAAACCTCCTTACGGGAGTGGTCAAATATGGGTTCAACCCCAGAATATCGAGGTAGCTGGCCTCAATCGTTAGCCCCCTTTTGGGACCTAACCACCGCCGGTGAATGTGCTCCGTCAGACATATTTTTAAAAAACGCACATGCGTGTAGAATTTCATGGGTTGCTGTCCGTGTGATGATGATCGATTATTCAAGGAGTGAGATGTTTACTTGCAGAATTCCGCCGAACGTGCGGGGCCTGGTTTACTGCGTAGCAGTTTCACTGTCGGGCCAGGATGTTTGGGACTTCGTGTGGAAAACCTGCCAAGCCACGTCCGCCGTATCGGAGAGAACACTGCTGTTGGAGGCCCTCACTTGCAGTCGGGACAACACCACCATCCAAAGGTCAATTTCGCGTGTTTCAATCGCCTCGTGTATTCTGATCCGTCTTTGACCAATTCACCAAGAATGAGACCGATGTCATCACGTATGAGAAGCTAAGCAGGCTTGAGTCTGGAGAGTGCTTGGTTGAGCGACCACTGTGTTCAACAGGTGCTATAGGTTGCAGCGGCGCGACGCTGTGGGCAGCAGAGGCACGGCCAGCAAAATTCATCGTTTTTCTGTGCTATATCCTCAAATCGTTACGCTCCCCACCTTCACCATCCCGCATTGACCAGTACGGCGAAGGATAGTCAAATAACGCCCGTGTCACTCACGGCGTGGAGAGAGGCCTTCATCCAGCAGTGGATTGAACAAAGGGCCATACACGTACACACATCCTGCACCAGTCGAGTGGCGCTGTGCCAAGATCGCGCATCCCTTAACCGCGTGGCCTGATTCTGGCTGGCGTCTGTCTCAGACCATCATCTCTCTCTCCTTCATCTCCTGCAGTTGCCTCGATTTTGGGGCGGCATGACCACAGCAAATGCCCTCGTATATTGGCGTTTCCACTCAGTTATTGTGCTATTTGCCTGCTTCGTCAAGAGTCCCAGGCATGTCCACATGAGGATGTGGTCCAACCGTATTGTTGACATGATGTACGGTACGGCAGATGTTTTCATCATAAAATACGTGATGTCTGCACCACAGTGGATGTCAATGACCCTGTGATGGTATTGAGGAAAGAGCGTCGGCCCTGTGTTCTGGTGGCATGGTCCAAATTACAAATGTACATTGTGACCCAAAATTGCTTGATTGGGAAACCAATATCAACATCACCCCTCTCCCCCCATTGGCACACTAAGGCCGGTTCAGCATTCGCCTTGTGCCGCATAAGGAAAGCTGCCATTAGGTGGGACCGCTAGGATAAAAATGCAAACACAAAAAACATACTCTGATAATATATGCATTGTCTTTTAAACCGTCTCAAATGGTGTTAGACCAGAGAACGCCTTTTGGTGTGGACTAATCAGTTTCAAAGACAATGCATATATTATTAGAGTATGTTTTTTGTGTTTGCATTTTGACCACAAGTTTTGTGGTTAATGCAGACATCATTCCTTGTAAAAGGTTTCAGTTTGGTGTTTTAAGAACTTAACACCTGTTTTGTTGCCAGATAAAAAGGGGAAACCCCACTGCTACTACTACTTTAATTTGGACACTTTTACGTATTATTGCTTTGTACTATTTAACACTTTGTTTGCTACCCGCTATCTTCTCACATTAAACTATCCACCTATCAATTGTTTCAAAATGTCCACTTGCTACCATTTTCCCCATCGCTGTGCTCGGAGCCAGTGCCATGAAGTGAAGTAAGATCCCCTCGCAAACGATAACTCTTGCCAAAGTGTCGTCGCATCGCGGCAGGGAAAGGGCATTGACGAGGATGCCACAAAAAAACGACTCTCGGACTCCTCAACTGACACCCACGCTCGCACATTCCAACACGCACAACACCAATCATGCCGCCACGCAGATTCATGTTAACTTGACATTTTTTTAAAGGTATTGCGCTACCAAACTTGCTATGCAATTGAATACAGATCTGGGCATTGGAATGGGTGAGATGTGTTTCATCATGATTAGTTTAGGGGGTTTGTGGTGTTCATGCAAACAATTGACATATCCAAGGACAGACAGACAGAGAAGAGAGACTGCCATAATATTTCCTGCGCGTAGCAATAAGTAGCGATGCACTTCCTCTGATGAGCTTTCGGGGTATACCACGCGCTGTTCCGCACGGCGTCTGACAATTTTATCTGTACAAATGTACAGGTTCTGAAGAAGCTCCCGCCATGTGGAAGCCAAATGTCGAACATCGCCCTGAACAACGCGTGGCACAACCTGAAAGCACATCAGAGGGCCTTGCAGCACAACCGTGAACGCCCACGCAGTGGCATGACAGCTGCCCACGAGTGAACTCGTGACCTCGTAGGCAGCTGTAAATCATTCGCTTGTCCTCCACACACAGGGCACTCACCAGGGCTTGTTGACGGATAAATACGTCCATGAAGTGAGATAACTGCCTTATTAGTGTTTCTTTAAGCTGGTACTTTAACCAGCCTGTCATGAGTTTGTGTGTGTGTGGTTTTTTAAACGTATAATTTATAGTGGAAATGGCTTTGATGAATGCTTATGTCAACATCAAAGACAGTAATAGGGCTTCTCAACCGCCAAGCGTCCACGTGAGATTATTAATTTCACAATTGTTTGCGGTGGTCTTGTGGGAGGTTGTCTTGGGCGTTTATGCAAGCAAAGAAAAGATGACGGCTCAATTCGGTTTTGGCTGCTTGTGCATTTCGGCCACCGACGGTATTTTTCAAGTTGGGCTTTGGCAGCGAGAAAAATGTGAGCTTTGTGTCGTAAATCTACTCGCAACGCACGGTAAATCAGACGATCTGCACCACCATCGCTTACGCCCCTGTTGCTCTAGGGACTGAAACAAAAGTGATATTTTTCTCCCGTCAATCTTTAATTGAAAATATAAATATGGACTGAGTATTTCCTTTTTTGTATTTTAATTTTAGTTCGGTTTTTTTTTCTCAATATTTTTCCGGTTCATTCCACTTTAATATTTCCTCTCGTGAAGCTACAAGGCCAATCACTTTCCACGTGTGCGTTGTGGCCTCTCTGCCTAAGTGCGTCTTTATCGCGTTCGAAGTCACGAACGATAATGCACACTTCCCTGTGTCCTGTATTTGACATTGGGACGAATTTTCAGAACTTGTTCGGAATGCATTATTATTTGCCACTGAAAGGTTATGTTGGAGTCACTACTGAATAGTTAATGCGTCAATTGTTTACATTTCATTGTGGAGAATGTGACAACAAAAAATATGTCTCACTCGAAATAACGTAAGAAAAAACTCGTCCACTTTTTGCAACGTATTTTACTCGGAATTACTAGAGACATTTAATCCAAGCTCATGTTTAACAATATATCCAATTGCCCAACTAAAATGAGAGGTGTAACATTTATTTAAACTGAAATCAAATCACACCGAACCAATTAATTTCTCGCTTGCAGGCATAACCAAAAGTTGGAATGCTATCTCACGACTAACAGATACTGCTAATCGGTAACTATATTTAAAGCAATTCCAACAATCAGTGCGTCTAAATTTTCTGCGCGGTATACGGCAAAGCGGATTTATTTTCTAATGCAGCACATGAAAGATAATTTTATTAAAAATAACTTCACTTTTCGATTTAAAGCTTTCGTGACTGCAGGGATTCATCTTCTTGGTTCTTTCGGGCAAAGTCACGTAGAAGGGAAATAATAAAATAATAAAAATAAAACATAATAAAATAATTCTCACGACGTTTCGGCCACAACACAAGCAGCCGTGAGAATAATTTTATTATGTTTTATTTTTATTATTTTATTATTTCCCTTCTACGTGACTTTACCGAAAGAACCAAGAAGAATAACTTCACTTTCATTCAGAAATGCCTGGAGAGGTGCGCTTGTGCAGTCACTTGACATTGAAAGTATAAAGACACGTGGCATAGAGAATCAACAGCGAGGCATCAATTCACAGAGGCAACCTTCGAATGCTGCTTGCCGTAGGTTTCCAAACTTGCCGCTGTACGGCTCTCCGATGTGTGTTTCAGGCTTTTACCGAACAACGTGTGGGAAAACCAGAAAAGACATCGTCAGAGGGCTTTTATACAGCCTCAGAATGGTGGAACGAGTGCGGTTTGCGAGCAACTATTTAGGCCAGCATCATGTACGAGGTTGTGGAGCCAGCCTCTTACATGCCATTCTTGCCTTCATTTCCCGAGTGGTGATGTGTTTATGAACTTCACTAAGCTGAGTCAACCCAACCAAGGCAAACCTTGGCCAACTTCAGATACAAATGTGCAAGAAATTGCCAGAAATTACAAAACTTTGGTCACTGAAATGTTGACGTAATGCCACCACTACCCACTCTCTAATAACTGCGACAACAACAACAACACATTTTTATTTATTAAATATGTCTTTCAAGGGCTCGCGAGCGCATAGGGCGCCGTGGTGGTCGAGATGGTAACTGCCTCTCCTAGTATACAGGAGGGCTTAGGTTCGATACCAACCCTGACACCTGTGTATTTGGAGTTTGCATGTTCTCAGTGTGGCCGCGTGGATTTTTCGCCGGGTCCTCCGGTTTTCCCCTCCACATTTGGAAACAACGTGCGTTTAAATTATTTGGCTGCCGTAAATTTCCAACGTGATAAGCCACTTCGGTGAGCTATCGTTTGTGGCCAGGTCGCTTCTGAAAAAGAGCTATGCAGATGGTTAAACAAATACAAATTGTCGTAGCAGTAGTAATAGTCTTCACAATCGTGGTTGCGCAGTGCTGACCAAGAGAGTGAATGTGTCGGAAGGGGTTGGAGAGAGTGCTGTGAGATTTACGTTGAGGCGAGCAATATTGTACTCGCACAGACGTAGGCGTCTTGTTTTTGGAATGTCACACCGTTCAGCAGCGGCGATCACAGCGTGCCTTTTGATGACATTGGCGACTGCGCTGGTAACGACGATGCAAGCGAAAGCAGACAGCGGCCGTATGGATTTAGAGAGGAATAAAAACCCGCTTGAATAGATGCGTCTGTTGATCGGCTGTACGCTCCTCGATGCGAAGACTGGCTCTTGATAATTATGACAGTAATGCGCAGCTATTAAAACGTCGTAATTTCAGATTCATGAAACCCAGTGCAGCAGAGAAATAATAAAATGCACCGGGCGTGAATTCGTTCTGCATGCCTTGGCAAAGCAGGGCACGTTTGTTGCTCTAAAAACGGTCTCGCACACATGCACTTTGCGCTTAATGACTCATTTAAAAGTGTGCCGGGCCACTCAATGCATTTTTTTAATTGGTTACATTCATTAAAATATTGTTGACAATATCTTGAATTTAAGCATATTTAGCTCATAACAGTGTGCTGCTCTCTCCAATCGGAAGCAAAACAGCTAAACCTGTCTGGACCGTGCATTAGGGTTACTCCAAATGCCACTGGAGAGAGATTGGTCTCGTCATGTATTCACGTGAGCTCTTTGTACAGAGACAACCTTCACCAGTGCTTAACCTATATGCTATGGCCCTCCTGTCAACTAACCTATGACTATCGTACTGTGTGTTTGTCTTTATATCTTTGTGTGGGTGTGTGCTTTGTGTGGGTGTGGGGGGGGAGTGGTGGCGTAATGGCAAGTGCTCCGCACTCGTCAAAGGAGGGTAAATCAACATGCTAACTCTGGTCATGCTCGCAGCAGCTGCTATTGGCTATCCATCGAACAAAGACGGCCGCTGCATCGCGCATTTTCAGATGCGCTTCTGCGGCTATCTGGAACGCTCTTCCTAAATTGAAAACTCATTTATTGAGAACTGCTTTTTTGTGTGTTTAGTTTGCGTTGTTCTTTCGCCGCACCTCCGATTAACACGGATGACTAAGTACGGCGCGAAAGAAGTTCAACGTACATACGTACCTAAACCCGTGGACCGAAGTGTGAATCCCGATCATGGCTCACATCAAGTGACAAATGATACATTTTTAGTATTATTATATTTCTATTGCAATAACATGCGGACCTGCCAAACCACACTGGGAGAATTCCAACAACATGATACAACAGAAAATCCACAAACATCCTGTCCGGTGCGTCGGGACTACATGAAATGCGTACAATGAAGGGGAGTGTGGCAAAGTGATACCTGAACCAGTCGGAGGCCTCCCCTACAAAAAAATGCATGCTGACTGACAGCACTTCCTCTGATAATCGATAATGTTAAAGGGAGATGGTTGTCTTTCTCCCTGTGTGTTTACGTGTGTGGGTGCACGTGTGTGGGTGCACGTGTGTGCGCGCGCGTCTGTGGGTTAGTGTAGTGCAGTGGTGAGCGCGATACGCTGTGAACCCGGCGACCCGAGTTTGATTCTCACTGACAGCCAACACCAGTGGCAATTACTTGAACCGATCCTGGGCCTGCCCTAGGTTGATTTGGCTTCAAATGAGTGCCTGGTGTGATGCGTGAACATCATCATAGGGGGAGACAAATGCGGCCGGGTGTGGTTCTGGCCACCCACCCCCCGTGTTTGCCATTCCCTCCTTCATTGGTGCTCGCTAACAGCACTTGTCCCAAGTCTGTTAAGGCTATATGTCGGATCTGAGTCTTTGCCTTTGGGTGTTTGAAGAGTGGTGGCGTTGTGGTTAGGATTCTAACATCAGTGGCGACCATCTAAATGGGTCGTTGGCTTCCCTTGGGTCGACAGAGCTTCAAATATTTTTAGATTTGAAGCTTTCGTGACTGCAAGGATTCATACTCTTAGGTTTTTTCGGTAAAGTCACGTAGGTAAAAAATAAAATTAAAAGTTAATAAAAGTAATAATGGAAACAAAATAAAATAATAAATCACGACGTTTCGGAGACTTGTGTTGCCTCCGAAACGTCGTGATTTATTATTTTATTTTATTTCCATTATTATTTTTACCTTAAATAATTACCTGTTGCAGTGTTTGAACATCAGCGCAAAGGCGGTCGGACATGGTGCTGGCCACTCCACCCCATCAGTCCGTGAGGCTGGGCTATACATCTGTGTGTGTGTGTGTGAGCCTGTGAGCAGACTGCTGAGCACATCTCTCCATCAAGATCTCATCGCAGAGCAGGAGGCCGTGGACCTGATCATCAACATTGCCCACAATCCTGTGGGGCGCTCCTTGGCGTGGGCCTTCCTTAGGGACAAGTGGCCGATCCTCAACCAAAGGTGCACCGGTTATTGCCAGCCTGTCCCGTGTGTGTGTGTGAGCTTGTGCGTGGCATGGCAGCGTGGTGTTCAGCATTGAAAACAGTATTTGACGTCACCGATAGGATATCGCCATGATGTGGTGGTCACCACGCTGGACTTGCAACCACGGCTTGGCAGTTGAAACAATGGGGCGGGATTTCATGAAGCGCTTTTGTCAGAGCGCTTTACAAGGATTGTGCATTGTACATTTGTATTTGCTGACGGGGGAAAAGGGATTGGGGTTTGCCTGTTGTGGAGGGGAAGGGACGGCAAGGAAGGGTGATGGTCGGGAAAGGGGCGAGGTTAGGGAGGGGAAGAGGGAGGATGGTTAAGGTTGAAAGGATGCAGAGAGGACGTAGTCGAGGGATACGCTCTTGAAAAGGAAGAGTCTTAAGGGAGGGACGGAAAACGGTGAGCGACGATGCCCGTTTGATGTGGAGTGGGAGTTTATTCCAAAGGAGGAGAGCCAGAAGGGGAAAAAGCGGAAACTTGACTGAGCATAGGGAGCGGGGGGGGGGTGCGTAGTGAGAGCCCACCGATAGAACAAACGCCTGGCATGTGTTGTGTCTGTATGTAATGACACTCGATACACCACCAGTGGGGTTGTACAGTGGCTCCACTGACCTCATTGCACGGGAAGAAATCCTATCATGCACGCTCCATATCTGCTTTGTCTACACAACGCCGCACGCAAATGACTGTGTTGCCGATGCACGGCACCACATTAAGCACACTGTTTATATGCATCGAATTTATGTACGCGCGAGTATTGTGGTGTTGATAAGGCAAGCATGACGTGATTGTGTTTATTGTCGGGTGCCTCTGGTTACACATTCAGGTATGGCGAAGCACTCTTCATGACTGCTGGGCTTATCAATGGCGTAACGAGATTTCTCAGTATGAGTGAAGAACTGGAGGAGGTAAGGAACTCGACTTGAACACTCTCTTGCATTCAGAGTGGCCCACTTGTCATTTCCCAAAGAGGAACGTGATGTCATCTCTTAATATAATGCAGCAGCCACATTGCCCAATCCGTTCTGCAAGCATTGTGTCGCTCTTCACGATGAACACATTCTACCGGGATTGTGATCTATACACACGTGGGTATTTGACTTTACTCTTGTCAGAATGTTGGCTCACACACACTCACACTTAGCACCTTACAAAGAAATTAAGTATTAAGTTGTTGTTTTTTTCTTTCTCCATTTGTAGCCGTTCTCCGATCCTACGCCACAGGGCTCACTCAGTCTTTGGCAAATTCTTGCAAAGGAATTGTCCCACACCCCCAATCCAAGGTCTTCTGGGTCGGCCTAGGCCTACGTTTGAATTATCGTCTTATCCCATGCAGTCACTGTGTTTCCGCATTATGTGTTCTTTTACAGAAATAAATCATAGCTCATACCAATTTTTTGCTTTCTTTTTTTACTCTCTCTTTCTCACTTTCAACGTTTCCCCAAACTTACTTGGTGAACCTTTTGGCGTCATCTGGTCGAACACCATATGAGACTAGGCTCTAAAGAAAGTTGTCTCTGGTGTGGACCAATCAGTTTCAAGGACAATGCATAAATTATCAGAGTATTTTTTTTTTTGCATTTGACTGCAAATATTGTGGTTAATGTAGACATGATTCCTTGCAAAAGGTGTCAGTTTTGTTGCCAGAAAAAAGGGGAAAACCCTATTAGTTTACTCGGTGAATATTACTAATTTGACTCGGTTTAAAAAAAATCATGTTTACCTCGTTGCTTTTCTTTTTTTGACTCAGGTGTCCCTTAAAAGAGCCCTTAGTGTCGGTGGGCTCTCACCGGTTGTGAACTAAGCGCAGGGATGAATGAAGGAAAGATTAGATTCACGTCGGCATGAATTGGTCCTTAGTTGTAAGAAGGTGCCCACTGCATGATTTAGCCTCTTCTCGAGAGAAATTACAGTTTACAAAGTGCAGCATACGCAAAGTGCTGTGTGTTTACAAATGTGCCCATTTTGATTTGTTTTTAGATTAGCGAATACAGCATATTTACATAATAATTGCGTTAGAGAACATACAATTTAAATGTACTCATCGGATTTAGAGAAATTTACGAGTCTTCTTTTTTCCATTAAAGTTGCTAATTTATCACACAGCGATATTTAAAATTGTGTTCACATCCCATTCTCGGATGCCCCCAATGGGATAATGGTTAGCACACGGGACTTGCAATCCAGGGGTCACTGGTTCACTCTCCCGGTGTGATATTTAAAGCATTGGCGCACATTTCCTAAATCCAACTATACTCATTGTTTTTTTTTCGGTAAAGTCACGTATGGAAAATAATAACTAAATAAATACATATCCTGTTATTTATTAACTTTAAAATTCGATTTATTTAATTAAATCAATATAATAAAAAATGCTTATTTTTATTTCATTTACTTAATTTTTATTTTATTTCTACATACGTGACTTTACCAAAAAAAAAACAACGAGTATAATTTCTGCAATCACGAAAGCTTCAACTTTAGACTTCTTAAATACCCCCTCCACCGTTGTCCACTCAGCGGTATAAATTGGTTCTTCACATTGAAGTCGAGCGGCAGGTGGCGTGTGGTGGGCTAAAGTGTGGGTACTCCGACCTCATCCAAGATGATTGGCCAGCATGGAAAAGTAGGCCAAATACCATCTGGAGGGGCTCTCTAGAGCTCTCACCAGCAGAGACTCTTTTGCCAGCAGTTGCATAAGCAAGATATTGCAGGGCTGCACCTTTGCCTTCTTTCTCTCTGTGTAATGTATATATGAATGCGTTGGTAATATTCCTACCATTTATAAAGCGCCCCTTGGCATTAGTGAAAATAGATTATGTTTCGTTGTGCGTGATTGCAAGCATTGTCCATAAAACACGACGGTAACATTATACATAAAAGCAATACATACTAATGAAACAGATTTTCCGAAAACAACATTACGCTATTGCAAACAGTATCAAAACTGCCTGACACTAATGAAAACTAAGACTATAGCAAATTTAAATTCATACAAATCTCAGAGGCAGGGGGAAAAGTTCTAAGGGTTTGAAAGTTGCTCATGAGAGCTCAGATGATGAATTGAAGAATTATTGAATTAATCCGTTCACTTAATTTGCATGTTGCTATAAAGCACACGCAATGGGCTGTCTCTCCAAGCGTGTACAGTGAGGGAAAAAAGTATTTGATCCCCTGCTGATTTTGTACGTTTGCCCACTGACAAAGAAATGATCAGTCTATAATTTTAATGGTAGGTTTATTTGAACATTGAGAGACAGAATATCAACAACAAAATCCAGAAAAACGCATGTCAAAAATGTTATAAATTGATTTGCATTTTAATGAGGGAAATAAATATTTGACCCCTTTGCAAAACATGACTTAGTACTTGGTGGCAAAAACCCTTGTTGGCAATCACAGAGGTCAGACGTTTCTTGTAGTTGGCCACCAGGTTTGCACACATCTCAGGAGGGATTTTGTCCCACTCCTCTTTGCAGATCTTCTCTAAGTCATTAAGGTTTCGAGGCTGACGTTTGGCAACTCGAACCTTCAGCTCCCTCCACAGATTTTCTATAGGATTAGGGTCTGGAGACTGGCTAGGCCACTCCAGGACCTTAATGTGCTTCTTCTTGAGCAACTCCTTTGTTGCCTTGACCGTGTGTTTTGGGTCATTGTCATGCTGGAATACCCATCCACGACCCATTTTCAATGCCCTGGCTGAGGGAAGGAGGTTCTCACCCAAGATTTGATGGAACATGTCCCCGTCCATCGTCCCTTTGATGCGGTGAAGTTGTCCTGTCCCCTTAGCAGAAAAACACCCCCAAAGAATAATGTTTCCACCTCCATGTTTGACGGTGGGGATGGTGTTCTTGGGGTCATAGGCAGCATTCCTCTTCCTCCAAACATGGCGAGTTTAGTTGATGCCAAAGAGCTCCATTTTGGTCTCATCTGACCGCAACATTTTCACCCAGTTGTCCTCTGAATCATTCAGATGTTCATTGGCAAACTTCAGACGGGCATGTATATGTGCTTTCTTGAGCAGGGGGGGTCTTGCGGGCGCTGCAGGATGTCAGTCCTTCACGGCGTAGTGTGTTACCAACTGTTTTCTTGGTGACTATGGTCCCAGCTGCCTTGAGATCATTGACAAGATCCTCCCGTGTAGTTCTGGGCTGATTCCTCACCGTTCTCATGATCATTGCAACTCCACGAGGTGAGATCTTGCATGGAGCCCCAGGCCGAGGGAGATTGACAGTTCTTTTGTGTTTCTTCCATTTGCGAATAATCGCACCAACTGTTGTCACCTTCTCACCAAGCTGCTTGGCGATGGTCTTGTAGCCCATTCCAGCCTTGTGTAGGTCTACAATCTTGTCCCTGACATCCTTGGAGAGCTCTTTTGTCTTGGCCATGGTGGAGAGTTTGGAATCTGATTGATTGATTGCTTCTGTCAACAGGTGTCTTTTATACAGGTAACAAGCTGAGATTAGGAGCACTCCCTTTAAGAGTGTGCTCCTAATCTCGGCTCGTTACCTGTAATAAAGACACCTGGGAGCCAGAAATCGTTCTGATTGAGAGGGGGTCAAATACTTATTTCCATCATTAAAATGCAAATCAATTTATAAAAATTTTGACATGCGTTTTTCTGGATTTTTTTGTTGTTATTCTGTTTCTCACTGTTCAAATAAACCTACCATTAAATTATAGACTGATCATTTCTTTGTCAGTGGGCAAACGTACAAAATCAGCAGGGGATCAAATAATTTTTTCCCTCACTGTATATAGTTGACGTGTGTTTGACTCTTAAAATATGAATTCCCCCAAAACATGTAAATAATTGCAATGTAGAGTATGTGATAATAAAGCGTATTTGGGGATAGATCGCATAAATATAAATGTGTCGTTAAACCCGGCACCACCCAACACAGCTAATTAGCAGGGTGTGTCACGTAAACAACACATGCCAATTAGTTACTAGTTCAGCACACTGGTGTGTTGGATAGTAAACCCACAACAGCCAGAGCATACTAGTGAAGTATCTTTGTCTACTATATTATATTATGAATTGTAATGTATTCATGTCAGTTAGTTGATGATAACATTGTCATTCCAACAAGGTGGTTGGCCAATTGGACTTAAGCGAAATATGAGCAGGCCGATTGAGATTGGCACGATGAAATGGGATTGGATTTCCTTCGGACAGTTGAGATATGAAAACGAAAACGAGTTTCAGCATTGTGTATTAAGAGGAACGTTTTCAACCGGTGCGTTCACTTTGACACGTGGATCAGTCAAAATGGACACTGGACAAAGAAAACGGAACACAAGCTGACGATCGCATGACGGATCACGTGGAGAGATGCCCGTTTGGCACTACGCTGAGAGACAGAAAGAGGCCCGCTCGGGTCAGAGAACAAACGCAAGTGTAGAGACATCACATTGACAATTAAGACAACTAAGCTGGGCTTGAGTGGACAGGATGATGGCAAGTGGACGAGACCGGTAAGGAATTGCAGCCAAAGGTAGAGAGAGAGAGAGCATCCAGGAGAGGACCACCTTCACAAAGAAATTGCGATGATGAGATCAGCTCATGAGCAGGAGACATGGCTGGAACTAGCAACACAACCCTGAGTGATGGCGGCAAAGAGGGTAGGCCTCCATCCTGCAGTGGATAGACAATGGCTCGTGATGACGAATGTCAATGAAATCGTAGAATATTTCGCTAACTGCCGTTCGAGTTCTCAAGTCAGAGCGTTATTGTTGTTGTCGTTGTTCAAATGACTTTGGAGTGGTGTTCACCATCCCTTGTCCGGCAACGAGCTGGACAGGGAGGCCCCGCACATTCGTGGGAGCTCGGCGAGTAAATGCATAGAACCGTCACTGTAGACTCCCCACAATTCCTACGGAATGTATCGGACTCTGGACGAGCTGAGTCGACCCCTACGAACTAGAAAACCTTCCAGGTGCAAGCTGCACGCTGTAACCAACTTGCCTGCTTGTCTCGCCGTTGTTTCCCACACGTTCTGCCTCCCGAAACATTTACGTTTATGGCAGCCAATCAGCGACGAGATCCGCGGAATGAAATGTGATCGAGGTGGCTGAGATAATGAATGAAATGTACGTGAGCAACGTCATTCCATCACAATCAATTTCGCGGTGTCGTATAATTACGACCTCCACCATCGTAATTCCCACCGGCATCTCCATCACCTATATCACCATCCTTATTATTGCCATCGGACATCTTTCCATTAAACGCGCGCCTTATTATATGTACAGCCACGAGCCTGTGCAGATAGAATCAATGAAATTCACTCACATCCTTCACTTCCTGGCCTCTCTCTCAATATCGCTACCACTGGCAATAACTCATTACACCTTGTAGGTCACCTGAGGCCAACATCATAGCAAAATCAACGGCCACCAGTTACTTTTCTTTTAAAAAAAAAAGTCACCCAAGGTGGCCAAGAGTCAAACTGAACTGATTGTGTCCTTTTACCTGCAAGCCTGGGGAACGTGAGCGACATAGCCAAGCTGCTGGCTGTGAGCGATTAGATTTAAGTGGGGTATGCTCTGGCCTAGTTAAGGGCTCGTGGTTTGAAGCTTACTTTTGCCACTTGACTTGCAAAAATCAAGAGCTTTGAATGTAGCCAATGTTGCGATACTCATTAACGTGCATTATCCACACCACCTGCTTGCTTTATGCAATCGTTGACGCAACTGCTGGTCAGAGGAAATAAAGTCAACAAATTAACTGCGCAGTTAGTTGGAAAAACTACTTGTATTTAACCAACAATACGTGAGGTTGTGCGTATGCATCACATGCCTCGCTCGTGCTGACAGTGGGGCGTTGAAAAAAATTATCCCAGCACCTTTTAACACCAATGTATCATGGCGCATTATATGTGTCGTTATTATTGGAATGTTTAAAACCATATTAAATCAATGCATGTTACCTTCAATGATGCTGTATGCATCAGAAGCGTGGACGATGGCGCAAAAAGAAGTGGAACAAATGCCCTAAAGGTGCGCAAAGATTCACGGACTTGGAATTATACAGAAAAGGGATAACACGTGGATCAGGGAACGATTACAAATTAGAGATGTCCTGTTGAAGGCGAAGGACAGTGAAGTGGGATTGGACAGAACACGAGGCTAGAAAGGATGATGGCCGATGGATTCGAATGGGTGATGGAGTGGCAGCCAAATGAAAGAACGTGCCCAAGAGCACGACCACTGCAGAGATGGAGCAATGAGATTAGCTCATGTGTAGCGGTGGAATGGCCTCGTAGCATCGCAATATTGCGAGTGGTGGTAATGGTACGGGGGAGGCCTTCATCGAGCGGTGGATAGATCATGGCTGGTTATGATTTGATTCGACGCAAGTCCGTGAGAGCACTTTTGGGGCCTTCTCAGTGACGTAGTCTTGGGCTAAATGAATCAAATTGAATGGATGTTAGAAACAAGTGTTAGCTGCCGTACACAGCGGAAATCCTGTTATGTGCGGCCCTGCCATCAGTGAAACATTCCACATAGTTTGTATACTCTTAGTTTTTTCGGTAAAGTCACGTAGGTAAGAAAATGAAATTAAAATTAATAAAAATAAAATACTAATAACGACGTTTTGGAGGCAACACAAGTCTCCGTCATCAGGTGGGACCGTCACAGCCAGACTTGCTGTATCAAGTGAGGCAGGGATTCCAAGATGCAAGTTCTTAAATACAAGTTAAGGGGGAGGAGAGGGGGGGGGAGCTTATCAGAATGTGGTAGCCAATGAATGGAACATATCGGGAGGGGGGGGGGGCTAAAAGAGAGCTAAAAGAGAGCAGCCACGAAAGCTTCAAATCTAGAATAGTTTGTATAGATGACGAATACTAATTTATTCACACTCGCTCGATTCCACATGTTCATAAGAATACGATTAATCAATTCTGGCAACTGCATGATGATGCTGGTTGTAACTACCAGCGATAATTCGTACCCAACTGATGAGTGTTATGAATTGCTCTCCGACCACACATCGTTGCTGCTGAAGCAGTGTTTAATGGGCACAGGTTTTGTTCATCACACAACATCTATATGAATTGGCGACGTCGGGTGGAGGAGGGTTTACGACACACGTATGTATGTTGAACTTCTTTCGCACCGTACGTAACCAACCGGGCAAACCAGAATCGAGTATGACTCGATTGATTATGTCTCAATGAATTGAGTCTTATCAAGGCTCTTGCTGGATGCAAATTCAATGGCTCAACTGTAACCTCATAATCACCGCTGTGCAGAGCACCTCAAGATTAACTTTTTTTCCCTTCAATGGTCAGCTACTTTTAATAATCCTGTCAATTTTTTTATTAAAATACGAATATAATCAGCGCATTATTATATTATTAATCAAATATTGTGAGTCTAAAATTAGACCAAGAACATGCCAGATCAACTGACCGATGCTGATCGATTATATAGAATAATTAGCTGAGTTGGCTTTGGAATCAGATTCCAATAGAGACCGGGATGTGATCGTACACGTAAATAAATAAAATCCCCTGCAACACACATCCCCTCGTGCAAATGAAAAATTTACTGGCCCTTTGAATATATATTTTGAACGTATGTGATCAAATTAAAAATAATGGGACATCAGATGTGCTTGAAATGATGCACATTTCATGCCTATTTTATGTGATTTTTAACACATTAAAATGCTCTGTATGTAGCCGTTGCATTAAAATCGTGCCAGTTTTTGCTTAACGCAGTATGACCAGAGCGCAGGTTTTGTAGATCGCATGAATCACAGTTTGCACGTTTGGCTGTGTGTGCGTTGGAGGAGCGGTGGTGCAGTGGTTAGCGCGCTGCACTATGAACCCGGCGACTCGAGTTCGATTCCCGCTCACGGCCAGCACCAGTGTCCGATATCTGAACCATTTCCTGGGCTTCCCCTACGTCGACTCAGCCTCAATTGAGTGCCTGGTGCAGTTTGTGAACATCGCCAATGGGGAAACAAAGGCATTCGGGCATGGTGTTGGCCACCCACCCCCACGTGTGCCGCGCTGGCCTTAACATCTGCTCGCTCGCAGCACTTGCCCCGAAAAGTCTGGTGCGGCTATATGGGGGATCTTTGTCTGTGTGAGGGTGCATTGGCGTCTTTTGTGAGAGCACGTGTTAAGTGTCTGTGCATTCTGTGCATGGAAATATTTTTCATCACGAAGCAATCCTGCAATTGCTGGGCAAGTAATGATGCCTGAATGTATCAATTAAAATCGATTCTTCAGCTTACGTTATATCCATCAAATTGCGCTTGTTCGAGAATCGGATTGTTGTATGTGAGTGGTTCACATGTAACATGCAGCAACTAGAGGCTGCTACATTCACAGTCGTGGAAACAACACCGTCGCTTGGATGTATTCACAATCTCAAGTCATCACAGTGCATCGAATCGAAGAGGAGATGAATCACCACATGCCGAATATTTTATCACAAGCTACAACATAGTTTAAATGTTATAAGTTCGTGACATGTTTTAAGAATTAACTTGTCTCCGGAACAGTGTTTTGTACCTTACTTGCCGTCCCTAGTATTGAGTGTTACATTGACAGACCTATCCAGATGTATGTTTTTTTTTGGTCGGAGAACACACAGCTCACAACATCATTGTGTGTTCATCATCCCTCCCGGGTCAATAAAATGAGTAACCACTTAATGAAAATCAACAGTGAGTACCCTGCGGATAAGCTGGGGCCTGCCATGGCAATATGGATCAGGGGCAGTGTTAATCTAGATTTGAAGCTTTCGTGACTGCAGGAATCCATAATCTTTGGTTATTTCGGTAAAGTCACGTAGGTATAAAAATTAAATAAAATAAATCACGACGTTTCGGGCGGAACACAAGCATCCGTCATTAGGTGGGAAAGCATGGCCCGAAACGTCGTGATTTATGTTATTTTATTTTTATACCTACGTGACTTTAACGAAAGAACCGAAGAGTATAGTGTTAATCTTGATTAATACAAGTAATAATCGAGGAAAATATTCGCCAACAATATTTTTTATATTCGTTTATAGTCAACGGTGACCGAGCAAATGAAAGGCATCGGTTGTGACGACGACAATGCCTGCTGCCCACACCAAAGGCCAACAACGCTTTATTGTGACGAGACGAAATTAACTTAAACTGATTTAAAACTCTGACGGAGATGCTTTAGTAACGTTAGCAGAGACAGCAGCATACCGCGGAAGGCCACACATGGTAATTGACTATACAGTATATGTTCTATACAGATTTACTGGCTTCATTGATCAGCTGACCTGATAATATTGGCGTGGGCGAGGGTGAAATTGCTCACCCCCTTACATCAATATTGGAAGAAAAAAAACAAGAGCGGACAATTTTTTTGTTCTCTGGCACTTTAGTTGACAAGACAAAGCTGATGGCTAATTAAATTCCCACATACTCGGACTTGAACAATATCCCACAGATTGTCACTGCCAATGCCAGGGGTCAGCAAAACAAAATAACAAGTAGAGACATTTTTTTTATTCAAATTCGGTAACAATTTTTTTTGTATATTTCACGAGATGCGTGATGCGGTTCTCGATAAATAACAGTCACAAAGCGGTCCTTAAAGGGCCCGCATGCGGTTCCGGAGCGACCCATGGCCCAAGCTAAGACAATCCCTGAAACCTTAGAGTCCTTCCCTTTCTGTGCAGCACATTGGGGCAACGCGGCTTAGCGACTTCTTGCTGTTTCCGGCCAGCTGAGCAACGCCATCCCACGCTGTTCCAAACGGCGTTCACACGGCCGTCGCTGGCGTCTCTTTGTTCGGTTTTTTTTTTGTCTCCCATTTTCTTCGCTTCGTGTTCCAGTTCATTGCCTGCCCCCGTGCAATGCCCGGTTCTTGTTCACGCGACGCGGAGTTCCCAACCGCGTTGATTGCCCCACGGCTATGGGGGGCGGCGACGTGGCCTCTGCGGGAGCGCGTTCGCGCGGCTTGTTGCAAGAGGCTCGCGGTTCGAATCGCTCTGGTCCCCCGAGTTATTACCGCGGTCGTATCAACCGCAAATTAACACTCCACGTCAGCCTCGAAACGGTAGGCCTATCATGTGTTGGCCCGGCTTTACCGTTGATGATTGTTTTTTTTACCCTTTTATCTGTCAACAAAACTGACACCTTTTTGCAAGGAGTCATGTTTGCATAGACCACAATACCTGCAGTCATAATGCAAACAAAAAACATAACTCTTATCAGAGTACCTGCAGTCATAATGCAAACAAAAAACATAACTCTTGTCAGAGTTATGTTTTTCTTTGCATTATGACTGCAGGTATTGTGGTCTATGCAAACATGACTCCTTGTAAAAAAAGGTGTCAGTTTTGTTGCCAGATAGAAGGGTAAAAAAAAACAATTATCATATTTTTTTTACTGGCAAATGAGGTTCCAATGGAGCTTTACCGTTGTTTGAAAAATCACTTGCGTATTACTCTATTGGGATTTACGCATAGCAAGCATCGCTCCCTGCTGTGAAACTATAGCAGACAACGCCTGTGCGAAACACAGCGCTTTCATGATGGCCGTACGCGCTTAGCACGGCTGGAACACCAAATTGGCTACTTTATGAATAACTTACCGTGACTAGAATAAACAAATTCGGACGAAACGAACACGGGATCCGGGCCGTGGACGGAGGTGGCCGTTCCGCGACTCTTTGTTTGATATTTCGGCGTTTGTTGTCGCGGCAGCTCCAGCAGTTCACGCAGCAGCAGCTGTCGGCGCAGGGACAGCCGAATCCAGCGTTCGGACCGGCCCTGGAGCTTGTGGAGGCCAACCTGCGATGGAGAGAGGCCAACGAGGACAACCTCACCGCGTGGCTGGAGAAGGAGCTGCACGCCAGCCAGCATCAGAACCACCTCTTGTAGCCTCCGCTTGTTGCAATCCAACGAATACATAATATTGACAACAGCAGCTGGTGGAAGGGTTTTGTTGTTGTTGTTGTTGTTCAAGTGCGTACAGTGCTGTATTTATTTCTACCCCGTCTTAATTCATGCGGGTGTTGTTGTCATTGGGTCTGTGTTATTGTAACGGTAGCCTCGGAGGAGTTGGCACAACATTTTCTCCAGAGGCTATTTCGAGCTCCCTCTAGTGGAGGTCCTCATTGCAGCAGTGGTGTGAGCAAGCAATTGCAGGACTCCACTTTTATTTTCTTGTAACGGTAACTTCCTGGGTTTGAGGTGTTAAGGACGATGCAGCTGTCGGGATTCGATCTTCCAACGCAGCCTCCGTGTGGGTATTTAAACCAGGGGAATCTGTTCGGCAAAGGAGGTTTCTAACAAATGTCTCTACCCTACGTAATCCATTGTCCCCGAGTTGCTGTGTAATTTCAAAATCTCCAGTCAAACGTGTGAAGCACACCAGCGGATTCTCGCCGTCTTCAAGGCACAGTTGACTTAATTATTCACAGCACCGTTCGTGCACAGTGGGAAATGCATTCCCACTGTGCACCTAATATGTACATGATGGTATAACCATACGGCTGTAAACGTCTGCGGCCCCACGAGTTTGCTGTTGTGCTGAATGGCTCTCCGATGTGTGCTCCGGCTGAACGGGGTGTTTTTCGGCACGGTGTCTGACGTTACGCTGCGAATGCCGAGCGTTATTCGACGCGATTTTCCGACATTTTCGCTCGGGCAGCACTTTGAGCAAAACGTCAGACATGTCACCGTTTCAAAACGCGGACAGCTGCGTGGTCTGCAGTGTTGTGATTGGTGAATTTATGAAACTGACGGTGATTGTATTTATTACAACTGAACGTATGAATTTGACACTTCATTGGCCCTGCAACTTGCCGTTCAGAGTTTTAAATCCTCTCCGTCGCCACGGCCCCATGGTTTTTAACGTGACCTCTGAACCCCCAGCCCCAAAAATGGGCGAACTCCCTCGCGATTTCACGCTCGACGTCCGCTGTTCA
Organism: Lampetra planeri; assembly: GCF_965212315.1. Classification (NCBI taxonomy): domain Eukaryota; kingdom Metazoa; phylum Chordata; class Hyperoartia; order Petromyzontiformes; family Petromyzontidae; genus Lampetra; species Lampetra planeri. The sequence continues at coordinate 6,712,714 of NC_136122.1, read as the reverse complement.
ATCGCTCGCGCCCTTCTAAAAAGTCGCTCGCGTGCATCGCTCGCGACACGGCAGCGTGCCCAACGCAAAGCGACAGGGGCTGGGACGTGTCGCGTTCGCCTTGGGCGTTCAGCGCAGCGTCTCCGACTTGACTTTTCGGTCTGCCCTCTCTCGAGGCTTGGCCCTCCTGTCCATCTCTTCGTGCACAAAGCAGGCGACGTTACTCGGGCGGGGGGGTGGGAGGGGGGGAGACCAGAGCACAAAATTCCTGGTTCCCTGGTTCCCTCGCAAAATTTCTTCGACGTGTCCAATTAGCAAGCAGGTTGTTCTTCCCCCGGGATGAACACACGAGAATGCCGAGCTGACACTGCCTAGCGACGGCTGACACGCGGCGGAGGAGGAGGAGGTGGTGGCGACGGTGGGGAATGTGAAGGGGTCGGATGAAATAACAACAAGAGCAACAACGAAGCACATCTTGGAAGAAGTTTGTACTCTCTCTAACCTTTGTGATGTTTTAATAATGTAGAGGCCGCGCCTTGGGTATTGCGTCCACTCGGGCACTTGACACTAAAGAGCCTTGATGTGCCGAAGGTCCCCACTGCCCTTCCGGCTAATCCAACATTAATGTCTTTGGTTGCACTCCGCCATCTCGTAACAAGAAAAGAAAACGCTTTTTATTGCCTTTTATAATCGAGATATAGGGGGGTTATGTTGGGCTCCAATTCTAATGTTGTACGCGACTTGCAATGCAGTCGCCCCTTCCCCCCGCAGCCCGCTCCTCCCGAATTATCCGAATTGATTCAAACTGATCATCAGTGTTTCATAATAGAGGTTTTTTTTGGGGGGTTAGATTGCGTAAATATATATGTGTCGTTAAAACCCGCCACCACCCGACACAGTCAACTAGTAAGGATTGTCACGTAAACAGAACGTGGCCAATTCGTCACTAGTACTGCACACCGGTGTGTTGGAGAGCCAAGTCACAACAATCGCAACTGTTGCAGTAAAATGCAGTTAATGTGTTCAGCAGTTTATACAACTTTGCAGCTGAAAACACTCAATTGTTTACGTTTGAGGATTAAGAACAAGGTTCTTCTGTTCAGCATTACACACTGTTGGAACAAGCATTGTTCGTGAAACCTATTGAGAGAGAAATCCCACGTGCCCGGCACCACTCATGCCCTCCGTTGTCTCCCAAGCACCGCCGTTTACAGGTTGCACCAGGTAGTCGTTCTAATACTGAAGTTGACCTCGGTGAACCCCAGGACAGGTTCATTTGCCATCCTGGCTTCGAATCGAGCGCCAGAATTGTAAATCAGTACACTAACCACTGTACCGCCGCTCCCCGCAGAACAAAAAAAGATAAAAGACAAAGATCCCCCCCAAATAGCCTGGACAGATTGTTGGGGCAAGTGCTGTAAGCGAGCACCTATGAAGGCCGGCACGGCACACAAAGCGGTGGGTGACCAACACCACGCCCGGCCGCCTTTGTCTCCCCCTTTGCGATTTTTACACACCGCACCAGGCACTAATTTGAGGCTGAATCGACCTAGGGGAGGCCCAGGACCGGTTCAGATAATCGTCACTGATGTTGGCCGTTAGCAGGAATTGAACCCGGGTCGCCGGGTTCATAGCGCAGCGCGCTCACCGCTACACTACCACACACGCGCGCGCGCGCACACACGGGCACACACACAACTTGAAAATTGGTCATCATAGACAGCTAACAAGGGCGAGTTTTGCGGAACGACACTGCCAGGTGTGCGTTCACTTACATTTAATGCGGATTCCACACGGAAAAAAAAACAATCAATCACTCAGCGGAGTGTGTCAGCCACCCCAAACAATTCTACAACTTTGCATTTCTGGCCCAAGTACAGTTTAAACGACGGGCCCTTTTGTCCACATGCAAGAGGAATCGTGTTGACGCCGAAGGCGGCCGTGCATCGATTTCCGCAGTTGCGGCATCAACAAAAAAAAGCACCGATGCAATCACTTTTCATATTTTTTTTTATTGTGAGCAGATATTAAAGATGCACGGGGCGGCTGTAGGGAAAGCCGGATGGGAATCTTTTCACCCATGCCCTGTTCATTTTCGACTCGGGACATGCGCCGAGGGTGCATTTTGGTGGACGTATCAAAAGTCGGAGTAGTCGAGACTTTACGGGAGAGTGGCGGCCGGGGGAGGGAACGTGCACTGATGGGAACGGACATACGCCATGGAGATGGAGCGATGAAATCAGCTCAGGTGCTCGGAGGATTATTAACTTGGTAGAGGCAACGAACGAGGCTTTTGATCCCACCAGTTTATTGCTGCTGATGATATGGACACGGGCTTACATGGATAAGCCTAGCCCGCGACAGTGGAGTTGCGATTAAGGGTGTATGGTCCTCTGGGGATATCGTTGATGGTTTGGATGGCCAATGGTTTTATAGCGGTAATTATTATCGCGAATTTCCATTGGTTTTGAATGGATTGTGTCACCTCTGAATTAAAAACTAAACTTAAAGGGGCCTGCAGGCTAACACTACTTTGAACGCGTGGATAAAGTACAGTAATTTAAGATAGAGACTTGAACAGTATCAGGTAAAAGCCAACAAAAGCGATTGAAATTTTCCAAATTATGTTTGAGTGTGTTTGTGTTTTTTAAAGGAAATTCGCTAAAAAGTGTATTATTATTAATAGCACTGCGCTTTATGGTAATAATGTAGAATAATCTAGTGAGCTATGAAGTGCAGGTCCTGGATGGATCGCTGTATCGCAGGATCGTGAGAGCTGGTGGAGCCTTGGGGAGTCCTTCAGTAGTCGATTGATCATGGCCTATGACGATGTGAGACACAGAGGGCAGCAGAGTTCGATTTCCGGCAAGGGCTGTCGTCAGTGGCAAATCTGACCCGGTCATGTGACCCCTCCCACCCCTTACCCAATCCGCACATATGCCTCAGTGGTGAAGTATGTTCAAACAACCCCAATGACTGACATGGCGCTGGGAGGCCTTCATCCAGCAGTGGATTCACAAAGAGCTGTACATTATGTAATGCAATTTCACGGCTTACTTCTGGACTTGTGAATAGGCTCCCGATGAGATACGTCCCAGTGTGTCTCAGCCTGTAATGCCTCAAGTCAAGACAGAAATCACCAAGATAGTCCAGACCGATATGTCTCACAAACAACAATAAATGTGACAACTTGAAGCAGTTTTCATAAAATGTATGAGTTGATATACTTCTGATCATGGGATTAAAGAATTATGGCATTTTTTGAGATTCACAGAAATTCGACATGCTGATTTCTTCAGATGCTGATGCTAATAAAAACAATGTATGGTCAATAATCTCGTAACAAAAATAATTTTCTGAAAACTTCCAACTTGGAGCAACTATCATAATATAATAGCTACAATGTATTGATAAACACTGAGCTCAGTGAATATTTTGAAACTGAGTACTGTGATTTAAAGAAAATATATAAACGACAAAGACTCACTTCATGGATTGGTTTGTTCTTGTATTTTTTCGGGACGCGGTGAGCGAGTTTTTAATTGCTGTTATTATATTTTGAAAGTCTACATCTTTGGTCTATTTGCTTGGCTACACCGGCCCCCTGGGATAATTGTGTGATGAGTCATTATGAACATGAATTAGATGCGATCTTTTAATCTGAGCTTAGCTGAAACTCTCTCGTGTAACAAGCCTAACAACATTCTGTGTGTTTAAAAGCCGTGCTTCTTCCTCTTGTATGCGTGAGTCTTAACCAGGTGCATGGCTCGAGACTGGCGAAACGTTGTTTCTGTGAAAATCTATTTTGCTTATTTCATCTAAATAATGTTTCTGATTTATTGGCAGTGAGTAAATATAAATGAAGATGTGTGTTTGCAACCACATGCAACATCAAGCACAAAGTAATTAGAGCATGATTTCCTTTTGATTTAAACGTGACGTGTGGCTCTGTGGTATCCTAAAGCAGTTCGTCTTTTATTGATGCAGTCGTCTTTTCACAATTTATTTCCAAAGTGCGCACTTGCAGCATGATAATTATAATGAGGACATTGGCCGTGAAGTTGACGGCATAGGCGGTGACCATGCTGATGATGGATGGTGAAATTGGTGATGGTGATGGGATGTGTAAAGATGGAATTGGATAGTCTCAAATTAAAATAAATACACGAGTTATTTTTCGATGGATTTTTTTTATTATTTGTAAATATGACAGAGTTTCTCCTAGCCTATTATACCATTACATGAAACTCAAACTTACAGATTTTTTAACTCGGTATAATATCGTCTGATTTCTGTGCAGTATTATTGTGTATGAAAATATATATATGGTATATATCATTTTTACTCGTAATGTGCTTTTGATAAATATGATCCGCGCTCATGCTGTTGTTTCATGTGTAATCATGCCGCATGCTAAGTATGTAAATTATGTGTTAATTTACAATACATGTTTATGGTGTTCTTTATTTTATACCTTTAATCCCAAGGTCACGGGACACTAATGTGATCCATCCATTCTGCATTCGACTATGAAGAAAAGTAATAAAATGTGCATTAATTATGCATTGCCTACAGACTACAGGGTTTCTATCGGTGACGGGATGAAATTACATTAAATTTGTTTGCGCAATATATATTGCACAATGTTCTTATTTTTACCTGTGGAACAGTGGGAATAAATTAATCTCACAGTGGCTTGTTAGCGTGTTTTCTACACGCTGATAGTCTTGTAATGTGTTTGATGGTTGCGCAGTCACGATGTATAATTCATTTTTGGATACTGCATTCATCATTTTCGTTTTACTGCACCTGTGCTCATAATATCTAGCGGCTGCATGCTCAGTGGAACATTGTATTTAGACCTTGCTTATGGAGAACCCAGGCTCACTTGCGGTGTTATAAATATTGCATTCATCCGTGATGTGACCTCTGACTTTGAATATGACTGTGTTACGGTAACTTCTTGATGCTACTTTGTTGTGTTGAACATGGATAATAAAGAGGAAGTTTTCTACACTTAAAATCTCTTGATGTTTAAAATGTAATACTATTTAAAGACGTTTAACGTTGTAATGTTGTTGGTGACCAAAACACAATAATATTAATTTATTCATGTTTGAGTTGGCATTAAAATAAATTGAGTTTTTTTCAATCGGTCTAATTTTCACCCACGAATGTGCTAAACATAATTGAAACAACGATGACGTAATTGTACAGACAATTTATACCCAATATCAAAGTTAGCACTCGCAATAGGATTGAAGTAAATGATTTAGTGATAAAGGAATATAAGTTTTGCAGACGCTTTCCAAAATATACCTGACTTGTTTTAAGTTGCTATTCGATCAATAGATGGCCATTGATTTTAAGACAAAAAAAAATAATACGAAACAAGAAACACAACAGAGCGCATGCTGCATAGTTGCAGTATCTCACAAAATACTGTTTCGACATTTCCTCGCCAGGATTGTAACCATCTGTAAAATAAACTAAATATTCATTAAAACAGATTTTCATGGTGTGTTTAATTTTGTAAAATAGAAATGCATTCACTTGTAGCAGTATTATATTGTGCACTGAATGTAAAAATACCTGCTTTAATGCACATTAAAATTACAGAGTCAGGATATATTGTCGTTTCTCTTCCCTCGGGGTGAGAGGGAGGTGTAAATTTTCTAATTGCATGCTTATCCCAGCCCCATGGCACCACCCTTATCTTCAGTGCATGGGTCTTTTCATTAGTGTGCAAGTCAGAGAAATTACTACACAATGTATAGATTGCACGCTTTGTTGGCGCTGTTGCGTGCAATTTCCATTCGAGCCTTCAATCACTCTTTAAGTGCATAGACATTAAATTCTGGTCATCAAAGGCATCGCTTAATTTATGCTTTATGCATATACCACAAACCTGAATTTAAATTTTGACGTCCGCGTGTAGCCTCGCAGTGAGGCATTTTTTTGCCATTACAGAATCCCCTACTCCACAGGTCACGTCATGGTAAAAATTATAGGTGGTTGTGAAACATTATAATGTTGTGTTATACAGGTAGGAACAACAGTTCCACGCTGCCCACCAGGGATTATTTGTCTGTCGTGCATCGCCCCTCCCAAACATGTACGCTCCCGGATTGGTTGAAGTGCATCACGTGACCGAGAGCTTTCTGTCGTGCACGAATGCGCTGTCCAACCAAGTTCCTACCTGCCCACTCCGAAGGAACGTGTTCATAGACTCAGAACACATGACCCAAAGACTCCAAAAAATGGCAAGTTGCCAGCAACAAGCAGCACGATTGAAGGTGTAATAGATTAAAAGTTAATACATTCCTTCCATTGAGCAAGGAGATTATTATTATTATGAATGACTTGGCGAGATGGTCGGTGTGAGAAACATCCAAATGGAGCAGTGTGAGAAAGATGAAGACAGAGAAGTGCTTGTGACCTGCAGTGTGGTGGTCGAACACGGTGTGAATGAGATGACAACAGTCAGGCTGGGAGACCCATTGGGTGAAGAAATTAATGAGTGCGTGCGTTGAACTTCTTTCGCACCGTACGTAGCCAACCGTCCTAATCGGAGGTGCGGGGGAAGGACAATAACAACAACAAGTGACGTTTACGGGAACATTGACCAGGGTAGTATAGACACAAGAGCGATAATGGCCCAGCATGACTTTCTAAAAGTCTAACAACCCCGATACTGAGGTATGATATACAATACCAATAAATTAGTGTTCACATGAGATTAAATGAAATTAAATTATCTGCTTTTTGGTGCAACCCTGGAATTTTAAAGCAGTATCTCGGCAGTTCTTATTAAAATGTTTTTTTAATCTGGTAATTAATTGTATATAGTGTCCTTCATGCAAATTGCATCTCACAATTGCTGAGAAACCACAGACTAAGCTGGAAGGCAGCCAGGCAGTGAGCCGGTGTCAACAACTGATCTGCAGTCCTCTATACAATAAAACACGTGGGAGGAAACCGGAGCACCACGCATGCGAGGGGGAAACACTCTATTCCACACAGAAGGCATGGATGATACGAGTCCACGCTTTACTGTATACTGCATTCTGCTATAGCAAGCAAGGATATTGTACAGCAATGCCCACACGAATTCGCGTGATCCACAAACCCTCGGCAACACAGTGTTGGATTAGGGGCCGTCCATAAATGACATCACGCGATTTTGAACGATTTTTGACCCCCCCCCCCTCGTCACACGACGTCACAAAAAGTCAGACCCCCCCCCCCCCTCAAATATGACGTTACAAAACCATATTTCCATTTTTTTAAATAAAACATGCTTCAAATCGCTTTAAACTATTGTCATTGTAGTGCGTATTTAATGTGGCGCTGCACTCTGATGTTGTAGGAGTGTTGTTATAACAATTAGTGATGTTATAACAATTCTATATTTATTTTAAGTTGCGCATTTTGATGTGACGTCACATTTATCAACCCCCCCCCTCGTCACGCATCGTCACAAATGTCTGACCCCCCCCCACCCCCTAGGTGCGTGACGTCATTTATGGCCGGCCCCTTACGAGCGCGCGCTACCACTGCCCGGTGAACGTGGCATCCACCCAGTCACTCAGCCACCTCAAGAATAATAAATAGAGGAGGCACTGCTGATTTCCTAGGTTGGAATCCTGTTGTTATATCGTGTTCTCAAGTGTAGAAAGTTGTTGATCTAAGCCTAGTCGCCAATGGCTGCACGAAAAAAAAAGTTAGATTAAATTTGGGTTTCACTTAACGTTGCAAAATTTCCAGCTCGGAAAACTATTTTTTTTATATATATAATGTTTGTTTTGAAGTTCAAAGCAATATGCATCTTCATGGCAGATCCTGTGGAGAAGTGCGGATGAGCGAAATTACTTTGAACTTCTCTGCAAAAATTGTCTCATGACGTCATCATAATAGTGTGGTTGCAAAACAATTGTGGAAAACACTGCTACTTTACTGACACAAAAATTACCACTCTCCGATACAAACTAGACATAAAAGTGGACACTTGATGCTTTAAACTGTCATGTTTTTCAGGTGTGCTTAGCTAAATGATCAATTACACTATGTAACACAATTTTTGTTCCTGGGTAGTAACTGTCATTTCGAAATTGCTTATGCCTTTTGTGACCAGGACAGTGATATTTTGAAATGTACCTATTTTCAATGAGAAAAAGGGGCGAATGTGTGTCTTTTTGTTCACATAAAGTCAGAAAAAACCAACATATGAATCAAAATTAACAGGTATTTTACTAAAGTAATACAAAAATAACTACAAAAATTTTAGAAGTGAGTAGTTTTCGAGATTTATGATTATACTGTAAATCACTTTGACGAATCAGCCCCCAAATGTAGTCTCCCATCATGTTCTCGTTATACTGTCCTTGATAGCGGCGTTCAAAGTCCAGTATATCCAGATGGAAGCGCTCGCCTTGCTCCTCCGAGTACGCTCCCATGTTTTCCTTTAATTTATCAAGATGAGCATCAAGGATATGGACTTTGAGGGACATCCTGCAGCCAATTGTGCCGTAGTTCTTCACCAGAGTATCAACCAGCTCCACATAGTTTTCGACCTTGTGATTGCCCAGGAAGCCACGAACCACTGCGACAAAGCTGTTCCAAGCCGCTTTCTCCTTACTAGTGAACTTCTTGGGGAATTCATTGCACTCCAGGATATTCTTTATTTGTGGTCCGACGAAGACACTGGCTTTGACCTTTGCCATTGAATGCCACCATTTTGAAGTCTCCGACTTCCCAACCGTACTCATCATACTTCAAGGCATCCAACAAGGTCTTGATGCTGTTGTAATCCTCATTGAGGTTCACCGAGTGAGCCAGGGGAAGAGACGGGTACTTGTTACTATTATGGAGCAGCACGGCTTTGAGGCTCCTAGATGAGCTGTCAATGAAGAGGCGCCACTCATTCTGGTTACAGGCGATTCCTATTGACTCGAACAGACTGGTCACATTGTAGCAGAAGCAGAGCCCATTTTGACGGGTGAAGAAGCTTCCCCTGATCTGCGACTTGCACACTTTCATCCAACAAGTTCCACTGCTTGAGCCTAGACGTCAAAAGCTTGGCAATGGACTTGGTGAGACCAAGATTCCTGATCAAGTCGTTGAGATCTTTTTGGTTGGGGTAGTATGGGTTTCTCTCCTCAGCTCCACCTCTGAAATTGTCATCTGGATCTACAAATTCTTCCTCGCTCTCTAACTTGCTGCTCTCATCTAAAGATGGCTGCTCTCTCTCCAGAGAAGTGGGTATGTAGAGCTCATGGCAGTATGGCACCGGGGTGATGGATGAAGGAAGATCCGGATACGTGATAGCAGGTGCATTCTTGCCAGTCCGGCGTTTGGAAGGGTCCACCATGCAGAAGTAGCAGTTGTTTGAGTGGTCAGTGGGTTCCCGCCAAATTCTTGGGATAGTGAACTTCATGGCTCTCTTTTCCCCTCTGTACCATCCGACAAAAATACATTTATTCATCCATGACTCATGTGTAAGAGATTCTCGCAACATTTTTCATATATGATATATATTTTTCAATTACATTGAAAATTGTGAAACATTTTTAAATGAAAACTTTTACAATTCAAAAAAGTGTTAACACATTTTATAACATGAAATTCTGAGCAACAATTGTCCATCTTACTTTCCAGAGGTTTTTTTGCATTGCTCGCAGGTTGCAGACATAGCAAAATGTGTCTGCCGGATGCTTGCAGCCTCTTGATCTCATCTCAGAAAAATGCAAATATGTATCCACTTTGGCAGCTAGAACTAAACTGAACTGGTGGGCTTAAGGCCCCTGTATTTATACTACTATTTATCTTACTGGAAAGTTCTAGAATGTTCTAGAAGTTACTCAAAGTTTACTCAGCACTGAATCTATCTGGAATGTTCTGGAAAGTAGGTAAATTTAAATATATCAATGTCCTGGTCATAAAAGCAATGTTTTTGGGGAATAATAGCCATTTTCTGTACTTTTGAGACGTAAGCAATTAGGAAATAAAACTCACTACCCAGGATCATAAAACAATTGTTACATAGTGTTATTATAATATGCAATGTTATTGATAAATATGTGGCATTATATATATTTACATGTACAGTATATGACGAATACCTGTTTTAGTTCCTCCTGTATATGTGTAGTGGTGATACGCGCTGGGTGTATATGTCGTGTGCCAGCGCGTATGTACGGGTGTGTGTGTGGTGACGCGCGCTGACGGGGAGGAGCAGGCGTCAGTGCGCGGGTGGGGGTAGTGCTGCTGATTGGCTGTGTGCCGGTGACGCGCCCAGAGGGAGTGATCGGGTAGCAGCGCGGTGTGATTGGTCGGGGAGTGGAAACACGCGCTGAGCGGAACCGGATCGTAGGGATAGCGCGTGGGGATTGGGTAACTGAGGAGCGGTGCCGACGTTGAGGTCCGCATCCGCTCCGTCTCCCGGGAAGAAGGGGTATATAAGGTGATGCACAGAGGAGCAGGGGCAGAAGTGGAACCATCTAAGAATGAAGACGAAGGTGCAGAGATAGAGCCCGGAGAGGAGAGTAATGGAGAGTAATGGAGAGTAATGGAGAGTAATGGAGAGTAGAGGAGAGTAAGATATAAGTGTGTAGCCAGCGAGAGAGAACGGTCTACACGAGCTGAGTAATGTATAGTGTGTAGCCAGCGAGAGAGAACGGTCTACACGAGCTGAGTAATGTATAGTGTGTAGCCAGCGAGAGAGAACGGTCTACACGAGCTGAGTAATGTATAGTGTGTAGCCAGCGAGAGAGAACGGTCTACACGAGCCGAGTATGCATACGGTGTAGCCAGAGAGAGAGGAAGGTCTACACGAGCCGAGTATGCATACGGTGTAGCCAGAGAGAGAGATGCAAGGTCTACACGAGGCGAGTGGAGAGTGTAGCAGAGGCGCAGAGTCTACACGAGGCGAGAGAGGAGTGTAGCCGAGGCGCGGAGTCTACACGAGGCACAGAGAGCCAGCAGCACAGAATCCAGAGTCAAGAGAAGCGCATTGTGAAGAAGAGAGGCCACGCGTTGTATTGTTACAAGTCAAGATTTAATAAAAGAAGTGTGTTCCCGTCAAGGAGTTTCCTGCCGTCATTTTCCAATACTTCATCTGGCGTCAGAAGTGAAACGGGCTTCCAAGTATGGAGACGAGGAAGACCCGTAGGACCCACGGGATTGACCGCGAGGAAGACCTGGACGACTCGGGGCCGCTGGTGGCGGGGGGTGAGGAAGAGGACTTGCCCACGCTGCAGGGTCCGTCGACGGCGCCGGCCGAGCGACCGGGGACAGACGCCGGGCTTCGTGAGGCGCACTCCCGACTGGCGGAGCTGCTGCTCGCCGCCGCGTCCATCTTGGCGGAGATCAGCTCGTCGGGAGGAGCGGGGACGGTGGGGGACATTTTACAAGGTCGCCCCGCAGATTCCCGCCAAAACGAATGGGGGATTCCCGCCATTGCGCCTGGGCCTACTTTTGGCAGGAACGGCGAGCGCCACGTAGTGGTGGGTTCCCAAGCGCGCGCATCGACGTCATCAGCGCGCGAGGGGGTCCGCCATCTTACGTCTGCTGCTGGAGCCGCCATCTTAGACACCGACGGACAGGCGGAGAGGAACCACGAGGCGGATGACTTCATTTTTCAGCAGCGCCTGCCCACGTTGTCAGCCTTCAAGGCGGAAGGCGGAGACTGGGGCCAATTTCAGCGAAGGTTTTTGGCGCATCAAGAGATGTCAGCGTGGTCCGATGCTACGGCGCTGCGGGCATTGCCCGCCATGCTGGACGACGATGCGCTCGCGGCCTTCAGGGCTGCACGGAAGTCGGACCGCTCCACGCTGAAGGATGCGCTGGGTTTGTTGGCCAGGGTCTACGGGCCTCCCTCTACGTGCCGCCATCAGTTCTACGCAAGACGGAAAGCGGCCACGGAGACCGCGCTGGCCTATCGCACGGCGTTGCTGGCTCTTGCTGATGCTGCGTTCCCTCGGATGGACGAGGAGGGCCAAGACGCGATGGTTTTGGAGCAGCTGCTCAAGTTGGCGCAGGACCTGGGGGTCCCTATCAACACAGCTGACGAGATTGATATTTCTTCTTTGAGAGTCGCCACGAGTATTCAAGCGCACGAGGCCCTACAACGGAAGCAAGGCGTTGGTTGCAACGCTGCTGTCGTCGCAGCCCCGGGTTTGGTGGTCGCCGAACCCCAAGTCGTCAGCCCACGAGAGGAGGCGTTCGCCACGGGACGACCAGGGGACTGGAGGCCGGGGGCCCGGTCGCCTCTGCGATCGGGCCGAAAGTCGGAGCAACCAAGATCTACTCCGACCCTCGTCACGTGCTATAACTGCGGCCTCCGGGGCCACGTGGCGTCCGGGTGCCGCGCTCCGCGGCAGCGCGCCATGGGAGCTCGGCTGGACGACGACCGAGAGCCCAAGTCATCTCTACAATCCCCGGTGTCTCGGAACTGACAGCTGCCGATCACCGGCGGCCGGATCTCCGCGGCGGGGCCGGCCCTTTCAGGCCCGTTCCGCGCCGTCTGGAGCAGCCGGAACCGCCGGACGGTCGTCAGTGTCCCGCCCCATACGATGGACCAGCCAGACGGACTCGCGCCAGGTCGTGCTACTTTGCATGACCTGCCTCGTGAGGAGTCGGGGCAGTTGGAGCGCCTCGTCACTGCGTGTAGTCGCAGGGACGTGGGGCGCGTTCGTTTCGAATTTGCTCGTATCGTGTTATTGTTGACTTTTCGGGTTCATTGTCAATCTGTACATAGTTATTCTTGTTGTTGTTGTTGTTGTGTTATGTTACGGGGCACACTCGAGGGGTTACGGGGTTTTTTTTTGTTGGTTGTCGTTTTATCGTCGCGGTTGGTTGTTGTTAGCAGCCGGGCCGGCTGCGAGCTATGTGGGAGGGGGTGATGTAGTGGTGATACGCGCTGGGTGTATATGTCGTGTGCCAGCGCGTATGTACGGGTGTGTGTGTGGTGACGTGCGCTGACGGGGAGGAGCAGGCGTCAGTGCGCGGGTGGGGGTAGTGCTGCTGATTGGCTGTGTGCCGGTGACGCGCCCAGAGGGAGTGATCGGGTAGCAGCGCGGTGTGATTGGTCGGGGAGTGGAAACACGCGCTGAGCGGAACCGGATCGTAGGGATAGCGCGTGGGGATTGGGTAACTGAGGAGCGGTGCCGACGTTGAGGTCCGCATCCGCTCCGTCTCCCGGGAAGAAGGGGTATATAAGGTGATGCACAGAGGAGCAGGGGCAGAAGTGGAACCATCTAAGAATGAAGACGAAGGTGCAGAGATAGAGCCCGGAGAGGAGAGTAATGGAGAGTAATGGAGAGTAATGGAGAGTAATGGAGAGTAGAGGAGAGTAAGGTATAAGTGTGTAGCCAGCGAGAGAGAACGGTCTACACGAGCTGAGTAATGTATAGTGTGTAGCCAGCGAGAGAGAACGGTCTACACGAGCTGAGTAATGTATAGTGTGTAGCCAGCGAGAGAGAACGGTCTACACGAGCTGAGTAATGTATAGTGTGTAGCCAGCGAGAGAGAACGGTCTACACGAGCCGAGTATGCATACGGTGTAGCCAGAGAGAGAGGATGGTCTACACGAGCCGAGTATGCATACGGTGTAGCCAGAGAGAGAGATGCAAGGTCTACACGAGGCGAGTGGAGAGTGTAGCAGAGGCGCAGAGTCTACACGAGGCGAAAGAGGAGTGTAGCCGAGGCGCGGAGTCTACACGAGGCACAGAGAGCCAGCAGCACAGAATACAGAGTCAAGAGAAGCGCATTGTGAAGAAGAGAGGCCACGCGTTGTATTGTTACAAGTCAAGATTTAATAAAAGAAGTGTGTTCCCGTCAAGGAGTTTCCTGCCGTCATTTTCCAATACTTCATATGTATAATAAGAGTTCATCAATCCACGACTGGATAAAGGACTCCTTGTGCCATGTTAGTCATGAAAGTCCATACTTCATCACGCTGGTCAATGTGGATTGGTGAAGAGGGGGGTGCAGGGCCGATTCAAATATCACCACAGAGTTTGATCGCAGTGCGCTAACCACCATCTCTCCCCCCTTATATATGTCATGTATATTATAGTTATCAAATGCGCTGTATATTCTTTTCAGAGATCTGCACAGTTGCATTAACATTTATGCGTGGCATAATTTAAACATTCACTGGGAATTTGACCAGATCACAGAAGGCATTGAGCTGTCATGGAATTTTTGTCGGGACCCATGGTTGCAGTTATCATGCAACTTTGCCTTTAGAGTTTCAACTATAAACTATTTTTTTTTTATTTTACTAGCTAAGGCCCACTGAGCTTTATTGCTCTTTTTCAGAAGCGACCTGGCCACAAATGATAGGGCAATGAAGTAGCTTATCACGTGGAAATTTACAACAGTCAAAAACTCTCAGTGCACAATGATGCTAAATATGGAGGGAAAAACCGGTGGACCTGGAGAAAATCCACCCGACCACGGGGAGAACACGCAAACTCAAATATATAGGCATCAGGGTCACGATTGAACCCACGACCACCTGTATAACAGGTGAGGTTATCTTGCCACTGTGGCACCCTAGGTAATACGGCACCATGGCTTATCACTGGGATTTAGCGATTCACCGACTTAAATGTATAATTATCATCATGATGCGTGCATTTTAATCGCGTGTGTAACAATTTAGTAATGCAGCATAGGCCTTCCCAGTTGGCTGTAAGGCTCGAAGTCAACCATTGCGGTGGCGAGGAAATGTAATCTCCCTCGCCTGGTATGCAGGAGGTCATGGCTTCGATCTCGACCCTGACGATGCCTGCTGTATATTTGGTCGCGTGGACTTTTTTCTGACTCCACATTTGGAATCGTTGCGTTTAAATTATTTGGCGGCTACTATAAATCCTCCCATATGATATACAGTTGAAATATCACGTGTGGCCCAGGTCACATCTGAAAAATAGCAAATAGGTCAGTGGGCTTCACTTGGTAAAATGCAATAGTAGTCAGAGTAAAAATGCATCGGAGAGCTTTCAGAACATATTCTTTCCAATTCATATATGTACGCATTCAACTATTGACTATCTAGATCCATAGTACTATAGATTGTGCATGTAACATGAGGGAAAATCAGAATGTAATAAAGTAATCTACACTATGCCAATTCATGCTGGGCAAGAATATTGCCATGCCGAGCCCAATATATTATTTATTCTCTCATTCAAACAATATGCCTGCAATGGCCAGGAGGCTTAGAGGTCAAAGCACTGAGCTACCATCGGTATTTCGTGGGTTCCAATCCTGGCATCCACCTGTGACTAAGAGGGCTTCTCTAGTGTCATGAGTTGATGGTTACCAATAGCTACACACACACACACAAAGCCCCTCGTAAAATTATATTTTACACTGAATTTGGCAAAATTCCAGCTCTGTGAAGTAAAAAAATGTAAAATTGACCGTCATTGAATTGATTGATTTTGATTTGTTGACACGGCTAAGAAACATTCAGCCTTAAGCTGTTTAACAAGAATTACCCGAGGGGGACTTTGGTAAAAAAAAAAGGGAAGTTAAAGCAAATAAATCATAGCATTGCAGGCAGTGAGTAGGCAACACATTCGAGCAACACAACAGTCAAGTCATGAGCCAATCCCATGTCAAAAGTGTATGGGAAAGTGCCAACACCTACCGTGTAAAAGATAAAGGCCTCTTCAGAATGATTGTTTTGTCTGGAGACGTCGTGAGAAAAAAATATCTCACGCGGCCATTCTCTGGCACTGCTTTTTTGGTGAGATTTCTCAAAGGATTTTTCATCTCATGGCATTGTACCTATCGCAACAATTGGTGGAATATGGATGGAGGGGGGAGGGGATTTATATGGGAAGTGAATGCAACTTAAGATCAGAACAGATATTGTGCACCTCCACAGCATTTGGTCACCCATCTGAGAAATGGCCTGGCCAAACTACGCATAGCTTCTGCCATCTGATTAATTCAGACTTTCAAGTGCTGTGACTGAAAACATATTCCCCAATTCACTTGAAGCATCCAGGCATGACCATTCCTGCCACCAAATGTCAATGTCCTTCATCAACTGCAGTGTTTCATGATAGGCGCTTTTGACTGCCAGTAAACTGGAAAGAAGGCCTTATACAAACTGCAACGTATCTCAAACACAGACATAATTTCAACCGTGATGATGGTTACAAACTGAGTAATCATTGGAAAGATGTGATTAACCATGCAAAAAAGATTTAACTACACTTATTTGGACCATCTTATTTGACAGACAACTATTACAGGTTACTGATAGACAGCCAGTTTTGTTTTACCAGGTTTAGCTTCTTTTTTCACACACTGGTTTCCTGCTATAAGTTTCACCCACCAAACAACATAGCAGGAGGCTGTTTTTTCCTGACCTGCTTTTGTGCTTTTACCATCTACATGGCAGAGGTTCGTTCTCATTTGCAGCATTTTGTTATGTAGGCTAGACGTAGTCACAAACCGAACCTCTCCATAATAAAGGCTCAGTCATTTGTTATGTAGTCTATTACCATCTACATGGCAGAGGCTCGGTCTCATATGCAGCATTTTGTTATGTAGGCTAGGCGTAGTCATAAACCGCACCTCTCCATAATAAAGGCTCAGTCATTTGTTATGTAGTCTATTACCATCTACATGGCAGAGGCTCGGTCTCATATGCAGCATTTTGTTATGTAGGCTAGGCGTAGTCATAAACCGCACCTCTCCATAATAAAGGCTCAGTCATTTGTTATGTAGTCTATTCATAGTCTCAAGCCGCACCTTACCATAATAATGAAAAGTGAGCCGTTCCTGCCCCCCCCTCAACCATTATATATACGGAGTGGTATCTCTTGTAATCTTTCATTTACTTGATACAACTGTCGGGCTGTGACGGTTCCACCTGAAGATGGAAGCTTGTGTTGCCTCCGAAACGTCGTGATTTTTTATTTTAATTTTACTTTTATTAATTTTAATTTTAATTTTTTACCTACGTGACTTTACCGAATTAACCTAAGAATATGAATCCTTGCAGTCACGACAGCTTCAAATCTAGAACGTATCTCAACTTTACTCCGAACTGAATATTTATTGCGTATGCATGGCTGTTGTTGATTTGAAGCTTTCGTGACTGCATTAATCCATACTTTTTGGTTCTTTCTATCTACGTGACTTTACCGAAATAAGCAAAGAGTATTGCTGTTGTTGTTGCATGCCAGTAGCAAGTGGAGGCTCGTCATGAGATGGCAGTGGGGCAAGGCCGCACTTGTGAAAAACACCCTTAACAGTTCTTACCTAAATTTTGACTTCAAGCTTTCGTGACTGCAGGAATTCATATTCTTTGGGTCTTTCGGTAAAGTCACGTAGATAGGTTGAAATAAAATAACAAAAAAAACCTACGACGTTTCGATCACAACATCCTCCTGATGACGACCGCTTGTGTTGTGATCGAAACGTCGTAGTTTTTGGTTATTTTTAGTTATTTTCTTTCAACCAATATACGTGACTTTACCGAAAACCCAAAGAATACAGTTCTCTTTCGATTTACAGCTTTCGTGACTGCAGTGATTCATATTCTAGGTTCTTTCTGTAAAGTCACGTAGAAGGGAAATAATAATATTGTTTTATTTTTATTATTTCCCTTCTAATATTGTTTTATTGTTTTATTATTTTATTATATCCCTTCTACGTGACTTTACCGAAAGAACCAAGAATATGAATATAGTTCTTACTTATTTCTACACTCCCCCCTCACTCCGTTCCCCACCCCTCCAACCCCACACCCTTTGAACCTTCCACCCCAGTAGGCTTCTATACCCCACTAATATGTTTACCCACCGGTCGCCACCACTGGCGAGTTATTAGTTAGACGTGCAATCTGCTCAACACATCACATCTGGTGTTTAACCGAGTAACGGCATTGCATTTACGTAGCAAGTGTGCTTCTCGTTTCTATGTAGAGCCTGAGATATTTCTGGAAAGTCCACATTCCTGTGGAGTGATTCGAGATATTTATAATTGTATCTTTATTCATTGTATTATTGCATATTCATTTCACGTGTTATTACAGTTGTGCTATCGGACACGCATGGCTTGGGACGTCTCCGCTAAAAATGCTCCAAGTGGTCA
This sequence comes from Lampetra planeri, assembly GCF_965212315.1. NCBI lineage: Eukaryota > Metazoa > Chordata > Hyperoartia > Petromyzontiformes > Petromyzontidae > Lampetra > Lampetra planeri. The sequence goes on along the minus strand of NC_136122.1, from coordinate 6,694,612 downwards.
ATTTATCGATCGCACATTTGGAGAGAGGGGCTGACTTTACCCTCGCACTGCCATCGGATTATTGGTTGTCGCATGACGGTCAAACCGATATTTTAATAATTCTCAGAGCAGGAATGTAGCCAAATTAAGTGCAAAATCAAGTTTGGGAAATGTTTGTATTTGTCTTTTGTAATCGTTGGTTACCACTGTTCCATTGGTTTCATGGCTTTATTTTGGTGATTTCGAAAAGTGTATTGGTTTAGCCATGTTTGTTTGTTGTAGTACAGAGTTAGACTGATGGCCTTAATCTAAGTTGTCTTGTGGTTGTTGTTGGCTGTTTGACTTGCATCCCACTGGGATTTTTTGCACACAGCGTTGGTGTACGGTGTTTTTTTCTGCAATATTTTGCTGTCTTTTCTTGGATTTTCTGTTTGCACTCAGTCACATATTCACTTTAAGATGTTTTTTTGTTCATGTGTTTTTGTTTGTTTGTTGCGGTTGCACCCGATTCAAGAGCCGAATGGCTCACAGGGCTATACCTAATAAATTAACTTGAACTTGAACCAGGATGACACCATCCACCGCACTACACTTGAGAGGCCGGTCTAATCACGACTTCCAACGCCAGATCTAACACCGGTAGCAGCTCAGCGCTCACCCAGCCGCCCTCCTCTCTGATTATTATCAAATTTGAGAAAAGTATTAAGACTGAGACGCAGTACGGCCCTGCTCTTCTGAACGACGGCAGGAAGTTGTATTTATTTTTGCGAGCCTACTCGATGGTAAATTATTATCGGTAGCAGATCGTGACTTCAATTTGTGCAGGCAGACGTGATCTATCATGGGACGTTTTTTTTTCTTCCAAATTCCCCACGCCAGGTGTTACCAATAGATGCAATTGAGGAGTTGCTCGGTGCGCGCGCGTTCGCATTAACTCTTTGTCATCCGCACCTGGCGCTGGGCATTTGGCAAAAGCCTCCTGACAAACCGCTCGGTCTCCTCGCTTTCAGAAGCACGCGCCGCGTTGATGGGGCGGCGGTAACGCACAGTTGAAGAGTGGTGGGTGAGTGTGTGGGTGGATTTCTTTGTTGGGTTAAATCGCCGACTCATGGGCTTCTTCCGTGTGGTTTTGGTTTCGATCCAATACCCCTGTTACTAATGAAGCTACAACGCTAAATCCAGCTCTCTTGTTTGTTCGGCATTACGCAGGGTGCCAAGCGCTTTCGTTGGGCAGTTATTCTGGCAGTTAATTTAAACATTGGTTTGGAACTTTTTTTGTATTATAATAATGCGTCAGATTTATAATCTCGCACGAAACTCATGCAGCGTGTTACTAACACATACAGGATACATTGCAGCCCATGTTACAAATATTTAACATTTAATGTGCTGTATGCAATACATAACTGCATAGGCCATGACGGTGAAATTATTTAATTTTGTTTTTAATTGTCCTATTACGCAATATTATCGCCAAAGATGCAATTGCAGCCATGTCAAACGAGATAAAAAGAAAATTCATTCAAATGAGAACAATAGCATAATTGCAACTTGTAACAAACCACACAGTATTCACTCCCCCTCGAAGAGAAATAAGAACGCAGAGGCTTGAGGAAGGAAGGCAGACCGGCGGGGAGCCGATGCAAATTCCCTCCCCCCGAGCTCTGCGGTCCTTTATATATTAAGGTGTCTTCGGCCAATCAATGAGCCTTTACGTGCGGGAGAAAACCAAAGCACCTAGAGAGAACACACGCGTACAAGTGGGTGAGGGGGAGACACACACTGTGCCCCAATGCAGATGGAACAGGCGGTGTCCATATTCTCTGTCTCGCGATCTCCTGGCAAGCCCCCGGGACGGAGTTCCCCCCATCGCGCGAGAAGAGAGCACAAAGTGTTGTCATCACACATACGCCTCTAACAGCTGGACTTCTGCACAAATCTGGCTGTCGCCTGATTAAGCTAGTTGTAATCACTGGCGAAACGTCATACTCGGATTGTAAATGTTGTGGCTTGGCTCTCCAACACAACCGGTGTGCTGTACTAGTGACGAATTGGCACGTTCTGTTTACGTGACAACCCTTACTAGTTGGCTGTGTCGGGTGGTGGCGGGTTTAACGACACATTTATATATTTACGCGATCTTACCCCAAAAAAAACCTCTTATGAGTCTCACAACATTTGTGCGATTCACCGCCCCCTCGGTCTCTACAGTTACTGCATCACAGAGACGCACCCCCCCCCCCCCCATCGCCCGGCTAGTGGATGCAGTGCATCACCTGCGTGAGAGGACGTGCTCTGGAAGGATAATATCACAGGACTGCTTCGTACATCTCTTCCGGTGACTTCTTATCCACACTCGGGTGGAGGAGAACGCGCCCACCCCGCCCTGCTACGTGACAAACCAATAATCCAAATTGCATGACAAACTAGTATTTTTTGTCATTATCAGAGCATGAATTTAGCCAGATAAAAAATCAAATCAAATATGTTCAAATCATATTCTTGGTTCTTTCGGTAAAGTCACGTAGAAGGGAAATAATAAAATAATAAAAATATAAAACAATAAAATTCTCACGACGTTTCGACTGCAACACAAGCAATCATCATCAGGTGTGAAATCCACGGCAAGAACACATTTCCCTTCTACGTGACTTTACCGAAAGAACCAATAATATTAATCCCTGCAGTCACGAAAGCTTTAAATCAAAATGTTAAAATCATGTTTTGTGCAGCCATTGGTGACCCGGTTGGGACCACCAACTCACTGCAAATGAGGACCCAGCATAACCACGGGTGACTTCAGGCCCTGCTAGGCTGGGCTGGCTTGCCTGGCTGGCTTGCCTGGCTGGCTGGACTGGCTGGCAGGGCTGATGGGGCTGAATGGGCTGGTGGGGCTGTCTGGCTGGGCTGGCGCAGGCTGCCTGGGCTGGTTAGATAGTAGGAAGGGACAGATGGAAGGATGAACGGTCAACTCCAACGGACTTGCGGGCTGCCCGTGTACATATACACATATATGTATTTAACAAAATATGACCCGCCTAATTAGGATGGCAGAGCGTGTTATGTCACTGGGGAGAAGCCGTACAGGCATGTGCATGATTGCTAATTAATACACTTTAAAGATAACACTCGAAATTAAATCGGGGGTTCTGTGAGGTCACCCAATCGGGCAGAAAGTAGGCACTTTTTTTCATTTCCAGATTGTGCGAGCATTGAAGATTTTAATTAAAATAACGCAAAGTGGCTCAGGGGATGACGTTCACTGCCTGCAGTAATCTTGGCCATACTTCATTCAACCTGGGGTAGTGTGACTGTAACTTTTTGATGGGAAAAAATGTGCGTAAAACTAAGTAGCTGATGTTGAGCCACATATCCGCTGCTGGCTGAAAGCCACCTTACACCATCCCTCCACAATTTTATGTGATGCCACGATCCTCATTTCCTGCTCCATCTCTTCTTCAGTGTCATCGGTCGGCCATCATCCCTTGCCCGTCTCCGCCAATGAAACGTAATGTCATGAAATACACCACAGGCGCAGCGCACGCATATCTGTTGACTCTAGCAAGCGATGAACTCTGGACTGCGTGAAGAAACGAAAACAAAGGTTTCGGGAAGCCTCGCAACAGGTGAATTTTCCTGCCGCCGTCGCTATATTGAACAGTTTTGTATTGTCGAGTAGCGCGTGCGCGAATTGACAAGGCTAGTTTGATGCAGAGCGCGTCGTTTGTTGCCCTTGTGATGACATAGAATCCAGCGCTCAGGTGGGTTATTGCCTATCGGCATCGGGCAATCTTTGCACGGCATGCATCTTCAACCGAAGCAAATAAACAAACAATCTCATTTGCATGAGAGGATGCTGCTCACGCAGAGCAGCAAGCGCGTCTTGTGAAAGGCACGTCCTGAAATAACGCAAAGTGGCGTTATTTTTTATTTAACACCCAAGCACCAGCGCGTGCTTGGGTGTTATTATCTCGTGCGCTTCGCTTCTCAGTGGCTGTACAGGCAATCATTATCATGAACTGTGAGAAACTACAGCGCAGACTGCACGGTTGCCTTGCTGCTTTACATCGTAAGGATACGTGGTTGTTTGTCTTTTATGGGATTTTATTTGATTTTATTTCCGACGCTGTGGTTAGAACGCTGGACTCCCAATAGGAAAGGTTGTACGCCTAAGTTGGTGGGGGGGGGCTAACTCAGCCCATCATCATCCTCCCTCCAGGAACGATGAAATAAATATCACTTTTGAAAGGAAGAGCTTCATGTTTCAAGTTTATTTTAGTTTGAAGACTCGTGAGACGCCGGGAAGGAGTCTTACTTGCAAGAGTGATCTCGGTCATCAAAACGTCAAAAATCAAAAACAAATGAAACAAAGTACAGCAAGTAAAATAAAGTACAATAAAAAAAATTGTCTTGTGAGAAGTGGAAAATATTGTACGAACATAAATCAATGCTAAATATACTCTTAGTTCTTTCGGTAAAGGCACGTAGGTAAAACATTTAATTAAAATTAATAAAAATCACGACGTTTCGGAGGCAACACAAGCTTGTGTTGCCTCCGAAACGTAGTGATTTTTATTGTTTAATTTTTATTAATGTTAATTTCATTTTTTACCTACGTGACTTTACCGAAAGAACTAAGAGTATGAATCCTTGCAGTCACGAAAGCTTCAAATCTAGAATCAATGCTAAATAAACACATTCCTGCGGAGGGAGCTGGTAGGAACGTTGGGTTGCTCGGTCAATGGCCAGGGTCAACGGCGGCGTGGTGTATTCCGCAAATATGGCCGACTGTGAGGGCGGGCACAAGCCGGCGTGAGTAGGTTAAACATTGAGTTTTATAAGGGCACCACGGGGTGACCAGCCCCTCCCCACACAGCCCCACCCCTCCCACCCCCCACCCAGCCCCACCCTCCCCACCCAGCCCCTCCCCACCCTCCCCCCTCCATCCAGTCCCACCCCTCCCATTTTTGCATGCACGACAGACGGACGGACACAATAACCCCCTGTGGGCTGGTGGATACAGGTGGTTCATACCAGTATAAATTTCCTGTAGCATACGGTGACTTGGGCCGTGTATGTTTTTGACTGATCAGAGGACCAATACAAATTAAATTACGGAAACACAAAACAGATATAGGGTGACCATTGTACTAACATGTAAACAGACACGGATATATTAGGCCAAATGCAATTTGCAAGTGCAGCTTCCATAAATAGCTTTCTGGCTAGCACCAAATAGTGATTTATATTGCAGAGTAACCAAGGATACTTTTGAAGCGATCTAATTCCAGGTATTTTGGGGCATCACAGAGGATGAGTGAGAACCATGAGCGTTTTGTTGTCCTCGGTACAGTGCACTTTAGTGCTCTGTGGCATCTAAGATTTTGAGGATTATGGTCCCGAATAAACACTGTGCATAGGTATGAGGGCCTGAGTTATGTGTGCATGCTTTAAAGATGAACTTGGCCCAATGAATCTCGCTCCGAGTTTAAATAAGGGTAGAAAAAACGGTCTTTCAGTAAAGATCACAGTGATGAGTGGTGTAGTTTGTATGATAAATGAGAATGAAAGAGAGAATTCCAGCAAATCCAAATTGGTTTCCGAGATTGATGTGTATGTGATGTCAGCATGGTCTATGATATGCATACAGGTAATAGCGATCAAATGTTTCCATGCAGATGAGAAACAGGGTGTGTGTCGTTGTCGTCGTCTTATGAATAAATCTGACTTAAGTCTGCCAATGTCGAAGAGCGCCACTCGATTACCCTTCTTAACCAGAGATAACCTTTGAACTGTCGTGATGGTCGTATTGCTACCCTCCCAAAAAAGTTAAAGGTTTGCAGTCCACTCAATGAAATGGGTCGGTCTTTGGATTGCGTCTATCGGTGCGAAACTCCGTGTGTTATCACACCCCCCAGGTAGCCCTAGTTTCCTCCCGAGTGAAACCAAACACACGTCATTGGTATTGGCCAAACATTGCAATGCAGAACTCTCTTGAAAACGAGTCTCGACGCTTGGCGAGCCTCTGCGGGGTAAACAATTGGCATTGCATTATTTTCTTCGTATTATTATCACGACTAAATATCCCCTCCCATTCGTGAGCTGTCCATCCAACCCAATCAAATGAGATTTAGTTTGATATCCCACCCTGATATTCTTTGGTTCTTTCAGTAAAGTGACGTAGATATAAAAGTAATAATAAATAATAAAATTAATAAATATAAAAATAATAATAAATTAAAATTAATAAAAACCTAAAAAACACTAATGTAGACTGTAGCCTGGTTCTTAATCAGAATGAGTGTACTGGCAGTCTATAATGTACACTGTAGCCTGGTTATTAAGCTGGCTGAGTGTACTGGCAGTCTATAATGTAGACTGTAGCCTGGTTCTTAACCTAGGTGAGCATACTGGCAGTCTATAATGTACACTGCATGACCGCTCCCGCAAAATTACTGCATTTCGATTTAAAGCTTTCGTGACTGCAGGGATTCATCTTCTTGGTTCTTTCGGTAAAGTCACGTAGAAGGGAAATAATAAAATAAAAATGTTTTATTATGTTTTATTTTTATTATTTTATTATTTCCCTTCTACGTGACTTTACCGAAAGAACCAAGAATAAAAATTACCGTAGCTACAGTAATTTTGCTGGAGCGGTCATGTACACTGTAGCCTGGAAAAATAACAACAAAAACCACGACGTTTCGATCGCAACACAAGCGGTCGTCATCAGGAAAAGGGGGGTTAGCCTCTAAAGGCAAACTGTTTATAAAGGTTTAGAGATGGGCGTAGCCCAAGTGTGTCAGCAGCATGGGCGGGGCAGCTAATGTTGATGTAGGAGAAAGCAACACCAACGCAGTGGGTCTACACCAATCAAAAGGACTGCCAGGCAATCAGTGCACCTTGCTCCACATACCCACACTTCTGACGGTGGAGGTTGACAAGAAAACACACAACTTTCCAATGATTGCTGAGTTTATAACCATCCTCTCGGTTGAAATTGTATCTGTCTGTACATATGGATGGCTTCATGAACGAATCTTTGTTGATAGCCAGTAGGCTTGCAAAGTTCTATCATCTTCGAGAAATCAATTTCGTGTGAGCCAGCCGCATTAATATAATGATCAGCCACGGTAGAAGTATTGGTCCTACCGTGTTTCAAATCTGCCTTATGCTCACGAACACGGTCTAAGACATGTCGCTTAGTTTCCCCAATGTAACTGCTGCCTCAGATACAGCTTAGTTTGTAGACGCCGAGATATTGCATGTCAGGAATATTGTCCTTCAGAGATGGGATCAGATCACGAATTTAATGTACTGTGTTAAATCGGAGCTGGATCATGATTTTTTAAATATTTTTGGTTACCCCTGCTATGTATGGCAAGGTGAGGGTTTTGATTGGATCCTCAGATGGCTCCTTCCTCATGGTTGGGGTGATGGCTTCTCAAGGTAAATATTCATTCGAATATCCATTCGCCTTGAGAGCTTGGTGTATGTGTTTGAGTTCACTGGTTAGGTGTTCATGGTCGGGCTCTATGGTGTTGCGTTTTGATGAGGGAATTCTTCCGGGATGGATGGTGGTGGGAATCAGTGTAGGCGTCAGTATGGGTTACTTTCCTGTCGACAAAATGGCTCATTGAGCCATCTGGTCTCTTTTAGATTAGGACATCATAGAAAAGTAGCATGCCATCCTTTTCTACCTCCATGGTGAATTTGATGGCTGGGTGTATGGAATTGATGTGGTTGAGGAATTGGTTTATAGCTGGTCGGCCATGTGGTCAGATGACAAACGTGTCATCCACGTGGATGCCTGGATGGCGTCCGTCTCAATTTTTTCCATGAAAATATTGGCGACAACCGGAGATAAGGGAGAACCCATTGGGGTGCCTTCAGTTTGTAGAATGTTGCATTCCAGGTGAAGTATGTATTGGTGAGGAAGTACACTCACCAAACTTAATAACCAGGCTACAGTCTACATTCAAGACTGCCAGTACACTCACTCCGATTAAGAACCAACTACATAGCTGGGTCAGTCAGCTAACACGCTGCTAACACGCTGCCTGACCCACGATGCCGAGCGCGAAGACCGAAGAGACGTAGCACGGCGGGTTGATTCAGGAAGACAGCCGTGATTGTTCTCGAGCCTTCCCTCTTATGCTGCCGAGCGAGGCCTTGCTCCGCCTCCGGCCATGCCCCTTTCTGGATCTTTCCAGAAGGATCTGGAGCCAGCATCACGTGTCCCTCGAGCCCCCTTTTGGGCCCCCTTGCTACCCCGTGCCGGTCACGTGCCCTCTCGGGTTCACCCAGAGGGTCACGTCCTCAGCCGACCTCTCTTTCACTGTCACCAGGACTATGCCCCCTAGGGCCCGCTTCCATGGCATACCCACTCTGGTGCCAGAGAGAGGCCCCAGACACACAGCTGCACTCTTGTGACGGTAGCTGGCGCTTAACGCCATAGTGACTCAAATTATGTCACTACATATGTAAAGATGCATTAATGTATAAAATAGTGGAGTATTTTTTTTCACGCATGATACCTCCAAAATGTGTTTAAGTGTGCTAAAACATTTAAATCTGGTTAAAAAAAAAATTGACGTGTAATATCGATGTGTAATATCAGAGGGCAATTGGCCTAAATATTGCTGATTATATATTTTCCTTTTGACAAATGTGTTGATTATTTTGTATATGTCAGAGTTCTGATATCTGTAGCTCATTCTTTGAAGGCCGCACATTACAATATTGCACAGTGCAGTTCCGTACAATCTTGCTTTTTCCATAATTAGCGTCAAATCGAATCACAAATGTCGATTTCATTGCACAACTGAGGTTGCATAAGACAAGCATAGCACACTTACAATCCACTTGTACCAGATTCAATCCCCGTCCAATGTAATCACCCTTTGGGCGCGTCCCTTATCAGACGTTGCCTCTCGTGTTTCCAGCATTAAGATTGGTTGTGCTCCTGAGAATAAATCTGGGAGATTGCATGTCGAGTTTTGTGGGGTGATGTGTGGATATATTCACGATGTTATTAAAATTTGTGAAGCAAGTTTGGTAGGATTGCCTAAACACGTGTGGTGTGGAAAGGCCTTTTTCTCCACTTGGCTTGTTTTCGCGACCAATGTTGTTCATGATCAAGTTCGTTTGGGTCAGATCACGTAAATATGTAAATGGTGTGGGTTTACTTGCCATCATATCGATGTGCTTAAGTAATAGCGAATTGGCACGTTTTGTTCACGTGCCAAACCTTACTAATTGCCTCTGTCCGGTGGTGGTGGGTTAACGACACATTTATATTTACGCGATCTAACCCATAAAAAAACCTTTACTTTGAATGACCACAATATTGGATAAAATATTAAACAATCCATCGCCCGTTCCACTTGTGATTACAAGCGTTATTAATGTGCGTTTCTTTCGCTAATTTACAAAAGGGGCCGTATTCATGTCTTGATGAAATGGCTGAAACCCATCGCCTTCACCATTTAACTCTTTGTTGGTGAGATGAGACATCGGCATGTTTTCACACACAAAAAAAACGTGAAAAAGGAAGTTCACCGAGGTGTAAATTAGGCCCATGATGAAACGAAAACATTAAGGGTAGTGAGAAACAATTATATACGTACAACAACAGATCCTGTCCTCGTAAGAAAACTGGAAGCCAGAGTTAGTTAGGCACGCACCATGTCATCCATGGACACCGGCAAATTGGCGAATTGTCACAATTTGAGGTTTCGATTCGAGAGCCGGTTCTTGTTGTCTCATTTGCAGCGTGCTGCTCATGTCGACTTCCATGGCTGTGCTGTGTAGTTCTCCGATCTTCAACTCGACAAACCTCACCGGAGAGCCCTTTGTGTTGTTTCTCTTCGCCTCTGCACAGTTGTGGTTTTCCTTAATAGCCTCAAGGTACCATTGACATTATCGCAACGACTGTGCAGTGTATCGTTCGCATGCATCGTTCACGCACTCGTCTCTGCATGTCCATGCGAGCGTAAGAATCCATCTCACGCGAAGCGTCACTAAAACACCTCCACGGTCATGATTGAACGACGACTTGCGTCACCCCCATGCGAAAACTTTAACACTTCACATTGGACTCTGTCAAGGGCTTTTGTTATTTATGTAAACTTTACTTGCGCTGCGCGTTTCGACGTGAAATGACAAAACACTTATGAAGCATCGTGTCTCACCAATCGCAGTGTCTCGTGTGCATCCAGAACAGCATTTCACCCTGCGCTCGGCAGTTGTGCAGATGCGGACATGTCACCTTGTACGCGATGAAGATGATTAGCGAGGGGCATTTACTTGCCCCATCTGGTTCACGTCGATGCCCAAACAACGTGGAGAGCGGGTGACAGCAAAATCACTGCTCTGGCTTGATGGACACATACTCTTAGTTCTTTCGGCAAAGTCACGTAGGTAAAAAATGAAATTAAAATTAATAAAAATAAAACAATAAAATCACGACGTTTCGGAGGCAACACAAGTCTCCGTCACTTGATGCAGCAAATCTGGCTGTGACGGTCCCACCTGATGACGGAGACTTGTGTTGCCTCCGAAACGTCGTGATTTTATTGTTTTATTTTTATTAATTTTAATTTCATTTTTTACCTACGTGACTTTACCGAAAGAACTTAGAGTATGAATCCTTGCAGTCACGAAAGCTTCAAATCTAGAATTGATGGACACAATCTTCACACTCGCAAAGCGAATGATAAAAACCCGAGCGCATTTGTGTTAAAGTAACAAAATAAAAACGAACGAACAGGTGGACTTCTGTGTGTGTGTGTGTATTTGTATTGTCTCGCCTCCGGTCAAAGTTCATGTCTCCCGTGTCAACTAATGAGCAGATGTGTTTAATGATGCCTGCTGCCCTATTTACAATCGATTGCAATTGATTAAATGACACGCAAAGATGGACTGTGTCCAGTTGGCAAGCACCGCAGTGTGCTGGTCTTGTTAGGTTACAATTAAATGCTGGTTATATGATCTGGGTGGTTTTAACAGTTAAAGATCACCGCACTCACCCAAAGAGACGAAGACGCCTGATAGTCGAGTAGATGAAAACAAAGGACTTTGCGCTGGGTTTGATACTTAGCCATGCACGCAACAACAAAGATCCCCACCATTGGGTCTTATGGAGTGCCAGATTTGTGGAGAAGTCCGTCTGTTTCGTTCCGTTTATAGAGGCGTAGATGTGGTGGCCACACTTCTGTGCTCTTGAGGCATACTTCAACAGGGATTACCGTTGGTACGGCTATTTTAATGCACACAATGGACAGGAAGGACAAGATCAACGGGCTCGCATAATGCGCATGCATCATGTACGTCGACTCAAGAGCGCAGAAGGGTGGTCACCACATCTACGTCTCTATATAAGGAAAGAAACAGGTGGACTTCTCCACAGATATGGCTGTAGCCTGATGAAGCTAGTTGTAATTACTGGCGAAACGTCGTACTCAGAGTGTTAATGTTGTGGCTTGGCTCTCCAACACACCGGTGTGCTGTACTAGTACACTACACTATACACTACACTACTATACACTACACTATACGCTACACTATGCACTACACACTACACTATACACTACACTATGCACTACACACTACACTATACACTACACTATACACTACACTATACACTAGTGCTGTACTAGTGACGAATTGGCCACATTCTGTTTACGTGACAACCCTTACTCGTTGGCTGTGTCGGGTGGTGGCGGGTTTAACGACACATTTATATATGTATGCGATTTAACCCAAAAACATCTCTATTATGCACTCGTAACCATGCTCTGGCAGGCCACAAATGGTTCATTAGCGCTTCGGTATCAGCAGCAGCATGAGTCGGATGCGTGACCGCACACTTCCGTTCAATTTCCACGACCAAATGTCAGACTCTCCATCCTTTCTCCTTCTCCTGCCTTTCTTCTACCGCTGGAGGGAAACAATAAAATGTTTAACAAGGTTTTAACAAACGCTTATATGCTGAGCATATTGTTACGCTTTACCAAGCTAAATATCTGTAATTTCAGTAATTTTTTGCATGATGTCTTAAAAAATGTTTGCAAGTTTTTGGTCGCGTTTTTATTTTATCTTTCAACGGAAAAACTAACCCTGAATGTTGACCTCTCGGCGAGCGATGCCATTGATCAGGCGTTTCTCTTCTTCTGCGTTGACCCCGCAACATCAGAGCAGGGATACTCCCTCAGGAAGAGAGGAACCACGCAGCCCACAAGCTACTCGTTTGGCCTAATCACTGCTGGCTTGGACCAATAAAAGGACTGCCCATGGGAATGTGGGCCTGAAACCCAATTGTCTGGTTCGTGAACCAGGCCTGCTCACCTTCCAGTGTTCATGGGAATTTTGCATTCGTTAGGCTCCATTACTTAATAGTTTTCATGGTTTGGGGTCAAGGGTCAGCAAGTGTCCGATTAAGAGTTATTTTTGTGTGGTTGTTAACGTTTAACCCTGGCTTAGGTAAAGAATATATATGCAAAAAAAATATGTATTGCCTTTCGTCAAAACACTGCCGTATGAGTGTCTCCCGCACGCTGTGTCGATACGGAGCTTGACTTCTATGTTTGTAAGGGGCACGTGTTCGCTTTGTCCCTCACATTAGGAATCGCAGGTGCATACGATCAGTTGCTTTTTCATCTTAATAGTAAACTATTGAATATAAATTAATAAATGTGCCCAGTTTGGGGGAGGGGGGAGGCGTTGCCCCCCCCCCCCCCGTGCCCTCCCCCCAAACTCCGTCCATGCAGAGGGTTATCAAGGACTGGTTTCAGACATCCTTCACCACTGGTGGTAGCCATGGCCAGCAATCAAAACGCAGGTCTCCAGATTCATAGCACGGTGCGCTAACCCGCAGCTCCCACTGCTCCCACTGCTCTCCCCCCCGAACCCCCCCCCCCCCCCGCTGTGTTTTATGCCTTAGCACTGACAGGGCCGCTAAGTGAAGTCCACCGCCCACTGCACGTCCAGTGAGCACACCGAACCCGTGAAATCGCGACCGCTTTGCAAGGCCGGCCCAGGTAAAAAACAAAATTAACCCGTAAAAACAAAGTTTTTCACTATAAATATTGTATATACGTGGCATCGGTTTTATTTTATTATTCATTTCTGTTTTTCTTGAGTAAGGGTTTAATTTTTATCACATTGGTATTTTAAATTAAATATGAAAAAAAAAATTCCTAAAAAGTGGAAAATTTAGGAAAAAAATTTTCACGAAAATAAATTGTCACGCACAACGAGTCTGTGTGCAAAATGTCAGCTCGATTGGATCACGGGAAGTGGGTTAAAAAACGACCGAAAGATTTGCACGGTCGTAAGCGCGCAAGCAAGTGAACTTAATATAAAGGATTTATAAAAAAAAGTCGCTCGCTGCGAGTTGGCCCGGCAGAGCTGGCATGGGAACGCGGGCCGAGCCAGCGGAGACGGACCACGAAATGAGCCAACGCGCCGCCCTGTTCGTGAGCATCTCCCTCGAGTGTCAAGCCTGCCCGTCTCTCGAACCTGGCTCCCGTCTTCTGGAATTCAGCCTCTGTTCTCTCACTGCACCGCACATCGCCGTCGGTCTCGTCCTTCTCTCAGGAGCTGAAGTCTTTTCCTCCGCCCTCAATTTATGCTCCTGAGCGTCAGCGCATGCCCTTCTCGAGTTTAGTGTGTGCGCGTTGCAAATGTTATTAGTGAAAAGTTAATGGATGTGTGGTGAGAACCACGCCTGGCCGCCTTTGTCTCCCCATTACTGATGTTTACAAATTGCACGATATACCCTTTTAAAGCTGAGTCGACCTCGGAGAGACCCAGGCGTGGTCCAGACATTAGTCACCGATATTGGCTGTGAGTGGAAACCAAACTCGGATTGCCAGTATTGTAGCGCAGCAAATTAACCACGACACCACTGCTCCATATTCGTATTACGCTTGTATTGCACTTGTATACACGCACTCTTCTATATATGCACCTCCAATTAGCATGGTTGGCTACGTATGGTGCAAAAGAAGTTAAAAATACATACATTGCAACTACCTTGGTTGTTCCCGTGAACTTCAATCGTTGATTTCATCTCTCCTGTTGAGGATTCGGTCTACCAGACTGACTTTTTTTTGTCTCATTCAACGCTGCGTGTTCAAGCACCACTCTGCAGGTCACAGTGCCGCTTCTTCCATTGCACTGCTCCCCTTTGGAATTCCCTCCCTTCATCTCTCATCCTAAGCTCTTATAACATTGTTCAACTTTAGAAAACACTACAAACGCTCATCTCTTGAAACTTTGACAGTGCTGGGTATTGCTGGCTGCTTGACATGTTTTGATTGTTTAAAAAACTCCACAACACATACAGGCACATGTGGGGCAATGGTAAATTATGATTTGTACTTTAAAACCAACACACAATCAAATAGCAATTAATTAAACTTGGATGCAATATTCTGTAGCCCCTCCAGGATATTGGCATGGGTTTAGGACTCAGCTATTGCACTATTCATATTGATCCATGACTAATTATCGGGCACATTATTTTCATAATTGCCAGCTTGCATCTGGGTGGCTATTCCATTAACCGTGTGCGCACGAAACGGCGTAATTAAACCGCGAGACGCTTTTCAAAGATTCGTGCGCATAAAATCACACAGAGTGGCTTTGTGTGCAAGGCCGGTGATGTAAACTAGATTGCTTTACATCTCTGAATATTAAAACACAATCAAGTTCTGTCTCATTTGAGCTGTCTAAAATTCAACATTGCACGCTTAATAGCAGTAGGTGATTCTTATTTGAAAGTTTGGAGTTTAATTAAAACACATGTCGGACAGAGTAATTTTTTTAATGTGTTTTAATATTTTGAATCATATTTTTTTTTGCTATACTAGGCATACGATTATTAATTTTGTGCAAATGCCTGAATGCAATTTATGTGTGTGGAATTAAGCCTTACCGTATGTATAAGTGTGTGTTTAAGAATAATCTGAATTTTAATTAACAATAACAAATTCTCAACAAATCTATAATAATCCTCTGCTTCTCATTACATTACACTGAGTAACAAATTTGTGCATTTGTTCCTGGGTAGTAAGTGTTATTTCCTAATTGCTTTTGCCTCAAAAGTACAGAAGATGGCTATTATTTCCCACAAACTTTGCTTTTGTGACCAGGACAGTGATATTTTTTAATTTACCTATTTTCCAGAACATTCCAGATAGATTCAGTGCTGAGTAAACTTGGAGTAACTTCTATAACATTCTAGAACTTTACAGTTATATAAATAATAGATAAATACAGGGGCCGTAAGCCCACCAGTTCAGTTTAGTTCCAGCTGCCTAAGTGGATACACATCTGCATTTTTCTGAGATGTCATCAAGAGGCTGCAAGCATCCAGCAGACGAATTTTGCTATGTCTGCAGCCAATTTATCAAGACAAGAGCGAAAAAGTACTCTGTGGAAGCATCTGCTAAGATGTGTGAGGCCTACAAGGCATATTTCGGTATGCCTGTCGGGGATCAAGACAAACCCTGGGCACCCCATTTCACCTGCGAGCAATGCAACAAAACTCTGGAAGGTAAGATGAACAAAATCAAATTGAGCCGTATGAAACAATTTGTCAGAGCTGTAAATAAGGAGTTC
The DNA here is from genome assembly GCF_965212315.1 of Lampetra planeri. Lineage (NCBI taxonomy): Eukaryota > Metazoa > Chordata > Hyperoartia > Petromyzontiformes > Petromyzontidae > Lampetra > Lampetra planeri. Next base: position 6,679,006 of record NC_136122.1, on the reverse strand, counting down.
TAGATTTGAAGCTTTCGTGACTGCAAGGATTCATATTCTTAGGTTTTTTCGGTAAAGTCACGTAGGTAAAACATTAAAATTAATGAAAGTAAAATAAAATAAAAATCACGACGTTTCGGGGGCAACACAAGTCTCCGTCATCAGGTGGGACCGTCACAGCCAGATTTGCTGCATCAAGTGAGGCAATGATTCAAGATGTAATCCCTCCTCCCCCCTCAACTTGCTTTTAAGGGATTACATCTTGAATCATTGCCTCACTTGATGCAGCAAATCTGGCTGTGACGGTCCCACCTGATGACGGAGACTTGTGTTGCCTCCGAAACGTCGTGATTTTTATTTTATTTTACTTTCATTAATTTTAATGTTTTACCTACGTGACTTTACCGAAAAAACCTAAGAATATAGATAAGGAGTTGGCAACCTTCAAGTACCTTCAAGACATCTTCCCTAAGCTGTCTGAGGCAAAGGTCAAAGCCGGTGTCTTCGTCGGACCACAGATAAAGAGGATCCTGGAGTGCAATGAATTCCCCAAGAAGCTCACCAGTAAGGAGAAAGCGGCTTGGAACAGCTTTGTCGCAGTGGTTCGTGGCTTCCTGGGCAATCACAAGGTCGAAAACGATGTGGAGCTGGTTGAGACTCTGGTGAAGAACTACGGCACAATGGGCTGTAGGATGTCGCTCAAAGTCTATATCCTTGATGCTCATCTTGATAAATTCAAGAAGAACATGGGAGCGTACTCCGAGGAGCAAGGCGAGCGCTTCCACCAGGATATATTGGACTTTGAATGCCGCTACCAAGGACAGTATAATGAGAGCATGATTTGGAGGCTGCGTCAAAGTGATTTACAGTATAATCGTAAATCTCGAACATCTACTCACTTCTAAATAATGGTGTAGTCATTTTTCTATTACTTTAGTAAAATGCCTGTTAATTTTTATTCATATGTTGTGTTTTTTATGACTTTATGTCAGCGAAAAGAAACAACATTCGCCCGTTTTCTCATTGAAAATAGGTACATTTCAAAATATGTCTGTCCTGGTCACAAAAGCAAAGTTTGTGGGGAATAATAGTCATTTTCTATACTTTCGGCATAAGCAATTACGAAATAACACTTCCTACCCAGGAACAAAAATTGTCTTACATAGTGTCATCATTATTTTTTTTCGACGTTCATTTGGCGCTGCATTCTTCTTCTTCTCCTCCTCTTTCGCTAATTGTTGAATCTCATAGTGTCGGAGACGGGCCCTGACGCCCCACACTCCCTCTTGTTATTTAAAGACAATGCTCCTTGTGCCCTGGATCACCACTTCGTAGCTGGAGAAATTCGTAATGCACCCCCCCCCCCTCCACCGTGAGAGACGCGGAGCAATCGACAAGGATCAGCAATCCCCTACTGTGGCTTGAACAAGTCGGTCCTTGTTCAATAATAATACAATTATTGTGGAAAAATACGAGGCAGAATTATATTTAGCGATAGGTAATGGTTTATCAGGGTTAGATAGTTAATTTAAACAGTAGGTTTTCGTAGCCAGCCCTATGACTCATCGTTGTTTTTCGGGTTAGGCTAACTTGGTAGTTTTTTGCCAGAATTTTTGCCATTAACCCTCCACCACCCAACACGATTATCGTGCTTACAAATGTATTATTTATACCGTGCCCATGTCTTTGTTAAATTCTGACCTGAAGCAGCCGACTTGATTTCCGAGTTCTATAGCTGATGCAGCTCACAGCAGCTCCGAGTGAAACGTAGTCCTACGTTGACGTGGAATTCAGTCGTGGATTAGGGCTGATGTAGATGCAGAGCAACATCTACGATTTCACATTCACGCGGTCAGCCACATAACCACGCCAGAAGCAGCAGTGGAGTGTATCGTCTTTGTGATGTCTCCCTTCGTATTTGTGGAGCGGGCATCGCGTTGTTATACGCTGTACGGTCTGTTCTGGATGGCCACAGTTGCACACCGTTGAAGAGTTTCTAATTTTACATTTGTGCATCAGGTATCCGCATCTGCCATGGTTTGTGCAGTGGTTGTGATTTGGAGTGGACCATGAGCTTCGTGGAAGATCAAACCCAGGGCTCTTCTGCATCGGATCTTTCACAAGGTGTGTGTGAGTTATTTTGAAATCAATTGAATTCAGAATACTACGTGGAATTCAGTCGTGATAAGTCTTAAGCCTAGATTTGAAGCTTTCGTGACTGCAAGGATTCATACTTTTAGTTCTTTCGGTAAAGTCACGTAGGTAAAACATTTTTAATAAAAATTAATTAAAATTAAACAATAAAATCACTTTATTAAAATAAAATCATTTTATTGTTTTATTTTTATTAATTTTAATTTCATTTTTTTACCTACGTGACTTTACCGAAAGAACTAAGAGTATTAAGTCTTAAGCCACTGATGAAGGGCTCTCTCAGCCAGAATGTGATCATGACACTGGCATGATGTGCCAAGTAATAGCTTGGGTAAGCATTACAATTTTGTAAGGTGGTGAAGGTTAAAGATAATCATTTGGCATAAAACTACCGTGTGGGTTCGATGGTTGTTTTTATTTTTACTCGTTAATTAAAACTTATTTTTCTGTCTGCACAATAAATAATACGTTTTAGAATACAACGCATTACAAACTACACCAAGGGCTGTAAGTAGTTCTGCTGTAACGCAATCTATTGTATAGGCTGTAACAAATTATAGATTATTGTGTATATTATTTCAATGATGTATGTCCCTGTAAAAATATGTTCCCCCTTATTATCCTAATGCTGTTTAAGCCGTAAGCACGTATTGAGGTCAGAGGTCAGTGGTGCGTGGCGAGAGGCGGCGTGGCTATTAATATTCAAGCCCAACTGTTTTTGAAGGTGCCGATTGCGATCACGTCGCACCGGGCGACTAATGTCAAGCTGACCCGAGGTTTGCCACCTCCAAGGTGCAAACATCCACAAGGCATCGTGGGGAGTGGAATGTCTCACAAATATCAGAAGAGGGGGGAGAACTTCGTGGAAATCCATCGTCTCGAATTGTGAATTTTCATTGCAAGTAAATAGACAAAACAGGGCTTGCAAAATTCCCAAGTCGATTTTCCAGGATAGCTACGCCACAAAGAGAACGATTTTGCCAACAACCAGGACAGGTGGCAACTTGAGTTGACAAAGGGAATGTATCCACATCCCCAAGTTACTGCTCTCGCCCCGCCATATGAACGTTAATACCAGTGGCGGCTCCTGCAAAATCTCTCAGGGGGGGGGGAAATGTCTGGATGATTGATAAGGATAAGGTCCACCCATGCAATGGATAAATTAACAGCTTAAGCATGTAAAGGCAACTTCACTTCTTTAATGAAAAATAAAGTGACTCTTAAAATACATCTTGTTTGTTTCTATACTCACTATTAAAACAAACCACTCAAGTTTCTTTTATTAAAGATTCCACTAGGTGGCGACAAATTATATTGTTGGATGAAACGTGCTTACGTATGATGACATAAGCACGTTAGTGCGAGCCCTCCCGGAACCCATAGAGAATGCATTGCAGCGCCCCCGTTCGAAAAAAAACATCTTTGAATGTAAGTCTATGGGACCACTCGGCTCGATTCTCAGCTGGAGGGAAATCGCCCAAAAAGAGGCGGTACTCCACAGAACGTAGCATGACGCTGATTGGACTATATCCAGAGGCACAGTGACGGCTAGCGTGACTCTGTGGTTGAATGACGTTGGTGGTGCGTTGCCCAATCGCCCTAATGAAGAAACCGCCCCTGACTTAATACTGGTAGGAACCTCCTGGTTACACCAGCCCACAGGGGATTATTGTGTCCGTCCGTCCGTCGTGCATCCAAAAATGGGAGGGGTGAGGCTGGGTGGAGAGGAAAGGGTGGGGAGGTGCTGGGTGGGGAGGGTGGGGCTGGGTGGGGGGTGGGAGGGGTGGGGCTGGACGGGGAGGGGCTGGTCACCCCGTGGTGCCCTTATAAAACTCTACTCACGCCGGCTTGTGCCCGCCCTCACAGTCGGGCATATTTGCGGAATACACCACGCCGCCGTTGACCCTGGCCATTGACCGAGCAACCCAACGTTCCTAGCAGCTCCCTCCGCAGCAGGAGGAACGTGTTTGATGTTGCACCTCAGTTTTCGTCAGAAATAAGTGATGGAGAAACCGTCGTGCAGGGAGGAGGCGGTGAGCGTTGGGGCAGTGGGACAGTGATTAGGGGACATCTGTGAAAAAGAGCTTTCTAGCTAATCGGATTCCATACCTGTCAACCCCTTATCGGTGCCTAATCTTATTACAGACCAATTGAGACCTTGTTAGTCACCCCGTGCTCTTATAAATCTCAACTTTCAACCGACAAAGTCCCATCACAAGGGAGAAACACAAACAAATAGACAACATATTTTGTTGTCCGCATTGAAACGGCTGTAAGCCGTACGGACCTTTAAACTCAATTTCCCTGTACAAGAATACGGGGTAAACCGTATGGGTTGACAGGTATGGGATTCCTCCAGTATAAATAATTATTCTGTTTCTGACGCTTTGAACAAATTGACCCACGTTCGATTCCTGCTTACGACTCACATCGGTGGCGAGTCGCATCCGAAGTTGGTCCCGGGCACCCACGTTCACCAACTTGGCACAGCGACCCGCACGGTGAAGTATGGTCGAACGATGACCATATTCTTAGGTTTTTTCGGTAAAGTCACGTAGGTAAAACATCAAATTAATAAAAAATAAAATAAAAATCACAACGTTTCGGAGGCAACACCTGATGACGGAGACTTGTGTTGCCTCCGAAACGTCGTGATTTTTATTTTATTTTATTTTTTATTAATTTTGATGTTTTTACCTACGTGACTTTACCGAAAAAACCTAAGAATATGAATCCTTGCAGTCACGAAAGCTTCAAATCTAGAACAAACGATGACCCTTTGGCGACCGCCATGGAGTGGGGACGGCCGTCACGCAGTGCCCGAGTGACAACGCGCCTCCGTGTGTGTTTTAATGCTCGGTAACACTCCGATTGTACTGCCCTGGTTAGAAGAAAAAAAAAACCCCATTGACTTGAAAAATACCATTTACTGATAGAGATCAGTGTGCAAGGATAACACTTGCAGTGGCCGCTCTACACGCCCGGCGTGCAAGATTGAGCTCCGAGGCTTAGGCACCACGCTAAGTCATCCCTGCAGAAGCAAATGCACTTTGACTCACCGCTTACACGTGCACTGCCTCGTAAACGCTGCTCGTGCGCCGGCACACGTCAAGGACACAGCCTGGCTGTGGAAATCTTAATGAGAGGGTGGCTTACAGAGTTTCACTACTTATTAACCTGTGTTCGCATTGCGGTGTGTGCACCGGCCATTAATCGTACGTGTTCTGATGATTGGCAGGTGCGTGTGTCAAAGTAGGAGCCACGCACATTTCGGCTTGTGTACAATGTTCAAGCGCATACGGGCAAATCATCATGGACCCAATCAAGCCATCAAGGTGTAACATCTCAGAAGCTAATCAGGATGGCCACCAACAGCCGCATAAATGAGGGTTTGGGTCTCCGGAACTCACGACTTGTAAGAGCCACGCACATTTCAGCTTGTGTACAATGTTCAAGCGCATACGGCCAAATCATCATGGACCCAATCAAGCCATCAAGGTGTAACATCTCAGAAGCTAATCAGGATGGCCACCAACAGCCGCATAAATGAGGGTTTGGGTCTCCGGAACTCACGACTTGTAAGAGCCACGCACATTTCAGCTTGGGTACAATGTTCAAGCGCATACGAGCAAATCATCATGGACCCAATCAAGCTGTAATATCTCAGAAGCTAATCAGGATTTCTAGAGCCTGGGAAAATCTTGTTTTGGTTTCCACCATGCACAAACAAGCTGTTCCGTAAGTTTGCTGCGTGGTTAAGAGGCGGTGCATGCAGATGAGGCCAAGTGCGGGCAAAATCCACGGTCGTGCAATATTCCCTCGCTCCCGCATCTATGCTCTTCGCTTTGTTTAATTCGAACTGACAAAGCATGGGGAAGTATGGTCAAACAACCCGCTCGGCATGGGGAGGCCCGAATCCAGTAGTGGATTGAGCATGGCTGATTAAAACGACGTCAGTGTAGTTGATGATCAGTAATGCATTGTGGCTATACGGTATTTAAGCTGTAATCTGATTCACTGGTGCTTGGTTTTTAAGAAAAAGAAGAAACCGTTCTTTGGTCATTTTAACTTCAAAACTGCTCATTTGTTTTACTTTGTAAAAATTTCCCAGTTCCCTCAGGTCACCACATTGAAAAGTGTGGTACCCAAATATAAGTCAGTATAGCTGCATGCGAGCTCTGTCTGCTCTGAAGAAGGGTCATTTCCTGAAACGTCAGCCTGTTATATACAGGATGACCCAACAATAGGTTTACAAATAAAGTGTTTAAGATATTCGCGTGGTAAACTGCTCTTTTGGCGATCGTATAATTTCCGTGATGAAACATTGTCGGACGCAGCCGTGGTGTCACGGGGGTTGCACACCCGACTTGCAATCCAGGGGTCGCCGATTCGATGCCACCTCCTTGCACGGCAGCTGAAACGAATGGTGCAATTTTCCTTAAAATCTCCCCTGCCAGCTGCCCACCCATCGGTATGAATGGGTGAGCCAAAGTCAATGGGCAGCTCGCACGTGGCAGGGTAAAGTCGAGGGCAGGAGGTGGCCAACCTGTAACAGACCGAGAGCCAAAAAGTTATCCCATGAGTTCTGAAAAAAGCCAAGTCTATATATATTCTCATAATAAATGTGTTTGGGTTAGATCGCGTTATTTATAAATGTGTCGCAACGCTCCACCACCCAACACGGCCAATCAGTAAAAAATGTGTCACGTTGACAAAAGACAAATTTTATTGGGAATTAATTTAATCCTCAAGTCCAGTACCGTTCGAAGCCGCAGATGTTTGATTGCGCCTTGTAAGTTCTCAGGCTTAATGACAAATAGTGGAGTCGTGAATTGTTATTTGGAGTGCAGCTGTTCAGTTGAGAATACAAAACGGCACACACAAGGGCATACTTTACTCGATCGCTCAAATCTTGGATGCCTCAGTGTCGGTATTGTAAATATAAAATTCAGTCTGAGTCCTTTAATGGCTTACATTACTCACCAATAATAGTGCAACTGATTGCGTGTTATACCAAGATCCATTGTGATTCCTAATCAATAATTGTTAACATAAAAAAATTGCTTTCCCACCAGTGGCTTAACCCTTGAATGTAATTGATTGATGTCCTTCATTTAAGCAAAATGAGACCCCCATAGAGATCCAATATCTATCTTAAAAATAACTTGAGTAAATTTGTGGAGCATTTTTTTGACCCCCATATAGAATGTGGGGTTATCACAAGGCACACGTAACGAATGACTTGCTAATGATGATTTCATGGAGACTTTGAAGTGTGATTTACAGCAGGAAATGTACTTTGGTGGTCAAGCCTCTAAGGAGCATCGTGCTCATTTGGCTGCCATTCCTTTACCAGCCTCGTCCATCGGCCACCATTCTCCCTTTCAGCAACGTCGATTGGTTCTCTGCTCGCAGTGTTCCTCTTTCTTTCAACCTCTTAGAGCAATTCCCAGCAGCTTGCGTCGCTCCACCTACCTTAGAATGCTTTTCAAATGTTGTTCCATTATTAGTTTGTCAGTGCGCACACGTCTGTGAACTATGTGTCTTGTGGGGTAATATGCACCCGATTGGAAACCTTTTTTTCCAAGCACGTCGGTATCTTGCGTTTCATTATCAAATATAGTCTTCAAAAAGCTCATTCGGTGCGTTTCGGTAGCACGACGGCATTTGCTAATGACTAACGCGGTGAAGTATATTTTCAAAGCTGTGTCCCTGCAGAAATAACCGAGGGGCTACAGGAATTGAACTGCCAGCTCTGCCTTCAATGGATGTTAGACGTTTCTTCGCCCCCCCCACACCCCCGTGCGATGGAGACATTCATCGCCGTGTCATCTAAATGGCGGACAAAGTTGCACCGAAGCGTGCATGAAGTGGGGGGGGGGGGGGAGAGATTTAGCGGAACTCCGGAGGACGTCTGGAGATGCGATACATTATGAATCCAGCGTCTCGCCGAGGCCCAATCAGTGTTGGGAGACATCCCTGAGAGACACTCCGAGGAGCTCATCGCACAAAGTTTCAAGTGATAACAGGTCGCTTTCTGTACTGCGTGTTCCCCCGTGGAAAAGAACAGCACGCGAAATTGGCCCTACTTGCAGAGGTTAAGTACAGCAAGGAGGTCCAACTATAAAACTTTGAACTATGTTTTATTTTACCAGGTAAGGCCCACTGAACTATTGGCATCACTTTCAGAAACGAACCGGCCACAAATCATAGCTCAACGGAGTGGCGAATGTGGAAATGTATAGCAGCCAAATCCACAAAAATATTTTTTTTTATAAATGTGGAGGGGAAAACCACGGAGAGAACATGCAAACTCCAAATATACAGGTGTCAGGGTTGAGATCAAACCCACGACCTCATGTATACCAAGCGAGGTAGTAAACATCTCACCACCATCCGATCTTGTGCCCAAACCAAAGCAATTGCCCGCTAGACTGCAACGGTAAGACAAGCTTTTTTGGTCTCGCTCCCAAATACCCAACTTATCCTAATGGAAGCATGAACGGGGCACTGATTTTTGTAAAAAATGTAATTGCTAAATGAAATTATTTCTTTTAATTGTTATGGATGAATACATGCCTCGCCCGATGGGGTGGGTTTAATTGCTAATATTTTACGTCGCAAATGTTCACGAATAAATAAAACAGGTGTGATAATGCAAAGTTTATAATGACAGGTTATTAGTCAGCCCAGTGTTATCTATTCCTCAGGCTGAATAAATGTCGTTGTGAATTTCAATTACAGTGTTCACATTTAGCTCGGCTACCGAATGAGGGTTTACAATGACAAGCCTTTAAAACAAGGCCTCCCCTAGGTCCACCCAGCCTGAAATGAAACGGAACGCCTGGGTTGTTCTATTGATTTATTTAGAAACTGTTAAACACAGATGGAATACATTATGACAATTATCAAAGAGAACGGCTTTATTTACATTAACAGTTAAAATAATAAGCCACGATTATGCAGGTTTTGTTCGGTACAAAAAAACAATTAGGCGAACATAAATTAAAAATCGTGCCTCTTCTATTTATTCTCAAAAGAGAGAAAAGAACGGCAGGCACGCGCTGGGTCATTGGGGAACGGTTTAGCGGCATTCGCTTCTTCAACAATGCCGCTTGTTTTTTTTGAAGGAGTCGGCGAGGTGAGGTAAGAAAAAGAGCTTCTGTTTTCTTAAGAATAATTCAGTCATTAAATCTTGGTGTTTTAATTATAGAATGGTTATAATTGTTTTGCGCTTAATGCAGAGTGCAAAGGTGAGAACACAATGGAAGGGCGATAAGGCAAGGGAACAAATATTATAAATACAACGGACACATTTTTTTATCGACAATCAAATAGCAGGCGTATGATAACGGTGCATTATTAATATATTCTTTGGGTCTTTCGGTAAAGTCACGCAGATAGATTCAAAGAAAATAACAAAAAATAACAAAAATTACGACGTTTCGATTGCAACACAAGCCTTCGTCATCAGTTAGCTTCTAGAAGCTAATTCCCTCTTCCTGATGACGAACGCTTGTGTAGCGATCAAAACGTTGTAGTTTTTGTTATTTTTTGTTATTTTCTTTGAACCTATCTACGTGACTTTACCGAAAGACCCAAAAAATATGAATTCCTGCAGTGACGAAAGCTTTAAGTCATTATTAATATGTGCCATGGTCAAAATGTCACCTATCACATATTTTCCCCCTTTTAAGGACACGGTGTTATTAGTGACGAACATATTGAAGTTTTTGTTTGTTTACTGTGCTCGTGCACCACTGCCAACACAGCAGCAGCATCGCCAAATAATTAAGTTAATTTTGAGCAGATCAAAATATTTGTAAGACTTTGCGTCCTGGTAATATTGCAATTCTCGACAAGTGGTTCTGAGAGAATGTTCGTTGAACACCAAGAATTCCAAACACGTCGTTTCATCTGTGTGGCTTCAACAAACCTGTCATCAACGGTGTTCCTTGTCGTCGGTCGTGATCGATCCACTGCTGAATGAACGCTTCGCCAGGCCATCGCTGTCGCTCACGATGCAAATGTCTAATAACACCGGTCAACACACCTTTTTCTGGCATAAGGTATTCCAACGGTTTTAAGGTATTTTTTGGGGTGCTGATTCCAAATCTGGCATCAGTTTTTGTCTATCACATCAGGTTTTTGAGATATCAAATATTGCATTTTCAATAAAAATTGCAGAAGAAAAATATTAAATAAATGTGGATAGCTACATGAAATTATATTATGAACACACTATCCTAAAAATACAGCACCATATTTTAACACTAAAGCAGTCACTGACTCGCAACAACTTGCAATCATAAGTGACAGAGTTAATTTCGGGTAAAATCAATGAAAATGGGGTATGCCGATAGCATAAAAAATGAGATGTGATAGAGCAAATCTGAGATCAGATTTGGAGTCAGCACCCTGAAATTAGTCTAAAACAGCTGCAAAAGTTCAGGCCAGAAAAAAAATGTGTTTTTTTTGTTGACCAGTGTAATCCCGCCTCGCACCTATGCGCAAGCCGATTCCATTGCTCCATCTCGAGGGACGGTGCTCATCGTCGCGAGGCCCACAGGCCACTTGCGGCCTCCTGGCAGAGGTCGCAATCGGGTACCCGATACCCGTACCCTACCCGATACCCGTACCCTACCCGATACCCGGTTACCCGTACCCGGCCGGGTACGGGTACCCGTTTGCGACCCTGGTGCGGCCGGGTACGGGTACGGGTAGACCGTGAGTCACTGGTGAGTAACTTTCGATTTAAAGCTTTCGTGACTGCAGGGATTCATCTTCTTGGTTATTTCGGTAAAGTCACGTAGAAGGGAAGTAATACAATAATTAAATAAAACATAATATTTTATTATGTTTTATTATTACTTCCCTTCTACGTAACTTTACCGAAAGAACCAAGGAGATGGTGAGTAACTGTTTGTCACTCATTCCCAACGTCTTGTTTCTTCTCACAATTCAAGTTCCTAGAATCAACCCACCCGCGTCTGCAACAAGGCTTCATCCCAGAAGTCGCAATCAGGTACCTGATACCCGTACCCAACCCGTACCCGGCCGGGTACGGGTAGGGTACGGGTACGGCCGGGTACGGGTACACATTTGCGACCGTGGTGCGGCCGGGTACGGGTAAGGAATCAAAACCTGTTTGCGACCTCTGCCTCCTGGTGGCCTTTAGTGCGGCCCCCGACAGTACACAAATGTGAAAAACACCCCTTTGCAGGAGGCACCCCCCCCACACCCACCCCCCTCTGAAAATTAGTAAAGATCACTGGGCGAGGTAGACGTCCTCTTTGAACGCGATTGCCATTCCTCGGCTTATTCCTCTCTCGCGTTCAGAGTCGTCATCGCGAGGTCGCTCCCCGTGGCGTGTGATCCCGAGCGCAGCGTGACGTCGGCGCGTTGTTCACCAAAGCCACCCGCCCGCCTCCTTCTTTGCAAAGAAATTTACGTGGAGAACTTCAAATGGCCATTAATGGAAACCCATTACGTTAGCGATGGCAATGTATTTTTTTTTTACGAGCGGTCCAACAGCGTTGCATTAGCTGACAATCGTTGCCGTATTTATAATGGTAGTGCTTGTTGCTAAGGAGGTGTTTGGGTCATGTCCGTGCAATTTGGCGGTGTGAGTGGGTACAACACAGTTGATGGTTAGATCGTGTGTGGTGGGGTCAATCTGTGGGTACTCTCACCTACTCCAAAATGTCTAAGGCAGCGTAGAAGAGGATGCCAAAAACTCTCCAGAGGGGCTCACTCGAGCTCCCTCTTGTGGGCTTTTTACAAATCCCTCGGCTGCAGATCCTTCTGCCAGCAATGACCTGAGCAAGCAATTGCAGAGCTGCACCTTTACCTTCTATGTACATAGTCATGTGTATGAGTAACGAATAACGTTGCCATCTCCTCCTAGCCTTGATAGTTTCAAAATTGTTTCTCAGTCAAAATCTCTAATGCGTCTTCCGTGGTATTATTCAAGAACTAGGTTCTTGGGGGGCGCCTGCATCACCTCCCAACAACCTCGTATTCATCGTAGAAAGATCGATAAAGTTGTGCGCTTACCAACATAATGGAACGTCTGTCCCTGCGACTTGTTGATTGTGATAGTGTATGCGGGGCGAATGGGAAATTGTCATCGTCGCAAAACAAATGGCAAAGTCGTGTCGGTGGGGACCAAGTCGATTCTGGGAATCAACACCGAATTGCCTCGTTCTCTGTCTCTCTCAAGCGTTCATCATATTCATCATAGACAGATAGAGAAAGCTGTTTATATATACATCTAATTTTACATCTGGAAGGTTTCATCGAAAAGGACATTTCGTGTGAATTTTCTCTCGTCGTTAAGTAGATGGCCTTGCTGGGGGTTCGGTTCGATGCGGACTTTCACCTGTTTGGGATTGCGGGATTGAGATAAGGCGACACAGAGCTGCTGGCCGTGCGAGAAGACCGCCGTCTGCAGATCGATTCCAACGTAATCGAACGTCTGTCCCTGTGCCTCCGTCGTTCATGTAGTGGGTGCGTAGGTTTGCAGCGCCCCCTGCATGAAAACGACAGAAAGTACAGCGTACATCATATTGATCACAGATCAAGTTGGGCGTTTATATTATTAGTTTCTTCACGTAGCATTTTTAGGTTGCAACACCAAAAAAAAACCTCACAGAACGAAGTTTGGCCAGAACTATGGAGAAACTTTACTTGCATAGCATTGTTGTGCGTAACTGTGTGATGTTAAAAAAAGGTCGTGCCACACGGCTGTTATCGCAGCCTCTGGCATGGCATTGTTGAACGCCACAGCGGTGGTACTCTCACACCACTCCGTGGTAGAATGACTCGATTGGGGTAACACACGGCAATCCTCGCCCCCTTGCTGCGGAAAAAAACTCGGCAAGATCCTCCTGGAAACGAGTCGCGAGACTCGCCAAGACTGTCTTTTGTGTACGTAAACAAACACATTGCAATTGCGTTCAGAATCAAAGATGACACCTTCACGAAACATACGAATGCACGGTGTCTCTCACTGCCTGTCATGGAGATCAGTATCAGAATATTTATTCATGCTGGAGGAATCCGATTAACTAGAGAGCTATTCTTCACAGATGTCCAGTAGGGGCATGGGATCAGAACGTGACAGCAACGAACAATACCAAAACACGATAGGAGTGCAATGTACAGGAAAGGTAAGCGAATCACAAACAAAAATATATACAAATGAAACGAAACTATTTCATTTTACCAGGTAAAGCCCACTGAGTTGTTTTCTTATATTTCAGCAGCGACCTGGCCCCAAATTATATCTCAACGAAGGTGGCTCATCGTGTAGAAATTCATAGCGGCCAAATAATGTAAAAAAATCGAAGATTCGCCTGTCCTAAAACGTCTGCCCTGAGACAGCTCCTTAACGTGACCGTTTATAAAGGGAAGAGAGGGGGCATACAAAAGCATAGAGGTCGAGGGGGGCACGACGCAGTGAATGTTAAACACACTTGACACGAATGTTCAACGTCTCTTCTCTGGGACCTCTTTGCCCGGCATCAAAATATGTGTTTGCATGTTTTTTGCCACAAGTACGCGTGGGTCATGCAGACTCGATGTTTGGTGTTTGAACATCTTAACACCTATGCTCTTTGGTTCTTTCGGTAAAGTCACGTAGGTATAAAATAAAATAGAATAAATCACGACGTTTCGGGCGCAACACAAGCGTTCGTCATCAAGTGGGAAAGCATGATCTGCTGCTGATGCAGACTGTTTTAAAAGGTTTAAAATGGGTGTAGCCCAAGGATCATAAAAAGTGGCCGGGGCTAGTGATGTTAATGTGAGAAATTAGCATGTAGCTGTAAGTTAGGAGGAGAGCAGCCTCCTGGACGAGGGCACGGAAGTGGCTATGTTAATGTGAGAGATTAGCATGAAATAGCAGCTGACATAGGCAGGTTTTATACCTACGTGACTTTACTGTAAGAACCAAAGAGTATGGATTCCTGCAGTCACGAAAGCTTCAAATCATCTTAACACCTGTTTTGTTGCCAGAAATGCAGAAAAAAACCCTCTTGTGAATGTTGAACGCTGAACAGAGTGAGTGATGACGAAATCTGTGTGGTTTTTGTTTTGTCTCGAGTGTGAATTCTGCTCCGGCTCTCACTTGCCGTGTGTATATGAGCTCAGGCTGCGATGTGTACACATGGGTTTTGTTGCAAATGAACTCCTCAACTTGCGAACATTCGACTTACGAAATTTTAGAGATGTGAACAATACCGGTCCATATTTCCGATTGCCTCTTTCGGAGCGAGAGTCGTAAGTTCAACCACCGCGCAATAAATGGCGATGGTGGCATCTACATCTGTAGAACACGAAGACCCAGTGGCATCTAAATCTACAGGAGATTATACAACATTTTAAGCCATTCCCCGTGTTTAGTGTACATGCTGCACGACATGTCTGGAATCGACAGGAGTAAAGTTGGACTTACAAAGAGACCTCTGGAACCTAACTCGTTCGTAATAAGAGGAGTGCCTGTACTGTACTCGTGTTTGGATTGTGTCAGCCCCCGTCAGGGGCTGGGCTTAACCCCCTCCAACCTGACCCCTCCCCCTCAACCCCGACACCACGGGCCTACCCAAAGTTCCCTGCTTCTCCTCCTTATACATTTAATATCAACCGTGTGCTCTAGTCCAGCCCTTTACAAATTAGGCACTCACTATTAAGTTATTAAACGTTAACTCTGCTGTTTCATCACTGTGAACTGGGCACTGTCGAGCAGGCTATATTCAGTGTAGAATACATGCACGAATGGCCATGTCATCCTTGACATTCAAAGCATGCTGATATTCCCCCGAGGCATTTTTAAAATATATATATTTGAGTCTTTGTGATGGCCTCGATATTCTTGGAGCAACGTGCTGGTCTTAGAGAGTCGGCTTCCAGTAGGCTGTGCCACCATTTTTAAATCCTTTATATTAAGTTCGCTTGCTTGCTTGATTGCGCGCTTACGACCGTGCAAATCTTTGCACGCTTACGACCGTGCAAATCTTTCGGTCGTTTTTTAACCCACTTCCCGTGATCCAATCGAGCTGACATTTTCCACACAGACTCGTTGTGCGTGACAATTAATGTTCGTTTTTCCAAAATTTTACACTTTTTAGAACAAAAATATTATATTTAATTACCAATTGCTTAATGGTGCAATGCAATCATCTGACCCATAAGTGGCAGCCATCTCAAGCCAGAGGACGAGAGGACTCTAGCCGCCACGCATATAAAGGATTTATAGTGAAAAACTTTGTTTTTACGGGTTATACTTGTTATTCTCCACGTTAGCGTTTTTTTGTGTCTGTTGAAACATGCCTGTACAGCAGTTATCCCATTAAAGAGGTAGTATTCAATGCAAAGGTGGGGCCCTGCAATTGCTCGCTCACCCCACTGCTGACGGTAGGGGCTCCATAAGGCAGGGGCTCTAGAAAGCCTCGACTGGAGGAAATTTGGCCCGAATGTCACCAACAAACCGGTGCGACTCGCTCATACTTTCTTGGTGGACATAAACTTGCAATATTGTTCCATCTGCCGTGCGCAGGAAATTCGAACCGGTTACCTCTGCACTGTCGATACAGGGTGCCAGGCATCACAGCGCGGCAGCATCATGCATTTCCATAAACGTATGAAAAATGTATCAACCTGTTCGGTTCATTTCCTGACCTGCGCATTGATGCGCATATATATATGTAAAGGGAGAGGGCTCGTTTGTACATATGCATTGGAAAAAAAGCTAAACAAAACTCGAAATGAAATAATATGCCACCGTAATGGGAAACATTTGCCGCACGCTGTGCACTGACTGATATCTCTTTGTCCTCCAATGAATCACGGCTTAATTCATTACACGGGCTTGCGGCGCGCGAACCTTTGCGTGCGACCTATCTGTTTCTCGGCATTGCATCCAAAACGGAGGTCGTTTGTAAACGGCGTGCCGTTTTAATCGCGGGCAAGATTTTCCGCCCGACGCAATCACGAGGCACACCAAAAAGCGATTTCGCGTTCGTGTCTAATCCCCACATGGAACGGAACTTTGAAGGCTGGAACACTCGAAAATAGGGCAACCATTGGAGGGGTTTGTTTTTGGTGTAACGAGTTGTTTTTGTGTAACAAGTTGTTTTTGTGTAACGAGATGTTTTTGTGTAAGAAATTGTTTTTGTGTAACGATATGTTTTGTGTAACGAGATGTTTTGTGTAACGATATGTTTTTGTGTAACAAGTTGTTTTTGTGTTACTAGTTTTTGTGTAACGAGTTGTTTTGTGTAACGAAATGTTTTTGTGAAACGAGTTGTTTTTGTGTTACTAGTTGTTTTTGTGTAACGAGTTGTTTTGTGTAACGAAATGTTTTAGTGTAACGAGTTGTTTTTGTGTTACTAGTTGTTTTTGTGTAACGAGTTGTTTTTGTGTAACGAGTTGTTTTTGTGTAACACGTTCTTTTTGTGTAACGAGATGTTTTTGTGTAACAAGTTGTTTTTGTGTAACGAGTTGTTTTTGTGTAACGAGTTGTTTTTGTGCTACTAGTTGCTTTTGTGTAACGAGTTGTTTTTGTGTAACAAGCTCTTTTTGTGTAACGAGATGTTTTGTGCAACAAGTTGTTTTTGTGTAACGAGTTGTTTTGGTGTAACGAGTTGTTTTGTGTTACTAGTTGTTTTGGTGTAACGAGTTGTTTTGTGTTACTAGTTGTTTTTGTGTAACGAGTTGTGTTTGTGTAACAAGTTCTTTTTGTGTAACGAGATGTTTTTGTGTAACGAGTTGTTTTTGTGTTACTAGTTGTTTTTGTGCAACGAGTTGTTTTTGTGTAACGAGTTGTTTTTGTGTAACGAGATGTTTTTGTGTAACGAGTTGTTTTTGTGTTACTAGTTGTTTTTGTGCAACGAGTTGTTTTTGTGTAACGAGTTGTTTTTGTGCAACGAGTTGTGTTTGTGTAACAAGCTATTTTTGTGTAACGAGATGTTTTTGTGTAACGAGATGTTTTTGTGTAACGAGTTGTTTTTGTGTAACAAGTTTTTTTTGTGTAACGAGTTGTTTTTGTGTAACAAGCTCTTTTTGTGTAACGAGATGTTTTGTGTAACAAGTTGTTTTTGTGTTACTAGTTGTTTTTGTGTAACGAGTTGTTTTGTGTAACGAGTTGTTTTTGTGTAACGAGTTGTTTTGTGTTACTAGTTGTTTTGGTGTAACGAGTTGTTTTGTGTAACGAGTTGTTTTGGTGTAACGAGTTGTTTTGTGTTACTAGTTGTTTTTGTGTAACGAGTTGTTTTGTGTAACGAGTTGTTTTTGTGTAACGAGTTGTTTTGTGTTACTAGTTGTTTTTGTGTAACGAGTTGTTTTGTGTAACGAGTTGTTTTTGTGTAACGAGATGTTTTTGTGTAACGAGTTGTTTTGTGTAACGAGTTGTTTTGGTGTAACGAGTTGTTTTGTGTTACTAGTTGTTTTTGTGTAACGAGTTGTGTTTGTGTAACAAGTTCTTTTTGTGTAACGAGATGTTTTTGTGTAACGAGTTGTTTTTGTGTTACTAGTTGTTTTTGTGCAACGAGTTGTTTTTGTGTAACAAGCTCTTTTTGTGTAACGAGTTGTTTTTGTGTAACGAGATGTTTTTGTGTAACGAGTTGTTTTTGTGTAACAAGTTTTTTTTTGTGTAACGAGTTGTTTTTATGTAACAAGCTCTTTTTGTGTAACGAGATGTTTTGTGTAACAAGTTGTTTTTGTGTTACTAGTTGTTTTTGTGTAACGAGTTGTTTTGTGTAACGAGTTGTTTTTGTGTAACGAGTTGTTTTGTGTAACAAGTTGTTTTTGTGTAACGATTTGTTTTGTGTAACGAGTTGTTTTTGTGTTACTAGTTGTTTTTGTGTAACGAGTTGTTTTTGTGTAACGAGTTGTTTTTGTGTAACGAGTTGTGTTTGTGTAACGAGTTGTTTTTGTGTAACGAGTTGTTTTTGTGTAACGAGTTGTTTTGTGTAACGAGTTGTGTTTGTGTAACGAGTTGTTTTTGTGTAACGAGTTGTTTTGTGTTACGAGTTGTTTTTGTGTTACTAGTTGTTTTTGTGTAACGAGTTGTTTTTGTGTAACGAGTTGTTTTTGTGTAACGAGTTGTGTTTGTGTAACGAGTTGTTTTTGTGTAACGAGTTGTTTTTGTGTAACGAGTTGTTTTTGTGTAACGAGTTGTTTTTGTGTAACGAGTTGTTTTGTGTAACGAGTTGTTTTTGTGTAACGAGTTGTTTTTGTGTAACGAGTTGTTTTTGTGTAACGAGTTGTTTTTGTGTAACGAGTTGTTTTTGTGTAACGAGTTGTTTTTGTGTAACGAGTTGTGTTTGTGTAACAAGTTCTTTTTGTGTAACGAGATGTTTTTGTGTAACAAGTTGTTTTGTGTAACGAGTTGTTTTGGTGTAACGAGTTGTTTTGTGTAACGATATGTTTTTGTGTAACGAGTTGTTTTTGTGTAACGAGTTGTTTTTGTGTAACGAGTTGTTTTGTGTAACGAGTTGTTTTTGTGTAACGAGTTGTTTTTGTGTAACGAGTTGTTTTTGTGTAACGAGTTGTTTTTGTGTAACGAGTTGTTTTTGTGTAACGAGTTGTGTTTGTGTAACAAGTTCTTTTTGTGTAACGAGATGTTTTTGTGTAACAAGTTGTTTTTGTGTAACGAGTTGTTTTGGTGTAACGAGTTGTTTTGTGTAACGATATGTTTTTGTGTAACGAGTTGTTTTTGTGTAACGAGATGTTTTTGTGTAACGAGTTGTTTTTGTGTAACGAGTTGTTTTTGTGTAACGAGTTGTTTTTGTGTAACGAGTTGTTTTTGTGTTACTAGTTGTTTTTGTGTAACGAGTTGTTTTTGTGTAACGAGTTGTTTTTGTGTTACTAGTTGTTTTTGTGTAACGAGTTGTTTTTGTGTAACGAGTTGTTTTTGTGTAACGAGTTGTTTTGTGTAACGAGTTGTTTTTGTGTTACTAGTTATTTTTGTGTAACGAGTTGTTTTTGTGTAACGAGTTGTTTTTGTGTAACGAGTTGTTTTTGTGTTACTAGTTATTTTTGT
Organism: Lampetra planeri; assembly: GCF_965212315.1. Taxonomy (NCBI): domain Eukaryota; kingdom Metazoa; phylum Chordata; class Hyperoartia; order Petromyzontiformes; family Petromyzontidae; genus Lampetra; species Lampetra planeri. Next base: position 6,659,829 of record NC_136122.1, on the reverse strand, counting down.
GTAACAAGTTGTTTTTGTGTAACGAGTTGTTTTTGTGTTACTAGTTGTTTTTGTGTAACGAGATGTTTTTGTGTAACGAGTTGTTTTTGTGTTACTAGTTGTTTTTGTGTAACAAGTTGTTTTTGTGTAACGAGTTGTTTTTGTGTTACTAGTTGTTTTTGTGTAACGAGATGTTTTTGTGTAACGAGTTGTTTTTGTGTAACAAGTTGTTTTTGTGTAACGAGTTGTTTTTGTGTTACTAGTTGTTTTGTGTAACGAGTTGTTTTGTGTAACGAGATGTTTTTGTGTAACGAGTTGTTTTTGTGTTACTAGTTGTTTTTGTGTAACTAGTTGTTTTGTGTAACGAGATGTTTTTGTGTAACGAGTTGTTTTTGGTGTTGCTCAACTGACACCCAGCATGGTGGCAAGAGTGCTGAGATAACAATCAGCAGGCCGAGTTCTCGTCCTAACTATGTATGCTGAACTTTTTCGCACCGCACATAGCCAACCGTGCTAATCAGAGGTGCTCATATACACGAGTGCGCATCTGAAATATTGTGCATTTTGAACAGTGCATATAAACAAGAGTGCGTATATACAAGAGCAATACAAGAGCTAGGTGGTTGAGCAATGTAAAGGTAAACTCAGCAGAGCATCCCTCCATGGCCAATAGCACAAGCACCACTTTGTGGGACATCAATAACACACATTACTGTTGTTGTCATTCTTGAATGGTAATCCTCTGGATATAGGCTGCCCGTTGCCATTAGGATATGGAATTCCCATCATCGGTTCAGTCTTTATTTGATTTGCACTGTTCGTTCCACCGTAGGCGTTCTGCACGCTTCCTCTAAGTCTAAGGCCTGCCTGCTGGGACCAGGACTGGGCGTCTATCTTACGCTACATATTCATGGCCACTGGACAGTGGACTTGGTGGTCCTTGAAACAGCCCAGGATAATTGGCACCGCACCGATCTGTGTCCCAGAACTTTATCAGGCTCCGTGTAGGGCACCACGGCAGCGAGATGGTAACTACCTCCCCTGATATACAGGTGGTCGTGGGTTCGATCCCGACCCTGTGACGCCTGCTGTATATTTGGAGTTTGCATGTTCTCGTGGTCGCGTGGGGTCCTCCGGGTGTTTCCCTCCACATTTAGAAACACCCGTTTAGATTATTTGGCTGCTTTCAATTACCACATGATAAGCCGATTCGTTGAGTTGTCATTTGTGGCCAGATTGCTTCTCGAAAATAACTATATAGCTTAGTGAGCCTTACCTAGTGACATAAAAAATAGTTTACTTCGTAATAATAATAGTTTTTTACCCTTTTATCTGGCAACAAAACTGACACCTTTTAACAAAGAGTCATGTTTGCATTGACCACAATACCTGCGGTCGGAATGCTCCTTTTGGCGTCATGTGGTCCAACACCATGTGAGACTAGGCTCTAAGAAAAGCTGTCTCGGGTGTGGACCAATCAATTTCAAGGACAGTGCATACATGATCAGAGTTGTGTTTTTTGTTTGCATTCCGACTGCAGGTATTGTGGTCAATGCAAACATGACTCCTTGTAAAAAAAAAGGTGTCAGTTTTGTTGCCAGATAAAAGGATAAAAAACCAATTATCATATTTTGCTACTGGCAAAGGAGGTTCCAATGATGGTAGTTGACTTTACGTAAGAATATCGATGTCCAGGTGAACCAGGACGGAGAGCGATTATTCGTGTCATAATTAATTCCCCAACAATGAACTTGTTTGTTTTGATTCGTATTTTTTTTCAAGAACAAATTTGATTTGTTCATTGTTTACCGTGTTGTTTGTATGTACGCAATTAAACCCCCCAAAAAAAATAATTTTTGGAGGATATTTGTCGCGAAAGCCGACGTGTCGAACTTGTTTGTATTGTTTTCCCATTGCTTTGTATTGTTGGAAATCATTTCGCCTCGGTTTCACACTTGTATAACGTGAACGTGTTATACATGCATGTGAAATAGTCTCACGCACAATTCAATGCGTACATCGTGAGCGTACAAATGGATGTCAGTTGAATCGATGCGTGGTATGTGTAATTAGCTATAAATACACACATTGACTGTACATTTAAATGAAACGACAGCTTTCCTGTAGCTTCAGCAAGGCTGTTCATTATTCTAAGACGGCGTTAACTCGAAAGTAATGTTTATTTCATGGCTATTTTATAGGCGTATGCTCTTTATTTTACGCCAACTTTATATACTTGACAACCGGGCATAATTCCTCAGGCTTCAATTGCTTTAATCGTGACCATTTATTTAAGGTGCTGCTAACTCTGGTGCCGACGTGATCCGGTCATAATTCTGATCACACGCCCTAATGCTGCTCGTGCAAACCCCAGTCGCCCATAGGGGCCGTCCATAAATGACGTCACGCGATTTTGGACGATTTTTGACCCCCCCCACCCACCTTCGTCACACGGCGTCACCAAAAGTCACACCCCCCCCCCCTCAAATATGACGTCACAAAGCTCTGCCCCCCCCCCCCAAAATAAAACATGCTTCAAATCGCTTTAAACTATTGTCATTGTAGTGCGAATTTAATGTGCCGCTGCACTCTGATGTTGTAGGAGATTTATGAAAACGTCGATTTAATTAAGTAGAACGTGTTGTCTATATTTATTTAAAGTCGCGCATTTTGATGTGACGTCACATTTCTCAAACACCCCCCCCCGTCACAAATGTCTGACGACCCCCCCCCCCCCAGGTGCGTGACGTCATTTATGGACGGCCCCATAGATATTCACGTGCGTCCCTCGGAGGCATCGCATTTACACTTGCATTCCTCTTCCCCCACTCCGGTCTGAACTCCGCGGTTCTTGACCAAAATGTTTTACTCGACAAGGCCAAACGTTGTAACTATACAATGCATGGTCATGCAATATATATATATTGCATGGTCATGTTATATATATATATTGCATATCGTGCATGATGTGATGACGGCCCTGGAGCTGTGCACGTTTAAATCTAGATTAAAAACAAATCTTTAGAACTGCTTTTACTGGTAGGAACCACCTGGTTCCACCAGCCCACAGGTGATTATTGTGTCCGTCTGTCCGTCGTGCATCTAAAAATGGGAGGGGTGGGCCTGGGTGGAGAGGGGAAGGTGGGAAGGGGCTGGGTGGAGAGGGTGGAGAGGGGCTGGGTGGGGGGTGGGAAGGTTGGGGCTGGGTGGGGAGGGGCTGGTCACCCCGTGGTGCCCTTATAAAACTCAACGTTTAACCTACTCACGCCGGCTTGTGCCCGCCCTCACAGTCGGGCATATTTGCGGAATACACCACGCCGCCGTTGACCCTGGCCATTGACCGAGCAACCCAACGTTCCTAGCAGCTCCCTCCGCAGGAATGTGTTTGCGTAGAGTTTGTCGCGCCTCCAATTAGCACGCTTGGCCACGTACGGGGCGACATAAGTTCAGCGTGCTTTATTATTAACATCAATGTTGGGCAGTGCTCATATTTGTGCAGTCCTAAGCCAGTGCTGGAAATTCCACGTTCCTGTGACAGAAGAGATCACTGTCGACTTCTTCACACACTGGTGCTCATTTAATCGACGCCACGGGAATTTTTAATCATCAGCCGCTGGCTCTAAGCAATCTGGATGGTTTATTTTCTGATTTGTTTCTATTTTAGATATGCATTGTATGATAATGATAATGAGCAGAGCGCGTGTCAGTTTACGTTTTGACACGGGAGTGATTACGCTCCTTCCCACAGTGAATGCACAACATCTAAACGCCACGTGTGCACTACCCTGGAACCCAGTGGCGGCTCCTGCAAAATCTCTCAGTGGGGGCAAATGTTTGAATGATTGATAAGGATAAGGTCCACCCATGCAATGGATAAATTAACAGCTTAAGCATGTAAAGGCAACTTCACTACTTTAATATTAATGAAAAATAAAGTGACTCGTACACTACATCTCCTTGTTTGTTTCTATACTCACTATTATTACACTACTTACATCACATTACTCGCTTAATACACTGCTTACTTATACTGAAATTTTGCTCTTCTCTCTTTCAAAGTAGCAAAGTGATCAATTACTCTCTCATTGAAAGCAGGCATGTTCCTGACTAGTTCCCTCTCCATGGAAAGCATAGCCATTGCATTCAGACGTTCCTGTCCCATTACATTTCTCAGGAATGTCTTGATTCTCTTTAAGGTTGAGAAACACCTCTCAGCTTCAGCAGTTGTCATGGGAGTGGTTATGAGGATGTTCAACAAAGCAACAGTCTCTGAAAAGTATCCTGGAGGTTGTACTTCAGCAAAACCTGGTACAGCGCTAGTGCACCACAGCAGCCCTTGAATTCTGGACTCTCATAAATGACAGACAGTTCAGTCTTCAGCTTCGCCTTATTTAACATAGGGTATGCCCTGATAGTGATGTTCAGAGCCTCAACAGGGAATGTATGGCCATGCTGTTGAAACATCTCTCCTTGTAGCAGCGTGGCACTTACAAGGTGGTCGGTAAAGGAGAACCTTTGTTTGGTGTGCAATACAGTATATAATTTAATGTTGGGTTTGTCTATGGCAGTATATAGTAGGGTGTAGACTCGTGTGATGTAAGAGAATAAAGTTTGATACTATATATATATTTTTTTTTACGACGTAGAATTGTGATGTATTACTTACTGTTAGTAACTCAACGTATTGTAGAGTATATTTAGTATACTGATGATAATATGTAGTTTATACTTTAGTTGTTTACGTGGTGGTTTTAGTTACTGCAGCTACATACTATTAACACTCCTTCCCTTCATTAATGCTACCCTTATCCCCTCCCTTTGATGCTGCTAATCCTGCATAATGCACGGGCATATGCAGTACTAGTCACATACCTGCATTTCCCATAAATATGCTAAATTCCTCTTGATATTTCATATTCTTTTGTTAAGGATCCCCCTTTCTTCCCCCCTTCCAACCCAGCTTATATACATGCTCCAAGCACGTGTGCTGTTTCATTCGGACGCTGTCGCCTCGACAGACCTGGTTTTCACCTGAGGACGGCTACTTGCGTTGTGGCCGAAACGTCGTGAGAATTATTTTATAATGTTTAATTTTTATTATTTTATTACTTCCCTTCTACGTGACTTTACCGAAAGAACCAAGGAGATGAATTCCTGCAGTCACGAAAGCTTTAAATCGAAATTCCACTAGGTGGCGACAAATAAAATTGTTTACTGAAACGTGCTGACGTATGATGACGTAAGCACGTTAGGGCGAGCCCTCCCGGAGGCCATAGAGAATGCATTGCAGCGCCCGCCTTTCGAAAAAAACATCTTTGAATATAAGTCTATGGGGCCACTCGGGGCGATTCTCAGCCGGAGTGAAATCGCCCAAAAAGAGGCGGTACTCCACAGAACGTGACATGACGCTGATTGGACTATATCCAGAGGCACAGTGACGGCTAGCATAGCTCTGTGGTTGAATGAGATTGTTAATGTGATTGAAAAAGTCCCTTTCACACATTGGTGGTGCGTCGCCCAATCGCCCCAATGAAGAAACCGCCCCTGCTGGAACCACAAGTAATGAAACGCAATTTTGACACGAAGTGATGTAGTTCGTTCGCCCCCTTTAATTTCAGGGATTTCTTTGTATTTCTATATATCTCCACGTGTAAAAATTTCAGCAACGGAATGCACAATATACACATTGCAGAGTTTAACTCGCTGATAAATGTGACTGAATATGATGGGTCTTCCGTAACGCTATTAGAAGGCAAGCCGCAGTGTTCGTATGCTTGGGCTTTTGTCCACACGGGTGTTCATCACACGGTGATGTTCTGCTCTATCGCGCCACTCGTGGTAAGTCTCGGAGTATCGCATCGGCAAACGCAAAGTCAGAGGGATGTTGATGCATTGCGATGGAGCACGTGTTTTTGTATTTTGGATAGATCATTGGAAAGCTAAAGACAGACATGTTATGATGCATCAGTTACTCACTGATTAAAAACCACGCTCATGATGAATGCATTAAATCATGCGTGCGAGAAAACCATTACCGGCAGTTGCAGTTTATGCAGATGGTATGCTAATGTGACTTGTGGGTGTAATGGGGTCACCAAAACAGGACAAATGGGACCGCAAACAAAAGAGCTACAAAAGGGGGACGTTAAAAAATAACGACAAAGATAATTGATTATTCAGTAACATCACAACCTTAACTTAAATAATAGCACGAGGAGCTTCATTGCGTCTGATCTTGATGCGTAGATGGTGGCTCATGCTCTCCTGTTATTTCTCGGTTAGCTAACCGCCGTGCTTTGTTCGCTGGCCTTTACAATTGCGTGAACCAGCCAAAGTGCTTTACTCACACACACACATAGACACCTTTCACAAACATTCCCCTACAGTTGTTAGGGGCCGCCCATAAATGACGTCACGCACCTAGGAGGGGGGGGGGGGGTCAGACATTTGTGACGATGTGTGACGACGGGGGTGGGGGGGGTTTGAGAAATGTGACGTCACATCAAAATGCGCAACTTTAAATAAATATAGACAACACGTTCATCTTAATTAAATAGACTTTTTTTAATAAGTGTTTTCTCCTACAACATCAGAGTGCAGCCCACATTAAATACGCACTACAACGACAATAGTTTAAAGCGATTTAAAGCATGTTTTTTTTTGGGGAGGGGGGCAGAGTTTGGTGACGTCATATTTGAGTGGGGGTCTGACTTTTTGTGACGCCGTGTGACTAGGGGACTAGGGAGGGGGGGGGGGTCAAAAATCGTCCAAAATCGCGTGACGTCATTTATGGACGGCCCCTTACACCGCAGCACCGACCTCCAGTTAATTTCAGGGTTTGTCTTAAACATTTTGATTAATATTTTGTCAGGCTTTCTTTGTGATATTGCACCTTTACATCTACAGGATGAGCTCACACCCGATGTCCCTAGACACACCTTGAGTCCATAAATATGGAGCTTTTTGGTACCGAGAAGTCATTTAAAATCACCACGGGTAATGGCAAAGGGCCTTCAGTTTGCTCTGTCGCTTCAGAAATGCTGCTCGCACAGTTGAACATTTTAAAATAAGAAACAAAGTAAAACATTTGTTTAAGTTAGCTTCTTTTTGAGTCGGAGTGATTGGTCAGCGGCTTTGAGTTGTATTAATTGCGTAAAACACCCCGGCATTGTCTGCATGAAGCAAACTGTATTTATTGTGTTACAGGACTGGATAATATTGTGTCGAATTGTGACAATCCGTCTATTCGTTGCAGAGGTGAGTTCGTTACACGGCTGATAAACAAGCCATAGATATGTTTTTATATAGTTTGACCGAGCGAGGGGGTTTCACGACACGTTTCTTTGCAACAACAACAACAAACCCCTCTCACATCTCACTGCGAGAGTGGGACGATGCACAGCAAAGCCCTCCCCGCCTCTTCTTGGTTCTTTCGGTAAAGTCATGTAGAAGGGAAATAATAAAATAATAAAAATAAAACATAATAAAATACAATTCTCACGACATTTCGGCCACAACTCAAGCAGCCGTCCTTACGTGAGATTCCAAGAACACAGGATGAGATGTTACTATCCTTTGTGCAAGCACTTCCAAGAGTTCATGAACAGTGAGCCTGGTGAAATTTGGGGAGCGCATTTTATTATGTTTGATTTTTATTATTATTTTATTATTTCCCTTCTACGTGACTTGACCGAAAGAACCAAGAAGATGAATCCCTGCAGTCACGAAAGCTTTAAATTGAAAAAAAGCCCTCCCCGCCTTTTGCAATGCTTATGGCCGTGCTGAAATTGTAGTTGCTCTGAGTGTATGTCCGTGACAACACCGCCAGGCCCGGCAACCCTGCCGTGGCGGTATTAACTCCAGAGCGAGCGAGTTACGACGAGAGCCAAACCGTTCACCGGGGCATTACGGAAGCAGCTGTTGCAGAGGCTTGGGATGAACAGCGTACATAATGAGCCGTACGCCTCTGTGCTCTGTCAAAGCCGGAGCAAAGGGAAAAAAAAACACACACACAACTGGCATCCGTGCTGCTCTCATTAAAAGGCAGGCATGACCCCCAGTGGTGTGCTGACAGAAGAACGCTTTGCTTATTCTGCTCGCTGTGCCTGTTGAACACACTTGCTCTCCAACGTAATTTATTGTGTTGGCTTGCCTCCTAATGGTGTGGCTGTGCCCACTGTTTTCGTCGTCAGCGGTGCACCCTCTGATGACGAGACATCTGTCCTGTCATGGTGCCCCAGAGCTCAAGGCTGCCTTTTGTTGTCTTGCCTGCTCTCCCTCCTCTTAATTAACGGCACTGGCCTGTGGTCCTCCTCCGTCGTGAAGGCTCTATTTTCAGACAATATTGCGCTTTGTCAGCCACGGGCGGACTGGGACGAGCTCTTTCCCTGCCCTCGGAGGAGGTCCAATTGGCGACGTCGACAGCGCCCGTTTCGTTTGGTCGTGGCTTTGGTGGCGGGGAGCGGAATACAAATGAAAGCCGGTGATCGTTTTACTAAATCAAATCAGCAACTGTGATGCAAACCCAGGATTTAATTACTTTGACACTCCCTGCCAACTTGTCGATATAATCAATTGTAAATGAATAGACAGACACGCTTCATTTGCAACACGTGAGAGCCCATTGAGTCTGTTGATTTAGTGTTTAGTTCACAGCCGACGGCTGATGATCGTGACAGATGCTACCTACCCACGCCCTTTTGTGTTTCAAAACTTCTCTCATGGAGAGGTCCCAATCTAGCTTTGAAGCTTTCGTGACTGCAAGAATTCGTATTCTTTGGTTCTTTCGGTAAAGTCACGTAGGTAGAAAATAAAATAAATCACGACGTTTCGATTTCAACACGAGCAATCATCATCAGGTGGGAGAGGTCCCGTCTAACCACTCGCATTGTCCATCAGCGGATCTGTCCCTTTGCTCTTTCCCCCATCCTCTTCCCCTCTCCTGCCCCCCCCCCTTCTCTTCCGCTCTCCTTTGCAGAAATATTCTGCGTCATATTTCCCAGCTGACTGTCCTGCATCTGCCACCGTCCTGCTCATATGACTTCTCAATGACTCCATCCAAATCACATTTTGACGTTGATTCTTTATGATGTCTCGACTACATCCTTGTCAGTGTACATATGAGTACAATGTTTGTTTTATGCTTCGGTAACTTATTTTTTTATTTTACGATGCATGCATGTTTAACTTCTTTCGCGCCGTACGTAACCAACCGTGCTAATCGGAGGAGCGATGATCGTTCGATGAAGCGCTAACGTGAGCTACAGGGAATTTATTACTTCGCATTCATTTATATTTGTGCAACTTTTTCGATTTCTCATGTTGACCCACGTGGTTTTGTTTTTTGCTCAAATTTATATTTGTTCTCCATTGCCGTGCATTGTTTTGTTTTTGTCGTTGTAATCTTTTGTGACCCAGCTCACTCTTGCGAGTGAAACTCTCCTGATCTCTTGACTTCTCGCCTGGTTAAATGAAATTAACTGGAAAATTGACTTCCCAAATCGTCGCCATTCCCCTCTCAGCAAACCTTCATTCTTCACACACACCAGCTGACGATTTCCATTGCCGGGACATTTATGTTCCTCGCATTGCGTGTTGCTACCTTCAGTGCTCCTCTTACAAGCGGCCTTCCTGACTCTCCTCCTTGCACTCCCTGTGAGGAGATTTGCTTGCTCAACCATCATCTGCTCACTGTATGGTTCCTCTCAGATGTACACTCCAGATTACCACACTGTCTTCTCTGCCACGAATTACACTGGTCAACAACAAAAACTTTTTCTGGCCTGGACTTTTGCAGCTGTTTTAGACTAATTTCAGGGTGCTGATTCCAAATCTGATCTCAGATTTGCTCTATCACATCTCATTTTATGCTTTCGGCATACCCCATTATCATTGATTTTACCCGAAATTAACTCTGTCACCTATGATTGCAAGTTGTTGCGAGTCAGTGACTGCTTTAGTGTTAAAATATGGTGCTGTATTTTTAGGATAGTGTGTTTATAATATCATTTTATGTAGATATCCGCATTTATTTAATATTTTTCTTCTGCAGTTTTTATTGAAAATGCAATATTTGATATCTCAAAAACCTGATATGATAGACAAAACTGACGCCAGATTTGGAATCAGCACCCCAAAATTACATTAAATAGAAGCAAAACTAAATAAAATGTATATTCTATGAGACCTCCTTTACCAGTTGCAAAATATAGTAATAGGTTTTTACCCTTTCAACTGGTACAAAAACTGACACCTTTATACAAGGCATCATGTTTTCAATAACCACAACACAAGCAGTCAAAATGCAAACAAAAAGAAACAACTCTGATGATGATAATGATATGCACTGTCCTTGAAGTTGATTGGTCCACACCCGAGACAGCTTTTCTTAGAGCCTAGTCTCCATTGGTATTACTATATTTTGCCACTGGTGAAGGAGGTCTCATAGTGTAAATGCTTACCCCGAGCTCTCAATACTCTGATAGTGCGCTGTCTTTGAGTTGTACGCCTTTTGGCGTCATCTGGTCCAACACCAATGGAGACTAGGCTCTAAGAAAAGCTGTCTCGGGTGTGGACCAATCAACTTCCAGGACAGTGCATATCATTATCATCATCAGAGTTGTTTCTTTTTGTTTGCATTTTGACTGCTTGTGTTGTGGTTATTGCAAACATGATGCCTTGTATAAAGGTGTCAGTTTTTGTACCAGTTGAAAGGGTAAAAACCTATAACTAAAATTTATATTCTTGGTTGTTTTTTTTTCACATTTTCTTGCTGTGGATTTCACACCTGATGATGATTGCTTGTGTTGCAGTCGAAACGTCGTGAGAATTTTTCTTGTTTGATTTTTATTATTTCCCTTCTACGTGACTTTACCGACAGAGCCAAGAATATGAATCCGTGCAGTCACGAAAGCTTTAAATCAAAATTTAAATCAAATGTGTTTTTTTTCTTTGGCCGCTATTGGGCAGGGAATAACTGTGGACAAGGGATGAGTGCGATGAAATGGGGAGTGGGGGGAGCGTTTCCCGGCTGTGAAAAATTAGAGGCTGACAACAACATCACAGATCGAAATCACGAGCAAAATTGCCTGGTCTCATTACTCATTGCATGCAGAGCAGGAGGAAAGGGGACATTGTCTGTCCCTCGTAGTTGCAGGGTCGCCTGTTTGAGGGCGGGTTAAGTCCCTCCGCACCGAATGCCCGTCGCACGCGTGACCTTAACACGACATCCACTTTTAATTCGAGCATTTTCTCTAATTGTAACTTCGCGTGCGGGCGCTGTCCAGCGATGCTGTCACTTTGCCGCTGCCGCCTTGTAACGATCTCTCCCATTCCGTGTGTGCCAGGGTTAGAGCCGGATTATCCTCGTAACAAACGTAGCTACACATGTAGCAACATATGTAGTAGCTACACAAGTAGCTACACATATGTAGCTACACAATTAGCTACATATATGTAGCTACACATGTACAAGTAGTTACATGTGTAGTAGCTACCCCACACTTTCAAGGGCCCCGCGCTAAATGCTTTCAAGCTATCAATTCCGGTTCAGTTATTCTGCACTTGCTCTATTACTTTAGTACTATACTGCCTTCAACTTTTATGAACGACTGGGTGTTTAAGGTTAGCGATTTGTCGTATTATCGGGCCGTATAGCAAAATGAAAAAATCCAATTACTTTACTGTGCAAGTAAAAAATTTGTGTTTTAATATTTACGTGTTTTTTTTTTATTTAGGGCCCCTTTATAACATATGCTACAGGTCCTGCACTAGCTTAATCCGGCACGGGCGAGTGGTGTTGCCACTGAGTGACGAGAAACCGCACGAGTGAAGGCGTACGAGCGCTTCAGAGCCATTAAGCGCTTTTAAAATACATCTGGAAGATTACTTTTCAAACTTGCTTTTAATTAGGATTTTGCAAATGTGTTATTTTTATTGCGTCTTTGCGAGAAATGTGTTTGCAACGTGATTTTATTTTGCCTACAATTTCACTTTTATTGTTCACGCCTGTAAAAGTTATACGTATCGCATTTTTTTTTTGCGCGAACAGAAAAATAACACAAAGATCTGAATTTTCAAGATCACATTGATTATATTGGTAAAAAGACAAAATTTAAAATTGGTGTTCTGTATCGACACAAGCATTGATTCGCCCCTATGTTCCGCTTGGAATTGATAAAAGCTACCATACTTCCTCTACTTGATTACTGTGACATCGTATATTATTTAGCTCCCAGTAGTTTACTGAAGAAGCTTGACTCAATTTATCACTCGGCCTTAAAATTTGCATTGAACTGCGATCTCTGCACTGGGTCAAACTTAACTTCTCTTAATGATCGACGGCTTGTGCATCAGATCTTATTTATTCACGATATACTTACAAAAAAATCTGCAGACTACCTGCTGGATCTCCTCACTGTTTCGAAGAACAAATGTGACCTAAGGTCTTCACTCATTTACCAGCTTCACATTCCTTATTGCCGTACAAATACTGGAGGAAGGGCCTTTGCTATTGATGCCCCCAGGGTCTGGAATGCTCTCGCCAATAAACTGCAACTTGGATCACTACCTGTGAGATCTTCACTCAAAACTGCTCTAGAGGAGTTGTACACCTCTAGCTGCCACTGCTATGCAGAGTGGCCTGAAATCAAATGTATCAATCCGGATGACCGCTGCAAAGTATGATCTTGAGTTTTGATTGTGGTGTGCTGATCTTTAAAGGTGTATTGAGAAATGTTGATTCTGCTACTGATGCTCCTGCTGTTATGGAGTGACTCATGCAGCCAGCTACGGCTGCGGGGTTTGGTCGTACATGTTATGTATATCGTTTATTGTTGGATATGAATCACAGTTCCTATGATCACTGTTACATTGCTTTTATAGCTTTATTTTGGTGATTTTGAGGACGGTTTGGTCTGGCCATGTTTGTTTGTTGTAGTACAGAGTTGGCCTGATAACTTCAATCTACATTGTCTTATGGTTGTTATTGTTTGACTTGCATCCCACTGGGATTTTTGCACACAGCGTTGAAATGCGAGGTTTTTTCTGGAATAATTTGCTGTTTTTTCCTGGATTTTTATGTTGCGTGTAGTCACTTTAAGATGTTTGTGGTTCATGTTTTTTTTGCGGTTGCACCCGAGTCAAGAGCCGCATGGCTCACAGGGTTATGCCTATTAAATGAAACTGAAATAAAGTTTGATCGATTGATCGATGTATATGCAGACGTGCGTGCATTGTGCATCGTTTTGCGACTTTCCACCAACACAAGAGAGCGCGTAGCTTAATTTCGAAGATCAAGTGCGACGGTGTGATTTTGACAACGCAGCCCGAAGCTGCCAACTCTGCCAAGAATCTTCGTCGATCTCTACTCCATTGTGTTCTTGTCATTTTACAAAAAAGTTGTGCGTGTGTGTGTGTGTGCGTATTTGAATGTGCGTGTGTGTGTGTGCCTAAACAGCTTTTGTTCGGCCGGATCGAGGGGGCTAAACGGGCGCGGCACGGGCTAGAGAAGAGATGGAGTGATGTGGTACAGGAGGACGTGGAGCTGAGTGGACTTGCCGATGACTGGTACCAGCGGTGTCAAGATCGGCCTCAGTGGAGGAGGCTCGTGAAGGACGCTACTGGGCAGTTGGAGGCAGTCGCCCTCCAACAACAACGGAGGGCGGAGGAGCGACGCTCACAACAACGAGCGGAGCGCCGGGTGGCTAAAGCACAGCAAGTTGGCACAGTAGGGGGCACAGGTGGTGCATCAGCCAGTCATCTCGGTCATCTCGGTCAGTCGACCCGTGGCACCTGGGTCTGCCCCGTGACCTCCTGCCAGCGGGCGTTCGACACTTCACGTGGCCTCACAGTGCACATGGCCTGGCACAAGCGTCGTGGTGACGTCACCGCCACTTAGTGGCGAATGGCGGTTGTTGTTGTTGTATTTGTACGTGCGTGTGTGTGTGTGCGTATTTGTGAAGGGGTGCGGTAGTGTAGCTGCGCTATGAACCCCGCGACCCGGGTTCGATTCCCGCTCACGGCCAACACCAGTGACGATTATCTGAACCGGTCCTGGGCCTCCCCTAGGTCGACTCAGCCTGAAATTAGTACCTGGTGCGGTGTGTAAACATCGCCACTGGGGAGACAAAGGCGGTCGGGCGTGGTGCTGGCCACCCACCCCCTCGTGTACCGTTCCGGCCTTCATAGGTGCTTGCTAACAGCACTTGCCCCTACAGTCTGTTAAGGCTATACGGGGGATCGTTGTCTTTGTCTTGTATTTGTATGTGCGCATGTGTCGAATCAGCCTCAAATGAGTACAGCGTGTAAATATTTCCACTGGGGAGACAAAGGCGGCCGGGCGTGGTGCTGGCCACCCACCCCACTTGCCCCAACAGTATGTTAAGGCTACAGGGGGGATTATTTACTGCTCAAGACCAACATCAGTGACTTATCTGAACCGGTTTGGGCCTCCGACAGGTCAACTTGAGCTTAAATGAGTATCTCGTGTGGGGTGTATGGAAACAAACTCTGTTGGTCTTAAATTTCGATTTAAAGCTTTCGTAAGCTTTCGGTAAAGTCACGTAGAAGGGAAATAATAAAATAAAAAAAATAAAACATATTTTATTATGTTTTATTTTTATTATTTTATTATTGCATAACATATTCGCATGATGAATGAATGAAAGTTACCTGATGATTGTGTACACTTGTGCAACTTAGAAAGTATGTGAGGCTTTTCTGTTATACATTTTACTTTATCAGACACGAGCTGACATTTCACGGTGAATCTATTCACTGAATCATCCGCCACTCGTTGTTGCAAAACCACGTTAACTTGTTTTAGCGTGTCACTGCGTGTCACGGTATTGTGGGACATGAAACAAGAATGCGTAAGTGGTCAAAATGTGAATACTGAAAACCTAGCTGAAAACATCTTACCATATAGAGGACCCAAGAGCTTGGGGTGGTTATTTGAAGCATACTGAGCTCTTAGCTCCTTTTCAGAGGCATCCTGGCCACACATGAAGTGGCTTATACCATCATGTGTGGGAATTTGTAGTGGCAGCCAAATAATCCAAACGCATGTTTATAACTGTGGAGGGCAAAACTGTAGGACCCGGAGATAAATCCACGTGACCATCATGGGGAGAGAGAACATATGAATTCCAAATATGAAGGCGCCAGGGTCGAGATCGAAGCCACCCACCTCCTGCATACCAGGCGAGGGAGATAACGTAACACCCCTGAAAACATCGGCTGAAAACACCTCATAAAATGCAAATCAATGTATAACATTTTTGACATGCGTTTTTCTGGATTTTTGTTGTTGTTTTTCTGTCTCTCACTGTTCAAATAAACCTACCATTAAAATTATAGACTGATCATTTTTTTGTCAGTGGAAAAACGCACAAAATTAGCAGGGGATCAAATACTTTTTTCCCTCACTGTAGAAGACCGCAGAGCTTGGACAGGCATTTGGTATCGCCACCTCAACGCCTGGCTGCTCGCATGTCCGCTTGTCTGTGGCTCCTCCTCGCGCCTGAGTCGCTCCTGTCTTTGCGAGTGAGCGATTATTGCACAGCGTGTTACAACTCATCTTCTTGGTTCTTTCGGTAAAATCACGTAGAAGGGAAATAATAAAATAATAAAAATAAAACATAATAAAATAATTCTCACGACGTTTCGGCCACAACGCAAGCAGCCGTCCTCAAGTGGAGAACAGGTCTGTCGCGAAGACAGCGTCTGAATGAGCGTGTTACAAGTTGCAAATTATGATAGTTTTTTGAAACGGCACAAAACCCCACAATTATTTTCAACACAGTGTTTTCTGGGGCATCCCACCTGCAATGTTGCGCTCACACTTCAGAATCCCATGAGAGAGTTTTTGGCATGCATAGTTCTAAGTGGGTATTCGTGAGGATATGTTTTTCTTTTGCATTTATTCAATGTGGAGCGTTATATTTTCAAATCAAACTAAAAATATACAAAACTTTCAAGGGTGTGTTTTTAATTTCACTAGTTAATAAAACATATACTCTCCTCCTCAGGCAAAAGCAGGATTCTTTGCTACAAAACTTTCAAACTGATGAAATAACGATCATAAGATTATGTATTCTGAGTGTATGTGTGTGTGTATATATATAGCCAATGGCTATAAAGGTCTACAAACTTGGTATTCGCAGCAGTAAAGCAAAACAACTTAAAGGCGTGCACGGTTGATTTATATTTAATGCAATAATGCAACATATTTTGATATATTTTATTATTTGTCGTATGTTTTGTTGGCTTTCCATTTTTTCCCATTGTTTTTTTTTTCGTGAATGCTTATATATATGCCATCTGATATGTTAATTTGCTTCTTTGCATTGTCGGAGTTTAATTCTCTCGTATTGTTCTGTTTAGGAATGCGGTCACGTGCAAAGCAGCAGTTTGCATTCATGATAATAACATTTTTTTAAATCTTCCGTCATTCGTGCTAATAGCATCCCATAACGCTGTACATTCATTATATGTGAGGACCAAATCCACCGATGCATCCAGAACAGCAATGTCATCCCCGTAGATTCTCAATGTTCTTGATTTAACTCATTACAGATGTTATCCACAACTGAAAGGCTTCTATGCCAAGCACACATTATTAATGGTTTTGCTTATTAATGCAGAGTGCATTCATATTTCGCATTTTCCAGATTGACGCTCAATGTTTATCCTGTATAGTAAAGCAGATGTTGATGGGTGTGCGCATCTTGTAGCCCCAGTGTGTGTGTGGCCAGATTTCTATCACCTTTTTGACACAAGGCACCAGTTTGAGGTGCGTTTGAATAATCTGGAGAATACTACAGCAGTAGACACACATCCTGAGGCTTGTTTGTGTTGAGGAATTGTTAAAAGGTTTGTGGGCTGTAATAGGAAAACAGCGTTTGACCAAATTGCTCTTTCTCACTTTCAATTGCCTCTTGTAAACAAGCAAAGACGAATACGTGTTACTCGAAAATTTCAATCATTCTTATTACGTTTAATGTGGTGATACGTTTTATGTTTTCTTCAATAGTAATACGACTAATGAATGCTTAAAGATGTGATCACGTGAGCACAACACAAAGGAGAATATGGTTTATTTTTCATTAAAGTGCTGCTATTAAACAGAGTAAACCCATTTTAACTAATTGTTGTTAACACTTAAAAAAAATGTATTGCCTGTTCTTTAGTTTGGCTGCCATTCCGTCACAAGTTTCATCCATCGCGCACTTTCCGACGCGCTTCTGCGGCCGTCTGGAACGCTCTTCCTTCCGATGCTAGGAAGCCACTGAAGCTATGCACTTTTAAATCTAGATTGAAAACTAATTTCTTTAGAAATGCCTTTTGTGATTAGTTTATTGTCCTTCCCCCACACCTCCGATTAACACGGTTGGCTATGTACTCTGCGAAAGAAGTTCATCATACATACATCAGAAATCATCCCTTCCAACACGGTGTCCTACCCATACCCACGTTTCACTTTTTGTAACAATGCTGTTGTCGATGCATTGGCTTTCAGTATGCCTGAGCATATTTCATATTTCCATAATTATCCCACGGAATTGTTTTTAGTAATCCATTCAGCACTCACCTCCACAGCAAAAGCCTCCACATTGATGTAATACATTTCCATTATATTTATGCTTTTTGTCGCCTTTCTGCACTGGCCGTCATATCTACGTAATCGAATGGTAATATATTTAGTCATACGATGTGATACTTTAAACTGAATGCCCACGAAAAAATGTGGTTAAATTTGACTGATGGCTGGAGCGCATTTCAAAAGTGAGAAATCACACTGGCATTTAAATTCAATTGAAACTTACTCGAAAATCACTTGGCACCCAACCATTGGTAATTCCACGTACACACATAATTACATATTAGCCTTGAGCCAATATTGAATCGTGATTATTAATTCTAATTATTTTTCTCTCAAAACTTTGAACAAAAAAACCTTTCAATGTGTGGTGTTCATTCTGAAAGATGTATTTTTTTTTTACTTTTAAACTGCTTCATGCCACTCTTGGTATAATTTTCTCTCAATGGTGACATTTTGAATGGACTTCAACAAATTGAAGTTCTGGATAAAGGCGAAACAGAATGCGTTTATTTTTTTACAAAGACCGAATTTAGCAGCAAGAGAATAGTGCTTCGTGTTTCCTATTACAGCGCACATTATTTGAACATGGGCAGAAATAAAAATCAATGTTCCATTCCGGATGACACGTCTGTAAAAACACGATGAACTTTGCTTGATTTGCCAATATTTCTGAATTACGCACACCACTGTCTGAAAAAGCAATGTTAACAGCTGAACAATTTCAAGCACTCACAAGTAATTTGCATTATCTAGGAGTAGTGCTGATGTTCTCTGTCCTTGAATTAATTTCATGTATTGAAATATACTTGAGACTGGGAAATATAGTTTTTATATGACCGCTCATGATGTGTATATATATATTTATCAGCAACTGCTAATAACTCACAACGATCACTTTAACGTTGCACCACAGTTGAGTTTTGTTTTCTCTAAACATTGGCTTTCTTCCCCTGGCTACATTTTCATTGTGCCCTCAGCATCGTGTCATGAGATAAAGGGCATTTTTTTATACGGAACTCATGCAGTTAGTAGCACCCCCGCTGTAACAAAGAATTGCCCCAGGAGATGACATCACAGAAATACTCCTGAAATCACTTCAAAGGGACTCTTGATAAGTGGCGGTTCGTGGCTTCAGGGTAGAGAGGTAACAATATTCCTTTTTGCCTTTTCCCAGGCTCAGGTGTTGATAACGCGTGAAGGTGGATTCGTTGAGAGACTGGAGTGGCAGTGGCTTTATCATGAAAAAAGTAAGAATAGGTTTTACCCTTTCTGGTAAAAAAACAAGTGCTAAGATGTTCAAACACCAACTACTGGAAAAAAGGTCCTATTTTGTGGCTTTATCATCATTGCTTCTTTCTCCCATAGAGACCCATAGATTACCATGGAGACCGATATATTAACGTAGAGACCCATATCTTGACATAAAGACCCAAAGATTCGTACAGAGACTCATAACAATAATGATTTGCTTCCCTTTGTCAATCGACTGCTGGATGAATGCCTCGTCGACCGTTAGAGTTATTTTGACCATTCTTCACCATGCCGATCGGTTGTGCAGGTACGTGAAGTTAGGGGGCCCGGGACCAGTTAAGCTATCGCTCGACATTAATGTCGGCCTTGATCGGGGATCGCACTCGCATTTTAATAGCGCAGGGTACCAGCCACCTCACCACCACTCTACCCCGTGCTGGTAAATGACGATGGGAAGCATGGCACAAATGGAACATGACGCATTAGGGAGCAGACTCGCGCCCTTACGCAATGCGCTCCGATGCGCGCTCGACAATGTGCAGAGCGCTGAACATTATCATCGCACGTAGCGCTAAATGCCAGCCGTTGTCTAATTCTAGAGGGGTCCATGAATTCAATCGTCGCGTCGTTCCCAAGGCGCGGCCATGTTGGCAAACGAAATAATCAAAACAACGCCCGTGAATGTTTATCCGCGGAGCAGTGCCCGCGCTCCACGTCACGTCGCCCTGCCTGCTTGTTTTGTATCGGTGTGTTTGTGTGTGTGTGTCTGCTGCGCTCGGCGGCTCTATTAAAATCTTGATTTGAAGCTTTCGTGACTGCATGAATCCTACCTCTCTTTCGGTAAAGTCACGTAGGTATAAAAAAAAATATTTTTATAAAATGTTATACCTACGTGACTTTACCGAAACAACCAAAGAGTGTGGGTCTATTAAAAGGCCCACATCGCTCAGACTTCCACAAAGCTAACAATCGCGTCCACGACGCAGCGCTGACTCTCACTGCTGCGTTCGCTCTGCCCGTGAGCGAACACCAGGGTCGCAGAGTGAGTAGCTGCGTAATTAGCCGCTGGCGTGAGCGTGGGCGGACGCACACCCAACGTGTTGACGCGAGCGCGAGGAGGTGCCCTCAAGTTATCTTATCATTTTGTTTCTGTGGGAGGATTAAATTATACGATACGACCTCGTAATGATAATAATAATAACGTGGTGCGAACGCCGCGCGTGCGTAAGGAATTATATTATCTCTTGCGATTGTCAAAGGGAGACGGGTGCTACGAATATTCCACTGCAGTAGAGGCACAGGGTTATCGTTTGTGTTTCTATAATCCTACATTATTTAAAGTCATACACATGTCATTGTCTTGTTCGGTTCATTGGTTATTATTATTTAATTCGGTTAATTATATTCTTTTTTTTTGCAATAGACCCGTGCTATCCTGCAGTTAGTTTGACGTGACATTGTTCTTGAGTGTAATAACAGTGACAATGATGTTGCTTTCAGATGTGTTTTAGGGCCGGACCGCGTGGGTGTTTGACATGATGTCCAACGTTTCGTTCCACGTACTGGGAGCTTCTTTAGGAAGTGAATAACAACCGCGAACACCTATGCAGTAGTAGCATATTCAAGGAAATTATCCTTAAAATAATTTCGCCAATTTCCCAATTTCCTGCCTGAGTTGTTTTTCTTCCATTTGCGAGAAAACCCCCGTCATGTTCAGACGAGAAAAAAAAGACGTATACAGGAAAAATAGTAACCTACTTGCTGTACTTCCCCCTATTACAGCCACTTCACTGTGATGTCCCTCATACAAATGATCTCAGCGTAA
The DNA here is from genome assembly GCF_965212315.1 of Lampetra planeri. Lineage (NCBI taxonomy): Eukaryota > Metazoa > Chordata > Hyperoartia > Petromyzontiformes > Petromyzontidae > Lampetra > Lampetra planeri. The sequence continues at coordinate 6,639,172 of NC_136122.1, read as the reverse complement.
TCAACCTACCCCCAACCCTCCAAGCGACTGGATTAATTATTTGTGGTAGCAAATCGCAAGAGACGTTCGTAACACAATGTGGATTTATAGAGCGTCCATTTATTTAGGGAGTTGACAGCACGGGCAGCTGGGGGAAGTGAGTTCGAGACTCTGGGGGCAACAGAGGAGAATGAGAGGGGAGAGGTAGGGGAGTGCGTGGAGGGGGGTGGAGTGAGATGAGAGGGGAGAGGTAGGAGAGTGCGTGGAGGGGAGTAGAGTGAGACGAGAGAGGTAGGAGAGTGCGTGGAGGGGAGTAGAGTGAGATGAGAGGTAGGAGAGTGCGTGGAGGGGAGTAGAGTGAGATTAGAGGCAGCAGAGTGCGTGGAGGGGAGTAGAGTGAGACGAGAGAGGTAGGAGAGTGCGTGGAGGGAAGTAGAGTGAGATTAGAGGCAGCAGAGTGCGTGGAGGGGAGTAGAGTGAGATGAGAGGTAGGAGAGTGCGTGGAGGGGAGTAGAGTGAGACGAGAGGTAGGAGAGTGCGTGGAGGGGAGTAGAGTGAGACGAGAGGTAGGAGAGTGCGTGGAGGGGAGTAGAGTGAGACGAGAGGTAGGAGAGTGCGTGGAGGGGAGTAGAGTGAGACGAGAGAGGTAGGAGAGTGCGTGGAGGGGAGTAGAGTGAGACGAGAGGTAGGAGAGTGCGTGGAGGGGAGTAGAGTGAGACGAGAGGTAGGAGAGTGCGTGGAGGGGAGTAGAGTGAGACGAGAGAGGTAGGAGAGTGCGTGGAGGGAAGTAGAGTGAGATTAGAGGCAGCAGAGTGCGTGGAGGGGAGTAGAGTGAGATGAGAGGTAGGAGAGTGCGTGGAGGGGAGTAGAGTGAGACGAGAGAGGTAGGAGAGTGCGTGGAGGGGAGTAGAGTGAGATGAAAGGGGAGAGGTAGGAGAGTGCGTGGAGGGGAGTAGAGTGAGACGAGACAGGTAGGAGAGTGCGTGGAGGGGAGTAGAGTGAGATGAAAGGGGAGAGGTAGGAGAGTGCGTGGAGGGGAGTAGAGTGAGATGAGAGAGGTAGGAGAGTGCGTGGAGGGGAGTAGAGTGAGACGAGAGGCAGCAGAGTGCGTGGAGGGGAGTAGAGTGAGATGAGAGAGGTAGGGGAGTGCGTGGAGGGGAGTAGAGTGAGACGAGAGGTAGGAGAGTGCTTGGAGGGGAGTAGAGTGAGACGAGAGAGGTAGGAGAGTGCGTGGAGGCGAGTAGAGTGAGATGAGAGGTAGGAGAGTGCGTGGAGGGGAGTAGAGTGAGATTAGAGGCAGCAGAGTGCGTGGAGGGGAGTAGAGTGAGATGAGAGGTAGCAGAGTGCGTGGAGGGGAGTAGAGTGAGATTAGAGGCAGCAGAGTGCGTGGAGGGGAGTAGAGTGAGATGAGAGGTAGGAGAGTGCGTGGAGGGGAGTAGAGTGAGATGAGAGGTAGGAGAGTGCGTGGAGGGAAGTAGAGTGAGATTAGAGGCAGCAGAGTGCGTGGAGGGGAGTAGAGTGAGATGAGAGGTAGGAGAGTGCGTGGAGGGGAGTAGAGTGAGATGAGAGGTAGGAGAGTGCGTGGAGGGAAGTAGAGTGAGATTAGAGGCAGCAGAGTGCGTGGAGGGGAGTAGAGTGAGATGAGAGGTAGGAGAGTGCGTGGAGGGGAGCAGAGTGAGATGAGAGGTAGGAGAGTGCGTGGAGGGAAGTAGAGTGAGATTAGAGGCAGCAGAGTGCGTGGAGGGGAGTAGAGTGAGATGAGAGGTAGGAGAGTGCGTGGAGGGGAGTAGAGTGAGATGAGAGGTAGGAGAGTGCGTGGAGGGAAGTAGAGTGAGATTAGAGGCAGCAGAGTGCGTGGAGGGGAGTAGAGTGAGATGAGAGGTAGGAGAGTGCGTGGAGGGGAGCAGAGTGAGATGAGAGGTAGGAGAGTGCGTGGAGGGAAGTAGAGTGAGATTAGAGGCAGCAGAGTGCGTGGAGGGGAGTAGAGTGAGATGAGAGGTAGGAGAGTGCGTGGAGGGGAGTAGAGTGAGATGAGAGGTAGGAGAGTGCGTGGAGGGAAGTAGAGTGAGATTAGAGGCAGCAGAGTGCGTGGAGGGGAGTAGAGTGAGATGAGTAAACGTAAGTACACTCGTTGAGTACCACTCTGTCGGAAGCAAAACACGATCCCCTATGTATAGACGTGTACCTGCAATCGAATGTCAAATTTTCACAATTGGCTTAGATCTGTAATTGAGAGATAAGTCCTCGATTCATGCTGTTTTGTGTAGGAAGTAACATTGACTTTTTAGACTTTTGGAGCGGTTGTAAAAGTACAAGTTGAAATGGTTGCGCAGTATTCATCGTGAAAATTTAATAGCATGACTTATTTGCATAGATGTAGTGCAAAGGTTAATTGCGCAGACGTTTGCCAAGCCCTGGCGCGCATAGAGTTTGAGATTTGTCCAATGCATATTAAGGCGCCAGAGTGTGGGGCCATGCTCCCGTCTGTATCTTCACTCATTGAGTCCGGGAATCATTTTTTTCGTCCAAATATTCTGCAGCAACTACAATGAGTAATAACCAGTCACAGGAGGTGAAGCGGTGCTGAGCGAATTGTGTCACAAGCCCGGCCACCCGAGTTCAAGCCACGGCTACCATCAGTGACGGGTGATATCCGAACCAGTCATGGGTCTCCCCATTCACCAACTAGCATTCACCAGCGTGGTGAAGTATGGTCAAACAATCGCCATGAACCCGACAGCAATGGATTAGCACAGGTCAATGAAGTTAAAGTGATTTCCTCGTCAAATGAGCATTGAGGTGATCCACAAAGACAGCACTGTGCCAGTGGTGGAAATTTTATATTCCTCTGGCGAGGACATGTCTGTCCATAGGGCGACCGCTGTTGACTTCCCCACGAAGTGGTACCAATTTTATCGACTCCGGAGGGAAAATAGAGGGTTTTTGGGGGGGTTAGAGCGCATATTTACGCGATCTAACCCATGAAAGCCTTCGTGTTATACTAGGCTGAGTCAACACCCCCACCACCCATCCAGGACTTGAACTCGCGACCTTCCGATCTAAGTCGTTCGCTCTTACCGCTGATTCACATGGCCGGCTTGAAAAAGGCGGCCGTGATGATGCTCACAATAGGAATTATGATTAACGTATCGGTGCAATAACGTGTTTGTGTATGTGCTGATGTTGGGCCATGCTCTGGCTAACAGACATAGTTTTGATATGAAGCCAATCCACAATCAGACGCGCCGGTGACACGCACGGGTGCGCACACGCTCCCGTCACACTGCACACCTCTAGATTCCGAGAAAAAAAAGACTCTTGTCCGATATTCCGTTGTGGTTTGAAGCTTCATCGTCAGTCAACAATGCTAATTAGCTCTTTTGTTAGCGGGGATAAATAGATCCCCTTGGGTATATCCACGTCTGTCGTGAAGTCCCCTTGTTTAGCATCTCCCCGCAGAAATGGCTGTCGGAGCAGACGGGAAAAAATGAGACAATTTGCCTTGACAGCTCCTGTTTCAGAGTCTGTGAATCCCCACAATGGGAATCGTTATGTTGTTATGTATGTAGAACACTCTCGCGCGTATTTGTCAGCATTAACCCTTTCCCGTTCCGAGACGGCTGCAAGTCGCAGGGTGGGTGGGGTGGTCGGGCTGAACGATTCAAATCGATTTCAAATCGAAATCGCAATTTGAAACAATGAGATTAGCAAATAGCAAAGGCTGCGATTTTTTTGCGATTTGAAAAGTCCCGTGACTTTCTTATTGGAATAGCTTTATTTATTTATGTAAAAAAACACATTTGGTTATTTATTTATTTAACTTAACAATGGTTCTATGTTTGATGGTTCTATTTCAATTATAACATCTTAATAAATACATGTTGGAAGCAATTAATATCTTTAAAGTTCTCATCCTTGCATTAGAATAAAAAGAGCAGTTCATATTTTGATGGTATCATGTGGTAATGCTCCCATCACATGTTTTAAATCTATTACACAGTAAATATTGAATTGAAGCTTGACTTAATTTTTTTTTATCGCAAATCAAATCGCAATCGCAATATCTGTCAGAAGAATGGCAATTAGATATTTTCCCCAAATCGTTCAGCCCTAGTGGGTGGGTCCCGTTCACCGCTCAATCTCAAAACGCGCGAATGCTTCAGCGTTAATTTTACTTCGAGAGGCTTAGCGCCGCTGATTTTAAAGACACTGCACTCACCGCAGAGAACTGTGGCGACACGACCGCCGCACTATACGATAATTGCGCCACACGCCCTCCCATGATGTGCATGGGCATCATGGGAATGGGAAAGGGTTAACAGGTTCATCTTCTTGGTTCTTTCGGTAAAGTCACGTAGAATGGAAATAATAAAATGATAAAAATAAAACAATATAAAAATAATTCTCACGACGTTTCGGCCACAACGCAAGCAGCCGTCCTCAGGTGAAGAGAAGACAGAGTCTGAAATTTCAGACTCTGTCTTCTCGACAGACCTGTTCTTCACCTGATGACGGCTGCTTGCGTTGTGGCCGGAACGTCGTGAGAATTATTTTATTATGTTTTATTTTTATTATTTTATTATTTCCATTCTACGTGACTTCACCGAAAGAATCAAGAAGATGAATCCCTGCAGTCACGAAAGCTTTAAATCGAAGGTTAACAGGTTGTCATATGGATGACTAGCCCTTGCCATAGGAATGAGGAATATCCACCACTAGCTCAGTGGATGTAAACAAGAGATAATCACCGCTTCAATGCTCGCTTCAGCAGGAAATCAACTTTGACTTTTTGGCGGGGTGGGGGGGGGGTCTATGAACAGGCTATCCGACAGCCTTACTTGCGGTTTCACTGTTGGAATCGCACACCGCAGAGGCAATTTGATCGCACATTGAAGGCGTGGCGTAGCACTTCAGCACACAACGCGAAGCGAATTGAGGATTTGTACAGATCCGAAGTTGTTTGTTTGTTTGTCGGGTATGTGAAGCACAACACGAGCAGTGTTTTATTTTGAATGCTGACAAGACGCGTTCGGAGCGCCCATTGGGTTTTGAGCATCGGTGTAGTGGAGGTTTGGTCTCACATTCGTAACGCATAACCAAAGAGAAAGTGTAAGCTAATATTAGTCACAGTAATGATCCCCCCTAAATACACATTATGCCAATGGGGAAAGGGAGGGGGGGTTGCATACCGTTTTAATGTCACTTAATTCTTTCAGAATCAACCTTGAGGCAATTATATTTTTGCATGGATAATCACCCACTGTGAAAGTTGTAACTTAAGCAACTTTTACAGATGCATTATAATAATGGCTTTGAACGAGGCAAAAGCAATAAAAGATATTTATGCTCATGATATTCCTCTGCTCGGAGAACCATGCTGAGTTTAATAAGAATAGCATAGTTTACAGCCGTGTGTCGATACACTGCTGGATGAAAGTGTGGCCACATGGTGCCAATGATGTGGGCTGTTTGACCATACGTCTCCATCCTGCTGGGTTCGAGTTGGTGAAGGGCATTGTGGAACAATATCTGTACCTCCCAACAACGGGACTAGGGTTACCTCCTCTTGGGTACAAAAAACTAAGACAAATCATGGGAAGGTGAATCTCTCACAATACCGGAAGAGGGGAGAAACTACGTGTAAATGAAGTGCCTTGATGAGCGTTGTACTATAATGTTATTACGCAACTGACACAAACTCGGTGTTAATTGTCCCAGGAAAACTGACGGATTTTTCAAGGACTGCTACCTCAAAAAAAGGATGATCCTGGTTGAAACTAGGACACGTGGAAATTTTTGGCGGAACCCATGGCCGGCTCAGATACCACTCGCCGCTGATCGTAGACACTGCAGGGAATTGAACTCAGGACATCAGTTTCATAGGGCAGTGCACACATCTCTCTCTCTCTCGCTACTTCCCTCGCACCCCCCCCACTTTAACATAGGAACACACACATCTGCATGATATTGGGGGGGGGAAACACATTCCTGCGGAGGGAGCTGGTAGGAACGTTGGGTTGCTCGGTCAATGGCCAGGGTCAACGGCGGCGTGGTGTATTCTGCAAATTTGCCCAACTGTGAGGGCGGGCACAAGCCGGCGTGAGTAGGTTAAACGTTGAGTTTTATAAGGGCACCACGGGGTGACCAGCCCCTCCCCACCCAGCCCCACCCCTCCCACCCCCACCCAGCCACACCCTCCCCAGCCCCTCCCCACCCTCCCCTCTCCACCCAGCCTCACCCCTCCTATTTTGGATGCACGTCGGACGGACGGACACAACAATCCCCTGTGGGCTGGTGTAACCAGGAGGTTCCTACCAGTATAACACTTGAATAATGTATGTTCATGAGCAGGCCAAGAGAGCCCTCTTGAGTTGAACACAGTGCATGACTCGATACGGAAAAAAGTTCCAACGTAATACCTTATAAGCAACGTCCAATGATTCCCTAATTGTTTACATAACCACCGCGGAGGCATATGCTGGTGCCTGGCCAGGCCCGAGCGCCTGTGTTTCCTCGCCACCTGCTCTGGCAACATTGTGCGTAATTGGTTCTCTCCAGTGGGTCAACGAGCTCACGGCTAGAGCAAGCCTGAAAAAAAATAGCAGGGTCACGGTAAAAATAATAATTAGGTACACGTCACGTGATGTTACCCACCTTGCGTGTCCAAATTACAGAGAAGTGAGGTTGAGCGGGTGGCTCAGAGGTCAAAGAACTGGCCGGAAACCGCTATGGCCAAGCAGCTGTCTGTGATTAAACCCAAGTTATCAAGTCTAGTGAATTGATGGCCTCAGGCTGGTCATCAATGACTGCGAATAAATAATTACGATGACATTTGGTTCTGCATTTAACTTGGAGAAAATTGCAGCTTTGAGAATTTTAGATGTCGTTGTTTTGTCACGACAGATATTCCTCTGTCATTGCGGAGTGGGTGGGATATTTTTGCTCTTTACTCAGTCAATCAGAGGTTACGGGAATGGATCTCAGGGACGCATTTGTGATATCAGGTTTCTTTGGCCGCTCTGCAAGAAATCCGGACGAATACTACTTCTCGTGACGGAATGTCGATAGCATAATTGGAATATATTCGGGGAAAAAAATAAAACACAAAGGTTAATAAGTAAACAGACATTACATACTCTTTGCTTCTTTCGGTAAAGTTACGTAGATATAAAATTAAATAAATTACCACGTTTCGGGCGCAACACAATCGCCCGAAACGTCGTGATTTATTTTATTTTATGCCTACGTCGTGATTTATTTTATTTTCTACCCACGTGACTTTACCGAAAGAACCAAAGAGTATGGGTTCCTGCAGTCACGAAAGCTTCAAATCAAGATCAGACGTTACATGTTTTTGATATATAGATTTAAACGTGTAATAATAGCCTGGCCTCTTAGCCGTCCGTGCTGTCAACACTGCCCCTAATGAGGTTCTGCCTTGACACCTTCCCTTTCTCCTCTGAAACGTGGACAAAAAAAACACATTGAGAGAGGCATGCTTGGAATTGCGCAAAACGACTGAAAGAAGGACCCGTGGATCAGAGAACAAATTTAAATTAGAAATATCATATTGATTTAAGACCAGTAAGTGTGCCTGGGGAAAGTGCATGACTGGAATGAATGATGGCTGATGGATGAGATTTGCGACAGCAGCCAATGCATGGAGTGCATCCAAAAGAACGCCTGTCATGGAGACAATGAGATTGACTCGTGTGCAGGAGCAACATGGGGTGTGGCTTCAAGATAGGGATGCCAATGTTGTGGATAGGCCATGGCTGATGATGGATCTGCACTATATAATCACGTGAATAGTTGGTGTTATTTCACAGACCCAAATAAAAAAAAATATCTGCAAATCGCGCCCGCCATATCTACGTGGATAAGAGATGGTTCACTCGCAATGGTTGTGATTCGTTTATCGCAACTTTTGGGATTTTGGTATGGAAGTTGCCACGTTGCGTTTAATATCCATTTGACAAGCATTCTCCTGACTGCTTTAAGAATTGTCCACAGAATCGGTCTGGGTGGTGAAGGAAGCCATTGACTCCATGCGAACTGGCTTGGTGGAGAATTCGGGCTTGCTCAACCGGTCATGTAACCGAGCACTATCTGAACGGAAAAGCCAACATATTGCCCAAGAACATTGCCTTAAACATATATATAGGGGAGGCGGCGTGTCGAGCAATGGCCCTTATTCATAGCAACTGAACAGCATTTTTGGTGCTTTATTGCCCTCTAGTGGCATCAGCGGTACACGGGCCGTGGTGTTCTGGTACATCCATGAGCGGGACCTGCTTGTCAAGCGGATCATACATAAATACATGAAAGTGCAAAATGTAAACATTGATTCACGGGATAGTTGTCACCGTCAGCCACTTCTGCATATTTTCTCGAAAGCTCGCACCTTCACGATGGCCTTTGTCCTCTGAGAATTGTATAGAAATGTAGCAAATATACTCGGTTTACGACACTTAGCCGTGGGTTCACGTGACCTCTGCAGCCATCAAGAGGCTGCCACGTTCGCCACAACGTAAAATAAAAATGCTTAAACAGATTGTGACCCTCAACTGTGAGAATTCATCGCATCACAGAGGGGGGTGGTGGGGATGGGGGTGAATCATTACACCCCTAATGTTTAACATGTAGGCTTTCGCGACCAATATCATTCATAATACAGATTTTTTTTGGGGGGGGTTAAATCGCGTAAATATAAAATGTGTCGTTAAACCCACCACCACCCGACACAGCCAATTATTAAGGTTTGTCACGTAAGAAGAACATGCCAATTCGTTACGAGTACAGCACACCGGTGTGTTGGAGAGCAAAGCCACAACATTTACAATTTGAGTACGACGTTTCGCCAGTAATTACAACTAGCTTCATCAGGCAACAGCCAGTCAGCCTGGCTATATACTGCTAACCGTTATTGCCACGATTTTTTTTGTTACATGAGTAGAACGGTTTTTTTGTTGTTTATATTTTATTTCTTCAGATGCAATAAGCATATTGTCCGGCATTCCAGGTGACGAGTGTCCTTATTTACAGAGCTTATCGTTGGGATTTTACAGGCTTGGCTGAAGTTATTCTTGTCACGGAAATTGTTTTGTGCATTTGCATCGTTAGCTCCTCCACGAACTTCGACCTAACTCTGCCCTCTGTTGGCCGTTCTGAAATCATGGCTTCGATTGTTAGTGGTGGCATGAGTAGTTAGCGGCAGAATGTGTTTGTACGGAATTGGCCACACATGAATTGCAAATTGTGGAATGGGGCCATTTTTAAACAAAGGAAAACGATGCTCACGATCTTTTCTTTGGTGACATTTTATAATTTTAATACGTAAATTAGTTGGTGTACGTCATTTCATATTGCATGAGTTTAACTTCGATCTTCATGGTTCTGCTTATGTTGAGCAATTCACTAATATTTGTGCAATTATTACACTGCATTGCACCCAACACGTAATTGTAATTCGTATTAACAATACAATCCAGTGCATTGCACGGCTAATTTAAAACTTGCTACATGACATGAGTGGAGCAATGGAGCACTGTGCTTTTAACCCAGCAACCTGTGTTCAATCCCCGTCCATGGGGCCGTACATAAATGACGTCACGCACCTAGGGGGGGAGTGGAGGGTCAGACATTTGTGACGATGTGTGACGAGGGGGGGGTGAGAAATGTAACGTTACATCAAAATGCGCAACTTTAAATAAATATACACAACACGTTCTACTTAAGTAAATAAACGTTTTAATGTTTTCTCCTACAACATCAGAGTGCAGCGGCACATTAAATACGAACTACAATGACAATAGTTTAAAGCGATTTGAAGCACGTTTAAAAAAATTGGGGGGGGGGGGGGTGGCAGAGCTTTGTGACGTCATATTTGAGGGGGGTCTGACTTTTTGTGACGCCGTGTGACGAGGGAGGGGGGGGGTCAAAAATCGTCCAAAATCGCGTGACGTCATTTATGGACGGCCCCCATGGCAAATATCAGAGGCGAGCAAATATCTCAACTGGTCATAGTCTCCCCTTTCACAAACCTGCATTGACCAACTTGGGGAAGTATGGACAAAGGGGCTTATGACAATGCCATTATTATTATTCAACTCTTGTAAATGTTGCACAGTTCTGCTCTGTAAGTCGGTAGCAAATGTCGACGGACAGAGTTTCACTTTGACCATTAGGTGGCAGTGTTGTATTGACGAACAAAGTTCAATAAACAAACATGGCACACGCAGTATTAAAAACACACAGCGCTCCATCTAACCTTGAACACGACATCTAGTATCCAGCCCTGAGGGTAATGCTGTACTTACTTATTTAGTTAGATTATTTATCGTTTTTTTACTTTTATTAATTGTATTTTTTTTTACCTACGTGACTTTACCGAAAAAACCTAGTAATATGAATCATTGCAGTCACGAAAGCTTCGAATCTAGAATTATTTATCTTTTGCATTCAAGTTCGTGTCGAGCTCGGTGGAGCTGTGGCAACAGAGGTCGGCGTACCGCCCGATATAAACCCTGAAACTTGAATTCGATTTTCGTCCAAGACCAACATCGGTCGCGAGTGATATGACGACTAATCCTGGACCCCACCACCCCCTCACCAACTCAAGGCTCCGCGGTGCCTAGGATATGTTAACCACCTCTCCTGGTATACAGGAGGCCGTGGGTTCGATTCCTACCCTGACGCCTGCTGTATATTTGGAGTTTGTATATTCTCTCTCTCCTCGTGGTCGCTGACGGGCTCTGTGCTTCCAGTGTTCAGAGGCCTGCTTAAGGCGCATCTCTGGCTGGAGCACGCATACCACACACATGTTGGTGATGTGCACGTCTTCTTCGAACGCTGGGGAGCCGGACAAGCCCCTCTCTGTACCAGCGTGGACGGCACCCTCGTGTTCACCTTCTGAAGTGCTCGCTCGTCACCATGGCGTGCGCGATGACATCACAACCACGTGACTTTTTTGTATTGTGCGCGGTGCTTTTAGCGCCACAGCGCGTCGATTTGTAGCGTTTATTTTAATTTGTTTGCTGGTGACTGTATTTCATATTGAAATCACTTCCAGTGCAATTGCTTCTGGCGGCAATAAAAGTTGTTTAAAAGTCAAAAAAGTCTCCTCGTGGTCGTGTGGATTTTCCACTGGGCCCTTCGGTTTTTCCACTCCACATTTAGAAGAAGCAATGTACGTTTAGAATATTTGGCTGCTGTAACTTTCCACACGATAAGCCGCTTCGTTGCGCTATCATTTGAGGCCAGGTCGCTTCTAAAAATGAGCTGTATAGCTCAGTGGGCCTTATTTGGTAAATTAAAAAAGTTTAATTTAGTTTTTCGTATACCTGCGCGGTAAAGCATGGTCCAACAACCCGCGTGGCCGACACGGCGTTTCGGAGGCGTTCATTGTGGACTGACAAGGGGTTGTGAATTGTTATCATAATAGGACTTGATTCATAATAGATTTTTTTTTGGGTTGGGCCACGCAACGATCTGATCAAATATGTCATAAGACCCTCCGCCACCCTTGACATCGTCAAACAAGTGAGGCAGTCGGATGGTGTACGATCGTTGAACAGTGGCAAGTTGAAGAATTCTCACCGCGTGATTTGCCAGTTCGGCACACGACGTTTCGCGTGAGACTACTCTAAACATTAAATTGGCCAGAACGTGAGAATAACATCTTCGTATGACGCAAAAATCTTAATGTAAATGCTGATGTTGATTCTAGATTTGAAGCTTTCGTGACTGCAAGGATTTATATTATTGGGTTTTTTTTTACTTGATACAGCAAGCGTGCTGTGACGGTTCCACCTGAAGACGGAAGCTTGTGTTGCCTCCGAAACGTCGTGATTTTTATTTTATTTTACTTTGATTAATTTTAATTTTTTACCTACGTGACTTTAACGAAAAAACCCAAGAATATGATAATATTGGTTTGAAAAACTTCCGTGTTAAATAATATCAGTTATGTTTTACAGGCAAATGTGCCGATGTTTGTGCAGCACTGTTGAGACTAGATTTTTGCATCACGGTGTAGATGCAGTGTACCTTTTTCAATGCCGTATGTCCAGTGGACAGCTGGGTGATATCCAGTTGCCCATTAGAATTTTAGCATTTTCAAATGATTGCACACGCTGATGCTCTTGCGTACGTTTGTCGCAGAGGGTCACATTCATCACATTTCACCGCGCCAACGTAATCGTGCTGAGAGCTCGGGTGCTTGCGTTCTGGAGTTGGCAGGTTGTATGGCTATCGCCTATTCCTGTTGTTAATCAAGTTTGCGCGAGTGGGCACATCTTTAATGTGCTTATGTATGTAAAACAAGCATTTTATGGCCACAATTGCATTTAGATTCCCGGTCTTTGTAGTTTTATAAAAAAGCAATGCTCTCATGGTATAATCTTAATTTAGGAGCTTTCGTGACTGCAGGAATTATTCTTTGGTTCTTTTCGGTTAAGTCACGTCTAAAAATAAAATAAAATAATATAATAAAATAATAAATTAAAATAACATATTACATATGTTATTTTAATTTATTATTTTATTTTATTTTTAGACGTGACTTAACCGAAAAGAACCAAAGAATACTCTCATGGTATGAAAAATAACTATTCAAGCAAGGTGTTGGATTTATTTATTTGTGTTGTTGTGTTTGTGCTGTTGGTGTCATGTCACGAGACGCTGCATCATTTTAAGTGTCCCTTCGTGTTCGAGAATGATAGTAAGAAGCAGATCTCACAGAGCTACCGCTGAGATCCCTTTAACTGACCTCTGGTTCACACAATAAACGACATCACTTCCGCACCCACTCATAGCATAACAATATTTCATTTACCAGAGTTGGAATTTAACGAAATAAAATTGACCGTCGTAGTTGTTGTTGTGCAGTCATCGCAGACCGAGTCGGAGGCCATAAACTAACTACGCTTAAGGGCCCGGTTTAATCACAAGCGGCTGCCACGATTCAAACCCCATGATCTCAGCGGTTCCAGCTCAGCGCTCTGACCTTTGAACCACCTGGCCACCTCCTTGAGATGTCTTATTGAGGACAAACTATATTACATCTTGACTTCGTGACTGTAGGAATTCATATTATTTGGGTCTTTCGGTAAAGCCACGTAGATAGAAAAATAATAATTGCAATTATTTTATGAAATATTTTTATTATTTTTCAAACTATATTACGTCGGGAGGAGCAATGGCACATTGTCAGAGCAGTTGAATGCACTCAATTATGAAACCACCCACCCACCTGAGCTTGATTCGTGGCCACAGCTAACATCGGTGGTGAGTGACATCTGAGTCGGTTCCACCAATCCGCTATGGTCAGCATGGTAGAGTATGGTCAAACAACCCACGTGGCCGATACAGCTTTGGGGAGACCAGCAGTGAATTTACTAAATGGCTGTAAACGAATGTTCTTCTTCATACGTTGGTCACCGACACGCTCCGATCAAGCACTGATTTAACTCCGTCTGGTACAGGATGGAGTTCAATCAGTGCTTGATCGGAGCGTGTCGGTGACCAGCTATGAAAAGCGTGGTTTACGTAAGTTCTCAACCACATTTTTGCATAAATATGACACAGGGTTCAAATCGTGAATGCATTTGGTCTGTAAATGTGAGGCATGATAACTCTGGCCGGGGTAATCCAATATAAAGAACATTTCATCGTCAAGTTGTATTGCTGCTTCGTACTTTTGATTTGCCAACATTTGGCGATTGAAAAAAACAGCATTAAAGGCCTCGCCTCTTTTCCATGGTGATAACGTCACACCCCTGGTGTGCACATCTCAGAGAAAGCTGTTTCTAATGACGGCATCACGTGACCTACGACCGTACGGTGTGATGCCGCCTTGTTATGTATCCAGCTCAAATGCCAACGTCATCGTCAGGAAACGATGGTTGATGGCCTCCCTAAGCCACCGCTATCTCTCACATGACTGTGATGTGACAGTCCACTTAGCAGCTGCACACGCATTGTTTCCATCGGTCCATCTCGGTGGATATCAACTTGGACACGTTCCATTCCTTGGCAGCCACTCCGTCGTTAGTCTCGACCATAGGGCATCATCGAGCGACTTCTCTTATTTTCCCAAGAGTTTTAATGATTTCATTCATCTGCATTGTAGTAAAGTCACGTGGGTAAAAAAAGATTTTAAAAAAATCACTTTTATTTTATTTTTTATCTTTTATTTTTATTGATTATTATTTTTACCTACGTGACTTTACGAAAGAACCAAGAGTATGGATCCTTGCAGTCACGAAAACTTCAAATCTAGAATCTGCATTGTGTCGTCTAATCCATTGTGTTCCTTTGTCTTTGAGTGTAATTTCAAGCATCCAAATCCCCATGCTTTTTTGAACACTTTTTAGTTTGTGTGTTCTGGACTCCATGCGTGACTTTTCTTCCTCGTCCAATGAGGGCCTTGCTCGGCTTATTTGGCCCATTAATTGAACGTTGTTGGCATGCGAGCGAAGACGCACGGTTTCCCCCGGGAAACTCCATGAACGCATTCACACCCCAAATGCCGTACAGCTTTGGCAGTAACCCACTTGCTGTACTGCAACCCGTTGCCCTGCACGTTTGCCATTCACGTGTGCGCGCCGTGTGTGTGCGCGCGCGCGAGACGTTTGTGTCGCGTGCGTGAATAAACAAGAGAAGCTCATTTCATAGTAACCCCTTTTAATGATGCATTTTGTAAATATGAAAATGCATATATCACCATGCACGCAATTTTGCATACCTCGCCGTCGTTCCCGGACAGCATTACCTAGCTCATGCATATACGTACACATCAAGCTTCACCTACAGTATGCATAACATACATTCGTGCTAAAAATATACATCACCTGCATAGCATGCAAGATAACCGGGCGTTGTGTGCAAGTCAACACACTGTTAAAATTGACATCGTAAAGCAAGTTTGCGCGCAATTACTCCTAGACTCGGTTTGATGTTCCGTGCAATCCGGAGGTCACCGCCGCTTCGATCTCCCGGCCCGGCAATTTCAACAACGCTCACGCTTCTTAAATGCCCCCACCCCCCACACCTGTGTCCACCCCATCGGTGTAAATGTGTACACCACAGGTAAGTGGGATCGGCAGTGCGCGTGCAAGTGTGGTAAAGTGTGGTAAAGTGTGGTAAAGTGTGGTAAAGTGTGGTTCAAGCCCACCTCTCGCAAGGTGCCTGGCCGATATGGAAGAGTAGGCCAAAACTACCCTCTAGATGGCACCTCTAGAATCCCTTCTCGCAGAGGCCCTTCTATCAGCAGTGCCACGAGCAAGTCATTACAGGGCCGCACCTTTATCTCATAGTAAACATCAAAGTGCCTCCTTGCTCATACGACTGACTATTTGGGCTGTACTCATCTAACATCGGCAGTGGAAATTCCACATTCCCTTGGCGAGGAAAATTCCTCTCCAATGGCTAGACACGGTGGGCATCCCATGAAGTGATTCTGATCATCCCAGAGGGGTGATTTGTTGACTGGACCCATGACCAGGATTTAAACTCGCAACCTTCCAATTTTGAGCTGAGCTCTCCAATCATAGGGCAACCCCCAAATCATCATCACCTGGTTACAGTATTAAATTACCGCAGTTATAATATTAAAAGAGTAAATGCATTGATGTTCGAAGCAGATTCGCTTCGACATTAAATTTGCTTGACTTTGTCTTAAATTGAATACAATTATTGCTTTAACGTTCCAACATCTACTTTCTTAACGAAACTCTTGAATGTATCTGTTTTACAGTCTCTTACTTTCAGTGGGTATGTACTCAATGCAATTATATTTATTGTACAGTACTGACTCATGACATACATCTTGAACAAAAATTGGGATATGATGCATTGAGATCAGAATTAGGAAGTGTACACTATGATGGTGATGTTGGGGGTTACAACAATGCTGATAAAGTTCAATATGCATAACAATAATGTTAAATATGGTAAGCATTTACGCATTGGTGGATCTGTGGTTCCGATAGAATGAGTTCGTGAAATATGGAGGCATCATGCGAAATCTAACCAGTGGCAAGCAACGCCACACGACATCCTTCCAATGGCGACCATCGATTCTAAAATCTCGACATGTTCAATCATCGCATCAGTTACAAACAACCGCAACACCTCCATGCTCAATCCCACCCTCAAAGCCACAACACCTGGACCCGGTGCTCAATCCCATAACTCCTTATATGGGCAGGCACGTGCCCAGGATAACCTAATAGGGGCATGACACGACTACTTTAATTTATAGTAATTTAGGGCCTCCATATTTGACGGACTAATCGCTGGACGGCAAGGAGACCTCATCCAATGAGACACGAGGTGTCCTCGCCTTGGTATGCGAAGCACTGGGGTTTTAATTCTCTACTTCCGGTTGCAATGTGCTTTTGTTGAGTCAAATACTACCATTGTTATTTTGAAATTCTGGTTCGTGAATTTGAAATGAGCGTTAAACATATATAAAGGGGCCGTCCATAAATGACGTCACGCGATTTTGGACGATTTTTGACCCCACCCCCCATCTTCACACGGCGACACAAAAGGTCAGACCCCCACCTCAAATATGACGTCACAAAGATCTGCCCCCCCCCTCCCCCCCCAAAAAAACATGCTTTAAATCGCTTTAAACTATTGTCATTGTAGTGTGTATTTAATGGGTCGCTGCACTCTGATGTTGTAGGAGAAAACATTTATTTTAAAGTCTATTTAATTAAGTAGAACGTGTCGTCTATATTTAAAGTTGCGCAATTTGATGTGACGTCACATTTATCACCCACCCCCCTCGTCACACATCGTCACAAATGTCTGAACTAAACCCCCCCCAAAGAAGTTTTTAGTTGTAAAGAAAAATCTATTGAATCTAAATGTTGTACCCTGACCGTGTCCCTGAGCTGTGTCTTTGGCACGTCAACGGAGACCCATGAGTCGGCACCGAACGATGCATCGTCGATTCGTCGATGAAAGACACCTTTTTGGTTCTTTCGGTAAAGTCACGTAGAAGGGAAATAATAAAATAATAAAATAGAACATAATAAATATTTTAAAATAAAAAATAATAAAATATTTTAAAATAAAACGTAAAAAAATATTTAATTATGTTTTATTTTAAAATATTGTATTGTTTTATTTGTTATTATTTTATTATTTCCCTTCTACGTGACTTTGCCGAAAGAAACAAGAAGATAAATCCCTGCAGTCACGAAAGCTTTAGATCGAAATTACACCTATCACACTCATGATGTACATGCATCGAAGTGTGCGTGTAAGCATTTGCTGTCTGACAATTGACCCAATTGATATTCAAATTAAATGCCGTTAACATGTAGGGCTTGCGGAGAAAAGAAAAATGTGAAGCGATAGAAATCAGATGGGGAAAAAGGAGACCGGAAGAGGAAACTTAATTCTTGACCCCAGAATTTCAACAAATCGTAGAATTTTTTTAGAGGAGTAACGGTTGCATGGCTACCCCCTAGTATCCCATCCCATTGGCTACATCGTCTCTTGCCTGAGCGTCATTGCTTTTGAACATCATCTAGATTGCAATGACCTTTGTTTTTACCAACAGTAATATAGGAATTGTTTTATTTTACCACGAGGAAGCTGGTGGCCGTACATGTTGTTACATTATTCGGAAACTTTTTAATTGGACAAACCGTCGGAACATCACCACCTGCTGGCAGACTAATTCACATTCGCGAGTCAGTGCTGCGTTCGCCTCGTGCTGTACAAGGACAGCTGCCACTGGTGGATCCCCTAGGCTATATTTCAACCAGAGGCATTGGAATGGTTGAGATGCTGAGGGATTTCAGTGCCACGTAAATGCGAATCCATATCCTTAGGGGGAAAAAATGAAACGGAGTTTTAACTGTTGAAATTAAGTCAATACACCCCTTTTCCACCGACCCTGTTGTTAATATACACCGGTTTGTAAGGGAGGGGCTGAAGTGTGTTTGTCTCCTGTCATGTTGTGGAGTGGGGGAGGGGCTTGTGGGGGGGAGGGGCTTGTGAGGGGGAGGGGCTTGTGGGGGGAGGGGCTTGTGGGGGGGGCTTGTGGGGGGAGGGGCTTGTGAGGGGGAGGGGCTTGTGGGGGGAGGGGCTTGTGAGGGGGAGGGGCTTGTGGGGGAGGGGCTTGTGGGGGAGGGGCTTGTGGGGGGAGGGGCTTGTGAGAGGGGGGGCTTATGAGGGGGAGGGGCTTGTGGGGGGAGGGGCTTGTGGGGGGATGGGCTTGTGGGGGAGGGGCTTGTGAGGGGGATGGGCTTGTGGGGGGGAGGGGCTTGTGGGGGAGGGGCTTGTGAGGGGATGGGCTTGTGGGGGGGAGGGGCTTGATAGGGGGAGGGGCTTGTAGGGAGGAGGGGCTTGTGAGGAGGAGGGGATTGTGAGGGGGAGGGGCTTGTGGGGGGAGGGGCTTGTAGGGAGGAGGGGCAGTGCCCTCCCAATTGCATTGCCCCTTACTCTCAATGTCGTCAACTGAATGCGACGTTTCAGGGATACGTTCCCGATTTTAATTATTACAAATCCAACAGTCAGCTTTGTGGGAACTGAAAGTTTGGATAATCAAAAAGTCTTTTTTTTTGTTTTCTTCCACGTGCTAAACGTGAAGTGATTCCATTGTGACGTTACCTTTGAAAAAAAAATGGAAGACTGTGTGTGAGAGAGAGACAGAATAAGTGTGTGGATGAGCATATGTGTGTCGCATTATACAAGTTTGATATACATATTATTTGTCTGCAATAGCACATGTGTGGCGAATTTCAACATAAACTACAACTGTGTTTTATTGACCTTGTCAAGGCCTGTGATACTAAACTAAACTTTAAAATTTACCATGTAAGGCCCACTTACCTATGTAGGCCTTTTCCAGAAGCGACCTGGCCACTAATGATCGCTGAACGAAGTGGCTTATGTGGACATTTATATCAGCCAAATACTCTAAACGCATGTTTCTAAATGTGGAGGGGAAAAAAATCCTGAGGACCTGGAGAAAAACATGCAAACTCCAAATATACAGCAGGCGCAAACCAGGCGAGGTAGTTAACATCTCGTCACAGTGGCACCCCATTAAGATACCATGAGTTTGGTCGAATCTGTTCCAGGTCCCTGACCCTTTGCTCATGATCATTAGGGATCTTCATGATCATTAGGGATCTTCGTAATGGTAGGCAGGCCCGGGTAAAGCCGAGTAGCCAGCAGTCGGAGCCATTTTTTAAATCCTTTATATTAAGTTCGCTTGCTTGCTTAGGACCGTGCAAATCTTTCGGTCGTTTGTTTAACCCACTTCCCGAAATCCAATCGAGTCGACATTTTGCACACATACTCGTTGTGCGTGACAATGCATTTTCGTGACAAAATTCAAAAATTTTACACTGTTTAGGGATTTTTTTAAAAATATTTAATTACCAATTGCTTAATGGCGGCAGGCAATCATCTGACCCATAAGTGGCAGCCATCTCAAGCCAGAGGACGAGAGGACTCTAGCCGCCACGCATATAAAGGATTTATAGTGAAAAACTTTGTTTTTACGGGTTATACTTGTTGTTTGCTTGATTTGGGATTACGGCAGAGATGTTTTCTGGCCCCGACAATATTTCACGTATTTTCTGGTCACATAGAGAAGCATTCCATTGGTTGTACCAGCATGAATTCGATCTTATACAGATATAAGTATTGGCGTGGCTCCATACTCATCAGCTATTCCAATGTAAGCCGAGTGGTGGGTAATTGTCGCTTACTTTGAGAAAGGGAGACTGCTGCTCAACCTGCAACTAGACACAAATAAGTGGACATACTCTTAGGTTTTGTCGGTAAAGTCACGTAGGTAAAAATAAATAATAATAAAAAATAATAGAAATAATAATAGAAGTAAAAAAATAAATCACGACGTTTCGGAGGCATTTATTTCTATTATAATTTCTATTATTTTTATAATTAATTTTATTGTTATTATTATTTATTTCTACCTACGTGACTTTACCGAAAAAACCTAAGAGTATGAATCCTTGCAGTCACGAAAGCTTCAAATCTAGAACAAATAAGTGGAGCCTCTCAGCCCCACCAAAACAAAATATCTGCCTGGATACTTGTGTATTCAATTACTCTTAACTCACTGTCTTTGAGTTGTGCGCCTTTTGGCGTCATCTGGTCCAACCCATGTGAGACTAGGCTCTAAGGAAAGCTGTCTCGGGTGTGGACCAATCAACTTCAAGGACAGTGCACATTATCAGAGTTATGTTCTTTTGTGTGTATTATGACTGCAGGTATTGCGGTCTATGCAAACATGACTCCTTGTAAAAAGGTGTCAGTTTTGTTGCCAGATAGAAGGGTAAAAAACCAATTATCATACTCTTAACTCCTTAACTCTCCACGAGTAATGGGGTGCTTGTGAAGAGGGTGGAGGAGCTCCTATGCAACACAAACAGCACTTGCCCCATCAGTCTGTTAAGTCTATACATGGGGGGGGGGAATCTTTGTATTTGTCTTTTGAGTTCCTGTGCCTGAGCAGGGTGCACTTGACGAGCTGTGGTTTTGCAGTGGAGGCCTCTTCCAATCAGCAGAGGTGTGGACTCGAGTCATGTGACTTGGACTCGAGTCAGACTCGAGTCATGAATTTGATGACTTGCGACTCGACTTGGACTTGCATAACAATGACTTTGTCCCACCTATGAGATGTGGACTCGAGTCATGTGACTTGGACTCGAGTCAGACTCGAGTCATGAATTTGATGACTTGCGACTCGACTTGGACTTGCATAACAATGACTTTGTCCCACCTCTGCCAATCAGTCTAGTGACATTATCTTGCATCGGCTACGTAACAATGTAACATTGTGTGGCAGTTGCCTGGCCTGTAACTCAGAACAGCAGCTTCTCAGCCACAATACTATCCTCTCTTCTCTCTACTTCCAAAATGTGGACCCCTTTACCAGGACGCTTGCATTAACTTGATATATACAGGCTGGCCTGCCGACACTCCTTTCTGGGAAAATTCATATTGGATTATGTGAGAACCTCACAAATCCTTGAAATTATCTGGACATTGGAGCATCAGCAGGCTGCTCAAGCAGGCGAGGATCAATTGGATGGGTCATGGGCCTACAAGTCAAGTACAAGCCCAAGTAGCTTCTGTTTAGCTGAATATAGGAAGCCAAAGCAGTCACTGCATGAGCTAGAGATGTTGTGAGCTAACTGACAGTGTCAGTGTGTGTGAGTGTCAATGTGTGTGAGAGTGTCAGTGTGTGTGAGAGTGTAAGTGTGTGTGAGAGAGTGTGTGTCAGTGTGTGTGAGAGTGTCAGTGTGTGTGAGAGAGTGTGTGTCAGTGTGTGTGAGAGTGTGTGTCAGTGTGTGTGAGAGAGTGTGTGAGTGTCAGTGTGTGTGAGAGAGTGTGTGAGTGTCAGTGTGTGTGAGAGAGTGTGTGTCAGTGTGTGTGAGAGTGTGTGTCAGTGTGTGTGAGAGAGTGTGTGAGTGTCAGTGTGTGTGAGAGAGTGTGTGAGTGTCAGTGTGTGTGAGAGAGTGTGTCAGTGTGTGTGAGAGTGTCAGTATGTGTGAGAGAGTGTGTGAGTGTCAGTGTGTGTGAGAGCGTGTCAGTGTGTGTGAGAGAGTGTCAGTGTGTGTCAGTGTGTGTGGGGGTGTCAGTGTGTGTGAGAGTGTCAATGTGTGACAGTGTCAATGTGTGTGCACCTAGCCTGGCACAAGCGCCGTGGTGACTCCACCGCCGCTTAGTGGCGAATGGCGGCTGTGATTGTTGTTGTTTGTGTGTGAATGCGTGTGAATATGTGTGCTAGAGTTTTATCTGAATCGGTCCTGGGCCTCCCCTAGGTCGACTCGGCCTCAAATGAGTACCTGGTGCGATATGTAAAAACTTCGCCACTGGGGAGACAAAGGCGGCCGGGAGTGGAGTTGGCCACCCAGCCTCTCGTGTGCCGTAGCGGCCGTCATAGCTGCTCAATAACAGCACTTGCCCCTACAGTCTGTTAAGGCTATACGGGGGATCTTTGTCTCATCTTTGTCGGAGCTTTAAACGTCGCAAGCCACTTTCAGAGCCGCACATCTGCGATAGGGATTTGTGGAACCTTCTAAGCAGCTGCACTTCGAGTCAGTGGCCAGCAGATGGCAGTACAACAACAGCAGCCGATATGTGAACCCGCCTTCTGTATGCACTTTGAGTTATCTCCCTCCCATGCATAGGTTGGATTTCCGCCTGGTACATCGGCATACCTATCAACCCATACGGTTTACCCCGTATTCTTTTACAGGGAAGTTGAGTTTTCAGGTCCACAACAGTTTGAATACGGGCAATTTAGTTTTGTCGATCTGTTTGTGTTTCTCCCTTGTGGCGATGGGACTTTGTGGGATGAACTTTGAGATGTACAAGGGGCACGGGGTGACCAATAAGGTCTGAATTGGTCTGTGATAAGGTCGGGCACTGATAAGGGGTTGGCAGCTGATGCATAGGTCTCCCACCTACACGAAAATAATGTTCCCCCTTATTACAATAAGGAAGTGGAGCGGAAGATGGTAGCCTTCACGTGGGACCACCCTGTCAAGTGGGATGTCCACGACTCCATGGCATCGTCAGCCCGGCGACCGGCGAACATCGATTGATTGTCTCCCACTTGATGCAGCAAATCTGGCTGTGACGGTCCCACCTGATGACAGAGACTTGTGTTGCCTCCGAAACGTCGTGATTTTTTATTATTTAATTTTTTATTAATTTTAATTACATTTTTTACCTACGTGACTTTACCGAAAAAACTAAGAGTATATCTCGCAGTTGTCCAGAGCAAAACAACTCAAACGAGGACTTTGAAAAACATGCCAAACGCAGGAGGACCCCGCGAGAAAGAGTCCCGAGACGTACACACTCCCGGATTAAAAGTGTCCCTCATTCTAACGATGGTGAGATGGAACGTGTTTTGTTTGAAGGCAATGCAACGGATTTGAAATGAAAACGATAATTAAGGAATGTTGAATGATTGCAACGAATACATTTAAGCATTGTGAACCATATTTAAGGGTCATGGTAATAAATAGTCTTTAATAAATGTTTATTATGCTAAATTAATCTATTTTAAGTAATAATACTTTTATTGGATTAGGTACATGGTGGTTAAGACTATAAAGTAATCAATTTAATTACTCCAATAGTCCAAAAAAGTATATGCAATTGGGCACAAGTCATCTGGAAAACGAATAAAAAAATTTAATTAGAAACTCATTCCTGGTATGTATGTTTAGAGTTTGGAATTGCAAACAAAATCTTGTCTGCAAACTGGTGGGTGCCGGACTGACGATACAACATAGCATAGGAGATGGATTCTTCACACAGTGCTTCACCTTGACTCTGAAACAAATGGGAGTGTTAGCGCTGTAGGACACGCTCGGATGCATTTCCCGAAGCAAGATCCATCAGCAGACAAAAGTGCAACCCATTACGTACACTCAACAAAATTGCACATTTGGCCATTGCTCATTTAAACGTAGACTGCGCGTGATGTAAAAATGCCGTAGACCTAACGGCATCTGCTAAACCAATAAACCAAATTAATAGCAACTTCAGTTTCTCAAAAGCTTTCAAACGTTTGATTTGATCATCCTCCATTGTAAGTGCTTCACAGCTATGTGCACGCGAAAATGTTTATTATTTGTTTTATATATGTCGCCTACAATTGCGCATGAATGAGTAGCTGGCAAACGTTTAATTACTTGTATTTACAGGAGTAGAGACAATCTTGAGTCGCCTCCAATAAAGCAACATGGGCCTTTGGTTATACTGTACATATATCACAGGGCAGACAGGACTGTCCCTCGGTGCAGTGGAAATCCTCTTATCCGGATTAGTATTCACCTAAACGAAAAACTCAACTATTTTCTATTTACTTTAGCAGGTAAGGCCCGTAACTCCTCTTTCACAAACGTATCTGCAGATAAGGAGATACGTGTTCGGCACCATGACGCCTATCCCAGAAAAAAACGATTAATAGAAGGATTGATTTTAGATATGGTGACCATATTTAGAAGGCCAATAATCCCCAATAACACTACCAAGATTAACTTTTGCTTCGACCAGAACTTCAGGGTAAAGTGTTTCTTATTCACGTAAAAAAACAACAACGGATATTAGAATCTATTTGTCCGTGATTTGAAGCGTTTTCACGGCTTATATGAGAACTTCCGATAACAGGAGTCACGAATAGTAGGAGCAGAAGCTTCACCGTACTAATGGACAGACACCTTCTGATGGGATATTTACCTGGGGGAAGCAGCAGGATAAGCACGTCTGATTCCAGATTAGGTTAATGAAGGATCTACAATGCATTATTATTACTACTTATCCAGGAAAGTCTTACAGAGTCTTTAGACTCGGGAGGGGAGGGGGGAACTAAAAAACTAAAACTAAACCATTCTTTTTTTTCATCAGGTAAGGCCCACAGCCTAATAGCTGTTTTATTTAGAAGCGACCTGGCCACAGACGATAGCCCGATGCAGTGGATCATCACGTGCAAATGTATAGCAGCCAAATACTCTAAACGCACGTAGTTTCTAAATGGGACAGGTAGGTGGTCTTGCATTGGAATGTTTGAGCAATGTTTTATTTAATGTACAGTATTGAGTATTGGTGAACATGGCTACTCAAAGTATACCGCTTAATTACGAGTGTGTGTCAACACTCTCTCGTTCGCAAACAAGCCAGCAATCGTCTTTCCGTGCTGCCATCTGTCGGCCACCTCGTGATCCCTATTTGGTTGGGAATCTCAGCGTGGCACAGCGATCTTCACCAGCTCTGGCTGATCCACTAAAACCCACCTACAAATCGCCACCATACGGGCGTGTGCCACCACCACCGCCGCCGCCGCCGGTCGCCTCCAACACAGATTGAATGTTACACTTACGGTAACAGTCATGAGCTGAGGCTTGCACATCGAGCTCCAGCGCAGGCCCTGTCAAAGCAGGTATGAGCCCAAACGAGATCGGCCAAATAATTTAACCGCAGCGTTTTCTCTTGAGCTTGACACTTCGTGGAGAGGGGCAAAGTTCTCTCCATCAACTGCAGTCTTCCATGAAAGGGTCTGGAATCACTTTCTCACCCCAGGAACCTGGGAACGATACATTGACGCATGATCAAAATGAAGATGTATCAACACTGCGAGCTACACGACCGCAGTAGAGTACTGCAATAGAACACAATGCCCCCTATTTGTCCTCGCGCAACTGCAGGGCCGGATTCAAGCGGGGGCTTCAGTGGCTGCAGTCCGAAACTTTGGATTTTGAAGAGGGGGGGGGGGGGGGGCGGAGGGCAATGCATAGGGTCGAGCAAAAGTCAGGACACCGGGTTATTATATTTATTTTAACAAATCACGTAGGACGTTTCGATTGCAACACAAACAATCATCATCAGGTACGTACCTGATGATGATTGCTTGTGTTGCAATCGAAACGTCGAATGCTATTATTTAATTTAATTTTATTTCTACGTGACTTTACCGAAAGAACCTAAGAGTAATTCCTTGCAGTCACGAAAGCTCCAAATCAAGTATAAATCACGTAGGGTTATTTCATATATTTTAATAAATATTAAAACCGGCTTCCGTTAACATGAATGCACGAATGAATTATCTTTTCAACTTAATTTAGGACCTTTTTTCAAGATTACAAGTGCAATTTGTGAACATTCATCAATTATGTTTTGTTTCAATTCATTCAGGGGTCTTGGTCGAGTTGAGCAAATGACACGTGTTTGGTTGACCCCACAGGAAAAAGAAAATAGATATTAGTAATTATAATAGATACAAATATCAACATAAAGCATACTAAATAAAATGTTCTAATGCCAGTGTTAACACACATTAATTAACAACCATTTGTGTCCTGACTTTTCAGCCACCTTGTATATACCGCTTTATAATAGGTGACAAGCAATACTGTAGCATTATGACACGTCCCATGGGTCATTTGTTAATTAAAGCCAATGCATCACTGTGTGTATTACCGTGTGCCAACATTAAAATACTTTTGTTTATTTTTACTTTGATTTAGCGTTACGATTTGTATAGCGCATTTAAAGCTTTAAAGCGGGAACTGAAATGACCCAGGTGAATATCACAATCGAGTGTTTGGTATCGGCATGTGTCGTGGTGAAAGAGTAATTGAGCTGAATAGACTGAGGGCCCCCCAAAACTAAAACCAACCCTGCCCCCCCCACCCCTTCCATTCCCGGCAATTTGATACGTTTCACGATTCAAGCCAATAATCTCAATACCGTTGCTATTGTTTGTGAATTTAGCAGACTCTTGTGAGCTGAGGGGGTTGCATGGACC
The DNA here is from genome assembly GCF_965212315.1 of Lampetra planeri. Classification (NCBI taxonomy): domain Eukaryota; kingdom Metazoa; phylum Chordata; class Hyperoartia; order Petromyzontiformes; family Petromyzontidae; genus Lampetra; species Lampetra planeri. The sequence continues at coordinate 6,612,870 of NC_136122.1, read as the reverse complement.
CATCACTTATTGTACACAATTTCCATAATACATCAAAGTGATGATTGTCGCATGAGAGACAAACTTATATTTTTAAAATTCCCAGGGCTGAAAATTTGCCAAATTACCTGAAACAATAAACTAGTGACGGGACTTGAGACTTGGTTTAATCATGGTTGGTGACTGCCCAGATTCGAACCATGGATTTCAGCAGTTGCTGCCACATTACGCTGCCATCTGAACCAGGGTCCACCTCCAATTAGTAATATTAAAGAATCTAGTGCATCTTGTGCCTTGCTTTTCTGGCTCAGTGTGCTGCAAAGCTTTACTGAAATAAACCAAACATTGATCACAGCCAAATATATTGGCGGTCCTTGCAGACATTCTGCCAGGTTCCTGATAAGGTGATTCTCATAGCTTGAATTTCATTTAATTAAACAAAGTTTTCCTGATCTGCGCACACCTACAACTTTTTGAAACAATATTTTATTTGATAAAAAAAAATATCCCCATGGATCAGGGGGTATTGTGCATCTGTCTAGACTAGATTTACCTGTTATCGCCGCTTCTAAATATAGCACTGCCTTTCTATAATCCCCTCCGGATGTAAGTCGTGCAGTACGTGTCCAGCCTGTTTCTGTCCGTCCACTGCTGGATGATCCTCCCCACAACCGAGCAGTCCATACTTCACCACGATCCATTGTTGTGTTTGAGTTAGGCCACGTGGCAGTACGTAATTATTTGGTAAAATTATTGTCATTAACCCGACAAGATTTTCACATTTACTAAAAATATTTATTTATACGTGGCCAACGTCCGGATTAAATCCTGAATGTTCAAAGCTCCTCACCGGTAGCTGAAGACTTCCTACGACTGAATTCAACATCAACGTGGGGATGACATTTGGTTCGGGCTGCTTTGAGCTTCACCGGGTAGACAACTCGGGGGTGCAATGAGGCTGCCCCAGCTCACTCCGTGCGTCAAGTGACTGCCGTGTCATCACCAAATGCCAAAGTGGGGCTCATTCCTATTCATATATATTTTTTTTTTATTTGGATTCTGCCCGCTTTTATTCCGTTGATTACTTAAAAAAAAAACTCCACCACGTTTGGCCAGTGTGGGTTGGTGAAGGTGAGGAGAGCAAAGAACAACTCATGGATGTTGGGTGGTTCTTCGTCACTGTCCTCGAACTGCTCACAACACCTACAACACCCGTTTTACTGGTAGGAACCTCCTGGTTACACCAGCCCACAGGGGATTATTGTGTCCGTCGTGCAGGGAGGGGCTGGGTGGGGAGGGAGGGGCTGGGTGGGGAGGGTGGAGAGGGGCTGGGTGGGGAGGGTGGAGAGGGGCTGGGTGGGGAGGGTGGGGCTGGGTGGGTGGGGCTGGGTGGGGGGTGGGAGGGGTGGGGCTGAGTGGGGAGAAGCTGGTCACCCCGTGGTGCCCTTATAAAACTCAACGTTTAACCTACTCACGCTGGCTTGTGCCCGCCCTCACAGTCGGCCATATTTGCGGAATACACCACGCCGCCGTTGACCCTGGCCATTGACCGAGCAACCCAACGTCCCTACCAGCTCCCTCCGCAGGAATGTGTTATACATGGTGATTGCCCATCCAGGTACGGACCAGGCTCAAACTTGCTCAGCTTCCGAGTTCCCAGGGGATCGGATGCATTCCAGGTAGAAAGGCATTATATTTTCTTTTGGGACACTCACGAAAATTATGTCTGCTTCATGTACGTTTAACATCAAGTGGGAAGCCCCCAGCGAATCTCTCCCAACAACAATGTCGATACGAGGAGCAAGAGCTGGATTGTAATTGTCTCATTGAACCCAGGGGCTCTTTTCAGTAGGATTCTGTAACTGGGATGCATGGACGATTCCTGAAACGAGCGCGTTGCACGTGGAACGAATCCACAGTGCCTGGAAGAAGAAGAATAAAACACTCGCATATGTAAGGGCGTAACATGGAAATGGATGCTTCCGTGATGTAATGGTTATGCAGACTGGAGGTGCAATCCAGAGGTCACCGGTATGATTCGATCTCTTCACGTGGCAGTTGAAACAATGGCCAGTTCCAAGATGCCTTGCCAGTGTAGAACATTAGGCCAAACGCCCTCTAGGCGGCTCCTTAAGTATGCATGGATTATACTAATAGGGGTTTTCCCCTTTTTTTCTGGCAACAAAACTGACACCTTTTGCAAGGAATCATGTTTACATTAACCACAATACTTGCAATCAAATGTAAAAAAAAAACAATACTCTGATAATTTATGCATTGTCCTTGAAACTGATTGGTCCACGCCAGAGACAGCTTTCTTTAGAGCCTAGTCTCGTATGGTGTTCGACCAGATGACGCCAAAAGGCGCACAGTTCAAAGACAACGCACTATCAGAGTAACGAGAGCTCGGGGTGAGCGAGGTCCCATGATGATATGCATGAATGTTGAACTTCTTTTCGCGCCGTACGTAGCCAACCGTGCCAATCGAAGGGTCCTCGCTTGGGGGAGCTCCCTCAAGCGAGGACCCTCGTGCCAGCAGTGACGTCAGCGGGAAGTTGCAGTGCTGCACCTTCACCTTGCTTCACTTCACACCCGCTCGGGTCAGCAAACACAACTCGCTGCGATGTCATCCGCCGACTGAACGCTCCCTGAGCCCGGCAGACAGGCCGAGGGATTCGCAGCACGGTCGTGTTTCTTTGCTTGCGCGACCCACCAACGCCTGACTTCATTACGAATAATATTGGTCTCGAAAGCGTACGTGTTAAAAGGGTGATGGATTTATAGAGGTGCGCTCCCCCCCCCAAAGCCACACAGATGAATAAAATCAAAACGCAGCGCAACTGAGCGCAGACGAGCAATGCGGGCAATGTCCAATTGCAAAAACGACAACTGGCGTTTATTGTTGTTGTTATTGTCTTCAAATGTAAATAGATGTCTCTGTCTCTCTCTCTCTCTCTCGCTTGTCAGGGCTGCCACATGGCACCACATTAGTGGTCTCCTTCTTCTCTGCGTCGCCCAGCAGCCAATGGCGACGCAGAGAGCCCTACGCCACTGGAAGCGGAACGGCTCAAAATCGTTTACAATTCGTGTCTTGGTTGCTAAACAGGAAATCCTCTGTTTGTAGCGTGACGTGTGATGCTTGGCACGGTGTAATTGAATTAGAAGCAGCGGGGCTATTTGCTGTGCAGGCAAATGCCCTTGATTATTTTACCCTCCCGCAAAGGCAATTGCTTTAAACTATGAAGGTGTCTAAGCTGCATACAATCGTGGGATGTCTGTAGAATCATATTTGAAAAAGGCAGTTGTGGGCGAGTTGGCAACCTTTAAAAAGCCACACTTTTGCGCACTTAAGTCATGTTAGTATAATCAATGTATTATAAACGAACATTTAGTGCTCCTATGAACACATTGCCCTGGATTAATGCGCATTGGCACGTTTTGCTTACGTGACAAACGTTACAAATTGGCTGTGTCGGGTGGTGGCGGGTTTAACGACACACTTATATATTTAAGCGATCTAATCCAAAAAAAAATATTACGGATGATATTGATCGCGGAAAGCCTACGCGTCAAAGTGCCCCATCTCATCAGATGTTGGAAGCTTAAACAAGTGTTGAGGCTGGGTCAGTGCATCAATGGGTGGCCACAATGCACCGCGGTTTGCTCTACACTGCGTGGTCGGAGCAGCAGAGGGCAATGCAGCCACATCCATGATAGTACTGGACGTTACTCTCCCGGGTCTATGCTCCCGGCCTTTGTCGACCATCATTGACCGGCGTGGTGAAGTATATCAGAAGAGAAAAAAAACTCCCGCGAGAAGGTGACCTCTCCCGGCAGTTGATCGACACAAAGGGCTGCAACGCGTTGCACATGCAATGTTTGTGAGACGTTAAGTGATGCAAGCTGAATCGCATGGTGCTTTTCTTTTTTTTATTAAAGCGACGGCTTTCTTTCGTTGGGTAAATTAAGCGGGATAACTCTTGGCAAAGGCATTCGTCACAGCAGGATCAGGTGATTTTAGTCAAAATAAATGTCCGCGCTGCTCTATTGATTTTTTTTTGGTTGCTTGAGTCGCGCCAGTGTACATTTGCATCGCTTGTCTGGAGTGACTCAAGAAAATCAATCGGTGTCCATCAAAGCTTTGCGATGTTTTGACCGATGACTCCCGTTTTCTGTTTTCAATCAACATGGCACAATGCAGCGTCGTAAGAAGGAGAGAGAGAGAGGCGAACACTAGAGGCCGAAAGTCAATGTTTTACTTTTAGGTCGGCCTCTAGCGAACACCCGCCCCGGCTGTAACTTTTAAGGACGTTGCAAGTAGAGCGAGAAAGACAAAAACCGTGCGGGCGCTTTGCAGCATGCGTCTGTCCTCGGATGTACTCATTTGACTTACACGCCTTTTACTGGTAGGAACCTCCTGGTTACACCAGCCCACAGGGGAGTATTGTGTCCGTCCGTCCGTCGTGCAGGGAGGGGCTGGGTGGGGAAGGTGGGGCTGGGTGGGGAGGGGAGGGTGGGGAGGGGCTGGGTGGGGAGGGGCTGGTCACACCGTTGTGCCCTCATAAAACTCAACGTTTAACCTACTCACGCCGGCTTGTGCCCGCCATCACAGTCGGGCATATTTGTGGAATACACCACGCCGCCGTTGACCCTGGCCATTGACCGAGCAACCCAACGTTCCTACCAGCTCCCTCCGCAGGAATGTGTTAACTCACTCTCTCTGTTGTTGTCGTTGTTGTATCCTCAAATCTTGTAACTCAATTTTTACCCACTTCCCAATGTTGTATCGACTGCAAACTTGGTTTACTTATGTCATACTGATGACAATACTATATTCTATCATAAAAAAAAAACATTTTAAAACATTATTTTTTATATGTTATGTTTCGGCTTGGGTCAAATTGTCCACGCTCAACTCACGTTGGCTGTAATTGGCCAATGTCCCTTACGTTATGGCAAGCCTCGGGGCCACTTCCTGGAGTCGTGGAGTTCTTCCATTACTCGTACGATACATTTCATTAAAGCATGTTTTAAAAAAAGTATTTTTAAATATTTGTTATTTGCAAACAACGCATAAACGCTTAAAATTTTGGTTTGGAATTGTCCAAAATAACTTTCGTATGTGTGTTGAAGTCCTCTCGCACCGTACGTAGCCAACCGTGCCATTCGGAGGTGTGGGAAGGACAACAACAACAACAAACTAAACACAACAACAACAACACGATGACTGCGTCAACTCTTTGTCGTCCATACAATTGTGAGCGTGCTGAGAGAGGTCAGCGGTCCCCAACCTTCTTGGCACCAGGAACCGGTTTCGTGGAAGACAATTTTTTCACGGACCGGGGCAGGGGGGGGGGTTCATCATTGTGTCTTTCCCCCTTTTCAAAGAAGCTCTCCAGCCACGTTTGTTTTCTACTAATTTTGGCTACTAGGGGTTAGCAGCTTGTGGGCTTACCAAAATTCCGACTGAGGCAAGTTCGCAGTGCGGGAAAGAGGCGCGGACGAAAGTGGTGAATAATAAAACAATGGGGGCAGGCCACGCGTGGACTCACCACTCTCACCTCCTGCTGCTGTGCGGCCAGGTTCCTAACAGGCCACGGACCGGTACCGGTACCGGTCCGTGTCCTGTCGGGGACCCCTGTTGTAGGTGGTGTCGCTGCTGGCGATGGGCGATGGCAGAGGGCTCAGTGCGCAACGGCAGGAGCCGACTGTGTTGTTGCCAGCCCAGGAGTTAGACCTTTCCGTTTCGCCTTTACACGTTCAATGGGATGCCACTATAATTAATATCTTAAAGTGTAGAGCCGGCGTTCGATGTTTGGCCATCGTGGATTTATGAGGCCAAAACCCTCCAGGGTTCGTCACGTGACTGACGTGTGACGTTGAGTTGCACCACGTGAGGTTGGAAAGTCGCTCCATTTATTTATCCGTCTATCCAACTGGGCGGTGCTGCAACAGCTCATGCTAATCGTCGTTGAGAAGTGGAGAGTTCAAATCCCCGGGAAGTTTGTGCATGTATGTGTGTTGAACTTCATTCGCACCTTACGTAGCCAACCGTGCTAATGGGAGGTGCGGGGGAAGGATAACAAACTGAACACAAAAAGCAGTTCTAAAGAAACGAGTTTTCAATCTAGATTATTCAAAAGTGCATAGCCCCAGTGGCTTCCTAATATCGGATGGAAGAGCGTTCCAGACGGACGCAGAAGCGCATCTGAAAGCGCCCGATGCGGTGACCGTCTTCGTTCGATGGTTAACCAAAAGCCGCTGCAAGGATGGCGCGTGCTCAGCAGGGCATTGTGGTTCACTTGTGGCAAGCACTTTGTGTGTAAAAATGTCCTCTCGTCCACTCAATGAGTTGTCTACTTTGTTAGAGAAGTCAGAAGCAAACGTCCTTTTGAGACGAATCTGTAATCACTCCCCTTCGCTCGAGGTTCTGCCATGGTGTGATGGTCGGGTGCTATGGAGTTATAATCTGGGGGTTGCTGGTTTGATCCGATCTCCCTGAGCGGCAGTTGTAGCAATGCTGCAGGTTTCTTAAATTATCCACCCGCCTCAGTCCACCCCAGCGGTGTCAATGGCTACACCGCATTGCATCTGTTTGCAAATCGCGCGGCGGTGGGATAAAGTGTGGGTACTCTCACCTCTTTTAACAAAGAGTCAATCTGGGAAGCGTGGAAGATCGGACCTCTGCAACGTGCTCTCCCAGAGCTCGTTATTTCGTCAATGCAGGCACTTGGAGGCTGCACCTTTGCCGTGTACCATTAACTCGTGATTCCCCCAGGTTGGTTCATCCCCGTCCCCACGTCCACGTGAACATGAAGCCACTTGTTTTGACTCGGCACGTTTTTAACGTCGCTCGGTATGAAGTAGCTCCACACAGAGGCCATCACGAATGTCGGCGTTCTCGCACGCCGCGCGTTTATATTTTGTTTTTAAATCCTTTAAATTAAGTTCACTTGCTTGCTTGCGCGCTTACGACCGTGCAAATCTTTTGGTCGTTTTTTAACCCACTTCCCATAATCCAATCGAGCTGACATTTTTCACACAGACTCGTTGTGCGTGACAATTTATTTTCGTGAAAAAATGTTTCCAAAATTTTCCACATTTTAGGAATTTTTTTTTATATTTAATTACCAATTGCTTAATGGTGGCAGGCAATCATCTGATCCATAGGTGGCAGCCATCTCAAGCCAGTGGACGAGAGGACTCTAGCCGCCCGTTTCAAAGACCAATGTGGGCTGGCACGCATATAAAGGATTTATAGTGAAAAACTTAGTTTTTACGGGTTCATTTTTTGTTCAACCGATTTCGCCAATGCACTACGATGCTTTTATCCCCCCTCCCCCTTTCGTCTCTTAATATCGAAAGCCGCGGTGTGAAAAACCAACCCTCGTGTGTTTACCGCTCCGATGCGGGTGCCGTAGTTTGCGTGGCCGCGCGTTTGGTTCGTCGAAGCGGCGGTCTTCAACTGCGCAGTGGTTGTGGTGACATCGTGCCAAACCACTTCAAGCAACAGTACTTCATCATACGCACGTTACGCAGTCCAGACGCACGCTTGCGTGTGTGTGCGTGCGAGACACGCACGCACACGTACACACCGAGAGTGGGCTTGAATTTCACAGGCGGTCCAGCGTACCTAATGAATGTCTATTGACTGTAATATTGCACTCCGCTCCCTCTCCCATACTTCCTTTGCGCACGTTCGGATCTTCCATCCTTCACCACACGGAACATGGAACTATATTTAGCACGACTAATGGGGAGAGCAGAAGAATAAGCGAGCGTTAAATCTGGGAATGCTTTTATTTCAGCTCGGCTATAAATGCCGTCCCGTATGAATGAGACCTCGTTCGATTTTGTGAGGTCTATCATGTATCGCATATATGCATGTTACCCGTGAAGCAATGCGTCTACTGTTCATGAGATAATATCGATTATTGGGCTCGCAGTCATCATCATCATCGGCCATGATCAATCTACTCCTGGATGAAGGCCTCCCCAAGCTGTCGGCATATTTCACGATCCAGCGGCGTTACCATCATTCAGGTGACTGCACACGAGTCGACTTTGTCACTCCATCTCCGCAGTAGACGCTCAACTCTCAGAGATGTTCACCCCTTCAGCTGCCATTCTATCGCTAGGCTCGTCCATCTGCCATTCATTCCTTCGAGCGTCATGTCCTGCCCAATCCCAATTACTCGTTGGTTCTTTCGGTAAAGTCACGTAGGTATAAAATAAAATAAATCACGACGTTTCGGGCGCAACACAAGAGTCCGTCATCAGGTGGGAAAGCATGGTCTGCTGCTGAGGCAGACTGATTTAATCCCAATTAGTTTACTAATCAGTCAGTCTCCATGACCTCAAGTGCATGTGTTTGTGTTTCTGTCCATCGGGGTTATTATCGGCATAACATCCGTCCATGGGTTTTTCCGCATGTTTCAGCCTTTGCCTCACATTTGTGTCAATGTTCATGTTTCTAAAGCGCATGTCGTGGCAAGTGGGGGGAAAAAAAACGTTGGTTACAAGCTTTCTTTTGTAAGCGTCATCGGTACATTGCTTTTCATTGTAATGTTCAGTTTTACACAAAATCACTCCGATCTTCTCTCATCTGCCTCTTTATTTCATCACCTTTGATTCCGGTACGCATTCCACGGCTGCCCAAGGTTGTTACGAATTATGTAATGGCACTTGTTGCACGTTACTTTTTGTTTTGCTCATTGTGATCTTGAGCCCCCCATTTTTTGAAGCCTTCTTTTCCTAAATGCAAACACGCATTCCCATTGGTTGTTCGCTTAATGACTATGTCGTCACCAATTCTGATGAGATGTTTTCATTTCCCAGAGTACATTCAACCATGAGAAAAGCAGGGCTGGTTTTTGGAAGCTCACACAGCACATGCGTGAAATACCGGGTGCAAAAAGCAATTGTACTCGTATGCGCTGTATATAATGGGTTCACATCGCACCTGTAACCACTAGAGGTGCTGCCATTCACCGAGGTGTAAAAATATATAATTGATTTTTGAATCGAATTGCGATCCTTAACCGTGACAATTCATTAAATCACTCGAGAAGAGGGGGTGCAGGGATCAGGGAGGGATTATATCACCCCAATTACATGTCCATAGATCATCAGCCATTGTCTATCCTCTGTTGGATGAACGCCTTTCCACACCATCGACATCCCTCGTGGTCAAGTGCTGCTACCATCATCTCATTCATCTCATCGCTCCATCCCATCGTCCCATCCTATCACCGCATCTCATCCATCTCATCATTGCATCTCATTGTTTCATCTCATCGCTTCATCTCATTGCCGCATCTCATTGCCGCATCTCATCCATCTCACCGCTCCATCTCACTGCTCCATCTCACCGCTCCATCTCACTGCTCCATCTCACCGCTCCATCTCACCGCTCCATCTCACCGCTCCATCTCACTGCTCCATCTCACCGCTCCATCTCACCGCTCCATCTCACTGCTCCATCTCACCGCTCCATCTCACTGCTCCATCTCACCGCTCCATCTCACTGCTCCATCTCACCGCTCCATCTCACTGCTCCATCTCACTGCTCCATCTCACTGCTCCATCTCACTGCTCCATCTCACTGCTCCATCTCACTGCTCCATCTCACCGCTCCATCTCACTGCTCCATCTCACTGCTCCATCTCACCGCTCCATCTCACCGCTCCATCTCACCGCTCCATCTCACTGCTCCATCTCACTGCTCCATCTCACTGCTCCATCTCACCGCTCCATCTCACCGCTCCATCTCACTGCTCCATCTCACTGCTCCATCTCACTGCTCCATCTCACTGCTCCATCTCACTGCTCCATCTCACTGCTCCATCTCATCGCTCCATCTCACTGCTCCATCTCACCGCTCCATCTCACCGCTCCATCTCACCGCTCCATCTCACCGCTCCATCTCACCGCTCCATCTCACCGCTCCATCTCACTGCTCCATCTCACTGCTCCATCTCACTGCTCCATCTCACTGCTCCATCTCATCGCTCCATCTCACCGCTCCATCTCACCGCTCCATCTCACCGCTCCATCTCCGCAGTCCTCTTGGACGCATTCCCTCCTTTGGCTGTTCAGCCATCATCAGTATCGTCCTTTGACCATCATCACGTGTGACCAGTCATGCAGAAATCACATTTCCTCTTGGTATGCATTACAAGCGTACCACATGTAATTTTATTAAATATATTATCCCCTTTATTTACCAAGGAAACCCTCACTTAGGGTCTCACAACTCATTTTCATTGAGTTGGGTTATCGGTTCCGTTTATGAATGACATCTGGGAAGAAATCAGAGTACCCAGAGAAAATCCATGCATGTAAGGGCGTAACACAGAACGTACTGCACAGATGGATTCCATAATCTTAAAACGTACGTTTTTGTAGCTAATACAGTGCTCCATATTTGCTCTTTGGGTTAGGCCACGTGGCTGTTTTATGCCAAAATTATTGTCATTGACCCTCCACCACCTGACCAGATTGTCACATTTACAACGAGCCTATTTGTACATGCTCGTGTACAGTACTGGTACAATTTAGACCTGTAAGCCAAATAACTTCCGCCACTGAATTTAACATCAACGTAAAAGAAGACCTTTCACACTTGATTTAGAGCTTTCGTGACCGCAGGAATTACTCTTTGGTTCTTTCGGTAAAGTCACGTCGAAAGAAAATAAATTAAATAATAGAGTACGACGTTTCTATTGCAACACAAGCAACCATCATCAGGTAGAACAAAATTTGAGAGAGAGAAAAAACAAAGACACGGAGACACACAGACAGACACACAAGCAGAGAGAGACAACACAGAGACACACAGAGAGAGACACACACACATAGACACACTGCTTTCACTCCGACTGCTTTGAGCTTTGTCGGGTCGAGATCCCGTCAATCGAGTGAGTGAATCAAGACTCCAGTGCTGTGCTGCCGTCTCCTGTCCACCTTGCTTTCTGCGTCGACAACATCTGGCATCCACAGGGAGCTTCCAAATCCAAGCTGAGCCATATTTAGAGTCTGAGGTCTGATGCGGTCAACCACATTCTTGGTGTTTCTTTTCATTGGCTTTGAAGCAGAAATTTAAAATATTTTTGTACGTGTTATGGTTGATGGGCGCATAGTGTTAATATTTGTAGCTAAAGGCTAAAAGTCTGTCTTTACTCTGCCAAGATGGTCATCTCCATTGGAGGTATTGAGCCAGTAGTGGAAACAGGGGTCAGTCAATCCATCGGACATCCACTACTTAATTTCCAGTGAAGTGGTCACTCGTGTTGATTAACCTTAGGTGGGAAGGCGCTCGGCTGAGGCAATCCCCATCCACGATTTGAACTTACAACCCCTCTTTGATTCAGTTGCTCTGACATAGTGCCACCTAAGTTGGGATGTAGAATATTTACAATGACATCTAAAAATACAACTTGCTGCCCCTTGTCAGTCCAATGCTGGAGGATGGCTGCCCCGTACCGTAAACTTAATTTGGAGCTTTCGTGACTGCAGGAATTATTCTTTGGTTCTTTCGGTAAAAGTCACGTATAAAGATAAAATAATAAATTAAATTAAATACTAGCATACGAAGTTCCGATTGCAACACAAGCAATCATCATCAGGTATAAATTAAATATAAACACAAATCTAGTATACTTAGAAATGTAATGTTATACAACAGAGAGTCGGATAACATAACAGTCAACACCCTACCTGGTTGCCCCGTACCGTGTTGGTCATAGGCATTGTTTGTCCATACTTCCCTTCGCTGGTCAAATGCATTTAGGGATGCAGTGGATGATAAATGAGGATACATGGCTTATTAACCGTATGATGAATTTATTATTTATAATTTCCATTGAATGGCAACCATTAGCAATCCATCACTGGGCGACGGCTTCCCTCATGCCATTTCAATCGAAGCTGCTGTTTGGCCATTCTTTGTTATCGTGGTCAGCGTGCATTAGTAAAGGTGGGGCATTGCATTCCAGGACCAGTTTAGATTTCACTCGCCATCGAAGTTAACCGTGGCCCAGGATTACACTTAACAGGCTGGGTTCCCTTGTGCGAGTGTATGTGTGTACATGGTAGTGTAGCGGTTAGCGCACTGCGCTATGAACTCTTTACCCGGGTTCGATTCCCGCTCACGGCCAACACCAGTGACGATTATCTGAACCGGTCCTGGGCCTCCCCTAGGTCGACTCAGCCTGAAATGAGTACCTGGTGCGGTGTGTAAACATCGCCACTGGGGAGACAAAGGCGGTCGGGCGTGGTGCTGGCCACCCACCCCCTCGTGTACCGTCCCGGCCTTCATAGATGCTGGCTAACAGCACTTGCCCCTACAGTCTGTTATCTTTGTATTTGATAATACGGTGGTGTAGTGAGAGGGGAGGGATGGTGTAGCGGTTCGCGCTGCGCTACGAACCGGGCGACCCGGGTTCGATTTACCGCTCACGATTATTTGAACCGGTCCTGGGCCTCTCCTAGGTCGACTCAGCTTCAAATGAGTACCTGGTGCGGTGTGTAAAACATCACGACCGGGGAGACAAAGGCAGTCGGCCTTTTAATAGGTGCTTGCTAACAGCACTTGCCCCAACAATCTTTTCAGGCTATACGGGGGATCCTTTTATTTGGTAATGGATTATTTTAGACATATTGTTACACGAATGCCAACAATGTCGGATTTCAGGCTGTTGAGATTTTATTTTTTTTATCTCAAAGGGCACTGTAATCTGATCGGCAGCGCATCCCAGGCGATTATTGGCTGTGACTCACAATATCGTCTGTCTGGTGACTCATGAATGACAAGTAGATGGATGAGTCACGGAGTCACATTGACTCTGAGGCAGTCAGAGGAGACTTTCCTCGTGGCATTTTAACCTTTTCATTTACTCTGCCGCGTCACGGCCCCCCGTGCAGTCCTGTACTAAAGAGGCTTGTAATAATGTAAACATGTTGCAAAAGAGGAATTAATAATCAAGAAGGACAAGATGATAAAGATGATCTGTTTTTGAATCCGTATTGTTGTCTGCGTCCTTATTTTTCACTGTTTTATTCAGTAGTGCTATTTGATTAACTTCTTTATTTTGATAAAAAGCCACGCTTGTAATGATGTTTTAGGTTTCTACACCAGTAACCGTGCTGGTATTGACAGGCACTCGCATTGTTTTTAGTGCTCTCACTTTGACGCGTTCGTGAAAGTCATAATGATAATTATACTCATGCTTATATACCGTTAGTAAATACTGTTTTTAAAATTCAGTTTTGTTATTGTATTTCTTAACATTTTTTACACATACTGTATATATTTCACGAGAAAATGCATTCAGTATTTAGTTTTACCTTAATTCTGCATCTTTATTTACACTGTAGATTCCGTTTTTTTTATTCTATTTATTCTACTTTATTGTCCTGTTCATGTCGCATTTGTAAAACATAACCTAATTGTAAGTTTAAAAGTTTGCATCTGGATCCCGTTAATTCATGTCTCCCTTGAAAATCGGAATGTGCTCTTAACTAGTTTACCTGCGTCGAGCTGTCACCATATTCATGTACAGCTCTTTGTCAAAGCAGCCCTGGATGAAGGCCTCTCCACTCTGTGCCTGTCAGGGGGAGGCCCAGGACCGCTTAAATCTATCACACGCTACTGATGTTAGCCATGACCAGGTATCACACTCAGATTGACAAGTTCAGAGTGCATTGCGCCAACCAATGCACCACCACTCCACCCCCGATCTATCTAAATTAACAATGTTTAATTGACATCCATTTGTCAGTCCACTACTGCATGAAGGCCTCCTGTGTTGTTGACCATACTTCACTACACTGGTCAGTGCGGGGTTGATGCACTGGTCAATGTAGGAATCAGATACGGCTTGCTACTTGAATTACAGCCATAGGCCAAGAACTGAACTGGGCCCACTGGTTTCATATCGTAGAGCAACACTTAGATCGGTTCACACATAATGATGATGATGATGATCAATTTTAACAAATAAAAATAATGCAAGGCAGCCGGTTCAGAATGGTAGACAATGCAAGCCCGACATGGAAAGCTGGCGCTGTTGGGAGAGTCACGTGCAGGGGTGCACCGAGCCGCTGCGGCGAGGGAGGACGAGGCGAGGGCATCACGCGTGGATTCTTCACGTGTTTGGATCCCCGTCCGCGGAGGATCTCTGGCAGGCTGTTCAGCACCGAGCCCTCCACGATCCCCCGGGGACCCCACCGCCGCCGCTGACGCGCCACGCGTGCGCGAGGATTTTGTGCGGTGCGCGTCCGTTTGCGGACCCGCAACTGTTTCGCGCGTCCAATTCGCATTCGAAACGGCACTTAGCCCACGTGTGCATGGGGAAATAAGAGATTTAGGGGGGGTTGGGAGGCGGCAATCAATGCTGTGTGTACCTGCGATGCGTCTCAGAGGCTGTTGTTGTTGTGGTGGTTGGTGGTGGTGGCGTGTACAGATTTGCAATCTTAGTCGCGCACCGCGCGGCGAGGTGGCAGGAAGGACGGTGCCGCGTCTCGGTCCGGTGGCCGTGGTGCCACCGAGGCTGTGATTCGCTCGCACCCCGAGAGAGGGCATTTGCAGCCCGTCGTAACGCAGTTCTCCCGCGGTGACTCCGAAACCCGCTTTGGCCGGGCTGAATTTTGCAGATCGCGACGAAGGAAGACGCGGCGGATCGTAGCATTGCAGCGATTTGCTCGTTTGACTTTCGTGGCGAGCCGGTGAGTGCCCACGTGGTGCTCGGCTCGCGAGGGGGGCAGCTTCCGTCCTCATGGCGTGGGCGCTCTCTGTCGCCGTTGGAAATGCGTTCCCCCCTTGGATTGCTAAAATCATTTTCTACTTCGATTTAAAGCTTTCGTGACTGCAGGGATTCATCTTCTTGGTTCTTTCGGTAAAGTCACGTAGAAGGAAAATAATAAAATAAAAAAAATAAAACATGATAAAATCATTCTCACGACGTTTCGGCCACAACGCAAGCAGCCGTCTTCAGGTGGAGAACAGGTCTGTCGAGAACGCAGAGTCTGTTCTCCACCTGAAGACGGCTGCTTGCGTTGTGGCCGAAACGTCGTGAGAATTATTTTATTATGTTTTATTTTTATTATTTTATTAGTTTCCTTCTACGTGACTTTACCGAAAGAACCAAGAAGATTTTCTACTTGCAACGGTTTGAAAGCGAGCGGCGAATGAAGGCACCGCCTAGGCCCAGCGAGGTTTACATTCCCAATTGTGAGGATGAGCATGGCCAAGAATTAAGTTGGTGCCTCCGCGATTATAGTGGTGGGTAGTCCACTCTCTACTCAACACACACACATATATATACACCACTCGTAGCAAAGTTTTTTCTTCTTATGGCTGTTATTGCTTTGGTATCAATCATGCAGGTTACGTGTGTTTTCATGCTTGTCATTGCTCTCACTTTTGCATACGTTAACCGTGAATATTTGGCATTTTTATGCATCTGCTAGCATCGCACAGTGGAACAAAAAAAATATCATTGCAATGGCATTATAGTTCAAACGTCATCATCAGCCATGTTTAATCCACTGTTGGATGAAGGCCACCACAAACTGTCGCCATCTCTGACGGTGTTGCGATGTTGCAATCCCTGAAGCACCTCCAGACGAATTGATTTTTTATCAAACCATCTCCAGGGTGGGATGTCCTCTTTGACCATGTACCCTCCTTTGCCCGTTCCAATTTTGCCCATAACCTCCAGCTATCGTCCCTTCAAGTGACATGTGACACCCCAGCCCACTTGTCTTTAAACAGTCGATGTTATGTCTTTTGTATTTTTTCTCATCCGCGTGTTCCAAAAAGAGGAACACATGGATCAGGACAAAAAAGAAAGTAAAATACATCAAACGGGGATCTTATGTTTAATACAGAGGGGCTCTTTAATCTTGTTATTGATAATTGTGTCACGGCAAGCAGACAACAACAACAACATATAAATTATACTGACAATAAAATAATGGAAATGTGGATGAGCCCATTGCTTTGATTTCTGCTTCTGCAGGCAGGTGTTAATTATTTTCGCACTACCAGCCATTGTGCTGAGTGCCTGTGACACTAAACAGCGATTAAGACAGCGAGCCTCAACAGAGAGGCTTAGAGACAGTCCCTCCTTACCCATTACAAGTCACATGTCCAGTAAGAGCCACACGAAAGAGATTTCTCTTCAAATATTGCCATTAAGACGTGGCAACTGTGTGGAATTTATTTCCCGTGATGTTTCATTCGGTTCTTTGAATGGAGAGGCCACAGAACTGGAATATGATATACCGCATATCTATAGATCAATGGAAGGAGTTTGGCTCAGAAGTTGAATGCAAATTTTGGGCAGGGTCCTTTGGGCCTCATCAATGACATATCTCACCCATCAATCTCATCGATCCTCCTGTCTCATTCATCAAGCTCATTCATCCCCATGTCTCACCCATCAATCTCATCCATCTTGTCTCACCCATCATTCTCATTCATCCTCCCGTCTCATCCATCAAGCTCATTCATTCTCATATCTCACCCATCAATCTCATTCATCCTTATGTCTCATCCATCACTCGCTTCCATCCGTCTACATCCATATATCTGTCTTGTCTATCAGTCAATCGCTCTCATCCATCCATCCATCTCATACATCTATTCATCTCATTCATCTATGTATCTATCAATTTATCTCACCCATCCATCGAACTTATTCATCCATATCATCCATTCAATTACGAGACCGTGATTGAAAATTATCGGCATGGTGCATTTCACCCCATAATCCTTCCATCCACCCATCCCATCCATCAATCATCAATCATCCCACTGGGGTCAGTACAAGGAGTACCACCTGGTGAGCATTCAGCAGTTAGTGGTAACTCACAGTTGTTGACGGTGTACTAGTCCTTGCCACAGACACTCGGAATTTGAAATACTTCTTCAAAACTACCCCAATTATCCTTGAGCTTGGGAATACTTTTAACTTTGACTTACCATACACATACCATACACACATACCATACACATACCATACACATACCACACACATACCATACACATACCATACACGTACCATACACATACCACACACATACCATACACATACCATACACGTACCACACACATACCATACACATACCATACACATACCACACACATACCACACACATACCATACACATACCATACACGTACCACACACATACCATACACGTACCATACACATACCATACACGTACCATACACATACCATACACGTACCACACACATACCATACACGTACCATACACATACCACACACATACCATACACATACCATACACGTACCATACACATACCACACACATACCATACACGTACCATACACATACCATACACATACCACACACATACCATACACATACCATACACGTACCATACACATACCACACACATACCATACACACACCATACACATACCATACACATACCACACACATACCACACACATGCCATACACATACCACACACATACCATACACATACCATACACATACCACACACATACCACACACATACCACACACATACCACACACGTACCATACACATACCATACACATACCACACACATACCACACACATACCATACACATACCACACACATACCATACACATACCACACACATACCACACACATACCATACACATACCACACACATACCACACACATACCACACACATACCATACACATACCACACACGTACCATACACATACCATACACATACCACACACATACCACACACATACCATACACATACCACACACATACCACACACATACCATACACATACCACACACGTACCATACACATACCACACACATACCACACATACCACACACATACCATACACGTACCATACACATACCACACACATACCACACACATACCATACACATACCACACACATACCACACACATGCCACACACATACCATACACATACCACACACATACCACACACATACCACACACGTACCATACACATACCACACACATACCACACACATACCACACACATACCACACACGTACCACACACATACCATACACATACCACACACATACCATACACATACCATACACGTACCATACACATACCACACACATACCACACACATACCATACACATGCCATACACGTACCACACACATACCATACACATACCACACACATACCATACACATACCATACACGTACCACACACATACCACACACGTACCACACACATACCACACACATACCACACACGTACCACACACATACCACACACATACCATACACATACCACACACGTACCATACACATACCACACACATACCACACATACCACACACATACCATACACGTACCATACACATACCACACACATACCACACACATACCATACACATACCACACACATACCACACACATACCATACACATACCACACACGTACCATACACATACCACACACATACCACACACATACCACACACATACCATACACATACCACACACGTACCACACACATACCATACACATACCACACACATACCATACACATACCATACACGTACCATACACATACCACACACGTACCACACACATACCACACACATACCATACACATACCACACACGTACCACACACATACCATACACATACCACACACATACCATACACATACCACACACGTACCACACACATACCACACACATACCACACACATACCATACACATACCATACACGTACCATACACATACCACACACATACCACACACATACCACACACATACCATACACATACCACACACGTACCACACACATACCATACACATACCACACACATACCATACACATACCACACACATACCACACACATACCACACACATACCACACACATACCACACACGTACCACACACATACCACACACATACCACACACATACCATACACGTACCATACACATACCATACACATACCACACACATACCACACACATACCACACACATACCACACACGTACCATACACATACCACACACACACCATACACATACCATACACATACCACACACATACCACACACATACCACACACATACCACACACGTACCATACACGTACCATACACACACCATACACATACCATACACATACCACACACATACCACACACATACCACACACGTACCATACACATACCACACACACACCATACACATACCACACACACACCATACACGTACCACACACATACCACACACATACCACACACATACCACACACGTACCATACACATACCATACACACACCATACACATACCACACACGTACCATACACATACCATACACGTACCATACACATACTATACAACATGTATCGCAAACAGATATATATCATTGTTCCCATGACCAAATCACCTTGAATGCGGCAGACCTCTTCTTATCTGGGAAGCTGAGCAGGATGGAGCACTGATAGTGCTTGGAACGTAGACCCACCGGCAAGCCAGATTGTCATTGGCGCCTGTGGTGGTTAGCAATGGGCGATGCGGCAAAATCCATAACTGCAAATATATCTGTGGTGCAACGCTTAGGCTCCCCGCCTTCGCCAACCACGCATTGATCAGAGTGGTGAAGTATGGTCAAACAACACCCCCACGACCCGCACAGTGTGTGTGTGGAGGCCATCGCACAGCGTAGGCATTGACCCCATTTGGCCGTTACTATCGTTGGTACAAAGCTATCGCAAAAGCCCCTGCATCATCAGCATCATCAGCATCATCATCAGAATAAACTATCTTCTCGGGCCAGGTGCAGCCCTGGAGAGAGTGGCCATTGACCCTTCTGTGAGCTCACACCGAGGGGAAGGCCCTCGTGAGAGTGGCACGTCGCCACGAGGCATCGTGTCCGCTCCGTGCGCTTCCCGTGACCCGGGCGGCACCACCACTGTGGGTGTCGTCGTTGGTGTCGTTGGGACACCCCAAAAACATTTATTTATTTTTTTGTTCCAGAAGACTCAAAGACACCCGAACAGTTTTGGACAATTTCGATTTAAAGCTTTCGTGACTGCAGGGATTCATCTTCTTGGTTCTTTCGGTAAAGTCACGTAGAATGGAAATAATAAAATAATAAAAATAAAACATTATATTTTATTATAAAAACTAAAACATAATATTTTATTATGTTTTATTTTTATTATTTTATTATTATTTCATTCTACGTGACTTTACCGAAAGAACCAAGAAGAGTTTTGGACAAGTATCTTGGAGCTTTTGAGGTATTGCTATACAGACTAGAGATTGTCAATGGAATTTCTGTTCAAATGAATGGGATTCCAGTGGCAATTTCCAAGGATCGTCACTAGATGGCAAGCTTTGGAAATTCCATAGTGACAATACTGGCGAATCAACGATCCCTTGACCCCACCAGGAAACTCCCCTGCACGGCACGCTCACCGTGTCGGAATCGTGTTGAAGTCGAGCTTAACTTGTAAATCACCCGCAGAAGAATCACGATTCCTGCTGGAATTCCCCACCGTGGAAGAATGGGATTCTAAATCTATCCCCGTCGGAATCTCTCGAAGCAGGCTGAGTAGGCCCCTGACTGGGAGGTGAATTCGCATCCTTCTGAATTGTGAAAAATAAGAATAGGTTTTACCCTTCCTGGCAACAAAAAAAAAAGGTGTTAAGATGTTCACATACCAAACAGAAACCTTTTTCAAGCACTCAAGTTCGCATTAACCACACGTGCCTGTGGTTAACATGCAAACAAACATTACGACAACAACAATAATAATAATAGTTAAATTTGTAACGCGCGCAAATTTGCAGACGTAGTGGCCGCAAGCTCAGAGGCGCGGAGCCAAGCTCAGAGTCGCTCGAAAGCATGACTGTAGAGGTGAGTTGTTAAGTCTCTCTTGAAGGAGGCGATTGAGGTGATGCTGCGAATGTGCAGAGGGATATCGTTCCAGACTGTTGGGGCTGCCACCGAGAAGCGGCGCATAGACACGTGACCATCCTGGATCTTGGCATCAAGAGGAGGTCGTGAGTCGCGCTGCGCAGGCATCTGCCGTGTGCTGAGCTGCAAGTTGTCAATAATGAAGAAAGGTCCGGCGGGCAGGCAGATATGAAGGCATTGTGGCATTGTCTGATAATGTATGCCGTGTATTTGAAACTGATTGGCCTACACCAGAGACAGCCTTCTTTAGGGCCTAGCCTCACCAGTGTCAGACGAAAGAACGCCAAAAGGTCTGGCCAGCATGGAAGAGTAGGCCAAAATTCCCTCTTAGAGGGGCTTTCTAGAACTCTGTCTAGCAGAGGCCCTTCCTCCAGCAGTGTTGCGAGCAAGCGATTGCAGGGCTGGATGATCATTATTTTCCACGTATAGATTTACAAATGTCGAATATATGAAGCCCAGCTCATGTCTAATCGATTAATGGCCTACTCCCTTTTGTTATCTGCAACGGCTGAGACCGCGCATGGTAAAGACTGCCACGCGGCATGCGCCCCGCGCGCATCACGCGGGGCGCAATCGATCAATCGGACAAGCGGCGGCCAATCCCCGTTCGGCAGGACAATGTGAGGGCTCATTGAGATGCACCCGCGCGCTCTTTTTGCAGAGGAAACCAGGATAATCACTCACGGATGGGGTGGAAGGGGGGCATTGGTTCTGCTTGTTTTGCCATGAGTTTACATTTCATTTTCACATTGGGGGAGTGGGTGGGGGGGTGATTCGAATTCTTGGGCGCTGGCACACCGTCATGTGCTCTTGGGAAGGTTGCCACGGAGTCTTTATGAACTTTGACCTTTGTGGCAGGTAGGGTGCGAAGGTGCTGTCCTACAATATAACCAAAGCAGCAGTGAATTTTGATTGATTATCCTTTATTTAGCTGTGTGAAAGCCTATTGAGAATCATTATCTGTTTTGCCCTGGTAACCACAGCCACCGAGAGGCAGTTATTTATTCATGATGCCGGTGTTTGGCGGTGCGCGTTATTCAATGACTTGGGGATTGGTGCTGGTGGATTGTTGAGAGATGGGGCATGCAGGATACACCCGCTGCTAAAGGTATATTTCAACGAATAACGCATTAATGCTCTGCAATTCGCGAATCACATTTTGGCTGTGGGTGAAACGTAAAAATGTTAACTATTAGGAGCATGTCCACATGCAAATAATAAACCCACACCATCTTCTATCCACTGCTGGCATTGACACAGCCCTGAGAGATATTTTTGCGATAAACAAGGGCCACCGCCTGAAACGCGTCGATCAAATCCTCGATTCACAATTGATATCTGGGTTCAGCCTTGTGGCTCAAACCAAAATTCCACAGTGAATCACAATATTTGCTTCGCAAACCTATCCCGTGTCAAGCTACACATTTCCCCTTCTTCGAAGCAGAGGTATTGACGGAAATGTTGAGCGTTGTCGTCGTTATATGTGCTCGCGCTCGCCACTTGGCCAACGCGCAGTGCCACGACGCTTTTTTTCCCCGTCCTCTCCGCTGTTGGATGATCCGGCCCCTCCCTCGGCCCCGTCTTCTGCTTGCCGCCGGTCGTGTGCGTGAATTAGTTCAGCTGCGAGCGATATTCGCGATTTGACCCCCCGTCCGCGCGCGGCACGTCCGTCTCCAACGGCGAGCCCACCCCCGTTTAGCCATCATCGCGGTCCTGGGGTGAGCATTCCCTCTCATCAATAATTCCGTCGCCGTTGCGTACGCCAACGCCCGCCCGCCCGCCCGCCCGCCACATTTGGCTCCTGTAATTAGGGTGAGTGGAGAGATGGAAAAGGTCCGTTGCTGCTGCAGCGGCGGCGGCGGCGGCAGCAGCCCACCCGCGCTCTCCCCAAAGTCATCCATTGATTGCCCGACACGCTCTGCCACTGTCCTTAACACCCCGCGAAGGTTCCCTTCCATAAAAAGGGGCCGAGACCAAAGCGCGCCTTCCCTTCGCACGCACCGTGCGTGCTGTTTCTGTCGTTTTGCTGCTCGCCGCGGTCAAGCCATTTCAGCGATGGGATGGTGGTTATGGTCACGGCTGTTACAGTTGTGCAGACGATGATGGCGATGGCGGTGGCGGTGGTGGTGGCAGTGATTGTGGTGATAACACTATGTAACACGATTTTTGTTCCTGGGTAGTAAGTGTTATTTTCTAATTGCTTATGCCTCAAAAGTATAGAAAATGGCTATTATACCCCACGAACTTTGCTTTTGTGACCAGGACTTAATGACACAAATACACACTGAAAATAAAATAGGTAAATTTCAAGATATCACTGTTCTGGTCACAAAACAAAGTTTGTGGTGAATAATAGCCCTTTTCGGTACTTTTGAGGCATGAGCAATTAGAAAATAACACTTACTACCCAGGAACAAAAAAAAATGTGTTACACAGTGTAATAATACTAACAATGAACTAATACATAAAATTAACCTGCTGCATATGATCCACTATTGATGCCGATGGCAGTGATCCAACGATAATGGAGAGCATTCGGTGATGATGACGCTGATTCAGGAATTATTCTGATAACGGTGATGATTAGGCGTGTAACAATGTATCAATCCCACAATTACAATTGACCCTTGCGCTCACGATGCATGCATCAAATTGTGCCACTCGATTGTTATCTTTAAGAAGCAGTTACATGCAATGGGTTCGTGTAACTCTACAGACACCAGAGGTGACACATTCAGCGTGGAGTTAATGAAAAGATCATTTATTTAATCAAAGCATGACCATAAAACGTGGCAATGAAATTGCGATGGGCGAGAATCATTGGGGGGAAAGTGGTGACGACGATGATGGTGATAACGATGGTAATGATGAGGGTTCTGATCATGATCTTCGAGTGGGTCTGTGCTTCGGTGAGAATATGCGACTCACAACTGGAAGGTCGCAGGTTCAAATTGTCGTCTGATTTAACTCAATCCATCACCCCCCTCTCAGCGTTCCAGCTGAAATAATTTGAGCCCCTCTTTGTGGGGAATTAAGAGTGGTCCACCTATGACTACACTGGCTCCCACCATGGAAATGTGGAATTTGCACCACTGGCTTAAAGCCACCAATGGGAAATTATGGTTTTAACATCATTTTGTTTCGGGGTGTTGGTGTACCAAAAATATTGTCCAAAAATATTAGCATGAAATTCATATTTAGTGTCGGTTATGTTGATTATCTGAACAAGGAAGAAAAACCATAGACTCGCATGGATTCTGTAACTCTTTTCAAAATACATTTGTCCCGCGGAAGTATTTAATTGGCGGTAATCACGTGGCCTTCAGAGACGCACAACGGCGTGACGTCACACCGCTTGATGTGTGACGTCGCGAGATCACATCACTGGAGAGGCTGGTTACGCGAATGGCGTGTGACGTCATCGCCCTGGTCAAACGCCTGATACGTTTAGCACCGATTTTGTTGTTTGCCAAATTTTGGACAACCTATTTTATCGACAGGGCCCTTGAAGCAACAGAACGTTATTCTAAAATAGAATTCATACTGGATCATCTTCACGAGAGTTACCATGAACCCCATAGTGTGGTCAGACAACCGTGTTATCATTTTAAGCTCGGTAACTTTGGCACGAAGCAGTGACGCAGCGGTCAGCAGAATACGCTGTGGACCCAGCAACCCGCGTTTAATTTCTGGTCATAGCCAACATCAGTGGCAAGTGGTACATACATAAACCACTGCACCAGCCAGCACTGCCCAGCGTGGTGAGGTCAAACAACCCCCCCCCCCCCCCCCCGTGAAGAGGAGGCCTTCTTCCAGCAGTGGATTCACAACAGACTGTAAATTATGATGTATTTGTACTTGTCTAACGAACAAAACATACCCACAATATGTTATGAATACCATTGGAACCTCATTTGCCAGTAAAAAATATGATAATTGTTTTTTTACCCTGCTATCTGGCAACAAAACTGACACCTTTTTTACAAGGAGTCATGTTTGCATAGACCACAATACCTGCAGTCATAATGCAAACAAAAAACATAACTCTGATAAGGACAGTGCATATATTATCAGAGTTATGTTTTTTGTTTGCATTATGGCTGCAGGTATTGTGGTCTATGCAAACATGACTCCTTGTAAAAAAGGTGTCAGTTTTGTTGCCAGATAGAAGGGTAAAAAAACAATTATCATGTTATGAATACATTTGAAGCTTGCAACTGTAACGTTTTTAAGCTGTGGTTGATTAAACATTTAATGAAACAAAATTTGTTTTGTTTTACCTAATAGGAAAAATGCTAAACGTAATGTTTGCTCTGTTTAAAAAAAAATAAGTCATGCAGCTTTTTAACAAGTACGGCATGCTCGGTTGAGTCACTTCAAGGAACATATTTAATTAATCGGCTTCGAATGTCCTCCTGGGGGAATTTTCACAATGCCATCGCAGCACTCATCTTTAAAAAAAATACACCCGTAAAAACAAAGTTTTTCACTATAAATCCTTTATATGCGTGGCGGCTAGAGTCCTCTCGTCCTCTGGCTTGAGATGGCTGCCACCTATGGGTCAGATGATTGTCTGGCAGCATTAAGCAATTGGTAATTAAATATAATTTATTTTTGTCCTAAAAAGTGTAAAATTTTAGAGAAAAAAAATTCACGAAAATTAATTGTCACGCACAACGAGTCTGTGTGCAAAATGTCAGCTCGATTGGATCACGGGAAGTGGGTTAAAAAACGACCAAAATATTTGCACGGTCGTAAGCAAGCAAGCAAGCACGCAAGCACGCAAGCAAGCAAGCAAGTGAACTTAATATAAAGGATTTTAAAAAAAATCCTAAATGCATGTTTTCCCCTTAATACATATATATACATTGTTCACAGCGGGAGATAGGACCAACTTGCTGCAGTTATTTTACTTACTTAACACAAAATACTTGACGCACGTGACAAAAACTACAATCTGTGTACTTTTGAGTCAGGAAGGAGGTTTGCGTCTACATGGAGGAGGGACAGGAATGACTCATAGATTTATTTCTATAATTTAGCTTTTAAACTGGCATGTTATTATTTTACGTTTTCATTCATTTTTAAATCCTTTATATTAAGTTCGCATGCTTGCTTGCTTGCGTGCTTGCTTGCGTGCTTGCTTGCTTACGACCGTGCAAATCTTTCGGTCGTTTTTTAACCCACTTCCCGTGATCCAATCGAGCTGACATTTTCCACACAGACTCGTTGTGCGAGACAATTAATGTTCGTGAAAAAAATTCCCAAAATTTTACACTTTTTAGGCAAAAAAAATTTATTTTACATATATTCAAATAGAACTCATTCTTGGCTTTGGCTGAACGTCACAGTATAAGAGCCCAGAGCGTAACCCCTCCACAGGCCATGGCGGAGTAGCGCAGTTGGTAGCGCCCTCGCTTCCCATGCCAAAGGTCGCGGGATCGATCCCCGCGTCCTCCACAGGCGAATATATTTTAAATCCTTTATATTCGCTTGCTTGCTTAGGACCGTGCAAATCTTTCGCTCGTTTTTTAACCCACTTCCCGTGATCCAATCGAGCTGACATTTTCCACACAGACTCGTTGTGTGTGACAATTAATTTTTTGTGAAATTTTTTTTCCAAAATTTTACACAGTTTAGGGAAAACAAATTAAATATTTAATTACCAATTGCTTAATACTGGCAGACAATCATCTGACCCATAGATTGCAGCCATCTCAAGCCAGAGGACGAGAGGACTCTAGCCGCCACGCATATAAAGGATTTAGAGTGAAAAACTTTGTTTTTACGGGTTTACTTGTTCTTTCATATGCACACTTATGACAGTATTTTCAGTATTTTTACAATACGGTAAAACCTTGGATTGCGAGTAACTTGGTCTGCAAGTGTTTTGCAAGACGAGCAAACATTTTAAGTAAACATTAATTTGATAAACGAGCGAGGTCTTGCAATACGAGTAGTGCGTGTATACGCTTTGTCTGCCGAGCGTCACGTGATCACAACTGATACACGAGTGCTTTGATATACGAGTGCTTTGGATTACAAACACGTTTCCGGAACAAATTATGCTCGCAATCCAAGATTTCACTGTTTTTGACTTTGTAAATGTTTGTTTATTATCGTACTTCGTGTGAAGGGGCCTTAAACCTCGTGACATGGAAGGTGCTCTTTAAATAACGATTATTTTCTGTCTGTGTGTCTCTGTGTTGTCTCTCTCTGTGTGTCTCTGTGTTCTCTCTCTCTGCTTGTGTGTCTGTCTGTGTGTCTCTGTGTCGTCTCTCTCTGTGTGTCTCTGTGTTGTCTCTCTCTGCTTGTGTGTCTGTCTGTGTGTCTCCGTGTCTGTGTTTTGCTTCTCTCTCAAATTGAGTTCTACCTGATGACGGTTGCTTGTGTTGCAATCGAAACGTCGTACGCTATTATTTTATTCATTTTATTTCTACTTGACTTTACCGAAAGGACCAAAGAGTAATTCCTCCAGTCACGAAAGCTTCAAATCAAGTTCGATTATTGTTCATTAAAGAAGGTTAAGGTAAAGCCCTGCAATGTCTTGCTGACATCACGGTTGGCAGTAGATTCTCCGCTAAGAAGGCACTTTAAAGGGCTCCTCTGTGGGGTGTTTTGGACCATCTTCTTGGTTCTTTCGGTAAAGTCACGTAGAAGGAAAATAATAAAATAATAAAAATAAAACATAATAAAATAATTCTCACGACGTTTTTTCGCATGAGGACGGCTGCTTGCATTGTGGCCGAAACGTCGTGAGAATCATTTTATTATGTTTATTTTTATTATATTATTATTTCCATTCTACGTGACTTTACCGAAAGAACCAAGAAGATGAATCCCTGCAGTCACGAATGTTTTGGACCACTTTGCCACGCTGGTTCGACGTCCTGGAGGAAGTGGAAGCATCATCCACACTTGACGCCACGACGCACGTCCCGCCGCCGATCGACTCACCGCGCCGTCGCCTATTTGAACCTCTGGGCTGACAGAGGTGGGCGTGCGTCCATGTAAGACGCCTGCACCATCGTTTCAATTTGAGTCCTATGCGGAAGGTCAGCAGTGGTCTCGTCTCACGGGTACTGATTTCTCTCCCTCCGGCGAAATCTCGGATCGCAACCACCGGCTTAGGACTTGTGTGTGTACGGTGGCGCGCATTGGAGAGGTTGTCTTGTTCTCCCGACATTTATTCTTTTAAATAAAAATCATAAATAAATACATGGATAAGTAATACATGAAGGGGGTGGGTTGAGGGGGTGGGGATCCCCACTGCCTCTCCGGTGCCGCGAAACTCTGCGGCTTTTTGTTGTTTGTAGTATCACCGAAGATAATGGGGCAGCCTTGTGAATGCGCGCAGACGTGATTCATACATTATTTAATATCGTGAGTTAGGGAGGTATATTTAGACAGCGTTTAGAGATGTAATTCATTGCATCCGAGTGCCTTAACAGGACGCGATCGTCTCCGCTTGAAGGCTCGTAATGTTAAACACGTGGCGTTTGTTTACTCGCTGCGGTTTAACTTCCACTTAGGAGCAGAGTGACTGACAGCCTTAGAGATGGCGAGTTCAGGCCAGCACCTAGAGAGTGCTGGATATATTTGAGTGCATTCGCTGTGCAGGCTTTTCTAACTCGTGAAAAGCACGAGTGCTTATTTTGCAGTAAATTCGCGTATGTGCGCTGCGCTTCTCTCGCAGCAGCGTTCGTAGCCAATCGCGCGAATCGGAGGTGCGGGGGGAAGGACAAGAAACTAAACACAACACGCAGTTCTAAAGAAATTAATTTTCATTCGAAAGAAATAGATTTTCAATCGTATGTGTGGTCGTCCTACGGAAATACTGACCCTGCCGCGGCAATGTGCAGCATAGAATGTGAACACAACACGCCCTAAATTTCGATTTAAAGCTTTCGTGACTGCAGGGATTCATCTTCTTGGTTCTTTCGGTAAAGTCACGTGACTTTACCGAAAGAACCAAGAAGA
The DNA here is from genome assembly GCF_965212315.1 of Lampetra planeri. Classification (NCBI taxonomy): domain Eukaryota; kingdom Metazoa; phylum Chordata; class Hyperoartia; order Petromyzontiformes; family Petromyzontidae; genus Lampetra; species Lampetra planeri. The sequence continues at coordinate 6,583,938 of NC_136122.1, read as the reverse complement.
CAACACGCCCTATTGGTGAAATGATGACGATTTTACTTTGCGTTTTCAATTTAGAAATTCCATCTGTGCGCAAGCTCGATTCGAAATGATCGCACCGTTAATCAAAGTGCACGAATTGAATCTGCCTAATTTACATTGAGCAATTGTACATTTTCTGTGGTTAATCCAATGACCGGACGAACCCTAGTCAGTTGCGTAAAAAAAGAAAATAGCCATCACACACGCCACCGACAGTTTGAGTCCCAAACCGCCTAATGGTCGAGAATTAACGATGGAGGGGGGAGAGCGTGGCAATGGGAACGCGTCTGAAGGGAGGGAACGCACCGTAGACCACAAAGATGGAGCAATGGAATTGGCTTGTGTGCGGGCGGGTGCGAGGCGGATTGTTCCATCGCAGGATCGTGAGGTAGTAGTGGCTTGGTGGAAGCCTTCATCCAGCAGTGGATTGACCATGGCCGCTGATTATACATTTCTACGTACAGTGCCACATTGCAACATATTTGTTGTGGAAACGGCAAACCAAAAGACGCTGAGATGCCATTGCAAGCTGATGGTGGTCAAATTACCCAGAATGCACCCATTTTCATCAGATCCCAAAAGCCAGGCATGCCTTTAGCCTGGATAGAGCTTGGATGGATGACCACTGTGCATGCCAGGTTGTCATAGGCGACCCTGTGGCTCTGCTATGCGGTGGTCGCAGAGGGCAGTGCAGTAAAATCCATTGTTGTACCGTATTCTATATCCCCACATCTGCGCTTTCCGCCTTCACCAGCCCGCACCGATCAGCGCCAGTGAAGTATGGTCAAATAACCCCACGCTGTGGGTAGGCCCTCATCCAGCAGTGGATTGACAAAGGGCTGTACGTGTACACACGCAAATGTGCACAGTGTTCGTCACATTGGTGAATTCTTGTGTGCTGGTGTCACAACCCAAATTACATGCAAATGACTCAAAACATTGTAAAGGACAACATATAATTGTCCGATCTTCAATTGGTTCCCGGTTTTGTTGAATGAATGAATGAAAGCAACCTGCTGTGATGTGTGAAGAGTAAGCAAATGTTGCGCAGAGATGACATAGTCACGTACGAAAGTTCACCACTTAGAACTCACGCCAGCTCTTTGCGATGTCGCCCATTACATTTATTTGCAGCGCACAAACGTAACAAATTGGGAATTGGCGGAGGAGCGGTGCTTGCAGTGGCATCACGCGATACGCCATGAACCCATCCACCTGAGTTGTATTCCCGGCCGAGGCAAACATCGGTTGGCAAGTAATATCCGAACCAGTGCTGAACGGCCATCATTCCTAAGCCTGCGCTGAACCAGTGCGGTGAAGTATTGATTTGAAGCTTTCGTGACTGCAGGAATCAAATGCTCTTTGGTTCTTTCGGTAAAGTCACGTAGGTAGAAAAATAAAATAAAAGAAAAAAATATATCACGACGTTTCGATCGCAACACAAGCGGTCGTTCTCAGGCTCTCGCTGTAGCAGCTCTCTCGCTGTGTTTCTTCCTAGTTCAGCAGTTCCACTGCTGGATTATTTTTTTCCGCCTGAGGACGACCGCTTGTGTTGCGATCGAAACGTCGTGATAGTTTGTTTTTGATTTTATTTTATTTTTCTACCGATGTGACTTTACCGAAAGAACCAAAGAGTGTGGTGAAGTATTGTCAAATAACGCCCCCCCCCTAGCCGCTGCCACGTGACTGGCATGGTACTGGCCACACATCATCCTGCAGCGGGTCAGTAAAAGGACTGAACGGGAACTTTGAAAATATTCGAGATGTTTTGATTTATTTTACGTGTCGTTAGGTCCCACCGAATCAGATTACATAGCGAAACGTATTTTTTAATCGTTTTAATGGCATGGGAATCACGCTTGCCTGGTGGGAGGAAAACCCTGGAAGGATATACCGCGTGACTTATGTCAATAGCCCATTGGACCACTTTGACAATCCTGCCGAAATTATCGTGAATCAATATGGGTACTCTGCATTTGCTGCGTGTTGTTTGTCCGTAGAAATGTGGTCAACCGATAGAAAGTGAATCGTGGGGTTAGCCTGTAGCGGGCAGTACGTCCAGTACATTTTAATAATAAATTTAGCAGAACGCGTCCGAAAAATGCAATCACTGAGGAGATGGAGCCATGAAATCGGTTCGTGCTCAGGTGCTAGGTGTATGTTTACATTGCAGAACCGTAAGAGATGGCGACGACTTGGGGAGGCCTTCATCCGGCAGTGGATTGATCATGGCTCATGATGACGACGAATGACCATAGATTGTCGGTGTAATAACCCTTCGTATTGATGGGATTTCTCCAGGCACTCCAGCTTGCGCCCACGAGCAAACATACTTGCTAATTAATTGGTCAAACGTTCCAAGCGCAGGATTTGCATGAGGAAAACAAAGCCCTGGCCCTGTCTCCTGAATAGATATATGAATACCTTTAGAATATTATTATTAGAACACATTTGTGTGCATCTGGGTGTAAGGCCGCATACCAAAAGGTTGTGAGTTCAAATTCTGGTTGAGATTGATGTACGTCTTCATTCCTCCGAGGTCAATCAAATGCGTGCCACCTTGTGGAGGAGTTAACAGTGGCTGTCCAATGGCTCTGTCTGTCATTTCGCTAAAGGAATGTAGAATTTTGATTTGAAGCTTTCGTGACTGTCACGGTAAAGTCACGTAGACTGTTTTAAGCCAGTCTGCCTCAGCAGCAGACCATGCTTTCCCACCTGATGATGGACGCTTGTGTTGTGCCCGAAAGTCGTGGTTTATATAATTTGAGACCTACGTGACTTTACCGAAAGAACCAAAGAGTATGAATGTAGAATTATCCACCACTGGCTCGAGGCGATTACCAGGTGAAGATCACCACCCCTTGCTCAATCAAGCAGTAAAAACACCATGCTTTTTATGAAATGTGTAATGGAATTGTATTTAAATAAACGGTGCTGTGCTGTGAGTAGACTCTCAGTGTGAAGGGGGGGTGGACTGCTGATGAGATCCAGATGTTCGAAACCGGTTCCAGAATTTGTTTGCCTAAACAAAAGCTCCGCCGGATAACATTGATCGGGAAGGCCAATAGGCTGATGGACTCACACGTTGAGTACGTGGGTCGACGCAGAACAGAGTTCTGCTTATGCATCATTCTAGAGGAGCCCATTTAATTGAGCAGGTCGCTCTCATTCATTGATTTCCCGATGCTATTCCAGAAACCAGCATCTCAGCAGTGCTGGCTCAGTCGTATCCTGCCTCTGGCTTTCGCCCTCTGAGCCCACATCAGCACCTTGCCTGGCTCACTGCTCTCAAGCCTGAACATCTCTCACAATAAACGTTATCGCTGGCGTCTCGCACACAATTCAAGGATGTGGCTACATCACTCATTATTTTATAAGAGAAAGCATTTTTATTGCAGCTCTGTTATAACAGTTTGATGACATCATCATTTTACCCTATGATAAAGAAAGCATGCAGCTCATGTTATGCATCTCTGGGTACCAAAGCATGCCCATATGTCAAAAATACATATGACATTTGGAACTCAAATTCTCAGAGACCACCCATCTCTTTAGGCTCCATACAAAAATCAAGTAATGTATCTCTCTAGTCAACATATTCACATACCCGATGATCAAGATGGAAAAATAGTACAGGCATAATTGCAGTTGATATACAATACTCTTTATATAACGATGCAAACATCGAAATGCATTGCATTAAACTGGCTACATCGTTACAATACATTGTTCTCGTGCGTTAAGCTAACCGCTTTTAAACACATACAGGTAGGAAAATAGTGGACACAATTTTAAGGGAAAAGTGTCCCATGTAAAATAAATGTTCATACCCTCATCTCAGGCTGCGGGAACAGACATACGCTCTTGCCAGCATAGTACTGTATATTTACAAAAGTCCTCAAACATTCGTACCACTATATAATTCATTTCTGGAGTGTATAGAAAAAAGAAAATCTGCATTCTTGGCATTGTACATTACCATAAACACCGCGGTCATCTGGCACACTGGCCGTTACATGTTTTGCATCGACAAAGCGTTTGGAAAAAAAATAAGAAATGTTGAAATGAAACTCTCGGTTGATTTGTCGTTATATTTTTTTTTACGTTTTTTTTTGTTTCTTTTGTTTTTATATTTGTACAGGTACATCCACTTTGCAGATTTACCGACTCAAATATCATGCACAAACCCCATGCCTAACCATTCACACGCTAAGATTAAAGTGGACAATCGTACAGCGCAAGTTTGAAGTCCAATACTCGACTCTCTTCCGTTGAGGTGTAACAGCACAATTCTTCCTGCATCTGTCGGTGAATTACTGTATATATTTATATAATCATATATGTTTGTATCTATTTATATATATTTATATTTTTGCAGATACTGGTTACATCCAAGTCCGAAAGCCACCATGAGATCGCTGACCCCCCCACCCACCCCCACCTCTGCCTGGTTGCGAAGTTCCATTAAGCCACTGTCACTGCGTCAACTTGGGCATAGTTGGCAATGATTAGGTTTTCCTTGAAGCTGTCTGTGGGCACAATACGAGCATGCACACACGGGCACACACGCGCACACACACGCACGCGCACACACACGCACGCGCACACACACGCACACGCACGCACACGCACGCGCGTACATGTAAGTGACACCGTCGCAATATGCAGGCAATCACCGGGGCTTGCTCAAATATATATATATATATTTATGTATTCCAGAGAGAGAAAAAGAGAGAGAGAGCAAAAAGAAAAATTACATTCTGTCTGCGTACGTGAAAGAAAAAAAACACGCCAGTCGTGTTTAAGTCAGAAATGTATAGTTGTTATCAAAGGCGAAACAGGCGGCCAGGACGGCACTGATATTTTAATCGTTCAAAAAGGTTGCGAAAATTAAGAATTACTATCATGCGAAAATCATCCTAAATTTCGATTTAAAGCTTTCGTGACTGCAGGGATTCATCCTCTTGGTTCTTTCGGTAAAGTCACGTAGAAGGGAAATAATAAAATAATAAAAATAAAACATAATACAATAATTATCACGACGTTTCGGCCACAACGCAAGCAGCCGTCCTTCTACGTGACATTACCGAAAGAACCAAGAAGAGGAAAATCATACTGTTAAACATACGAATTGTTGTCGTCTGTGGTGGCAACACGCCTGTGATTCAGCAGCGCCTTAGAGGTCGGCTTTGCGGTTCACACTGAGCTCATCACGTGGTGCGAGATAGGCAGCCTTCTGTGGTCTCTGTAGGACACGGTATGGCGTGGAGGATTCTGGCCCTATCGGTGCGAATTTTGTGGTATGGCTTTTCCTGCGGGGCGAGTAGGGCTTTCCTTCCGCATGCCAAAAATAGGAAATGAAACGGTCCCAAGCAAAGAAACCTCCTGAAAATGAGTCTTGAAGCTTAGTCGAGACGTTCCTGGTGACGACACAACATCGCATACGCATGCACAATGTACAGCAACGGTGACTTGGGATGCTTCAGGCTGGGCTGCAATTTAAATGGAGCGTTACGAGTGAGGGATGGCAAAACATGTTTGAGAATGGGATGCAAAAAAAAATCCTCGTTTCATGGTTTTTGTTTTCTTGTTCATGTCACTTTTGTAAAACAAAAACAATAGCTCACCACCGTTAGTATAATTGCACATGAAGAGTTAATGACAAAAGCACATGGGTCTTACAGTGACGCGGATTTCACAAAACCTGGTGCAGTCTAGCCTGAGTGTTCGCAGTTGTATAAAAAAAAATCTCTAAACACATTCGTCAATAAAACTGTGGCTTAAATAATGTAAACAATATGCGACGTTTCGGGCAATGGACCTTCTTCACAGCGCACGGAGAAGGCAGAGAGGTCGACTTGCTCTCTCTCACTTGTGCTTTGTGCACCACTGCCAATTCGGTATCACCAAAATAATATATTTTATGTTGTTGGCAGTCACACACGTATATATATTTAATGAAATGTGCACATCGCCGAATTCTGATAAATCGTTTACTGTGGCAGAGTTTAATCTCTGACGTTTAATATTGAGAATGTTCTCTCTGTGCATCTATCACCGTATCTCATTGCTTTGCACAGCGAATCGATGCCGCCGCATTTGCGGTGACATCTCAGTGGCGTTTGCTTGGCACGCGGGGCTAATGCCTCGCTGGGGTACTGCACCAGCAAGCACGATCCCGGGTTCATGTCCCGCGGTAGGGCATCTGCAAGCGCGAAGGGGAAAAAAACATGCGTGCCGGCGCTCAATTTAACCGCAGTCAGAGAGAGCGAGCAAGGAGTGAGAGCGAGACACGGAACGGCGCGGCTGACACGGATTTTACGTTCATGCAGAAAGAGAGAAGCTGCGTTTCGCCACAGACTCAGAAATTTGAAATGTAAAAGGGGGGGGGGGGGGGGGGGTGACTCCTTGGTTTTGCACGAGCAGATGGGACATGCTAACTCGAGTTACTTTCGCCGTCTTGTGGCAGATCGGCGTGCGTTCGCATTCCATGCCGATTGAACAGAACACGGAGCGAAAATTCTGAACATCACGAGGCTGCACTTTGGCCTGCGTGAAAACCAAATGTAAAAGAAGGGGTTTAAAAAAAAATATCACAAGTATGAGTCACTGACAACAGCAACAACGAAAATCCTTGAAGGCTGGCAAAATGTAAACACAAGGGTGCCAAGGGAACAAAAAAACTGAAACGAAAATTCTAGAAATATGCGAGGGGTTGGGTGGGGGGTTGGGTCCAGTCTGCGTTTGTCAATCGAATCAGGGCTCTGAGTAAACAAAACAAAAAAACATTATTTAGAAATTCTATTTTGTGGATTAATGATTTATTGTTAAATAAATAATTTTCAGCGCTGCAGCGTGGCAGACCTCTCGTGCCCACGCCGTGTCGGAAATGGTGGGTTGTTTGACCATACTTGACCACACCACGCTGGTCATTGCGAGTGTCCTCAGGATCAGAGCACAGTGCGCCTACCACTATGCCATCGCTTCATCAAAAGAAAAGTATATATATTTAACAACATAACTACCTTGTTAAAATAAAGCAGACGTATTCCACTCAAAATCTAAACAAATATTTACAGCTCAACAGTTTTTCTTGCAAATATGCATTTGGGGTTGCAGATCCAGTGGATGAGATACAAGGATACACGAATTATATTATCATGCATATCAGAAATTAATTAGTTAGCAATCTTTTCTACATCCATCGCAGGACGAAGGCCTCTTCATGGCATGTAAGTGATAGCTGTCGTTTGTCCAAACGTTATCACGGTGGCCAGCGTGTGGGTTGGCAACGGTAGAGACCATTTGGCAGATGGGGTTCAGCACCACCCCAGATATCACTCGCCACTCACATTAGCCATGGCCCAGCATCAAACTCGGGTGGGTAGTGGGTTCATAGTACAAGGCCCTCATCACTTTGCCACTGCTCCATCCCTGTTCATTCACATAGAGAGGAGATAAAAGCGCAGTCCTGCAATATTCTTGCTCGCATCACTGCTGGCGGAAAGGGCCTCCACTCGAGGTAGCTCTGGGGGGGGGGGGGGGCATTTGGCCTACTCTTCCGCAGCGGCCAGACTTCTCGGGAGAGGTGGGGAGCACCCGCACTTTAGCCCCACTGCACGCGCGACGTGCCAGTCGACAGTCGCGGGGAGGAGGGAGATTTAAGAAGCTGACCCAGTGTTTGGATGGCAAGCCAAGTGTGCTGGCCGTTACGGCAAGAGGCGAGTACTGTTCGTACTACTGCTATTATTACTATTATTCCTCTACGTGGAGTAATTTCTCCAACGGTCTAATTGGAAACCCGATGCCATTTAGCAAAACCCTTGCGTGATTTAGTGCCAGATCGTTTTTGCTATGCACATTCAGGATTAATTCGCCTTGCACACCGCGGGTAACGAATGGAGTGAACTCGCGACGCATTTCAATCACGTCAAATGTGGATTGGTGCCCATTGGGGGTGGTGGTGGTGGTGGTGCAGTGGGTTAGCACACCGCGCTATGAACTCCACGACCCGAGTGTGTATCTGATCCGGTCCTCAGCTGCCACTTCGCCAACACAAACTACTGAGCACTGTGGTGAAGTATGGTTAAAATATATCCCTACAAATGACAACCTGCTGTTTTTTGCAGTTTTTTCCTGGATTTTTCTGTTGCGTGTTGTCACTTTAAGATGTTTCTTGTTCATGTTTTTGTTTGTTGCGGTTGCATCCGTGTCAAGAGCCGCATGGCTCACAGGGTTATACCTAATAAATGAAACTGAAACTGAAACCTCGGTAGGGTTTCATCCTGTGGTGAACTGATACAGGAATGTAGAGGATTAGTTGTTAATGTTATGCTCATTGGGTATGGAAGCGCCCTCTGGCCACACAGATGGCAGCAGTATGCGCGATGCTGATCTAAACATTGTATTAATTTTTTAAAGGCCACTAACTTACGAATGCCGTATGAAAATGTTGGGTGTACCCAGGGCAGGATTAAGATTGTGTAGGCCCCTGGGCCACAGGTACTGTGAGGCCCCCAGCAATATTTTCAAAATGAAAACAAATTTCAAGAAAAATGACATTTATTTTTACGAGGCTAACAACAAATAATATTCAGCATTCACAAATGAATTAACTTTTGACACTTAATCTCTGGAGGTCCTCCAGCTGGCGGATGCCCCTGGGCTGCAGCCCCTGAAGCCCCCGTGCCTTGATCCGGCCCTGTGTCTACCACATCTAATAGCCCGAGTCAGGGTTGATTAACAAAAACACACGAGTACCATTTCAGACTCTGCCTTCTCGACAGACCTGTTCTCCACCCGAAGAAGGCTGCTTGCGTTGTGGCCGAAACGTCGTGAGAATTATTTTATTATGTTTTATTTTTATTATTTTGTTATTTTCCTTCTACGTGACTTTACCGAAAGAACCAAGAAGACACGAGTACCACTTTGCGGGAAGTCATGCGGACTGACTGGTGACTGGCACGGGAGTGTGGCAGGTCCACCGCCGGCTCAAGGCTCGCAAATGGAGTCGATCCCCAACAGCTGTTGCTGCTTTGAGCAAGGCGGACATTGTGACTTGACTTTTGATTCTACTCATATCCAGCTGGTCTATGCCGTGTAAAGATCCCAGTGTGTGTCAGGAGGGATTGATGAGGACATGGGGGGGGGGGGGGGTAGAGGACCCCGTGTGTTTGTTTAACAATGTGCACAAATAGAGGGGATTGTGAGGAAGAGGTCCAGGAGAAGTATTGCATGAGCAGGCTAGTTTTTTTTTATGATTATGGACCACATAGACCTTTTGGGAAGAATTCCGTGATCAACTTGATTGCTAAACGACATGGGGTTGAGGCAGGCGACAAATGCCTGTGTTACAAAACGAGTCTAAACGTTCGCGAATCGATTTCAACGGAAGCTTTTGAAAGTCATGTGCATGCAGGAGAGAGACCCTTGGAATCCGGTGGTAGAATAGGTTCAGCAACTTTGAAGTCCGGAGTAGAGCGTGTCAAGGAATGATTTCGGTCGTAATCAGGAAGGGGAGCTTGCGGTTTGTGGGACACGTGCAGGATGAAGGGAGACCGCTTCTTGGGACGCGGCGTTCGAGTAGCCACTCAACGCTCGCTGTGACCAAAGAAACACCTCAATGTTGAGATGAGATGATAAGAGCACGCCTAGGAGAGGGGGAGGGTGGGTGGGTGTCAGCTCTGCACCAACGGTGGGATCTAGCAGAAGGACGCAGGCGATGGCGAGGTGTGGTCGTATCAAGGCCATGCCCCCCCGCCCGCCCACGTTGACTTCATCACTCGATCGATGCTGAATCGCACCAGCTCGTTTGATTGGCTGCTTCACGCGGAATGGGAATGTGCCATTCACAGGCGGAGTTTGACTTATATATTTGGTAGGGGGGGGGGATTTGCTGTGTCCCTGACATTTGGAATAGCGGGTGCATATAATTACATATTGATAATCTTAATTGTAAACTACTGAAAATAAACTAATAAAGGTGCCTCGTTTGGGGTGGTGGGGCATTATACCCCCCCCGCCCCTCCCCCCCAAACTCCGCTCATGGTGCCATTCGAGGGCAACAAAAACCCCAGCACGTTCAACAATCACACTGTGACCTGAAAAGGAAAATACATATGCAATAGGTGACGTTTCGGGCAATGGTCCTTCTTCATGGCACACATCATTTACATGTGCTCTGAAGAAGGCCCATTAGCTGAAACGTCACCTGTCATGTATTTTACTTTGAAGGCCACAATCCTGTGTCCGATTGCGTTGAGTGGTATATTGTTTGCTAATTGTGCATCACTGCCAATGCAGAAGCATGGGAAAATAAATGACTTAACATTCCAGAGGGTCATGAAGACAATAACTTCTGATTCTTATGCTTGACTCTTTGGATACAGACACAACCCAGACTATTGGCAAAACACAAACATACAGACAGACAGACAGATATTTACAGAGTGTGAAAAATAATAAGAGACCCTTTCTGACAATAAAACAGGTGTTACGATGTCCAAACACCACAAATAGAAACGTATTGCGAGGAATCAAGTCTGCATCAACCACACGTACTTGTGGCGAAAATGCAAACAAACATGCTCTGATAATATAATATGTGTTGTCTTTGAAACTGATTGGCCTACACCAGATACAGCCTTCTATCAGAAGGTTAAAGCAAATTGTTATTTTTCATACTTTGATAATTGCTAAAAAGGTACGAAGATGTCGTTTTTTACATAATTAAAAGCACACATATTTGCAACAATTGTGAGGGTTTCACCTCAATCATTAACGCGTGTGTCACCTTGTTTAAAGGGCTCACGGTCTTGTTCTTACACAACACCGGAACAAGATTGCGGGAGGCTTGTCTGATCGTGAACAATAATCAGCTTGATTGATTGGTGGTGGGATTGAATTGCAGAGTTCGGAAAAAAAACCGAAGGGAACATTTCCTACATTACAAAATGTCACGTTTCAGATTGTACGTGTGCCACATTGGAAATGGCGTTTGTAAAAAAAAAACTTACAAAAACCTAGTTTTCACATCTCCATCCAATAATATACCCAAGTCTGTCACTGCTGATGATACCCATACAGGTTGAAACCCATTCTGAATTTGCTCGTGTAAGCAAATAATGCTGCTGCTGATGCTGAAGAATAATTGTCTGGAAAACGAATCGCCCGATGGACTACAAAACTAAAATTCCATTTATATGTGGAGACAGAGAATGCAGCTCTATTTATAAATGGCCTTCATTCCCAATAAACAACACTTCCGTCTGCGCTAAACTCGCAACTCTATCAATGCTGATAACGCATGTGCACTGCGATACTGAGCATTACGTTATGGCTTAGGGGTGGCATCAACTTGAGGCCGGGACATCGCGAGCGGCCTGTCATTCAGGAGAATTCGTCAGCGGGCCCATGATACGAACGCCAGTTGGTGGTCCTGAATGGGCAAAAACCTGGCTAACTCAGCCGAGTCTTACATTGGTGGTCAATTCACATCTAACCGATTATAGAGTTCCTTCCCATCGAGCGAAGGGTGACTATGGGAAAATGAACAAGACTTCAATGCAGAGGTCGCAAACGGGTTTTGATTCCTCACCCGTACCCGTACCCGGCCGCACCAGGGTCGCAAATGGGTACCCGTACCCATACCCGGCCGGGCACGGGTACCCGTTCCCTACCCGTACCCGTACCCTACCCGAAATTAGTGACAAATGGTTACTCACCAGTGACTCACGAACTACCCGTACCCGGCCGCACCAGGGTCGCAAACGCCTACCCGTACCCGTACCTGGCCGGGTACGGGTAGCCGGGTATCGGGTAGGGTACGGGTATCGGGTACCCGGTTGCGACCTCTGCTTCAATGACGGCTCCAAGGTCGCACACGCACGCTCTCTCTGCCAGTGTGGAGTCAGTGTCCGGAGGTTCGCACCCACACCGCAGTTGGCCCCGAGCGCCTACGAGGAGCGCTTCTGTTTTGGCAACAATGTTGGCCAGAAGGAGGTTCGAGCCAAGTCCGAGGTGAGACTGCCCCCAAGGCAGGGGGTGAGTGTTGCCGGCGTGGTGGGTGGGTTTGGGTTTGTGGAAGGCGGAGAGCTGGGTGCCATCAGCTGAGAAGGGATGGGTGAAATTGGAGGCTGGGGGATAACTTCACCAGGTGGTAGATTGTGGATGTACAGGGTGCTTAAACAAAAATGTTAACACTTTGTATTGGACTATCGTTTTTAATGGAAAAGGAACGGATAATGCACTGTAACATGATAACAAATGTGATGTTAATAGCTTCAAAAAGTCAGTCTCCACTTGTTCGTCACCATTGTCAACGCACGCCTGGAATCTCCAGAGCCCGGAGGCACATTTCTTGTGGCATTGTTGCCAATTGTTGCAAAGTGTTATTATTTGTTTGAAGCACCCTGTACACACATATATGAGCCACTGAGTCAATCAGACATCTCATGACTTAAATTTCGATTTAAAGCTTTCCTGACTGCAGGGATTCATCTTCTTGGTTCTTTCGCTAAAGTCACGTAGAATGGAAATAATAAAATAATAATAATAAAACATAATAATTACCGAAAGAACATAAATATTATGTTTATTTTTTTAATTCTAATTTTTGTACTTTTATTATTTTATCATTTTATTATTTCCATTCTACGTGACTTTACCGCAAGAACCAAGAAGATGAATCTCATGACTTGTTTATCAACGCTGGACACATCCACAACAAGTGCACCTACACGTGCATGCCAGAGACAAAGACCCCCTATTTAGTCTTGCAGGCTGTAAGGGGGGGCCAATGCTGTTATTGCGAGTGCTACTAATGCCGGCGTGGTGCATTTATGGACGGTGGTGGCCAGTACCATGCCTCGCCACCTCTGCCTCGCCATTGCTCACACCATGTGCTCATTTGAGGGCCTGAGTCGACATAGCGGAGGCCCAGGGCAGGTTCATATCCCACCAGGACCATTTGGTATCCGCGCCGTTCTTAAAGCGCGATGATATTTTGAAGGCGCTAAGTTGGTGTGCCAGGAGAACGTGGCCACTACTTGAGAGTGTTCACACAAAACAGAGAGGAGAGTCGACACAAATGACGAAATGTCGGGTGGACACCTACTGCGGGCTAACTGCCCACGGATCGTGATGCTGATGATGATGATGATTCAGGTTGTTGGGCGCACCGTGATGCCAGCACTGCATGGCCATATCGTTAGTTGAATGTCACCGGGATCTTTAACATGCACAAATACTGTGCAGTATTTGTAGTTAATACACCGCGCAGTATTAACCAGGGCGGCCCCCCCGGTGGCTCGATCCACAGCCTGCCCCAACCACCTCGTCCGGCAGAGCGCGCGCTGCCACTGGCCCAAGACACCGCCCCCGACTTTCACATCCCCGAGAATTGAGCCCAGGTCACTGGGTTCGTACTGCAGTCCGCTAGCCACGAGATCACCGCTCACGCACACACACAGACACACACATAGACGCACACACACAGACGCACACACAGACACACACACAGACGCACACACACTGACACACACACAGACGTACATACAGATCCCTTGAATCCAAACTGTTGGGGCAAGTGCTGTTCGCGAGCATCTGTGAAAGCCGGTACGGCACACGAGCGGGTGGAGAGCCAGCACCGCGCCAGGCCGCCTTTTTCTCCTTAGTGGCCTTTGTCTCCCCAGTTTACACACCGCACAGGTACTCATTTGAGGCTGAGTCGACCTAGGGGAGGCCCAGGACCGGTTCAGATAATCGTCACTGGTGTTGACCGTGAGCGCGCTAACCGCTACACTACCGCTCCCCACACACACACAACCACCACCACAGTGCTGGATTATCCTCGTAGCAAAAGTAGCTACACATGCTACGGGCCCCGCACTTTCAAGGGCCCCGCGCTAAATGCTTTCAAGCTATCAATTCCTGTTCAGTGATTCTGCAGTTGCTCGATTACTATAGTACTATACTGCCTTCAACTTTTATGAACGACTGGGTGTTTGAGGTTTCGTACTATCCGGCTGTATTGCAAATGAAAAAATTAAATTACTTTACTGTGCAAGTAAAAAAGTTTGTGTTTTAATATTTAAGTGTTTATTTATTTATTTAGGGGCCCCTTTATAACATATGTTACAGGCCCCGCACTAGCTTAATCCGGCACTGAACGCATATCCATGCACGCGTGCCCACACGGCTTAAGGAAAAATTGTGCGTTGTGAAAATTAATAATCTGTGCAGGCTGGTGCGTGTGCGTGTGTGTAGCACCTCCCCGCCCTGTGCATAATTGCCCGGAGCTGTACGCACAGCAGCAAAGGGCATCAGCCGCGTGCGTGCGTGGCATGCCAAAGCAGAGGCAGCACGCCACTTGCGTCGCCCGCCGCTCAAAGTTTTCAAGGTTACAGCGTTAAGTTTGGCTTATCAAGAGAGGCAAAGTTGTCCAGCGAATGTCCATTCGAATGTATTTTATTTCTGGTCGAATTTAATAGAATTGTAGTGACGAATATTGGGTCACTACGGTGTTAGCGCCAGCTACTGACAGAAGAGTGGAATTGTGCGTGTTAGAGCCTCTCTCCGGCATGGAAGGGGGCCCTCGGGGGCATGGTACTGGTGACTGTCACAGAGAGGGCAGTTGAGGACGTGACAGTCTGGGTGAACCCGAGAGGGCACATCACAGAGGTCGCAACCGGGTACCCGATACCCGGCTACCCGTACCCGGCCGAGTATCGGGTTGGGTACGCGGGTACGGGTAGCCGTTTGCGACCCTGGTGCGGCCGGGTACGGGTACGGGTAGGCCGTGAGTCACTGGTGAGTAACTGTTTGTCACTCATTTCGGGTAGGGTACGGGTACGGGTAGGGAACGGGTACCCATTTGCGACCCTGATGCGGCCGGGTACGGGTAAGGAATCAAAACCCGTTTGCGACCTCTGGCACGTCACCAGGACAGGATAATGAGGGGGGCCAAGAGGGGGCGAGAGGGACACTCGGTGTATGACCCAGAACCTTCTGGTAGGATCCAGAAGGGGGCGTGGCAGAGCGCGGAGCCAGGCCACGCTCAGGGGCATAATAGGTAGGTCCCGAGAAACGATCCGGGCTGTCTTCTGGAATGAACCCCGCCGTGCTACGTCTCTTCGATCTTCGGGCTTTGGTCGTCATGTTCGGCATCGTGGGCCAGGCAGTGTGTTACTGACCTGACCCGGTTATGTAGTTACCCCGCTGTGGTCTAGTTAACCGTGGTAGTTACCACCTATGTCGTTATCCCGTGTACGTTCATGTAGTTACCCCGTTGTGGTCTTAGGATAAACGTGTTGCCTCCAAAGTCAAGTGCGGCATCCGGTGAACCCACTACATAATCAACGCGGTGTTTAATTTACTCTTCTATCCGTCGTTACTGTCTGTCGTACCTACATGCAATGACAAAGACCCCTCCCCCCCCCCCCCCTGTATAGCCTTGTAGAATTCTGGGGCAAGTGCACAGCAGGTGCTGTTGGTGTGACTGTCATCATTACTTGGGTGCCTTTGCCTCGCCATTGCTGATGCTTAAATAGTACACTAAGGGGCTCTTTTAAAGGGGGAGTCGATCTCGCAAAGGAGGCCCAGCAAAGGGGATAACAACCAAATCAAGCGTGGTGGTGTTTCATTCAGACGCTGTCTCCCCGACAGACCTGGTCTTCACCTGAGGACGGCTGCTTGCGTTGTGGCCGAAACGTCGTGAGAATTATTTGATTATGTTTTATTTGTATTATTTTATTATTTCCATTCTACGTGACTTTACCGAAAGAACCAAGAAGATGAATCCCTGCAGTCACGAAAGCTTTAAATCGAAATTTAACCAAATCAATTGCCATTTATTTGCCCATGATGTGACAACTTGACTTGATTGGTACTGCCGGGTGGTGGAGGTTTAGAGTAAAAAAAAAACGTGACATTATACCTAAACAATGATCTAACCCAAAAGAAAGCAATTATGAATCAGGGTTCTACCTGTCAATGTGTAACAAAACAGAGTATGTAAGAATGTTATTGCGCTAACAGTGACCTCGAAACACGCTGCTGTGCATCCGTAAAGGTCACATATTTTTTTTTTTACCGGCATGAGAAGGAAATGAAAAAAAAAATCTCTGTTCATTCAAAGCAGTCTCGAATCTCGATCTTACGACAGTCTTCAAGCACGATCGGCTCAGACTACATGCATTGCAGTGGGCTCTGATATGTTATTTGAGATTGCATGTATCATGACACCATATACAGTACGTGTGTCTTCCAGCACGCATGCAAGCAAGGTGGTATTGATTGGCGTTGTGATGTTAGCACTCGTGGAAACAGTCTTAGCATATTATATTAATTACTTCGACAAACATGCCAATGATAAGTTGTATGTGTATTTGGCATGGCCATCTTCTGATGAACAAAAGAGAGTCCATGTGTGCCTATGAACAATGAATGTGAAGGTGTCACCGATGGAATTCAGAGCTATTGGTCCTATTGTTAATTTACTACGCTTGCGATATAATGTGCTCACAACCTCGTCAAGCACAATAATATTACTGGATGAACAAATCATTGTCTTGTTCTGTGTGTGCGCGCGTATGTGTGCCGGGAAGCGTGCAGATTAGCTTTTGAATTAATTTAATGCGTTGAATTCATAAGCACAGAAATTATATTTAAATATGATCGTTGAACACATGACTGGTACACAGCGATATATATATGTACCCGTTCGCAAAATTCTAATAATTTACAAGCCTTCTTGGTTCGTTCGGTGAAGTCACGTAGAAGGGAAGAAATCAAATAATAAAAATAAAACATAATAAAATAATTCTCACGACGTTTCGGCCACAACGCAAGCAGCCGTCCTCAGGTGAAGACCAGGTCTGTCGGGGAGACAGCGTCTGAATGAAACACCACCACGCTTTTTTCATTCAGACGCTGTCTCCCCGACAGACCTGGTCTTCACCTGAGGACGGCTGCTTGCGTTGTGGCCGAAACGTCGTGAGAATGATTTTATTATGTTTTATTTTTATTATTTTATTACTTCCCTTCTACGTGACTTTATCGAAAGAACCAAGAAGATGAATCCCTGCAGTCACGAAAGCTTTAAATCGAAATTTACAAGCCCTTGCCAAGCCACTGTTGGATGAACGCCTCCCCGCACCGTGCCGGTCATGAAGCCGCTCGGTCATCCTACGCCACGCCAGCCACGGCGAGGCCTGGCGAGGAACCAACGGAGGACCAGGATCGGTTCAGACATCACTCGCCACTGATCTTAGCCACGTGTGGGATACAACCTCAGTGCGCGAACCACCGCACTACCGCTGTCCGCGTGTCCAAACTGTCTCCCATGTTTCTAAGTGTGGCCTTCAGAAGCGTTTTTGCTTCTCTCAACTAAATGGTGCCGCAATGCTGGTGGGTCAGGGTGATACAAATGAACTGAAACGCAGCGCCACTGCTGTGGATCCTCTTCCCTTTAGTCCTCTGCCCTGCGGAAGAGCTGCAGGTCAAACTCCCTCCATCCTCTGCAATCGAGCGCTCTCATCTTCACTTCACTGCCCCTCCAATTAACGCGCTTGGCTACGTACGGTGCGATAGAAGTTCAACACACACACGAGTACTCTACGCCTCCCCCCCTTCCTTCCTTCAAGTCGTCAGTCAAGACGCCTCTTTCTTTCCTTGCCTCTTGGCCTCTTGACTTACACCATCCTTTCCGAAACTTCCTTCATCAAAGATTTTCTGAAACGTTTTAAATTAGACTCCTCTCCTCCGGAACCTTCTCTCTGGAACGTGCTAATCTCTCCTTTCTCTTTCTCTCCATGCAACGGTTTCTTTATTTATTTATCCGACGTCACTACCCACATCTCGAGGCCTTCGAGTCTTCGCATGTCTTAGAGTGCACGTTTCTGCTGCATGCAACAGGACACTCAACTGCTTTCCCAGGGCATATCCACGAACGTGGATATCCACTGATTGCGGAGATGAAGAATCCCCTCCGTAATCTCACTGTTTAATCAACTATCGCCGTTACTGTTTTCCTACATTGCTCCGTTTGTTTTCACGATGACTCTCTTTTGGGTTAGGTCATAATGTTACTTTTGTAGCTACTGTATAACCTTCCACCAGCCAACAAAACCAATCAAATCAAGTTGTCACGTGGGGCGATAAAATGCCAATCGTTTTGGTTTATCAGCAAAACAGGAATATTGAAGAGCAAGCAAGTGATTTTTGACATGTTTCTTTTTAAAGGACTTTTTTTTCTTTCTGGAGATTACACCCAGCATCGTCGAGTGTCCACAGAAGCTCAGATTTCTGCTTGTTTTGTTTTGTGCAGGTTTCACACGCCGACTGCCTAATGTATCTACCCATGTGTACATTCCCCAGTCAATTTCTGACATTGCCGACCCCAGCAGCCTGGGCCTGGAGCCCCGGTGAAACAGCTCCATGGCTCACCGGGGTCGGTCCTTCCAGCTTAAATCAAAATGTCTAAAATCCACGTCATCCTCCCGAAGCAAAACCAAAAACTTGTAAACGCAATTTGCAGTAACATGGGGCTGTGCGTCACACCTCATTCGCATTGCTACCGTCACCCCTCTGTCCAAATTTGCGCTGAAAAGAACGCGTGAACGCACGTGTTCATTCTCCGTGCGAACCTAACGTCAAATTTGGACGTGTGTTGAGATACTTTACGTTTTCCTGGTAACTCCCTTTTTTGCAATGGCTACCGTCCAGTGGTCTTTTAATAACGAATTTTCCTGAATGTAATAAAAAAAAATCCGTTGAAATGCCTGAGCAATTGTGTGTTTATATTAAAATAATTATCATTCATTTTGCCATGTTGGTGACACGTCATTGCAATCAACGGTTGTACACAGAGATAATGTTGGCAGACAGCAAAATAAAATAATACTTTAGTAAGATAATTGAGCCACACTCAGACCACATTGTTGGCAATGTATAGAACTGTTCTGATTTCGCATATTCAGTTGAACGCACCTCCCATTAGCACGGTTGGCTACGTACGGTGCAAAATAAGTTCTACGTACATACATTACCAGCTATAAAATCATTGCACTTTGTGCCTAAGACTACAATATATATTGTTTCCTTGTGGTTTTTAAATCAGGTCAATGTAAGCATTACTTAATACCCATCATGTCAAAACCTCACCGTTGGAACAAACGTATAATATAAGAGTTACCATGTTAATGTGTACCACCCATAACAACAACGTGGGGGGACACCAGCCAATTCATTCACGGGTCATTATCAGTGTTGAAATGTCTCCACCATCGCCTCTGACTTTAGTAGGTACGGAAACCATCGAGAGGATGTGGATGAGTCACACAGCTGTGCCTCGTTGTTCACAGCCGTTTCCCAATCCACTGCCGAACGAAAGCCCTCCCCAACACCACGTTTGTCATGAGGGTTGTTCGACCATACTTCACCGATGTAGTCATCGGTGGGTTGATTAATAAGAGGCAGTCCAGGACCAGTTTCGGATGTCGCGCGCCACCGTTGCTGGCCTTGGGCATGAATCGAACCAGGGTTGCTGGCTTCAGAGCGCAGTGTGCTAACAAATGTGCCACCATTCACCCCATTTACAATAACTTGATTGAAAAAGCGACTTTGCTTTTGCCCGTATATTGAAGCTCTGGATAACGCCGAGATCAGCACGTGCGGCAAAACCCTCCAACCTGCTGGCTTGCGAGGTAATCAGGAGATGGCTGAATAGCAAGTGGGTTCATGACCCATCTGTGCGGACCTGGGAGAGTTTTTTCAAGAGTAGGGAACACACCCAAGAGGATGTCCAATGCAGTATTGAAAAAAAAATGTACGTAACATGAAAGTGGTTAAAATAAAGAGTGAAGTTAATAAGAAAACAAGTAAACCCGTAAAAACAAAGTTTTTCACTATAAATCCTTTATATGCGTGGCATCGGGGCGGCTAGAGTCCTCTCGTCCTCTGGCTTGAGATGGCTGCCACCTATGGGTCAGATGATTGTCTGGCAGCATTAAACAATTGGTAATTAATATTTTAACATTTTTCCCTAAACAGTGTAAAATTTTGGAAAAATCTTTTCACGAAAATGCATTGTCACGCACAACGAGTCTGTGTACAAAATGTCAGCTCGATTGGATCACGGGAAGTGGGTTAAAAAACGACCGAAAGATTTGCACGGTCCTAAGCAAGCAAGCGAACTTAATATAAAGGATTTAAAAATGAGAGAGAATGGCAGCGATGAGGTCAGCTGGTGTCCAGGAGCAAGACGGATCATTGCTTCGCAAGGCCATGAGATATGGAGATGGTTTGGGGAGGCCTTCATGCAGCAGTGGAGAGATCATGGCCGGTGATTATGGTGGCCACAAAAATGATATTCCCTCCGTTGCGTGGCTCATGCGGGACAGTCTATTCATAGGAGCCATGATTTCATAGTTTTGGGAAAAAATAACTATTTGTCCTGCAAGACGACCCAGGTCTGAACCTGTGAATCACACAATGCGCAATGGTGTTACCTGCGTTGGGACTTTGCCGCACGCTGACACGCAGCCCAGCGCTTGCCAATAGGCTGCTATTATTATTATTATTGTTGTCTTAACACCTAATTTGGTCAAAATTTTTTCATTAATTTCATCAGTGAATACTGCCTGCATTCGACATACGATTCAGATATAATGTTTCGTCATGAACAAGAAAAAAAGTTGAACAAAAACTGAAGGGTGCAGGAAGTGGCATGGAGAGATGCGTGGATTTGCATTGATAGACAGAACTGGTCACGCATGTGTAGGAGAACATACGCAAGTTAATGACATTCACACAAGGCAGGACACGTCGCTTAAAGGGATCGCGTACGATAGTCAAGAATATCAATGGAATGGCAGCCAAAGAATGGAACATGTCCAAGAGTACATCTAACAAGGAGATGGCACGATGAAATCCGCTTGTGTTGGGTGGATTATTACACCGCAGGATCGTGAGAGATTTTGGCGGATTTAGGCCTTCATCCAGCAGTGGATTGACGATGACTGATGTAACAGAGAAGCACGGCAAGTCGTTCATTGGCATAGCTGGAGACTGCGATTTAGTGGTGGTGGTGTATGATGGGCCATTAAAGGATGTCAGTTGGCAAGCGGCTTTGGGGTCACTTGCAAAATGGATGTGTGTCTGTGTTGCTATCGTGTAAGAGATCAGAAATGAGAATAATCATCCGACACCAATGTCACGCAGCGCAATGAAGGAGATTTGCGGTGGGCAGGGGAGAACTGCGATGGCACCACGAACATTGTCGTCTTATTCTACTTCTTCTCCCTTGAACTCTGCTTTCCAGAACTATTACCGTTTCACGGCACACCGCGTTACATCGCAGTGGCAGGAGGGTACAGGGTGACAGCGGTTAAAACCCCTTTCCTCTACTTAACCCCAGTATCTGCTTGCTGCTATCAAGGCAGCCAGCTGATTGTATACTCTTAGTTCTTTCGGTAAAGTCACGTAGGTAAAAAATTAAATTAAAATTAATAAAAATGAAACAATAAAAATCACGACGTTTCGGAGGCAACACAAGTCTCCGTCATCAGGTGGGACCGTCACAGGCCAGATTTGCTGCATCAAGTGGATTGTACGCTGCTGTGTCTCACCAGTTAGTAGCCGGATTTAGCAAACTCGCACGAATTACAATCTAAATCAGGTGGACAGTACAGCGATGAGTTATTGAATCTATCTGTGCAGAGCTTTGAGTGTTTTTGAAGTTATCTCATCGCATGCATGTGATTTTTTTGGGTGCTATAGATGTATCCCACAAGGCAAGGCTCACCATAAAACGAGTCTTGAGACTCAATGAGGTTTTCCTGGGTAAATAACAGGCAGTGATAACGTATTGCACCTACAGTATAATTTATGCCGTGTACCTCGCGTTACATGTTCCAATTACACTGTGTGCATACTGCTTGCAGCATGTACCTTTGTATTTTTTCTCATTTGAATAATTGCAAAAGCAAGTTTGCATTTGTATTTTCCCTCAGATATCAAAGTACACAAAATTCTAATAATGTACTTTTTAAAAAACTTATACGGTAATAAAATGGACTTGTTCTCCAAATGTTTGATGCGTATATTTAAGTTGCCGATATTAAGAACCCATTTAAAAATAATGACAAAATCCACTCGTGTGATTTAATTGGGAGTTCATGAAAAGGATAATGATGGTAAAGCTATCTTCTTAATAAGTATTAATTGAAGAAACCGGTCATTACATCGATGGTATTCGCATGGAGGACACGGTTAATGCCTGTGGGCGAGTTGGCTTCTGAGCACTCATAGTCGTTCAAGTGAGGCTTGCTTGATGTTGATTTTGTGCGAAAATAATGTGGAAAGAGCAAAATAACCTCGCGGTCGTAAAAAAAACCCTTTTGGCTTGAGGCCCTTTTAAGAAATTCCACTTTGCCTCAGCGCAACGCATTGGTGGGCTTCGCAGATAATTAGAAAGCGCAATAATTTGGGGAAATTTCATTGCAGGGGAATTTAATATGCGGTTTGAGATGCTTTTCAACGAGCCCAGAAAGATGCCACACCAAGTGCTCCCAGGTTTTAATTTAATTCTCTCACCGTACAGGGAAATGAAGGGTGGAAGGGTTAAGAATGGAGCAAGGTTTTTCTTCAATGGGAAGTAGAGGTCTTTTGCTCCCGGTTGTCTCTGCACGTTTGAATCAAACCACAGGCGGCAACATTGGCCTTTCAGAAAAATCACAGTGGCCATCCTCACGGTGGCAGGGAATAAATCGTGAGATGTTATTTCAGCCAGTGCACGCCAACACAATTGGGGACGGACTAAGTTGAAATATTTTTTAATGTATTAAAATATGTGGCTGGAAATTATTTTTGTAAAAAAAAAATCGGTGGGGGGGGGGGGCGGAAAGCCCTGAGTTTGGGGCCTCGGTAGAGTTGTACTGTTCTGCCCCTTCGCTGCATCTCATCAGGCATGCCCGAAGGCCAATAAGAATCAATTCCACAAGTAGGGTTTTGATTTGTTTGTGTTTGTGAGGTTTGGGTGTTCAGCCTTCATAAGTGTGGACTTACACCAGCCACTGCAGTCTCTTCCCAGACACAAGAGTATTACAAACAGAACTAGGCAAATATGCCTGGCAGGAGACTTTTTTATATGAGTATGCAGTTCTTGGATTACATTACAAATTCCACATTTTTATGGCAAGGGCCACTCGCCATAGGAAACTCACTGTCGACATCCTGCAAAGTCGTACACATTTTATGGACTCCAAAGGAGCGTGATGATGGGCTGAGTCGATCCCCCCCCTACCCTCAGGGATTTGAACTCATGACCTCCTGATTGTGAGTCACGTGCTCTAAGCACGGCGCTGCTTGACTGGATCACTGAAAAGAAACGAGCTTCAATTCAATAGTGCAGTGATGCTCTTCCTTTGACTTTGACTGGTCGACCGATACAGGTTGATTTAAAGGGTCTGAGGATTTTTTTCCCGTTTGAGTTCCATCCGACTAAATAAGCTACACCCTCCTGACAGTGTGGAACAATGGGCTTGCGTTAATTAAATACTATCCCCAGGGAACACGCGTTTCATCACACGTGGCTAATTAGAGCCCGCCCACCAGAAAGGCGCAACCAATCAGACGCACATACACGACTTTATCCCTAACTCCCATGGAAAAGCAAATACAAAGATCCACCATATAGCCTTCAATTGACTTTTGGGGCAAGTGCTGTTAGGGAGCAAGCTCACCGGTGGGTGGGAGGCCAACCCCATGCCCGGTTATCTTTGCTTACCAAGTGCTGACGTTGACTCACCATACCAGGTACTCATTTAAAGATGATTTGACCTAGGAAAGGCCCGGTACCGTTTCAGATATTCATCACTAATTTTGGTCGTGAGTGGCAATCGAACTCTGGAAGCCAGCATTTAGCGAAGTGCATGAACACTACACTACTGCTTCCACGCTGGCAAGATGTCAACTACCTTGCGTGGTATAGGGGAAGTCGTAGGTTCGATCCCGACCCTGGGGCAGTTTAAGTATACAAGAGATGATATCTCAAACTCCCAGCATAAATCTTGATTTGAAGCTTTCGTGACTGCAGGAATCCATACTCTTTGGATCTTTCGGTAAAGTCACGTAGGTAGAAATAAAAATACCGAAAGAACCAAAGAGTATGGATCCCAGCATAAACCTACTTGATGTACTGCCCAAGCCTGGGGTCAATTATACAGTGATTACAAACACAGCCTCATTGTTCACAGACGTTATAATTGCGATCACATTGCTGCTGTTGTTGCAAATCATTATGAGTGGCACGACTCCGAATGCAGTTGACTCCAAGTCTGGCCCTACAGACAGACACCTCGTTTGCCGCGAGAGAGGTGGGTGTCTCGAACGTTGCTTTCTCTCCCCATGATCCTCCAACCCACCTGAACCTCAGCCTCACCATGTCGGTTCAATTTATAGCGAGCACAGTCACAAAAGTGAATGGTTCACTCTCTGTGTTTCGGGCTTATAACTCTTGCACGAATGTGTTTAGTCGTGCCGCTTATTTGAGAAAAATCGAACAACATCAGACAAACATATTGTCATACCAACGTTCAACATTATTTCAAAGCCGTATCTCCCATAGAATTCCGTGGATTCAGTGTTAATGCTTGCGCCGGAATCCCTTTCCAATATCCTCTTCGCAATAAATACCTTCTTTGATTTGGCTTCATCAAAAATTAGGGCAACTCAGAAAGTGTGCGTGTGCGCTTTTCTGACGCCTGCTGTATATTTGGAGTTTGCGTGTTTCTCTCCACGTGGTCACGTGGATTTTTCAGATTTAGAATCATCATCATCACGCGTCTGAAGTATTTGGCTGCTGTACATTTGTACGTGATAAGCCACTTCGTTGAGCTATCATTTGTGGCCAGGTCACTTCTGCAAAAGCGCTATAGAGCTCAGTGGGCCTTAGCTAGTAAGATAAAAAAAAATATATATATAGTTAACATTTTAACGCAGTTCTACAGTCTTAGGAGATGCATTGGCTTGTGCAATTCTTCTATAATGCCCCCGTGCTCAGTAAAGCGATGCATTTTGCGCAGGGATTTTCCAAAGTGCAATGGGCACAAGCGTGAAGGGTATGGCTCCAGGGGCGATGTGCATTACTTATCGCGGCCAGGGTTATATTGCCTACGACGGTCGCATTCCCTCTTAGGTCAAATTGGCATTGCCAGTGATGCGTGAACACAAATTTCCATTGATGCAAGGAAATAATTGGAAGGGCCACGGAGACATGCGCACACACACGCGCGCGCACACGCGGACAAAAAGTTAACGCACGTAACGCGGAATTGGCGCATTTGCGTGACTGGCACATCGGTAAATGTATTTCACCTCCCCGATGCCTGTCGTGATCGCGTGCACGAAAGGATTGGCTTAGAGGGAACACTGCGGGGACCAGAGGCACAAAAGTAGCCCTACTTATTTTTGCTCAAACAGCGTTTTGGGAATATCGGATGGTCCGCCTGCGGTTGTCGCCAAAAGCGGCGTCACATCGCCGCCAACAGAGAAGGCACGCGCAGGGAAGACAGAGAATGGCATCGTCGCCTCTTGGCTGTGAATTAATCTACTGAGAGAATGAGACGCAATGCGTGATCAGGGAGCAGACATTCCGTGCCGAAACACACAGATCTTCTTCCCTTCCTGTGAGTGGCAGAAAATAAATCCTCGTCTGCAGTTCGAAGTCAAAGATGAGTCAAGATGCGTCCATCATCAAATCAAGTATAGCTACTTAATCTGGTATTCCTTTTCTGAACTATATATTTTCTTAATAATTGCTCAGCAAATCAACACCATCCATTCATAGACACCCCACTCATTTCTATTGACCACTTTTTGTCTTCCCGACAGGCGATTTAATCACGTGAAGCTATGCTGAACAAAGTTCACCGGGAGTGTGTTTAACTATTTAATAAATATATCGAGATTGGTGGGACACATGTCGAGGCTTTATTAATTTTCCCTGGTATTTTCGTGGAGGTTTCTATAAATGGATCACTCTGCACGTTGGTTGTCATAAGCCAATGAATGATTTGATTGATGGCCCTTACTGCAGGTAAATAATGCTTTATGAGATCTGTGAACAAGCTTAAGCCACGTGTGGTGTCACACACCTGTATTCCAGTGCTTTGCAAGTGGGGTTGGTGGAGCAGACAGAGATCATCATGTGCACGTGCCACCCAACTTTCAGAGCTACTCGGTGGTCAGTATTTTTTGCGTGGATTTTTTTGCGTGTTGTCCCGCAACATTAGTGGGCTTTCTCTGGGTTACTTTGGTTTCCTTCCTCACATAAAACTACCCAACAAGGAATCAATCATACATCCCGAGTGGGATTACTCTGAACAGAGTTGTTAGACTCATTGAGGTGTTCCTGAACAAATACATAAAAACTGCCATATTCATAACCATTACACTTTGGGTGCTAGGGCTTATGGGAAAGATTGCTCTACCGTCTCCCAAGTTAATGCTCGATTAATTTCAAGAGCACACACTCACCATCTTCAAGGTCCTCCACACGCTCCCTGCTGCTACAACCAAGGCCATATTCTTTCGAAGCCTCAATCAACCTTCGCTTGGTGGGATGTCAGTCTCTCTCCCCTACTGCTCCTCCCGTGATCTGGAACTCCCTTATCCCAGCCATCCATGCTGCCAACTCCCTGCCCCGGTTCAAGTCGAGGCACAAGAGATTCCGTTTTATCTGCCTACACTTGACTCCCTCTGTCGATGAAATAATGCCCACTGTGCCTGTGCGACATCGTGAGGTGTGGTCAAAGTTAGATGTCATGTAAATCGAAATTGTAATTTTAGCCAAATATATTTACTGCATCTGAACAACGCTCCAATTGCAGGAAAGGAAGCGTCGTTTTGGCTTCTCGCTTATACCGTCCGTAACCATAGCTTTGGTCCCTGGTGGAAGTTGTTATGAGTGAATTAATTACGGGAGGGCGAAAAGTTTGAGGCCTATATCTCCTCCAGACCAAAGGAACGCTTTAAAATGTAAATGAAATGCAACACAGTTTGGGTTTTTGGGGCACTGTTGTGCCATCTCATTTTAGGATGCAAATGTAATGAAGTAAAAATAATAATGATGATGATGATAATAATGATTTATTATTGATAAAGCACCCTCCTATACATCGGGACGTCTCGGCACTTTCCATCATATCTCTTCTCAAGAAATTTGAAAGGGCACCCCCAGAGGCACCTATCCCTGTGTGGGACAGGGTGAGTCAGCACCTGGCCTGTGAGTGAGCATGAGTGTGCTAGTAGGAGCGTTGATTGCAATGTAATAATCCCATTTGAGTGATATGCGGATCATTTCAAATTCGCGCAAAATTTGGCCCCCGACAGAATGAGAAGCTTGAAATAATAAAGATGGACTAAAGTCGTCATCACATGTGTGAGAAGTGATTCAATATCAGATTAAAAGCGGGGGGGGGGGGGGGGGGCCAAGTGACTCTGAGGTCAGAGAGGTCACAGTGCTGAGCCGGCACCGCTGAGACCGTGGGGTTCATATCCTGTGATTGAACTGAGTTCTCAAGCGTAGTGAGTCGATGGTCTCGTTCCCAGCCACCAATCACTACACACATAAAAAACCCAATCACATTAAATTATATTCTGCACTTAATTTGGCCAAGTTCCAGCTCTGAGAAATGGAATATCAATTTTAACTGTCAAGTCACACAAACATTATGCAGAGTGTGTGGAAGAGTGCTGCCCTCTAACAGAGGTAGTAGCTCTGTGTTATCCTCTTACGTGGGCCGTTCTCTGACATGAAGGGTTGCACTGCACGGGGAGAGATGAGCGAGTTCTCATCGCAATTTGGGACAGAGGGGGGATTGCGTTGCATCTCACAACAGAGCTGGTGACAAGGTGGATGTGTTATCTTGAGAACTGATTTTACTGGTAGGAACCTCCTGGTTACACCAGCCCACAGGGGATTATTGTGTCCGTCCGTCCGTCGTGCAGGGAGGGGCTGGGTGGGGAGGGAGGGAGGGGCTGGGTGGGGAGGGGCTGGGTGGGGAGGGTGGGGCTGGGTGGGGAGGGGAGGGTGGGGAGGGGCTGGGTGGGGAGGGGCTGGTTCGGGAGGGTGGGGAGGGGCTGGGTGGGGGTGGGAGGGGTGGGGCTGGGTGGGGAGGGGCTGGTCACCCCGTGGTGCCCTTATAAAACTCAACGTTTAACTTACTCACGCCGGCTTGTGCCCGCCCTCACAGTCGGGCATATTTGCGGAATACACCACGCCGCCGTTGACCCTGGCCATTGACCGAGCAGCCCAACGTTCCTACCAGCTCCCTTCGCAGGAATGTGTTTGTGTTTAGTTCATTGTCCTTCCCCCGCACCTCCGATTAGCACGGTTGGGCTAGATACGTTGCCAAAGAAGTTCAACATACGTACGAGAAGAGCGTGTGGGGATTTTGGTGAAGTGAGAGGGGATAATAGGCAAAGTAAGAAGCAGAGTGGGAGGGAATTGTATAATGGTCAGCTGAGTTAGGAGTGAGTCATGCAATGGGCTTCCCTGTTAGATTCTGCTGGCTCTGCTGCTGCTGCTGAGGTTTCGTGTTAACATTATTCTGCACTATTCCACGTTAGCTCACGTTATCCGGGCACGTCACTACGTCTGTGTATGGTATCCCTATGTGTAGTGCCTTACGAGGGGCACCAGAAAACAAGTGTTCGTACCCCAGTGAGAAGAAGAAGGAGCTAGGCAGATGGACCGAGTTGTGACCGGGGTGTGACGTGCCTGCTGTTCATTCCTGCTAAGGGCTAGGGGTTGTGCTGCCTTTCGCCGATTGAGAGACACGTGGGCACGGGAAGTCGGCTCATGATGCCTTGCTCCTTCGCAGCCAAAGCTCGAGTCCACAGTATTTGACATGGCCCCAGGCTGGCATCGCACCATAGTTTGGATTCGAGGCGTTAAATCGTTCACCGTGCAAGCCCAGGCCTAACCCGCAGTGACCACTTTTGTCTACTTCTGCCCATTCAGAAACCCGAGGCAGCGCACGTGTAGCCGTCAAGTTTAGAATGATGACGATGGCGATGAATAAGTGAAAGTGGCGCCGTCTGGCTGGATTGAGGGCCAGGGAGGGGATTTATTTCTCTCCCGGCAGAAAGGTAAAGGTGCAGCCCTGCAACCACTTGGAGGCAGCTCAATTAGAGCCCCTCCAAAAAAAAAATGTTTTATTGACCTCTTCTTCCACGCTGGTTAGACATCTTGGAAGAGGAAGGAATGGCCACGCTTTAGCGCATCACACGCGGAGCTGGCGATCGACAATTTGCGGTGTGGACCCATTGGCACTGCTGGGTGGACAGAGGCGGCGGTGGTGGTGGTGGTGGTGGCGGTCGTGGTGATGGGGATTTAAGAAGCTTTGCGCCGTTGTTTCAACTGGCGTGCGGGGAGATCGAATCGAACTGGCGACCTCTGCATTGCAAGTCCGGTGTGCTCACAATTAACAACCATCGCGGTATCAATGCCTGGGATAGCCTTATACAATTCGAAGTGAAGCAAGTTGTATCGAGGTGAGAGGGGAGGGGTGATTTTTTATATATATATAACCCTTCAAGGAATCTCGCCTCCAGTTATATTTTTTCTAGCATGTGTTTGCATTGTAGTTCATTCGAGTGATGTGGGTTTATGGGTGGCGAGATGTTAATTCGCTCGCCTGCTATACAGGAGGTCGTGGGGTCGATCCAGACCCTGGAGTTTGCGGTGTCTCTCTCCCCCGCGGTCGCTTGAATTTTTCTCCAGCTCCTCCGGTTTTTCCTCTCCACATTAAGAATCACGCATTTAGAGTAATTGGCTGCTGTAAATTGCCACGTGTTAAGTGATTTCGCTGAGCGATCATTTGTGGTCAGGTCTCTCCTGAAAAAGAGCTAAATATCTCAGTGGTCGTAAAATAAAAACAAATTGTTTAGTTTATTTAGCCGAAGTCGCATGCTACATACCTCATTATCTTATACAATGTCTGTAGCATCTACATAACGACGTATCTCAAGATGCTTTACAAGCAGGGATATGCGATGGTGGCAGTTATGATTGAAGAGAGGAGAGGCTTGGCGAAGAGGCCCACGGCACACGTGAAAGCACAGGCAGAGAACGAGAAGAATGTCTGAAGCAAAACGGATTCGAACATGGAGACAGAATTTCGCAATGGGCAGAGCAGACAGCCAGAGGGGTGGGAGTTCCAGACAACAGGAGCAGCAGAAGAGAACGAGCAACCTCTCATCGAGCGGAGGCCGACGGCGGCATGTCGGCAGCCAGCCGCGGTCGCTGGAGTGTGGGGCGCGGTGGGTGGGGGGGGAGGTCAGGGTTAGGGAACATGGTGAGATTGCAATGGACAACGGCAGCCAAAGGCACCTTACGCTCGCTCACACTCTCTCTGTCTCTCACCTGGGTTGTTCATCTCGTTGGTCTCGTCCTCGGCGAGGGGGCACTTGTCCCCATGCGTACTCGGCCGCGGCGAGTTGAGGTCCGACTTGCAGTAGTTGGGGGACGCGCCGGAGGCGGGGGCGGCCGCCGCCGCCGCGGCCGCCGCGGCCGCCGCGGCGATCTGCGCCGAGCGCGGGATGTGTTTGTTCTTCTTCTTGGGCAGCTTCTGCTTGGCCATGGCCAGCGAGTAGTACATGCCGAAGTTGTTGACGATGACGGGCACGGGCATGGCGATGGTGAGCACGCCGGCGATGGCGCACATGGCGCCGACGAGGCGGCCCGACCACGTCTGCGGGTACATGTCCCCGTAGCCCAGCGTCGTCATGGTGACCACGGCCCACCAGAAGCCGATGGGGATGCTGGAGAAGTGGTTGTTCTTGATGTCCTCTTCCTTGGTGCCCAGCCGCTCTGCATAGAAGATCATGGTGGCGAAGATGAGCACGCCCAGCGCCAGGAAGATGATGAGCAGCAGGAACTCGTTGGTGCTGGCGCTCAGCGTGTGGCCCAGCACGCGCAGGCCCACGACGTGGCGCGTCAGCTTGAAGATGCGCAGGATGCGCACGAAGCGCACGACGCGCAGGAAGCCGAGCACGTCCTTGGAGGCCTTGGACGAGAGTCCGCTGAGCCCCACCTCGAGGTAGAAGGGCAGGATGGCCACGAAGTCAATGATGTTGAGGATGCTCCTCATGAACTCCTTCTTGTCCGGGCAGAAGGAAATGCGCATGAAGAACTCGAAGGTGAACCACAGCACGCACGCGCCCTCGACGTACATGAGCGCCGGCTCGGTGATGGCCTCCTTGATGACGACGGCCACCGTCGTGTTGCCCTGCTTGATGAACTCCGTTCGGTTGACCTTCAGGATGAAGTGCTCGTGCGTCTCCAGGCAGAAGGTGGTGATGGAGATGAGGATGAACAAGAGGGAGGCCAGCGCCACGTACTGCAAGGCAAAGACGGCGCACCGCGGGGGGGGGGGGGGGTCACTCGACGCGGGCAGAATTCGCGTGCGCTCGCTCGCGCCCGTGCTTGTGATCGTTGTCGAACAGGCCGGTAGGGCGCCGCGACCCGCAGAAGCATTAATACTCACTTGCAATCCTTCCTAGATGCTCTTTCCTTTCTTTTTCCATCCCCCCCCTCCTTCCCATCCCCCCTCCCCCCTCGCACACCCACTATCTCTACTCCCTTATTCAGTTCTTCTTCCCCTACCATCATCCCATTTCCCACATGAAAGTACAAACACCCCGTTCGTGGTTCACATTTGGGGTGGTGGCAGCAGCGAGCTTGATCTCTTCCCTCCTGGAAGTTCTGGAGCAACAGAGTTAGCGATTTTGTGCCCCCTCCCCTATGTTGTGGATCTCCGTGCTCTATATAATGAAATAAAAAAGGACCCACTTACAAAAGTGGAATCTGTTTGACATCATGCCTGCCTACGTGTAAAGCGATGTTCAATTAATTGATGCGAATGCCACGGTCCGAATTATCAGCATTATACATGAAGGCTCAATCGTTATCACTCGGGCACGTGATATCTGTACATACGTAAGCACATTTTCAATGATTGCGACCCCAATAAAAGAGCAAGTGCCGTGAATGTTAAAAGTAAATGCTGGGTCCTGTTGAACCTCTCTTTGTCAGGGAGTGAAACTTACCTGTTTTACATGTATTGCCATGTCATATTTTATTCCAACACAAAAGCATGATTTCTCAAGGTTTTTTTTTTGCCTGCATAGGTACCTTTGGTCAGTTCCTTCATGAATATTTCGAATCTTGGAAGAATATACAGTGCCCAGAGAATCACACGTATACAAAAGCCTGATATTCAAGATTTTGTACAAGTAACGTAAGTAACCCCCTTGCTCCACTACTGCACATTGGCCACCATCTATCCATGTTTAGAAATACATCATAATGAATGCACAATGTTGGTGCACTAATTTGCGCAGCGCACTGCACCACGAATTCCCAACGACCCGAGTTCGATTCCCAGTCACGACTAACATCGGTGTTGATCGATAGCTGAACCGGTCGTCAACTTCCCCCATTTCAGCGATCCACATTGACCAACACGGTGAAGTGTGATTGGACAACTCCCATGACTCTGAGACAGCTCATGGAGGCCTAAATTCAGCAGTGGGATTGATTGAGAGGGATACATATTAATGTTATTCAATATTACGATCCAATAAACCATTCCTTCAAAGCACTGATCATACGGCATGTGTCACCATAAACTGAAGTTAACTATTTTTGTTTGAACAGGTAAGGCCCACTGAGCTATATCGCAATGTTTTTTTAGGAGCAACCTGGCCGCATATGATAGCTTAACGAAGTGGCTTATCACGTGGACATTTTTGTTTACAGCAGCCAAATACTCTAAACGCATGTTTCTAAATGTGGAGGGGAAAACCAGAGGATCTGGAGAAAAATCTACGCGACCACGTGGAGAACAGTTAAACTACAAATATACAGACATCAGGGACGGGATCGAACCCACGCGCTCGTATACTATCTACAATTTATAATAATAATAATTATTATTATTTATTACTACGCTTGTACATGTATCATGATGTGACACGATGCTGAATTTAAATATATGATGATTATCGCGATATCACTTTCCCTCAATTTTATAATTGTATTTTGCCTATTTATCATCTTGTGTGTGCTTTAATGTAGATTTGAAGCTTTCGTGACTTCAAGGATCAATACTCTTAGGTTCTTTTCGGTAAAGTCACTGTTAATTTGCTGTGCCTTTTTACACCTGATGAAGCAAGCTTGTGTTGCCTCCGAAACGTCGTGATTTATTATTTTATTTCTATTATTACTAGTTCTATTATGTTTATTCTTTATTTTATTATAATTTTTTTACCTACGTGACTTTACCGAAAACAACCTAAGAGTATGCTTCAATGTACTTCAAGTACAAATAGAGAGTGCTTAAAAACTCTAAAGCCTGAGTTCACTTCACATAAGCCTGCTCTATATCGTAAAACGACTGCAACTTTACAATCTATGTAGAACACTTCGTAACGCACGTGCTCTCAGAAATATCATGTAAACTGCCATGCGATTTGTTACTCCGGAAACCGTTTGAAGAAGTGCTATTTTAATAGATTACAGAAATTTTCTTGGGAGATATTAAATTTGCGTTGTAAACTTTAATTGGTCTGACTTCGTAAATATTTTGTCAGGAGATTAACTGACAAAATAAACGGGCAACTTTTATTCGTACCGTTATCGCGGTTTTTTTTTTCATATCGTACGATGCATCATAATATAACCATATCACGGCGACCCTGGCACCTAAACAAGATATACAGAGGCATTTTCACTGGTCTACATCCTTCGCCCATTCCTGTCTGCACCCTAATAGCCTCAAACATCTCCGCTCACTGCAGATGCCCTTATAGATGGCCCCTAAAGGCATTTTGGGGCTCTGCGCGGTTATCTTCTCCTAATTAGATATTATTTTTAGTTTCGCTGCAAGTGGGAGTAACGCGCAGAGCGAGGCTGGCTTTTAATCCACTGTGCAATGTCCCTACCTCCCTTCCTCCGTTCTTTGCTCGTCTCCAAGGATACACCTTTGCATAAAGCCTCAGTAACGGTGTACCAATACGAGCCAATCGGACACGTATCGATATACATTTCGAGACCAACGCGGATTGGCAATGTTGTTGGATCATGTAGCGGAGTCACTTTAATATTAACGATAGCTTAAATTTATTGTTTGTGCCATGCCTGTCGGTGCACCTCTGTTTACTCTGGTAAGGTATGCCAGGTCAAGATTTTGTAGTGTTGAGAGCGCAAATTCTCACTTTGCAAAACTGCTTTCACAATATGTTTTTAAAGTGTGAGGCTGAGTCTAAATTACCTTTCTCTGCAAAATCCCAGCAATGGGCTGAGTGCTGCTGTGGCAGAACGTGTCATCTCAGTCTTCCAGGGTTCATAAAATTATAACTGCTTTTGTGGGAGGTCAACCGTGGGTGACCTTTTGACGAATGGTCCCTGCCACAACAATGCGGAATTTCCACCGCAAGTTCAGAATCGCCAAGACACGTGCGTTCGAGCGATTGTTTGTGTGGATGTGGTGGCTCTTTGACTTTGATATTGGTCCTAAACCACTGGAGCAAATTTAATTAACAATAGCCGATTTGAAAGGCTTTTGCCTGATTGGAAATATAACCCGATGAGTTTAATTTACCCTTGACCCCAAATAATCACATTTTTAAAACACTTTACCACTTGGCCAGCAAGTGCAGGATCATTAACTTGGCTCTGACATGATGCACGTCTGTCAATCAGCTAATGGCTTCCTACTGAAATGCAATCATTTAATGGCTGTGCTTTTGGCTCTTCCACACTGCAACACCTTGCCTTGTCTGAAGGAGACACATCCTTAAGACAAGAAGGCTTTAGTCAGTCA
This sequence comes from Lampetra planeri, assembly GCF_965212315.1. Taxonomy (NCBI): domain Eukaryota; kingdom Metazoa; phylum Chordata; class Hyperoartia; order Petromyzontiformes; family Petromyzontidae; genus Lampetra; species Lampetra planeri. Next base: position 6,549,031 of record NC_136122.1, on the reverse strand, counting down.
ACTAATCATTTTGCGGCCCTTTAATTAGCGATATGGAAGATGTTCACACGCGACACCATTGACATCGTCAACCCACGCTGAATCCACCGCAGAAGGAAAACCTCCACAAGCCGTCGCCATCACACGCGGCTCTGCGATGTGACAATCCACCCAGCGCCCGCAAACACCAGCTGATTGCATCGCTCAGTCTCTTTGGTGGTGTGGACGTCCCCCTGGACGCGTTCCATCCCTTGGCTGCCACTGGATCGCAATTCCTGACCACCGGCCATCGTCTCAATCAGCGACGTGTCCTGCCCAAGCCCGCTTAACCATTCTCTCTCAGGCTAATGTGAAGCATGCATCTCTGTCGCATATCGGCATGTACTACTGGTTCAATTCAGTAGTAGGACAGCTGTTCGCTCATCTTTGCTCATAGTTGACTTCATAATGTGGATGTGACAATCACTCAAAGAAATAAATCAGCATTAGGCCCATCTTATAATTGAGTGCACTGGTGTGTGTAGTAATGTTTTTGAATGTGGCCTAAACTCAACGCTAGTTTTACGTTCACTCATATTACCACACTTAACTCGTTGTATGCTTTTCAGTGGTGATCTTATTTGTTTTAGAATCCACCTATATTATCATAAATCTCGATTATATAATACGTGACCTTAATAATGTGTATGTTATTTCCCACAATATCATCCCGACTGTGCTATTAGCATCATGCAAAGAGTCAAAGTACGTGGATCTCTCACATGGCAGTCCCTCTGTTCATGTTAGAGAATGGCCCGTGGAAGCGGTAGTCACAGAGCTACCTCTGAGATCTTGTCAAGTGACCTCTAGTTCACACACAGTAACGATAAGCACTTTTTTTGTCTGCTCAGCATACGAGAGTAATATGTGTTGCATGACGGTCAAACTGCTATTTTAATTGTCAGAGCTGAAATTAAGCCAAATTAATTGCAAAACCAAATACTATGTTGCGCTTTTTTGTGTGCGCAGTCTTTGGTGACAGGGCTGAGACCATCAACTCGCTACACTTGAGTGCCTGGCTTAATCACAGTCCATTACCTGGATTCTAACTGAGGGATGGCAGCTTAGCCCCCTGACCACTGGGCCTCACAGACATCTCTTGATAAATTCGCGTGTATAATCAAGGGCACTATCAGGGGCGTGCAATGGTTGTTCACCTCAAAGTAAACACGTGCAACTGATACTCCAAATAATTCGCTAAAACATTAATCATACATCGATGATGTGAACGCAGCCCTTCGCTGGCGTGGTTATAAACTGCGCTCAAATGCGCTCCGAGTTGGCAAGCATGGATTAAGTTTGAATGTACAGCTAATCTCATCGCCATTGTTACAAGATATGCCATCACAGCAGCTTGCCGGCCAGCATGTGTTCATATATAGAATGTTCAAGTCCCTCTTAGGATTATTTTCCCCCTCGTATTTTATCTTTTATATTTTGAGTCAAAGAATACAATTAATAAGGCGGTCAGGGTTTCATTTACGATGTGTAAGGGTTGGCAAACTGGACTTGCAATCCAGAGGGTTCGATCTGATCTCCCGGCACGGCAGTTCCAACGACGGGGGCAAGTTTCTTATACCCACCCCCCGCCTCTGTCCACCCAACAGTACCAAAGGGTGCACCACTGTTAATTGGTCGACAGTTCGTGTGTGGTGGGGTAAAGTGTGGGTACTCTAACCAGTCAGCCAAATACCCTCTGGACTCCAAGAGGGCCTCTCCAAAGCTACCCCCTAGCGGTGGTCCTTCCACCTGCAGTGGCGTGAACAATACCTTGCAGGGCTGCACCTTTACCTTTTACGATAATGATAATAAATCACCCAAATAAATCTCGAGCACCTATTGGTAGAACAAAAACAATGCTCGGGTGTGTTTCTACACAACTTACATTACCTTGGTATGATGCGTTCTTGTTTCAGCTTTTACCACGTAATTAGGAGTAAATAAACATAATTGTTTAACGTGCTATATCCATCCACTGAGTCAGTGATGGAAATTCCACATTCCCACGACGAGCACCAATCGACTGACAAAGCAACCGCTTTTGACGTTATGAGACCTCCTTTACCAGTGGAAAAATATAGTAATAGGTTTTTACCCTTTCATCGGGTACAAAAACTGATACCTTTATACAAGGGATCATGTTTTTGTACCAGATAAAAGGGTAAAATCGTATTACTATATTTTGCCACTGGTAAAGGAGGTCTCATAGTGCAAATGCTTACCCCGAGCTCTCAATACTCTGATAGTGCACTGTTTTTGAGTTGTACGGCTTTTGACGTCATCTGGTCCAACACCAATGGAGACTAGGCTCTAAGAAAAGCTGTCTCGGGTGTGGACCAATCAACTTCAAGGACAGTGCATATCGTTATCATTATCAGAGTTGTTTCTTTTTGTTCGCTTTTGACGTCTCACAATCAACGGTAGCGGCGGCGGCCACAACTCAAATCCACAGCTTCGTCGTTTCTCAACAATTCACTTTGCTCACCCCCCTCCTCGCCCCAGCCGTCCTCCCTCGGCTGCCACTCCCGAATGGAGTCTCGATCACCGGCCATCGGACCCTTTGTAGCGATGACGTAACCCAGTTTTAATTCATATTCTTGGTTATTTCGGTAAAGTCACGCCGATATAAAATAAATTAATTAATAAAAATGTATTGTACCTACAACTTTGAAATAAAAATAAATTTAAAATGATAAAAGCAAAAAACCCACGACGTTTCGATCGCAAAACAAGCGGTCTTCATCCGCCTGATGAAGACCACTTATTAAGACCGCTAATTTTATTAACATTTTATTTTATTTCTTTTCTATCTACGTGACTTTACCGAAAGAACCAAGAATATGCATTCCTGCAGTCACGGAAATTTTAAGTCAAATTTTTTTCCAGTTTTAATTGTTAACGCTGAATGTGTCACCCCCTCTAATCGACGTCTTCCTCTTTATGTCTCTCAGGGTGATCACAAAACGTGCAGCTCTTCGTGTTTGCCTTTTTTTTGGGCACTGCTCAGGTTTTTGTTGTTGTTGTTCCATTTGCTTTATCAGTGTCCGTGTTTGCGAAGCGGTGCGCCCATAGCAGGCAATATGTGGACTGTGGCACCGATTTTATTTGATTTCATTGACCCTGGAGGAACGATGAGCGGGTTCAAGCTCGGGGTGCAAGCTGAACCCACAACCCTCCAGTTGTGAGTGATGCATTCTCGCCACACCTCCGCATAATGTCATATTGTTAATGTAACTTTGACATCGATTTCAAATTGACGTCAATCATATTGTCATTCATGAGCATAATTTCACCCGGTGTAAGTTCCCCACCCGGCTTGCATTAAAACGAAAAAAATGCTGTCCGCATTTCGTGTGTTCTCTCGTTTCGTGTCGCCGTAACGCGTGCTTCGCATGCGCCGTCTCGGACAGCGTGTCACCCAAATACGCGAGCGGCCGATGATGTGACCCGAACAGAGGAAGGGGAAACAATAAAAAGATGCGGTTTCGATGTCAATTCTGCAACCCTGCAAAATGGCTGAAATATATAAATAACGCGCGCGAACGTGCAGTGCCACATGAACAGCCCGGCAGGTTACGAGCTGCAGTGAATAGCGGGTGACTTGAAAAAAATATATAAATATTACACCTCCGATAGATGTAAATACGCGTAATTACAGCAGATTCTGTTCCGTAATCGATCGGCGAGAACAACAATGCGGATAATGATTCGTTTGAAATCCTCATTTGCCATCACTCGAGATCTACAATGCGGTCTGGGCATTCGTCAGACATCAGCAGGGGCTGTTGCCTCAGCCCATCATCTCCTGGATGTGGAGAAAACAGGTACCCCTTTTGTGTGACGTTAACAAGTATTTGTCCCGCGGATAAAGTGGCCCCTCCCCTGCCGTGGGAATGTGGAATTACCATTGAATTTGGCTCAGGACTCCGAAGAGAAATGGACTCAAGCGGGCACTGTTGTTGCCTCTTGACGTGCACGTCCTTGTTCATTCACCAATTTGTTTGTTTTGTTTGACACGAGGCCGGTAAAAGGCACGAACCGTGATTAGGGAGGAGGAAGGGGCAGGGGTAGAGAAAATTCCGTGGACCAAAGTCCGAACGCACTGCTCCTGGGTTTTTGGGGAAGAGACGGGGGGGGATTGAGACCCACTGCCTCCCCTACCCACGTAGTACAGACTGGAAGCAGCGGGAACGTATGGGTTTTTTTAATGTGTCAAATTGAACGTCCTTATCAAGGCCGTAATTATAATATATATTGGGGGTGACACATCCCCCCCAATATTGAAATATGCTCAAAATGTCCCCCACCAATATATTGCTATAAATAGATTTCTGTCTATATGATTGTGGTCATGGTTGTACTTTATTAATCCCTAATCTCTGCCATTACATACAATGAAACAAGAAAAGGTAAAAAAGAAAAAAAACAGCAATGTAATACAATACACTATTAGACATTATTGTTAAAAATAAATAAAAAGTCCATCCTTTGTGTTAGTGAATGCTTTTATATTTTAGCCAGGAAATGGCAGGAAATTCGTTTTCAAATTTAGATTTTTTTTTCTGGGGGGGGGGGGATCCCCAAACCCCCTGGAAGATTTAGTCCCCCCCAATGTTGACTCCATGGCGACGGCCTTGGTCCTTATTAATAACAAAGGGGGAGACGTTACGCAATGTCGCAGCGTCCGTCCATCCGTCCGTCCACTCCGTGGGAGAAAATTATGCGCGTATTGCGAGCAAAGGAATCGTGAGCGCTGTGAAAGGAGAGACGGAGAGAGAGAGAAAGCGCGTGGCTGAATGCGGCGATGGGATGTATGTGTGGGTCAGTTGGCGAGAGAGAGAGAGAGAGGGAGCTGCAGGTGCTGCTTAAGAATGCAAGGGACGTGAGTACTGCAGTACAGTTGAGATGATCTATTGGGGGGAGAGGGGAGGGAGGGAGGGAGGGAGGGAAGGAGTGGGGTGGATGCTGCACTGAGGATTTGGCCACTGTCAAAAAGGGAATAGCAAGGGGTAGTTATGGAAAATGCATCGCCTATAATTATATATAGGCACACACCACGCGCAAAGATAATTGCATTAATAAATAAATACGGTCAAAGCTACGTGTGTGTGTGTATATAAATTGTACGATGAAAACATGCATGGTGAAAACATGTCGCGTGTACCCGATTGAAATTCTATTTTATAGTTAAATATATATAATTGCCAAGAGGAAAAATGTTATTTCAACGTACAAGCCGGATGCCCTTCTGCTTGTACAGTATATAAAACGTTGAAAGTACAAATGCAGCCTAACCTTTTGTGCCGAGAATGTAAGCTTCCTTCCCATCGCAAAGGGCACTTGGACAAATTGGCATGCGGGCGCTGACGTAGCAGCACAAGGCTACCGCGCGCCCATCTCTGCCGCGCGTGCGTCGTGGTTTCGCCACATTCACGGGCAACTTCGCTCGCGTTGTGCCTTCAAATCGTGAAAGGTTCACTTGCAACCAGCACCGGCACCGGGGCCCGACTTCAGCGGTTTATACAAACGAGCGTTCAGCCATTAAACAATCGGCTGGCAACGAGCGGTCTTCGTTGATAATAAATTCACTGGTCAACAAAAAAAAACATTTTTTTCTGGCCTGGACTTTTGCAGCTGTTTTAGACTAATTTCAGGGTGCTGATTCCAAATCTGATCTCAGATTTGCTCTATCACATCTCATTTTTATGCTATCGGCATACCCCATTTTCATTCATTTTACCCGAAATTAACTCTGTCACCTATGATTGCAAGTTGTTGCGAGCCATTGCCTGCTTTAGTGTTAAAATATGGTGCTGTAATTTTAGGATAATGTGTTTATAATATCATTTCATGTAGATATCCACATTTATTTAATATGTTTCTTCTACAGTTTTTATTGAAAATGCAATATTTGATATCTCAAAAAACCTGACGTGATCGACAAAATCTGATGCCAGATTTGGAATCAGCACCACAAAATTACCTTAAACCCGTTGAGAATACCTTATGCCAGAAAAAGTGTGTTGACCAGTGTAATTGCAAGCCGAGTGCCGGGTTAAGGACGGGGGGTGGGGTGGGGTGGGGGGGCCCAAAGCGACGTGCCCTCTTCTCCGTCGTGCACACGTCAAAGTCGTCCCGCGTTTGACCTTGAGAGTTCGCCTCCAGCTGACCACGCACGAGAGTGCGACGATGCCCCCACCCCCTCCCCATGCATAACGGCATTCACTCGGAGGGACCATCGCTGCGCCAACAGGTGCAGCCGATGGCTGAGCCACCAGCAATTTTTTGATTAACAGAGGCCATGCGGCACGCCAGCAAGTAGCGGTACGGAGCGCGTCACACTCTTGTTTTCTCTGTATGCTCGTTAACTCTCTCTCCCCCCCCCCTACTGCAATACCGCAGGCACGCGTGTGGTGTGTGTGTGTGGTGTGTGTGTGTGTGTGCGGTGTGTGTGTGGTGTGTGTGTGTGTGCGGTGTGTGTGTGTGTGGTGTGTGTGTGTGCGGTGTGTGTGTGTGGTGTGTGTGTGTGTGGTGTGTGTGTGTGGTGTGTGTGTGGTGTGTGTGTGTGGTGTGTGTGTGTGCGGTGTGTGTGTGTGTGGTGTGTGTGTGGTGTGTGTGTGCGGTGTGTGTGTGTGGTGTGTGTGTGTGTGCGGTGTATGTGTGTGTGGTGTGTGCGGTGTGTGTGTGTGGTGTGTGTGTGTGTGCGGTGTGTGTGTGGTGTGTGTGTGTGTGTGCGTTGTGTGTGTGGTGTGTGTGTGTGTGGTGTGTGTGTGTGTGGTGTGTGTGCGGTGTGTGTGTGGTGTGTGTGTGTGCGGTGCTGCAGTGGTTTGCGCACTGCGCTACGATCCCCCCCAGCGAACCCCCCGCGTTGGGTTCGATCCCTGGCCATGCGCAACACCCGTCGCACGAAATAGCTTAATCGGAGCTGTCCGGGACTGAGCTTCAGAAAAAAAATTGGGCTGCTCCCCCCCCGCCACCCACGCTTTTGCCTCCCCTACACCCACCCACCACTACCACCACTACCACCACTACCACCACCAATCTAAGAATGAGGAGGCTTAGGGAATTGCGGGGAGGGGGGGGTCCTGAAAATATTCCGTGAGAAATGAATCCCCTGGGTAGCAAATCGTGTGGTGTAGGCACCCGCCTGGGCCCTCTCCTTCATCACCGCAACCTCTGAAGGCCGTGAACTCGGTGCAGTGTGCAAAGCCACCGCAGCTGTGGACACAAACAAGGTGGCCCAAATTTCGATTTAAAGCTTTCGTGACTGCAGGGATTCATCTTCTTGGTTCTTTCGGTAAAGTCACGTAGAAGGGAAATAATAAAATAATAAAAATAAAACATCATAAAATACAATTCTTACGACGTTTCAGCCACAACGCAAGCAGCCGTCCTCAGGTGAAGAACAGGTCTGTCGGGGAGACAGCATCTGAATGAATGGCCCAAGTACGACCGTACTTGGGTAGGGCTGAACGATGAATCGATTTCAAATCGAAATCGCAATTTGAAACAATGCGGTTAGCAAATCGCAAAGGATGCGATTTTTTGAGATTTGAAAAGTCCTCTTACTTTCTTATTGGAATTGTTTAATATGTTTTTATTGTTCTAACTTTATTTGTTTAACTTAACAATTGTTCAATGTTTGATTGTTCTATTTAAATTAATACGTTTTAATAAATACATGTTGGAAGCCATTCATATCTTTTAAGTTCTAATCCTTGCATTCGAATATATAGAGCGGTTCATATTTTGATGGAATCATGTGGTAATGCTCCATCACATGTTTAAAATCTATTACACAGTGAATATTGAACTGAAGCTAGACTTTTCAAAAATTTTATCGCAAATCAAAACGCAATCGCAATGAGATATTGTCCCCAAATCGTTCAGCCCTCCCATACCACCACCCCTTTGTGATCCCGTGGCAAGGGGTGCTGTGCCGATCCGGCGGTGAAAATCGATTCTTGTTGCTCGCGATGCGTGCACCGCTCTTTCCGCGCGTAAGAATCGACGCTTCTTTTTGCCACTCTTATTTGTTGTATGCAATGGGTCCACCCGACCGCTCAAGCCGCTAAAGGCGTGTATATTCACAACGCCATTAAAACTAAGAATGTATTCTTGAAATGGATCGCAACTCTGAATCACGACACTTGATTGTGGCCTAACTGGCCATAATGGTTACTTGCGAACGACAGTCACCTCTCCGGTATGTAAGGCTCAATGGACATCTCTGTCCTTGAGTGTGTCTTTGTTTCAGTCGAAGCACAACCATGTCCAGCAGTTTGCATGGGTGGCTTTGTCTGGTATTAGAAGATAAGATTCCCAAAGCCTGCCAGTAATTTTGTAATGAAGTAGAGGCAAAGGTGTATCTTCAGACAGCCCTTATAAAAATTATTTGGCCTGCTCTTCCCTGCTGGTAAGACATCATGGAAGAGGTGGAAGTACCCACACTTTACCCTACCACACGCGACCTGCATTGGAATCCATACTCTTTGGTTCTTTCGGTAAAGTCACGTAGGTAGAAAAAATAATAGATCACGACGTTTCGATCGCAACGCAAGCAATCGTCATCGGGCGGAAGAAAGAGGAGGGAGGCTGCTGATGCAGGCTGCTTTTTGCAAAGAGTACGGATTCCTGCGGTCACGAAAGCTTCAAATAAAGACTGCATTGGAATGCTTGACCAAGTCTGTAAATTAAACTTTACATGGGGGAAGAAACCAGGGCACCCGAAAATAAAACAATGAGAGGGATTTTTTCGATTTAAAGCTTTCGTGACTGCAGGGATTCATATTCTTGGTTCTTTCGGTAAAAGTCACGTAGAAAGGAAGTAATAAAATAATACAAATAAAACATAATAAAATAATTCTCACGACGTTTCGGCCACAACGCAAGCATCCGTCCTCAGGTTCAGACGCTGTCTCCCCGACAGACCTGATCTTCACCTGAGGACGGCTGCTTGCGTTGTGGCCGAAACGTCGTGAGAATTATTTTATCATGTTTTATTTTTATTATTTTATTACTTCCCTTCTACGTGACTTTACCGAAAGAACCAAGAACATGAGAGGGATGCTAAGAATCAGAGCTCTGCGCACGTAGATTCAAACACACCGCTCTACTACCATCTCGTGGCTACCTCGCAGCCCCAAGCCGACACCACCAGCGATTCCCCCGCAGTCTCTCGTCCACAAATAACCTTGAGAACACCTCCACACGTACAAGGGGTAAAACACCCATAGCTCCGCACAGATAGATTCCAGAATCCATTGTTATACTGCCAACTCCTGGTCACCTCTCCAGACCATGGGGAGAGCACGCAAACTCTGTCAACTATTTGCTGTAGTACTGCATACCGTGGGTATTCTCATTGAAATTTTAGGGCATTCCGTTGAGTGTGGTGTTTCAGAGTTGGGAATGAACTGGAGTGGCGACAGAAAATCCACGAGAATCGGATCACAGTCAAATTGTGCATCAGCAGAATAAATCTACTTCTATAGCTGCCTTCCCCTGTTCACCTTGCAGACTCCCTACACCTCTTATTCCATGGTCCTCTGTCAACCAAGCACTTGCCAGGCTCCAACCCTACTTAGCTCCAAGATCATATGAGATCGGTCGGGTTGGAATCGGCGTGCTGGGGTGTAGACATGTCCCGTGGTACACGGTTCAATAGAAACTCAGTTTAGTTTGTGTCACCACACGTACGGATGAGTGTTGGCACGTTTATTGATGCTGACGTGCCTCGTGTTATTCATTGGATAGTACAGGGACGAAATGGAGTTGATTTACATGCGCACGATTGATTTTATTTAAGTTGGGACATGTGTGCAAACATTGTGCAGATGCTCTGCCAAGTATACTGGAGGGTTGGCAATTCTGCACTAAATTACGCAATGCACTGAACATCAGCAACACGTGATCCTTAAAGGTTAATAAATGTGCAAACACTGGGGGGGTGGGGGAGTGTACTTTCGGTTAATTTTGGAATCGGATGGACCCGATTAAACATTGGAATCAGTTTGGCGAATCAGGACCAACTATGGTTGAATCTGAATATTCTGATCAGCTTATTTGTGTGCATTGCTATGCACAGCGACTCGTAGGTTCATGTCCAGATGTGACAGCTGAAGGGACACCCTCGGGGGAAGCTGAATGGACGTCTTCAATGCCTCGACTGAATTTAACCGAGGTTCTGATCAGCCGATTGGCTCCCTGTTTAAGAATGCGGTCGTGAAGAGTAAAAATTGGCTCCTGGAGCCGCAGTACGCTACACTGAATGATTCATTTTTTGTAATAAGTAGTAACGGAATTGCTCAAGGCTGCAGTGGTCATGAATAAATGCACTAATTATCTTTATTTTATACGCGGTATTCAAATCGAGAGCCTGCCTGTCAACATTCGAAAGCCGGTTCTTTTGGTGTGGCCCAGTGCTTTGGAGGCGTGGGTTGGTGAAAAGCTTAGAGATTCGTGAGACTCTGAAACCTGCTCGTCTGTGAGCCGGCCAGCCAATCTCAATATAGGTGGGTTCATGAACCCGTCTGTGAGAACCTGAGAGATACATCTCAAATGTTTATGGGATTTCACTGGATTTTCGTCCCAAATTTGAAACACTCATCGAGGGAATTTGACAAACATCCCAACGCAGGAGCTGCCCGAAAATGTGTGTCGAGACTCATTGAGAATATATTTTTATTAAATAATAATAATAATAGTTCAATTTGTAACGCGCGCAAATTTGCAGACGTAGTGGCCGCAACTCAGGGGCGCGGAGCCAAGCTCAGAGTCGCTCGAAAGCGTAATTGTAGAGGTGAGTTTTTAAGTCTCTCTTGAAGGAGGCGATTGAGGTGATGCTGCGAATGTGCAGAGGGATATCGTTCCTGACTGTTGGGGCTGCCACCGAGAAGCGGCGCATAGACATGACCATCCTGGATCTTGGTATCAAGAGGAGGTCGTAAAATAAATCACTTTTAAATTCTATAAAGAAGCCGAACATGCATTTCCATTGTTATCTTCGTCTAAAGGAATTGTTTTACATATTGATAACCAATAATGAAAATCGGATCCCAATCGATCTTGGAGTGGATTTAAAGGGCCAATCAGGATCAGGTCCACAGAAATGCGGACCGGATCGGATCATTGGGGAATCGTGATATAGTCCGAATCCGAACTACGTGATTGAGTCCACTTTGACTCAATCTGTGCACACAAAGTACAAGCGTCTGCGTTTAAGCAGCAGGATGTTCATGCTACCATCAATATATTGCTACAAAATAAATAATACTGTAATGATAATGAGACTTTTCAGGCCATTGTCACTCCACGACTTGATGAAGGCCTCTCCACCCTGTGTCGGCCAATAGAGGTTGTTTGGCCATACTTCACCATGCTGGTCAACGAGGAAGGCGAATGAGGCAGCCCAGGACCAGTTCAGGCGCCATGGGGGCGAGACGTTAACTACCTCGCCTGGTATTCATATTCTTAGGTTTTTTCGGTAGAGTCACGTAGGTAAAAAAATTAAAATTAATAAAAGTTAAATATAAATTTAAATGTTTTACCTACGTGACTTTACCGAAAAAACCTAAGAATATGAATCCTTGCAGTCACGAAAGATTCAAATATCGCCTGGTATGCCAGGAGACCATGGTTCTTGATCAACACCCTGACGACTGCTGTTTATTTGGAGTTTGCATGTTCTACCCGGTTTTTCCTTCCCCATTTAGAATCAATATGCGTTATAGAGTATTTGACTGCTATACATTTCCATATGATAACCCACTTTGTTGAGCTATCGTCTGTGGCCAGGTCGCTTCTGACGAAGAGCTACATACCTCGGTGGGCCTTAGCTGGTAAAATATACAAAGTTAAATTCAGTTTAGTGCCGCACCCATGTAGACCGCTGGGTGGACAGGGTTTAGTAAACTTGCACCATGTTTTTTCCACTGCAGCACCGGATTAGACCTCTGCTCTACATTGCAAGTTCAGTGTCTTAACTGCTGTGTTTACACTGCGGCAGCATCCCAGTGCTACGGTGAAGCACGCGCATGATTTTTTGAGAAGTTGCCAACGTATGCAATACGTAGACTGCCTCGAGGAACTCTGTTCATAGTGATTGTTAGATCACGAGTTTATAGAGACGTGTTATGAATATTCTAAATGTACGCGGGAAGAAATGATTAGAAATGATGGCGTACATTGAATTTAGCGGGTCGTAATTATTAGGGCGATGCACGCAGAATATTTGTGTCGTCATTTTCAGCATCTTGTGCCATAACATTTGTTCTAAGTTAGGAAATTATATGTCGCATTATTTATTAGTGTGGCGTTTCAATTAAAGTTCGTGAATGGGCTAAGGAAACGTGATATGAAGAATGTACATATGTACGGATACATATTTGTTTTCATTTATTTCTAATGTTTGTTCATTTTCAACCAAAGACATTCAATGTATTTGTACGCTGAGACCATGCATTTAACAAATGTGTACATGCCTGTAAGGTGGATTGGGATGGAAATGATGAAGCAACAAAAAATAAACGACAGCATGATTAAGTGATTTTGTAATTTGCCTAAAGAAGAAGTGGTCTCGAGAGGAAAGTTTTCAGTCAGTGCATATTGCCAGCCATGACGTGGGTCAGAAACGTGAACACTGCACCAAGTCAAATGGGAACAGAAGTTCAACAATGTGCAAAGAGGCAAGCGAGAGATGCACAAATTAAATGACATCGTGATAGTCAGAGAGCGGAACGCACAGATCGGGGAACAAAGGGAAATCGGACACGATTGTCATGAACGTAAGTGGGCTTGTGCAAGGACACTGCTCCAGATGGGACGATCGATGGGGATGAGCCTGGCGACAGAATGGCAGCCCAAAGGAGGAATTGCGCCACAGAGAGATGGAGCCACGTGGTCAGCTTGTGCAGGAGTGCGATGGATCGTAAACATCTTCCGGCCATGAGGTATTGCAGCAATGTGGCAAGGCCATCATCCAGCAGTAGATAGGAAATAATTGAAATCTAGATATCTTTGCTGTTACAAATGCCATTTTCAATATCGTGAGTTGATCTCACCAGTGTCATGCGTAACGTGATTTTGGATCGCTTTCTAGATTTCCCATTGTGCACCGTTCTGATTGCCTATTATTTTATTGTCTGCAATGTTTATATAAAACATGTACTCCGCCGTTGTTGTTGTTCTATGCCACCCCTGTAAACCCTCTCTGCCCATGCAACACGCATGCTGCCTTGGCCGAGTCGATAACGAGCTCCTGAGCTCAATGGGCCTTACCAGAAATAAACTGACTGATGGATATAACAGACCTTGATATTATATCACAAAATGTCCTTTTTTTAATGTTCTGCTCCCAATTATATTCGCATTGTGCTCTCGCCATCGTGACATCAGATGACGAAATACGCCCATGCGGCGGTTGCAATTAGCAGCGTAGCGGCCGGAGCATTGTGTCGGAGAATAGGCCACAGAAGATGAAGTCACAGAGCTACTTCTGAGGGTGCCTTCAGGGAGTCGCGTTTCCACGCTCGGAAGGTGCACCTGTCATGTGCCCTGCCGTTGCATGGAGTTTATTTTTTTTAAATCACACGTAAATCAACCGAAATGTTTACTTCACAGTGCTGCAATTTGTATAGATGTGACAAAGCTAATTTATCTTCTTGGTTCTTTCAGTAAAGTCACGTAAAAGGGAAATAATAAAATAAAATAAATATTATTATATTATTATTTCCCTTCTACGTGACTTTACCGAAAGAACCAAGAAGATAAATCCCTGCAGTCACGAAAGCTTTAAATCGAAATTTAAAGCTAATTTAATATGAAAGACGAGGCAGGGGTTGGATGGGAATGGGATCATTATAGATGGGAATGAGACTGGGCGCGCACGGACGCATTGAATTTATTGATTTTAAATTGATTCTTACGCTCGCGATACAAGCGGAGAATTGTGCGTGCAAGAATCGACTGATTCCACGTGATTAGTACAGTACATGATGCACACAATTCCAATTCGGCCACGTGACCCCTGCAGCCACCAGAGGTGCTACATTCATCCGCAAAGATTCAAATCACGGCCCTCAATGGGGCCTTTTAATTGAAAAGCGAAGGGCATGAATGCATATATGTTGGCTGGCCAATAGCTACTATTAGGTAACTATTAATACGCCAATTTGAAAACTACTCATCGGAAAACATTAAAAAAAATGTAATTCTCATCAGGCCCCATGATATAAAGCGCAGCCTCCACCTCTTGTTATCCACTCTATCTCTCTGTGGCCTCTCTAATTATGTGCTGGGAAGAAAGGCCATTGCCCGAAACGTTGCCTGCTCATTTAGATATATTTCTCTCTCCTTTTAAGGCCGCGGTGTTATTTATAAATGTGTTGGGAGTTTTTTTCTTCATTAAATCTGTAAGACAATCATCTCACCACACTAAATCATGGGTGGCTTTTTGAAACCAAGCCCAGGATTTTCAGCAACGCTGGCTCGGTGCTTGGACCACGGTTATCAGCCTCCTGAGCCTCTTGCCCAGGCAACATTCAGCGAAGAATTAAGGTTGCGTACCTCTTGACAAATGAACCTTCTTAATTGTTCAAACAGAAAGTGAATATGTTGATGATCTGACACTGAATTCACACGGAGATTTGAATTGTCCATGAATCCGTACAGAGACTTTTTTTTTTTAGTTCCTGAAAACGAGGTGGCCAGGTCAGAGAACCCAAGCTAACACTGCTGGGCACCTGAGTTCGAATCCAGGCAGTCAGGAGTCATTAATTAATTAACCATTCCTGTTCCCGATGACGTACGTGTACATCGAGGAAACAAAACCGAAATAAAAAATAAAAATAACTTTATCGGTACCGAGGCTCCCACAAGGCCATGCGCGAAAGCGTGTGGCACAGTTTGGCGCCGGCTATCACAGAGTGTGGTCATGTCGCTCCAGTTGTCTGCGGTGAGTACAATGTCTTTTAAAACAGCGCCGCGATGCCTCTCTAAATAGATTGAACGCCGAATCGCTTGCGCGTTCCGTGATTCGGTGGCGAACGTGACCTCACCCTGCAACTTGCAGACGTCTCGGAGCTGGAATGAGTGAAGTCGGGCTCTCAAGTGGAGAAAGGTAATGGCATGAGTCCAGTCAACGATGACTGTACAACAACAACAACAAAAAAACCCACCATGTTAACGTTTTCGTTGTTCACTTTCAAGTAGCTAATTTTCAGTTCTCAGAATTCAAATATAAGTGTGTCAATCTCATAGCAGAATGTGTGGAAAGGTTCCCCCCCACCCCACCCCCCGATTGTGTAAAGATGAAGAAAAAAAAAGCCAACATGAAGGGTTTTCAAAAGTTTTGTGCAAATCTCTTGCCACAGCCATGCTCGTACACGCAGAGAACACACTGCTTTGGGGGATTTTCAAATGGATTATATGTCTTATGATGATGCTGAAGGGTCAATCTCTGTTTAGAACCTCATGCCCTATCAATACCAATACGAAGTCTCATGCATCACTCGTTATCAGCTGTGTAATTGTTGTGTCTCATCCAAACACATAAATGAGGCATTTCAAACCAAGATGACTTGAATAAAATCATGCCAGGCATCGTTTGTAGTACTAATCGCATATCTGCATTTCCCATAAATATGCTAAATTCATCTTGATATGCAAATTAGTTTGTCAAGACGCTCTTCGCCCCTCCATCCCAGCATAAATAGTCGCTCCAAGCCTGGGGCGTTCCATTCAGACTCAGTCTTCTCGACAGACCCGTTGTGGCCGAAACGTCGTGAGAATTATTTAATTGTTTTATTTTTATTATTTTATTATTTTCCTTCTACGTGACTTTACCGAAAGAACCAAGAAAAAGCTATAGAAGTTTACTTATTGGTGGATTACACAGATATCTGTATCCGTTGAAGGCACCCAACTTCGGATCAATATGCAAGCCTACACAGGGCAGTACACAAGTAGTCTGCTCACCTCTATCCTAAAACCCAACACGAGTTTTGTCGAGAGAAACTGAGCAGTTGTCTGAATGTCGTTGTCATAATGTGGCAGGGTTTGTCTAAAAGTGGTGGCTAAGTGGGCTCCGTTTGAAGGTACCATATTGGGATTCATAGTGTGGTACAACTACCCAAGGCAGATGAGTCTCCATTTGTGACAATGGCTTAGATTACAGGGGAGTGTATGACCCTCATTTATCATAGCATCATCACAGACAGGTGAGCCATTAGAAGTGATGATGACTCTGCAGACACCAGGAGTGGAGTGGCTGCCTCCCAGTGCTCCACCGAGGTTCAACTGCCACACGAAGACACGAGTTCAAATAAAACGCCCCATGCCAGCCCAGATGTCGCCCAGATTATTAACAAGATCTGTGCATTCCGCTCAAGGTGACTATAAACGTGCGTTGGTGGACACTGCCTTCCCAGATGAGAAATCAGGGTTTGGGTGACTGTAAGATTCCTGAAACAATGATGGACAATATGATGTAGATGTATGTTTTGAACTTCTTTTGCACCGTACGTAGCTGGACAATATGATGGACAATATGGAAGGAACTTCCAGATGGCGGGATACTGTAGGAGAGGACTTTGCAGTTAGCCTTTGAATCCTGTAAACACTGCAAGATCTTGCATCAAGCAGAGAAATAAGATAGCAAGTGTTGATGGCATGAACAGTACTGGCCACGGTGACCTATTGACCTATGTGTGTGTATATTTGAGTGTTATTCCCATGCATGTGTGACATTTAGACATTCCAGTTTCATGGCACGTGCTTAACTTCGCGTTAAAATAATTGTCTAAATAGTCCACGAAAGGGAACTGCCGTAGCAAAATGGTCTGAAGAGACAATTCTGTCTTTGGATAAATGGAGGTTAATTATTTGTAAGATTTGGCGGGGCGGGTTTTTTTTTTTAAAGGGTTTGGTAACAAAGCATTTGAGGAATGTTTTCGGTGAGCAATCCACAGCACACAGATGTGCCAAAGCGGTGATAAGTTGCCGCGTTCATCCACGCGGCCACTTTATTTGTTGGCTGTGCCGGGTGGAGGAAGGTGCACGACACAACACTTCACTCACACGGCGATCTGACCCGAATATCAATCATTGAATCATAACAATGGGCCCTGAAAGCTCTGCACGTGTTAAACATTTATACTGCATATAAGGATGCTGCTTTGAGCAAGTTTAAGGAAAGTCGGTTGATCTAATCAATAACCCGGGGGGTTGGGTGCGTTTGTGTTTACTCTAACTTCAGATTCACTGCACAAGGCCTGTCAGACAAAATGTCAAGATCTTTCTTTCCCTCTGAGTTGCAGTGCGTAAAAAAAAAAATCCCATTATATTTGATAATTTGACCTGTTATGGATTTAATATGGATTTACTGCGGAGAACGCTTTCCGGAGTTTTTTCTCTTGATGTGTCCAACCGACGACCCTTTGGTGTTGCTGTTTCACCGTCTGCCGTTACAAATACTATGTCGTAATCATGGTATAGATACGTACTGCAGTTTTAATATTTCACGGGTAATTTGGAAAATGTTGGCGATTAAAAACTTTTAAATTTAATTATACAGTTACTGAGTACTATAATACAAAACTTGGAATACGTATTATTGCATTATCATTGATCCCATTCATTATTTTAAAACACAATTTGCAGTTTTATTTATATTGTATTCCATAATTTTTTCATGAATATGCTTCACATTACATGCCAACCACAACGAGTCAACTGTCATAGCTCATCCCACATTTACAATATAGTTTAGCTAATATTTCATACGTGTACACTGATTTATATATATGTCTCAATTAGCTCAAAGCCCCCTTTAAATCACGTGACTTGTGTGTGACCTCCCTTTACTCGGAATCCACCCCCTCCCCCCGCCCCCTGTGAAAACAGACGCTGCTCCATGCAGCTCACTCCTGCTCACTCTCTTCCTTCTCTCGTCCCTCTTCTCTCACCCCCCTCTCCACTTCCATGCCCGGCGCTCTTTATTTATTCCTGCTGCTCATCTTGAGCCGTGCCATCTCTGTTCACCTTGGGCACTTTCGCGGCCAGCGTCCCGTCCCGTTCGTGGTCACCTTGCCCTGCCTGCTGACATTTTGCGCAACTGACTCTGTTCCCCTTCCGGTGATGTGGGGTCGTGGGTCAAACATTTTAGACACAATCAAGCGTGTTGCCTTGCATATAGTATAACATCTGTATACAGTGGTACCTCGGTATATGTCGTTAATTCGTTCCAGAAGGTAGGACTTATACCGAAAATGACGTATACCAAACGAATTTTTCCCATAAGAAATAAGAAATTATATTTTATATGACATATTATACATGATTTGGGTTGTATAAAAAAAATTTAGACACTACTTATTACTAAAATGCATACATAAATAAAGAAAAATAAATGCATAAATAAATTAAAATAAATTGAAATAAAAAATAAAATGTAACATCACTTTACCTTGCTGAGAGGGTTGATATCCTACGAGGATGGTGGTAAGCAAGGGGAGGAGTCGTGAACGGGGCATACGCGGTGACTCATCCCGACCCATACAAGTTCTAGCAAGCGTGTCGTATCCCAAGCAAGCGCGTCGTATCCCAAGCAAGACGTCGTATCCCAAGACATTTTTTTCTCGTCAAAACACGACGTATATCAAATTCGACGTATTCCAAAGCGGTCGTATACCGAGGTATGACTGTATATATTCAATTGTGCAGCAGTAGTGCAGTGGTTAGCATATAACACGACGAACCTGGCAACCTGAGATCCATACCCGACCTTGGCTAAACATCGGTAGCGAGTGACATCTTGACCAGTGCTGCGCCGATACCGGTGATGACTAGTGTGGTAAAGTATGTTAGAGAAATAAAACTAGCAGAACTGATATGGTGGAGGGGAGGCCTTCATGGAGCAGTGGACTGTAAATCATTTTTTAACATACGTACAGTATACACACACATGCACCACTGATTCTCGGGCTCTGAACTATATATCCAGGTAAATACGAAAAATAAAATGTGCAATGAAGTGGGCATCGCCGATATCCAATGTTCAAATCCAGTCGGTCGCCCGCGATTGAACGAGGCTCTCAAGCGAATTGAGTTGATGATCTCAGCCCAGTTTCCAATGGCTGCACGAAAAAAAAACCCATCACATTCATTTGGTTACGTTCGTTTCATTTGGCCACATTCCAACTCTGAGAAGGGAAGTCACGTTCTGACTGCGTTGTGATGGCGCAAATGCTCTCATGTGTTAGAGCAGGCGGGGAAGTTTTGCTCTCTAAGCTGTGGACTCGGGGTCACTTGAAGGGACCTCAGTAGCAGCTCTGTGATATCCACTTCCGCAAGCCATTTTCGACCGGCTGCGCTGCTGTGCGGGAGATTCAAGTGAAAAGTTTGTCTCGTGACGTGACGCCGATAGCACAATTGGCATCGTGAAACTGGAAAAAAAATTGCTTAATAATAGTGCACAATCAGAATGCACAATGATATATTGGCATTATCACCATGAAGATGGTAGTACATTTGTCTAAAATTGTAAAACGTGTGTTGCAATGGAATTCAAGGTCTAGAACATGCGATTCTGACAATGGCCACATTCTTAGTTTCTCTGTTACATTGTCAAATTAGCTATTTTTTAAACATTCTACAATTTGTCTTCAATGATTTTTACTGCGATTAGTCAGGAATTTTATTTTAGGGGCAAAAATAATTTCGGTCGTCGTTTTTTTCTAACATAAATATACGGATTAGCAAATGTGGCCTCATTAAAAAAATGTAAAACAATTAAGGCATCTAAATGTGATCACATCTCAAAGCTGATGTACGAATAGGGTAAACGTGGCCATAGAGGGAGTCCAAAGAGGCTTTGCATAGCCCTGCTATCCCACTCCTTAAACTGAGTGTCAAGCGAGTAGGGTCGGGTGAGTTTTAAGTGTCAAATAATTATCTGGTGAGTAGTTAGGTGAGTAGTGAGCGCTCGGTGAGTGGCGTCTACTGAGGACCATTGAGTGTAAACTATTCACTTTTTATGTAGCTATATAGCTACTTTTCAGAAGCGACCTGGCCACAAATGATAGCTCAACCAAGTGGCTTATCACGTGGAAATTTAGAGCAGCCAGTTACTCGAAACGCACGTTGATTTTAAATGTGGAAAGAAAAGCCGGAAGACCCGGAGAAAAATCCACGCGACCATGGGGAGAGAGACATGCAAGCTGCAAATATACAGCAGGCGTCAGGGTGGAGATCGAACGCACGACCTCCTGTATACCACGTGAGTCTTGTCATCCCATCTGCAGACTGGCCTGCTCTAATACTGAGTGACTTAATAACTGAATGTTAAAAACCTCAATAAGTACAGTAGTAGAGCATTTTTAACAACGGTGAAAGTTTCTTAAATGGCCCCCACTCCCCGACCCTGCTTCAGTCCACCCAGCAGTAGAAAGGAATAAACCACCGTCGATTGCCAAGTCCCTTGTGGTGGGGCAAAGTGTGGGTACTTCCACCTCTTCCAGAATGCCTAATCAGTCTGTGAGTGGAGATCAGTTGCCCTCTAGAGGGGCTCTCTAGAGCTCCCTCTAGTGAAGGCTCTTCTGCCAGCAGTGTCGTGAGAAAGATATTGCAGGTACCCTGCACCTTCACCTTTAAATCTCCACATTAATCCAAAATCTTTTCTAGTCAATTGCCCTGCTGACATTCCAGACTTTTGTTAACCAACGTAATTTGTCTAAACACGCTAACTCTGCACGGATTTCAACCTTCCGTGGCTCATTAGCACAGTCAAGCTTCATAAGCAAATACTGCCAAATCGCCAGATGCTATTGGTAAGTGCCCCTTTTTCTGCACCATACGTCTGGAAGGCCAAGTGGGCCAACACACTGAAATATACATATTGCATTCGTGGAGAGATACAGAGAAGCAACTTGTGTTTCAATCGAACCTAATTTTATATTCATCTGAAGCAGTGGGTGTTTTTTCACAGCGATTTGAAACTGCGTGGAGATTCTCTGCACACGAGACCCATGTGCAGTAGCCGGTACGATCTGTGGATTCTAATGCAGCATCACTTCAATGCTGGTTCGGTGCTGTGACACGGACATTACATTGGCCCCCTGAATCACCCAAGCCACTTGATCGTAGCGATTTCCAAATAGAAATCACGAGACCCACGACCATGTCAGGCTTGCTGTTCTCTCGCGTTGAACTGAACCCGCATGTGGGCAGTCTGTATTGCATAAAACAGTGATCAACGTGTTATGTCAATGTTGTGGAATAAATAAAGAATGAATGCAGATTCACGCAGATAATTATGAGGTGTGCGGGTGGCTTAGGAGGCTAATACTATGTCAGAGCACTAAGCTGGCACCATTGGAATCCTGGGTTAAATTCCATGACCAAGCCAAGATTCATCACAGATTCTCCAGTGTAACGAGCGGATAGGACTCAGTCCAGTTACCAACGACTGCAACAACAAAAAAACTGATTTTTACGTCACTTAATTTGACTTCATTCAATTCTGTGAATTTATATAATATTATTGCCATGTAAAAAAAAAGACTCTTTCCACGAGCTTAAAGTAAAGCATCGCCTCGTGTGGATAATGTTATTGAGGATACTAAGACATAGTCTTGTGGCATAATTTTTCCAGGGCTATATTAAACCCAGTGGTGGCAGGACTGAGTTTTGGGTTTTATCTGTGGCTTTGTCCCACGAAATGACAACTTGATCTGAGTGCCGAGTTATTATTCTATTTTACATTTTTAACGAGCCCATTACAAAGCACGAGCGATAGGGGGAAGTGGTAAAGGTATTCTGTGGACAACAATCCCGAGGCCATGTGCCCACTGGGGAAAGGGAAGGAAGGGCGATTGGGCTCACTGCCCCCTTACTCACGTCGGGGTAACGGTCGGGAACGTGGCATTTTTAGGGGAGAGGGCCCACTTTTAGATTCTTATGGTCAACTCAAAAATGTATGGCACGCTCTTAACTACAGAGTTGAATATTTCTCTGCTGGCAATGTGATGCACTGTGAGATAAACCAATGACTTTTCTTTCATCTCAAGATATGATCCTGACAGCACAGAGTCTAATTATAAAAAGGAAATTAACTAAAGCATAGGGTAATGTTATTTTACAGGCAAAACTATTGCCTAGACTAAATGAACGGGGCAGAGGGCGGGGTGTCTCAATCGAGAAAGACAACGGAACAAGAGTAATCTATCCAACACAGCAACGCCGTGAATATTTGCATTCAAGTTTTCGGCACAATTGTTTTTCCCGCCTTCACTCACAGATTCCCAGGATACAATGACACGTGGGTGGCCAGTAAATCAACACGGTATTATGGCGATTGTGTACAGACGATATGCCCCTGCCATGAAAATATGGAATGTCCACCAATAGCTCAAGAGTTATGCCCCACCGCTCATTTGAGGCAGGAGACGCTTTGACCTTTTCTCGTCTCGTACCCAGGGCTACAGCATTCACATTATAAATGTGTAATTACCCTATTGCTCGCCCATAAGTGGCACGGGGTTTGTTTAAGCTCGGCAGGCATTGAGAGAATATTCTTGGGAAGTTAGCAGTGTGCCGTGAGTTGCAGACACATATCGAATGCCTGGCCGTGACACTTCACACCATCGTCTACTGTTGAATAATGTCAAGGGATTGCTTGCATCTGGCAGCAAGCGAGACGCCACCATTGGTTGATTTGTGCTCTTCAAAGCCACTGAGTTCATATGGAATGGAGCACACACACACACGTACTGCAGTATTCATAATAAAGGTTTTTGGGTTAAATCGCGTGAGTATGAATGTGTCGTAACCCTCCACCACCCGACGCAGCAAATTAGTAAGGGATTTGTCAGTGAAACAAAACGCCAATTCATTACTACTTGGAGAATAAATCCACAGCATTTACAATTTGAGTACGACGTTTCGCTGTTAATTACATCCAGCATCATTGGGCGATTTGCCAGAATAGTCTTACGCGAACTCACCCAAAAACCTCCATTGTGAATAATATTGGTCGCGAAAGCCTACGTGTTAAAACGTACTGCAGTATGCAGCACAAGTATATTATACTGCAGCATCACAAGTCAACGTGTCTCGTCGCTTAAACATGATGGAAGTGCGCCAACCTTCATCCGTGGCCCTTAGCCAGTGCTGGAAATTCCACATTCCCATTGCGAAGATCAGTCTCCCTCTCTCCGTAGAGTGCCCACTGTTGATATTTCACGAAATGTCTCTAATATTTACTGACCCTGAAGGGATGGAATTTTTATTTGGCACCCTCAAATTGTGAGCCCATCATCTTTAATCACAGCACTACCTGGGCACATATTTTTAAGATGTCTTGCTTTATAAATGTACTTAGATCCATAATAAGACACGTAGCTTGATGATATTGGTCTGGCAGCCAAGAGGCTGATTGACTAATAGATATTTGTATTTATATTAGGAAATATAGACCATAGTTCTGCTCATATTTGCTTTCACAGATTAAAAATTGTCGAATTGTGTGCAATATGCCAATGATATATGGCATTTACATGAATCCCATATTTAGCACTTGCCCCAAAGGTATTGAGGCAAGTGCTGTCAGTGAGCACCTATTAAGGCTTACACGTCACGCAAAGGGATTGTGTGGCCAGCATCAGCATCATGCCCGGCCACCTTTGTCTTCCCAGCGCCGTCATTCATGCGGTACATCGAGTTACTCATTTGCTACTGCTTCAAACGAGAGGAAGACCGATTAACCGGTTTAGAGAGCACTCGATGCAGAGGAATTGATTCCTCGCACCCACCATTCATTCCTCCTTGCAAACAAATAACAAACAGAACACGCGGACAACGATTTGGAGCAAAAAAATAAAGACAAAGGCATCTCAGTCCGCAAAGTGCATGGCTCAGCCTCATATTCAGACGCAACTGTACATGCAATATCGTATTCAGCAGGACGTGTCGTCACGTCCCAAAGAGAAATGCCAGCGGCACCAGTTGCGTTTCAAATTGCACGGGCATGGCTTTGCCTGCAGAAGCCATCAAGCAATTGGACCAGCGAGCGAGCGGGGCGAGCGGGGCGAGTGTGCACGCGCTCCGCCGCAGCGCTTTCTGCAAGGTTGACTGATGGCCCACGTTCGTTGGTCCTCAAAGACGCGCGCCCGCCAGCTCGCTGCGACCACCCGCTTGCACGTTACATCACTCCGTGTGGCGTCGCCTTTCCGCCGTATTTTGTGCGTCAGCTCCATCGGCGGAGCGAATGGGTTACGGTGGGGGTGGGGGTGGGCCCCGTGCCGCCACGCCGTCTCTTGTCTTGTCTGCCGTGGTGGCTCTGCCATGAGGGCTGGTTGCGTTGTGTGATTTTTTTTTCTCTCTCTCTCTCTTGTCTTGTGTTGTTCGCTCATTAGCAATGCACCTCACGTGTGTGTTCCCACGCAGCGTCCTCGGGATGAACGCGCGTGTGCGTTCGCCCATGCGGAATGATACGCGGCGTTCTATGCGTGTTGTATGTGGTTGCTGGAACGCGTGTGCGTGTATATGTGTATACGCACGCATAGAGGTTTTGTGGAGGAAAAAAAAAACACGCAACATGCATCTCCATATATAACGGTGTGTTCTTATATATACGTCGCATATTCATAGAGCCAAAATCCATAATAATCAGCACGACCATGAGCTATTGTATATAATGTTCACTGTAGGATACAGGTGTTCTGTCTTGGTAATATTGTCCATGAGTCTGGGTCAATTTTGAGTATTTAAACGACAATGTTGACATTAAACTGAAGAGATAATAGCATATTTTTAAAATATACAAATGAATCCCTGGACACTTCTGCAGGAGAGAATGATTGTCCTGATGGTCTCTCACTTGGATCTAAGGGTTATTGATCAAATGCATATCTCGCGTTGTACGTAAATATGGGTCATCCGTGTGCTGAGTGTTTCCTTGCGACAGTTCGACATCTAATTTAATATGCAGTATGAGCTGTACGCAATTGAAGGCGGTGGATAGGATGAGAGAGGGTGGATATAGAGCAGGCAGAAGTTGAGGAGATGAAAGAAAGATAATGGGAATACAAAAGTGAGATATTGGAGAGAGATGATGGAGGGAGATGGAGGGTCAGGAATGGCTAAGGAAGAAACAGGTTAAGTAGAGAAGATGGAGAGGCAGGGTGTGAAGGGATGAGATGATATTAAAGGCAGGTGTTTGAGAGGATGGAGAGAAAATGTATGGAGATGTACATACAGCATACGGAGCAAGAGGATGAGTGGAAGGACAATAACGAATGTAGAACTATCATTGCGACAGGATGAAGATGTGGTGGAGATAGACTGGGGGGATATGGAAGGAAGATAGGGAGAGGTTATGAGGAAAAAAACGATAAAGGGGACTGAAATAGACGATTAGGAGAGCAGTTGGAGAGAAATAAGATAAAGAAAGGGTGAGTATGGAGATATGAAGATGATGGAATGGAAATAAATAAATGGATGGATAGAGAATGCATGGGAGAAGAATGCATAGAGAGGGTTGAGAGATGATGTGTAGATTGAGATGATGAGGAAAGAGAGAGAGAGAGATGACGGTGATAGCATGACGAAATGTTGGAGAGAAAGAAGGTGAAGACAGGTCACGTGAGAAGGTGGATGGTGACAGCTCGAGGATGGGGATGCGATGGAGAAGTCAGGTGGAGATGGAGGATGGGTAGACAAGCCTCCGTCGGGAAATGTGCACACGCGCACAAACACACACGCAGCAGCAGCAGCAGCAACTAACCTTGGCGTTCTTGGACGAGTACGGATCTTCGAAAAGATTCCACAGTTTGGGCTGCCAGCGACGCCACCAGTTCGACTTGGCGGCCGCGCTGGGGTCATCGACGCCGAACCGCTTGCTGCCCGAGCCGCCCGATTCCTCGTCCCCGTCTCCACCTCCGCCATCGTCGGGGGCATTGTCAAAGCTGTCGAGGGCCTCCTCGGCGTCGCGGTGCTGCCTGTAGGTCATCCAGCAGCACGCCTCCACGTCCGTCTCATCGATACCCCAGTAGGCGAGCTCCTCCTCGAAGAAAGGTCCGCACACGTCGGCGGGGCAGTGCAGCTTGCCCGTGCGGTAGTAGTTGAGGATGTGCGCGAAGACGCCGGGGTGCCTGTCGAAGAAGAACTCGTCGCACTTGGGGTCGTAGTCGAAGGTGCTGTATGCGTCGGGCTCCGTAAGCCACGAGAGGCGAGTGCCCGGCAGGGTCTTGAGCGTGGTCCTGTAGGTCTCATGGCGCATGCCGCCCACGTTGATGATTATCCGCTCCTCGTCCTCGCTCTTGGCCATCTCGCCCTTCAGGCATGTCTTTGACGGCGGCTTGTTGCCGGACTTGCGTCCTCGGAACGACGAGACGCACACTGAACTGATCATACGTCTGGATGGCGGAGGCGGCTGCCGAGCAGCGAGGAGATGCGTCGAGCCACGTTATAATTTATTATTATTATTATTAATTTTATTACCAGCGCTAGATCTCGCCGTCGTCACCACGCCGCTTTACTGCTGATGCTGCTGCTGCTGCTCTTAATTAAATTGATGGTGATGATGATGGTGGTGGTGGGTCCTGTTTTTTTTCTGCTGCCCGAGCAAATTCAGTCAGTGGCTGGCCCGCGGGTAGGCGCGGCGCTGGAGATTGATGGTCGGATGTCCTCTCTCCAACGGAAGCTCTCTTCTCTTCAGCCTCCTGCTTCGCCTCTGCCGTGTCCTCCTTCCCTCTCTATGTTCTCGGTGAACGACGGCGGTCGGAGGAGAAGGGACGCGAGTGGAAAGCCTCCTCGTCATGCGGCAGCGTGGAGAAGGTTTCAGCGCTGCCGAGAGGGCAGGGACCCTGTAAGAGCCCTGATAACAACATCCAGTCTCTCTGGGTTTTTTTAAATATATATATTATTCTGTGTCTGTTGCTGAGCCACAATAGGGGGGGGGGGGGGAGTGGGTGGTGGAGAGGGAAAACAAGATATAAAGACGCAAAATGAATGAGAATTTTTTTGTTTAAATCAGAAAATTCCCATCGTCGTGAAAATATCGCGGCTCATTATTTGCTCGTACGCACGCCAAATTCGACACCTTGCGACAAGGTTCACAATTAAGATGGGTTGTTGTCCCCCCCCCCCCCCTCTGTGTAATATATAACACAGGGAAATAAAAACTGCTGTCTTATCCTCGGTTATCCCCCCCACCCCACCCCCCATTCGCAACACGCTATACCCGACCGCGCATTAAGATAGCGATGCCATACACACAGGTGCGCCGATATAAAACATCAACAACAACAAAACACACGCAAATCCACAGAGCGACTCGACTGACTGCCAGTACTGTCACATATACGGCAAATATCTACATAGACGGAGAGAGCGAGAGGCTGCCAATGCAACGACCAATGCTCCAGTCCCAGAATGGGAGCGATGGAGAGAGAGCGCGCATCTAAGCGTAGAGCGCGCGCTCTGTGCTGTTTCCTGCCCGCTGAGCACCTCTCTGCATCGGCAAGAGAAAAGGAGACGTGAGAGGGAGAGCGAGAGAGAGAGGAGGAGGGTGGGTGGGTGGGTTGCGGGGGGGTGGAATGCATTAAATCTGTCGGTGGTGAGGAAGGCAATGCGAGCAGCAGGCTGTAGGCTTCCCGCGTACACGTAAGCGCACATGCGCGTGTGTGCACAGACACACAGCACGCACACAAGCAGCTGATGTAAGGCCGGTTCGTGAAGAATAAACCCATACAGCATAAATAGATAGGTTACACCCCCCCCCCGACACACACGCACACACACACCGTAATGTGTACGATTAATGTCTGCATTCGCTGTGTTATTCCTGTATGCAAATACGGTAAATGGACGTGTGGAAGGGAGATGCGTGGAATATACAACATGCTGGGTCATTATTTGATATAATGTTCCAGCAACGTTATGTATTGATGGGGTTGTGCAACATTTGTGTAATAATATTACTAATGTAGTTTTATATATATGTAGGCATAATGGTGATTAGGGGGCAGGAATGATGATGATAAACATGATTGCGGCTGAAAAGGATCGTGCACATCCACAATAAATTGTGGTAATTAATGCACGCGATGTGCAACATGTTTGCCTGTGACATGCCGATGCTGAAACGATGTGCGCGTTATTTTTTGCAGGTCACTTATAATGCACAACATATTGCAAATGCTAATGCGTCGTTCTCAGCAGCAATGCAGCATCCATGACAATATAACGCCACACGATACTTGCATCGAATCCCCTTCGCGGTACATGCAATGCGACTGTACACATATAATTCATTAATTGTACGTCGAAATTTTATTCTTGTTTATTCACGCACACGTGCGGATTTATTAACCATTCTCCATCGCTGACCGCAGTGTGCAGGGGGACGGCTCTCTCTCTCTCTCTGTGCACGCGAGCGAGGCTGTTGGTATATATCGGTCACTTGAGACAAAGACAAAGATCCCCCGTGTAGGCTTTGACAGGCTGTTTGGGGCAAGTGCTGTTTGCGAGCACCTTAATGATGGTGGTCAGCAACCACGCCCGGCCGCCTTTGTCTCCCCCACCTCCCCCCCCCTCCCCAGTGGCGATGTTTGCCGGGTGCTCATTTGAGGCTGAGTCGACCTAGGGGAGGAGGGCCCCCGGGACCGGTTCAGATGACCGTCACCGGTGGTGTTGGCCTCGGGTGGCGTGGAACGAACTCGGATCGCTGGTCAGTCGGAGAAAACCACGACAGCTCCCAGCCACGTACACTTAAAAAAAAACCAACACGAACACACACACACATTACAATTGATCTATTATAAAGCATCGCCTCTGCTGCGCTGGCGATGATTCGCAGGTGACAGTGGCGTGTGTGCTCGCCGCTGACAACGAATGCGTTTCACCAGAACAGCAGCAGCAGCAAACCCTTCGCCCCACTCACGTGCATTGTTACGCCGTCTCTCGCAAGGCAGCCGGGCACGCAATTGTTCATTCAGGGCGCGTGTCCACCTCGCGTGCGTGAGACGCGCGCTCGACCCGCAGTGTGGCGCAGGCTGTGTGTGTGTACAGGCTGCGTGTGTGTACAGGCTGTGTGTGTGTGAGCTGTGTGTGTGTGTGAGCTGTGTGTGTGTGTGTACAGGCTGTGTGTGTGTGAGCTGTTTGTGTACAGGCTGTGTGTGCAGGTTGTGTGTGTAAGCTGTGTGTGTGTGTGAGCTGTGTGTGTGTGCGAGCTGTGTGTGTGTGTGTGTACAGGCGGTGTGTGTGTGTACAGGCGGTGTGTGTGTGTGTGTGAGCTGTGTGTGAGCTGTGTGTGTGTGTGAGCTGTGTGTGTGTGCGAGCTGTGTGTGTGTGTACAGGCGGTGTGTGTGTATGAGCTGTGTGTGTTTGAGCTGTGTGTGTGTGTACAGGCTGTGTGTGTGTACAGGCTGTGTGTGTGTGTGAGCTGTGTGTGCAGGCTGTGTGTGAGCTGTGTGTGCAGGCTGTGTGTGAGCTGTATGTGCGTGAGCTGTGTGTGTGCTGTGTGTGTGAGCTGTGTGTGTGTGATAGCTGTGTGTGCAGGCTGTGTGTGTGTACAGGCTGTGTGTGTGTGTGAGCTGTGTGTGTGTGTGAGCTGTGTGTGTGTGAGCTGTGTGCGTGAGCTGTGTGTGAGCTGTGTGTGTGAGCTGTGTGTGTGTGAGCTGTGTGCGTGAGCTGTGTGTGAGCTGTGTGTGTGAGCTGTGTGTGTGAGCTGTGTGTGAGCTGTGTGTGTGTGAGCTGTGTGTGTGAGCTGTGTGTGTGAGCTGTGTGTGAGCTGTGTGTGTGAGCTGTGTGTGAGCTGTGTGTGTGAGCTGTGTGTGTGAGCTGTGTGTGTGCTGTGTGTGTGTGAGCTGTGTGTGTGTGATAGCTGTGTGTGTGTGAGCTGTGTGTGTGTGAGCTGTGTGCGTGAGCTGTGTGTGAGCTGTGTGTGTGAGCTGTGTGTGTGTGAGCTGTGTGCGTGAGCTGTGTGCGTGAGCGTGTGTATGTGAGCTGTGTGCGTGAGCTGTGTGTGTGAGCTGTGTGCGTGAGCTGTGTGCGTGAGCTGTGTGCGTGTGTGAGCTGTGTGTGAGCTGCGTGTGAGCTGTGTGTGTGAGCTGTGTGTGTGAGCTGTGTGTGTGAGCTGTGTGTGTGAGCTGTGTGCGTGTGTGAGCTGTGTGTGTGTGTGTGAGCTGTGTGAGCTGTGTGTGTGAGCTGTGTGAGAGCTGTGTGTGTGTGAGCTGTGTGTGTGTGTGAGCTGTGTGTGTGAGCTGTGTGTGAGCTGTGTGTGTGAGCTGTGTGTGAGCTGTGTGTGTGCTGTGTGTGTGTGAGCTGTGTGTGTGTGATAGCTGTGTGTGTGTGAGCTGTGTGTGTGTGAGCTGTGTGTGTGTATGTTAGCTGGGTGTGTGTGTGAGCTGTGTGTGTGTGTGAGCTGTGTGTATGTTAGCTGTGTGTGTGAGCTGTGTGTGTGTGAGCTGTGTGTACAGGCTGTGTGTGTGTGTGAGCTGTGTGTGTGTGGGCTATATGTAAAGTGTGTGTGTGAGCTGTGTGTGTGTGAGCTGTGTGTACAGGCTGTGTGTGTGTGTGTGTGAGCTGTGTGTGTGTGGGCTATATGTAAAGTGTGTGTGTATGTGAGCTATATGATCAGGTTGTGTGTGTGTGAGCTGTGTTCAGGCTGTGATGTGGCTTTGTGCGTGAGCTTTGTAGGGAGTGGTGGTGCGCGCTAGGAACCTGGCGACTCGACTTCAATTCCTTCTCAAGGCCACCACCAACACCCAGTGACGATTATTTGAACCATTCATGGGCCTCTTGCAGGTAGACTCAGCCTCAAATGAGCACCTGGTGCGGTGTGTTAAGATCACCACTTGGGAGACAAAGGCGGCCGGGCGTGGTGCTGGCCACCTACCCCCTAGTGTGCTGTGCCGGCCTTAATAAGTGCTACTCTAACAGCACTTGTACCAACAGCATTGTATCGGCTATATTTTGTGAGCTTTGTGTACAGGCTTTGTACAGGATATGTGTGAGAAATGTGGAAAGGCTTTATCTGTGTCTGTCTCCCCTAGGTAATCCCTAGCTCTAAATAAGTACCTGGTCCAGTGTGTAAACTTCAACACAGAGGACAGAGAGTAGCCAGGGTTGGATCTGGTCACATACCAGCACGCAGTGGTGCCACGTTGGCCTTAATAGGTGCTTACTAACATCACATACCCACCACACTGCTTGAGATGTGTGTCTAGGCTGTGTTTAATCTCGGTTCAGGTTGTGTATGAATTTTGGCGCTGTGTGTACAGGCGTGTATGTAATTGTATCTTTGTTCTGAGCACTGGCGCTTTGCGACCAATGTCACTACGTTAAGTCAAACTGATTACTCTCAGAGGGCACTTTCACTCACCACAGTGGCTAACGGGGGGCAGGTGGGGGGTCCTAGTTTGCTACAAGGGCCTGGGGGTAACCCCCTTCCACCTTGAAATCATTGGCAGGCAACCAGAATAAAAAAGAGATTGTCAAAATAAGCACGTGCCAGTCCCTGCCGTGGAAACAGGTGGCTAAGATGTCTCGTGGCTAACCCCCTTTGGCAGAAACAGGGGGGGGGGGGGCTCTGAATCATCCAGACCCCTCCAGAGAGCCTCAAAAAACAAGAGGGGACGTCCGTTGATCGGCCACATAGAATGTTCAAACACTTGCTGGGGGAGAGAGAGGCAGCCGTACCTCTGTCAGAAGCTGGATAGGTGCTACCTGACCTCTGTGGGGAGATACACGTCCACTGAACCGCCTTTTGCTCCTGTCACCAGGAGAGGCAGTCCTCTACTCTTGGCAGGATGTCAAACAACAGCGAGTTGCTCTTCTGCTGAAAATGCCCTGGGATTGGGGTGGTAAGGTATTGGAGGCCCTGAGTCCTAGGCCGTGAAGGACTCGTCTCCACATCAGTCAGGGGCAAGGAATGTTTCCCTGACAAAGATGGACATCCGTGCAAGGCTGATACGTCGGGAAGCCTTTCATGACCTCCTGTCCCAGGTGATGGCTAACGTGGACCCTTGAAATAGGCAATTTATTGGATGATTAATTATCAAGTGGGTCATTACGTGAGCAATTGTGTGGAAGTGAGTGAAAGCTTGGGCCCGATCAACTCAACAATAGTCGTAGGAGGCTGCTAGATTTCGGTGGAACCCATGGGCTTGTAATCACCAACATGCAATTACATAACCGGCACATCCACACAACAGCGTGACTGCATGGCAGGTCCAAGCAAGAACATCTGAACTATCTCGTGATAAAACAACAATAGCTAAACATTGTCCTTGACATCAGGGCCAGCTGTTGAATGTGTGTGTGTGTGTCAAATGACCTTTGGCTTGTCATTTTTAAAATGTACCTGAGGGGGTAGACATCCACCTAGGGACCCGTGCACAATAGCATGGTCCCGTCTAACTTTTGTTGCAAGCGGGAAGTTGCAAGCGGCAATTTGATCAGTAATGCAGCTCAGTTTGTGATCTTGCTCCTTTCCATCTGATGCAGAGGAAAATGGGTAAAGTTCAGGACTGTAATCCATGCAGCTGCTGTGGCTGCAAGCAGCACCCAGTCCAACCCCTCCCCAGAAACCCTGGCTCATGAAAGAGGCGTTCGAGCTAGCTGAGTTAAAGCAGTTCATTATCGCCATGTATTCCTGTATATCTCTTCCCTAAGAATAAGGAGGCGTATTGCAACCTTTGCTCAAAGGTTTGGATTTCCAATTGGCGCTGCAAGGATGAGGCATTTGCAGTACCATCCCTATTGCCAGCCATGAGGCTAGAAAATGGCGATTCCATCTCTGAACCCCAGGATCAGGTCTGCAGATATTGGAATTTGTGTAAGGAAAAAGTAGAATCCCTCAACTCAAACAACACTGTGGGACAAGGGGGGGGGGTTACCCTGATTCTCAAAAGTTGGAGGAAATAGCCACCCCCTGTGAGTAGCTAGTAGCTGAGTGATTCAGAGCCTTGGGACTAGGCTACACATTGGGAAGGGATTTATGTCTAAAGCAAACTGTTGACGGAGAGCAGTGATTGTGTGTTGGCTACTTTACATGAAACCACTATAACTGCTTAGGCCACAGGACAGATGCTGCAGGATACTGGTACAAATACCAGGGCATCTTCCTCAAAATTCCAGAAAATGTTTCACAACGATTATTCAACATAATGCCATGAATGCTGAGACGTTTGCAGAGCACCAATGTTGATTTAGGCAGGGGGGGTTCCTGCAGAGACACCGTTTTATTTGCCATTCTGCTACAGCAGATGCGTATGGAATTTGAAGAGAAGCTCCACTTCTGCTTTATTGAAGTGGTCAAGGACTATGGTGCCTTTAAAAGGCCAAGGCTTAGGGGTTATCCTTTATACTTTTGGGGTCCCTGACCCTCTGTTCACTACCATCAAGGACCTTCATAATGTTGGACAGTCCGGGCAAAGCTGCATGGCCTGGAGTGAGGGCCATTCCTTGTTCACCTTGGGTTGCGAGATAGATCTCACGTGCCTTCTATATTATTTAACGTCCTTTGTGGCCACCTACTTCGAGACGCCTTCCACTATTGCGCCAGTCGAATTTCATCCGGCAGGCTGATCGATGCCCAAGTACCTCATCCCTGTTCGATCCACCAACCCTGCAACCAGGTTCCCGTATTGCAAGTACGCAACCACGACACCGATGCTGCCGCGGTGGAATGTTTGGCACCCCACACACTCGCAGCGGCTCGGGAGGTCGCCGGTTCAACCTCGCTTCACGGAAGTCAAAGATTTGGATGCATTTTTTAGTTTTTATCCTCCAACCAATGTGTATAAATGGATCCACCACATTTGAGTCAAATGGTGGGTAGAGTGCGGGCACTCGCACCTCTCGCCCGAGAAGATGTGTAAGCACCCTCTCTGGAGGGACTCTCGAGAGCAGCGTTCTTCATCGCACGGCCCACTGGGCCCACTGGCAGAGGTCGCAACCGGGTACCCGATACCCGTACCCTACCCGATACCCGGCTACCCATACCCGGCCGGGTACGGGTACCCGTTTGCGACCCTGGTGCGGCCGGGTACAGGTAGGCCGTGAGTCACTGGTGAGTCACCGTTTGTCACTCATTTCCCAACGTCTTGTCTCTTCTCACAATTCAAGTTCCTAGAATCAACCCACCCGCGCCTGCAACTTGGCTTCATCCCAGAGGTCGCAATCGGGTACCCATACCCGTACCCTACCCGATACCCAGCCGGGTAAGGGTAGCCGGGTATCGGGTAGGGTACGGGTACCCGTTTGCGACCCTGGTGCGGCCGGGTACGGGTACGAGTAAGGAATCAAAACCCGTTTGCGACCTCTGGCCACTGGCGGCCCCTGGTGGCCTCTAGTGCGGCCCCTTGACGTGCGGCCCACGACAATACACACCGAGTGAAAAGACCCCTTGCGGGCGCTGTGGCGGCCCTCACACTGATGATGTCCTATCGGGGAAAGTGACCACCCCCACTCACCCCCCTCTCTGAAAATGTGTGAAGAATACTGGGCTAGAGGGTAATCTCTAGAACTCCATCTACCTTATACCATCACACCTATCTGCGAAGCTCATGACTAATTATGAATGAATGAGCACGCAGGAGGCCAGGATATGTTCTCATGTGTTATCTTCAGTTCCCAGCCAAGGGTCAAATCGGGTTATTGCCCCTCTAGGGTCAGTCAAGTCAGCGCTGCCCGCTGGAGTTGCGCCACTTGGTAGGAAGCCAAGGATTGTTGTGCTTCTGGTTATGTTGACCCAACTACAGGGATGTGGAATGTACTTCGCGGGCTCAAGGCCGCCAGTGTCGTTGAGTTGTCTATTTACATCAGTGGACATTCACGTACATTTTCAGAAGGGCTCTTCTATCTACGTATAATTTATTTATTTTAATCAACACATTCTTAAATAACACTGTGGCCATATTCTTTCGGTAAAGTCACGTAGAAGGGAAACAATAAAGAACCAAGAATATGAATCCCTGCAGTCACGAAAGCTGTAAATCAAAATGTAACACTGTGGCTAGTTTATGGGCTATAAAGAAGAGCCAATGTCCGATTGTTTGGTTGCTAATAATATAGAATTTTAAGGCAGCGTTATTCACGAATGTGTTGAGTTGTTATTGTTACATGTGCTTGTGCACCACCAACGCAGTATCACCAAATATTTTGCATATATTAATAATAACGTAATTTATCCAGGATGGTCAGACTGAGACTCAAGCCTTTTTATGAAGGCTCTGAATTTGGATTTCTGGCCGATTCCATTATCGAGCACCCAGAGAAAACTCAACACAATTTTAGGATTGAACACTCACAGTTATATACAGACAAGTTGCAACCCATTTTCTGTACTGCCATCTCCTGGACATCTTAAAGCGACCGACCGGAAATGAGAGTTTCAACGAGTTGTGATCCACCAACCATTGTCTTCAGAGTGCTGGCTTACACAGCAGATTGTTAGCCACTGTGCCTAGATTTATGCTGCACTGTTAGTCAGAAGTGAGCTCTGCCCACTTACTGTTAACTTTATCATCATACTCAACTGGAGGATAAATATATTGGTTAGCTGATGATGGGGGATCGTATGTTTTAGTATTTGATACGAGACTTTGAGCAATTTAGAGCTTTTGGCTAACCTTGCCTTGTGTTCAACCAATAAACCTCTGGGCCATAATTTCTGGAGGCCCAAACGTAAACAAAATATATTTTCAGGATGTTGTTGTTGTAAGCATAACCGCAGCTATATTTCTGTAAAAATGTCAGCTCTCTAGCCCTTCTATAAAACCATTACCATATGCATCGGTCACACTAAAGCCAGGGCCACCTGGCTGGGCATTGCACTCTATTTGGCCACGTGGCACGTGCGGTTAGAGCAATTGACTCGCAACCCGTTGCCTCTCCAGGATCGATAGTTACCACGAACTCATGGGATATTAAAACAGTGGGCATCCTGTAGAGGGAAAGGCTTCTTCCATAGGAACGTGAAATTTCCAACACTGCCTCGAGGTCACCAATATTCAGTTGAGCACTACCCCACTGCTTGAGTGGGGAGACATTTCGATATTTTGGCTCCACGGTATCAATACCCACCCAAAGACTTCGATATCACACGCACGCACGCATGCTCACTCGCGTACGTATCGGGTGCCTTTGAACAGCTCAAACCGCCGATGGCGATGTTCGCTTGCTGCCAGCACCGATGCACAAGCACCCACTTGCTGTGGCACAGTCAGAAAGCCCTGTTCATCACCGAGCCCTCTCACAGCATCGGCGATGTGCCCCTGTATGCCCCCCACCCCACTCGCCCACAGGAGACCGTTGCTCTTTCCGCTTCCTCCGGCGTCTCTGCGTAGCGGGCTGACAGCTGTTCCCTAGTTCTTTGCTAGACGAGCCACTCTGTAGCAACCTGCCCTGGCAACGTCTGTGGCAGCTGTCAGATGCGGAGGTTTGTTCGTTGTGGTCCTGTGGAGATCGTCCTTGCCGAAAGCGGACCTTTTTTTAAATCCTTTATATTAAGTTCGCTTGCTTGCTTGCTTGCGTGCTTGCTTGCTTGCTTGCGTGCTTGCTTGCTTGCTTAGGACCGTGCAATCTTTCACTCGTTTTTTAACTCACTTCCCGTGATCAAATCGAGCTGACATTTTCCACACAGACTCGTTGTGCGAGACAATTAATGTTTGTTAAAAATTTTTTTAAAAAATTTACACTTTTTAGGCAAAAAAATGATTTTACATTTATTCAAATAACTCATTCATGGCTTTGGCTGAACGTCACAGTGTAGGAGCCCAGAGCGTGACACCTCCACAGGCCGTGGCGGAGTAGCGCAGTGGGTAGCGCCCTCGTTTCCCATGCCAAAGGTCGCGGGATCGATCCCCGTGTCCTCCACAGGCGAATGTATTTTTAAATCCTTTATATTAAGTTCGCTTGCTTGCTTAGGACCGTGCAAAATTTTACACTGTTTAGGGAAAACTAATTAAATATTTAATTACCAATTGCTTAATACTGGCAGACAATCATCTGACCCATAGGTGGCAGCCATCTCAAGCCAGAGGACGAGAAGACTCTAGCCGCCACGCATATAAAGGATTTATAGTGAAAAACTTTGTTTTTACGGGTTTACTTGTAAATCCTTTATATTAAGTTAACTTGCTTGCTTGCTTGCTTACGACCGTGCAAATCTTTTGGTCGTTTTTTAACCCACTTCCCGTGATCCAATCGAGCTGACATTTTGCACACTCGTTGTGCGTGACAATTTATTTTCGTGAAAATTTTTTTCCAAAATTTTCCACTTTTTAGGAAAAAAATGTTTTCATATTTAATTAAAAATACCAATGTGATAAAAATGAAACTCTTACTCAAGAAAAACAGAAATGAATAATAAAATAAAACCGATGCCACGCATATAAAGGATTTATAGTGAAAAACTTAGTTTTTACGGGTTAATTTTTGTCTCCCCCTATCATTGCCCTTCGCCTGCGTGCGCGTGTGGCTGAACAGGGGCGTTGCAGGGCACAGAGTTTAGCGCACTCAAGGGCGCGCGCCTGAATCGCCCACATTGTTTGAACAAGGCAAATGAGTCACGGTATCTGTCAGATCAAATGCGCAATCTGTTGGCGCTCATCTAAGTTAGCAAATCCTTCAGCGCTGATGGAAATTTCACGTCACATTCCCGTGGTCTGGGGCTGAGTTTTCCGTGGGGCGACCACTCATCGCTGCTCGGAGGGATGATGGAATGATTGGGCTGGTTTGACCCCATATAACTCACGCCACCTTTTAGATTGTGAGTCGAGTTCTGTAATCACGGCACCACCAGGCTGTTTGTTGCTTTAAAAATCCAGATTTGCGTGTACATTGAATGTAAACAACAACAACAAAATGCATCAATTCTAGATTTGAAGCTTTCGTGACTGCAAGGATTCATATTCTTAGTTTTTTTCCGGTAAAGGCACGTAGGTAAAAATTAAAATTAATAAAAGTAAAATAAAAATCACGACGTTTCGGAGGCAACACAAGCCTCCGTCTCCAGGTGGAACCGTCACAGCACGATTGCTGTATCAAGAAAGGCTTACTTGATACAGCAATCGTGTTGTGACGGTTCCAACTGAAGACGGAGGCTTGTGTTGCCTCCGAAACGTCGTGATTTTTATTTAACTTTTATTAATTTTAATTTTTACCTACGTGATTTTACCCGAAAAAACCTAAGAATAAAAAGGCATCAATTGAATCTGCGAATGGACGTGAAGTCGTGGTGGGCGCGTTTGAACCCAACGAGCGGCGTCAACAGCCTTGCGGTATCGTCCGCACGCCGTGTCGCTGGTGAAAATGGCCTTGTTCTGTGGCCAAGATTGGTCAAGCTTGCCAGAGATGTTGAGGCACTTTGTTAAAACCACTGCAGTGGGGGAGGGAGGGAGGCGGGGGGGGGGGCTTTTTTTTCTAGGGTCTTCAAAGCAGAACCACGCGTCCGTTTTAAAATGCTGTCGTGGATGTTGTCGCAGCTTGGAGGCGTGCGTGAATGATGCTGGGCACGTGGAAACACGTGGATATCGATGCGCGTAGTTTTTTGTTTGTTTGTTGTTGTTGTTGTTGAAAAGTATTGTTACGAAAAAAATATTGTGTTCACAAATCACATTTTGCTCATTCGACACGGTGACGCGTTCACATTCGATTTTGCGCAATGGTAAACACTTGCATGCATGTGGATAAAATACAAGGGCAAATGGAAATGACAACATGCCTAAATTCGGCAATGGTGATTTTAATGCGCGCCACGAGAGAGCAACTGACGCAGTGGTGAGCACACTGCGAAACTCGCCACCTGAGTTCAATTCCTGGCCACGATTAATATCGGGGTCAAGCGATGTCCGAACCGGTCCTGGGCAATCCCTCCCCCCCCCCTTTCGCCAATATTCACTGACCAGCATGGTGAAGTATGGTCAAACCATCCTCGCAACCTGCATTGTGGGGAGGCGTTCATCCAGCCGTGGATTGATGAAAGCCGTGTCAATTGTGTGTGTATGTCTATAGTTTGTGCGCGCCAACGCGAAACGTGAAATGCATTGCACGCGTGTGCGCGCAATGCACAAATGATCGCCCCGGCACGGCGCAGCGCTACGTTGTTGTTGTTGTTGTGCAGCCCACTACATTGTTGTTGTTGTTGTGCAGCACGCTACGTTGTTGTTGTTGTGCAGCACGCTACGTTGTTGTTGTTGTGCAGTACACTACATTGTTGTTGTTGTGCAGCACGCTACGTTGTTGTTGTTGTAGTGCAGCACGCTACATTGTTGTTGTTGTAGTTGTGCAGCACGCTACATTGTTGTTGTTGTTGTGCATCACGCTACGTTGTTGTTGTTGTGCATCACGCTACGTTGTTGTTGTTGTTGTAGTGCAGCACGCTACATTGTTGTTGTTGTAGTTGTGCAGCACGCTAAATTGTTGTTGTTGTTGTGCATCACGCTACGTTGTTGTTGTTGTGCAGCACGCTACGTCGTTGTTGTTGTGCATCACGCTACGTTGTTGTTGTTGTGCAGCACGCTTCATTGTTGTTGTTGTTGTGCAGCACGCTACATTGTTGTTGTTTTTGTGCAGCACGCTTCATTGTTGTTGTTGTTGTGCAGCACGCTTCATTGTTGTTGTTGTGCAGCACGCTTCATTGTTGTTGTTGTTGTGCAGCACGCTACATTGTTGTTGTTGTTGTGCATCACGCTACGTCGTTGTTGATGTGCAGCACGCTACATTGTTGTTGTTGTTGTGCATCACGCTACGTCGTTGTTGTTGTGCAGCACGCTACATTGTTGTTGTTGTTGTGCATCACGCTACGTTGTTGTTGTTGTGCAGCACGCTACATTGTTGTTGTTGTGCAGCACGCTACATTGTAGTTGTTGTGCAGCACACTGCACTCGACGTGGCCACGTGGTGCAGCGAGGGAGAGCCGGCAATCCGCACGCTCGTGCCTCCGCATACCAATTAGAGGCAGCTGACGTCACTGTGAACGCAGTGCCCTTTCAACTGTGCACAGTCACAGACTGATAGCTGCTTGTCCAGTTTAGTGGCATGCGTTCATTGATTGCATGGGGGGTTTTTGTTGTTGTTGAAAATTTCAACCTACCACCCCCGCCGCCGCCGCCCACCCATCCCCTCGTATATATATCCTGTCAAATCTCACCACACACACACACCTCGCTCCGCAGTCAGCGCGCTAGAGCCTCGCTGCGGCTGACACAGATGGCAAGCTCGCCAGCGAAGTTCGTTCGTGGCTGATTAAGGTTAATTAAATATGGCAAACACAAGCTACTGGCTAATAATAGCAAGGAAATATTGGTACGCGCGCGAGCGTAATGATCGACGTCGTTCACGGAATAATTAAGAAATGCATTTTTATTCAGTTAATACAATGAGCAATGTATCTGCGTGGGTAAGATGCATTCTCCGTGGTCTGGCAAGTCCATGTGGATGGTTGGAACACGTATTCATATTCTCAGGTTTTTTCGGTAAAGTCACGTAGGTAAAAACATTAAAATTAATGAAAGTAAAATAAAACAAAACAAAATAAAATTCACGATTGGAACACGGTTGTCTCCATCGGGCGCGACAGAAGCTCAACATGCATACAACACTGGGCTCGCAATGCAGAGGTCGTCGGTCTGATCTCCCAGTGTGGCTGTTGTAACAATCGTGCAATACCCCCCCCCCCGCTCGCCTTTGTCCTCTGCATGAAGTGTAAATGGGAACTCCGCAGTTCATTGATCGGCAGGTCACGTGCGCCGCGGTGAATTGTGGGTGCTCACATCTCTCTCCAAAACCTTCGCCCGGCATGAAATAGTTGAGCCGATTTCCCTCCAGAGGGGATTTTTCTAGAGCTCCCTCTCTGTTGGAGACCCTTCTGCCAGCAGTGATGTGAGCAAGAAATTGCGGGGCTGCACCTTTACCCATTACCTTTGCATGCATGCACTGAATGTTGAACCTCTGTCACGTCGTTTGTAGCCAATCGTGCTCATCGGAGGTACGAACATTGCCTTTGCCTGTTGAGGAGGCATGGATAACTCGTGTGCGTTTCTTACACCAGACCAGAGGAACCTGACTGGTTGCCCACAACCTACATGCTGTACTGCCTCCTATACCTTGACATATTTTTTCTCATGATTATTCTTCAATGAACTGTTCAAGTGTGTCATTACGGCTGCAATCGACATGCAGCGAGGAAAGTTTGTGAATAATACGCCGGATGATGCGTGCGAATGCACCAGTTTGTCGCATTTGTCGGATACACAATGATGTGTTTTTGTTGTTGTTAGGCGATTAGCAAAGCAAGCGTTAAGGACACACTGCAGTCACGTGACCCATACAGCTGTAAACGAACTCATACCCTAAGCCTCGCTTTTTGACGCGAGTGGCTATAGAAAACGTAAGATGACTCTGTGCTTAGACCACCGATGATGATGATGAGCATCAACGGGGGCTGGAGAGGACTGAGCTCCCCCCGCTGCTGAAGGCTGAGCAATGTGTCTGAAATCGTTGGAGGGAGCTGGACAAACGCCACGTTAATACATTTAAGTGATGTGCATCGCAGCCACCCCTCGTGCACACAGGCGGTGAGAGCCAGAGTAGAATGCGTGACAGAACAAGAGCGGGTCAAATAATTATTTTTTTTGTTCAAGTTGAATCATTGGCTTC
This sequence comes from Lampetra planeri, assembly GCF_965212315.1. Taxonomy (NCBI): domain Eukaryota; kingdom Metazoa; phylum Chordata; class Hyperoartia; order Petromyzontiformes; family Petromyzontidae; genus Lampetra; species Lampetra planeri. The sequence continues at coordinate 6,507,349 of NC_136122.1, read as the reverse complement.
AAGTTTGTTTAACAATTAATGTGTCTCGATTTAGAGCTTTCGTGACTGCAGGGATTCATCTTCTTGGTTCTTTCGGTAAAGTCACGTAGAAGGGAAATAATACAATAATACAAATAAAACATTGTGTTTTATTTTATAAAACATTATGTTTTATTTTTATTATTCTTATTTTATAAAACATGTTTTTTTTTATAAAACATTATGTTTTATTTTTATTCTTTTATTATTTCCCTTCTACGTGACTTTGCCGAACGAACCAAGAAAATGAATGTGTCGTGCCACGCTGACTTTTATTCTGCCGTCCCTTTAAACAAGATCAACACGATGTCACCCTGCAAGGTGACGCCACGCGATGACGATGCCTTTGTGTTCACGTGTGCAACTCTTCCGGCGAAATATTCCGAAGCTATTTGTTTTTTATGTAGACGTGACTCTATGAAAGGGCCATTCACCTAATGCGCATCGGTTCTAAGTGCCGTGTGTCCTGTGAGCATCGTACGTTGCTGATGTTCGCTCTTTTATTGCGTAACTTGCAACGTACGATTAAGAGCAATACCACTTCACCCCCCCCCCTCCTCCTAGCAACCAGGAATTTAATAATTGATTATCACTTAAAAATGCGCTGATTTGTTTTTTTTTTACAATAAAGCGTCAGACATTCACTTAGATTTCCAGTTGAGGTCTTGCATACAGTGATATGTACTGAGCTTGTGGTTGTCCTGGCATGTTTAGTTTTAGGAAATACATATTTCTATACTTATTTAAATATTTATTTATTCAGTTTAACACGTCGGCTTTCGCGACCAACATGCACTCATTAATCCCCTCGAAACAGGAGGATTTCTCCACAAATCTGGCTGTTGCCTGATGAAGCGAGTTGTAATTACTGGCGATACGTCGTACTCAGATTGTGAATGTTGTGGCTTGGCTCTCCAACACACCGGTGTGCTGTACTAGTAACGAGTTGGCACGATCTGTTTACGTGGCAAACCTTACTAATTGGCTGTGTCGGGTGGTGGCGGGTATAACGACACATTTATATATTTATGCAATCTAACCCAAAAAAACCTGTATTATGGATATTTATATATAAACAGAAACCAAACGATATGATTCTCAATCGGATTATTGCATAGGGTTTTTTGTGGATGTGCCGTACAGCTCTATGATGTGTTTTTGGATCGTACCCGCGTATTGCTTGGCACAAAAACCGACGATTCGGTCCAAGCGCTTGGAGCTTACTCAGGAACCAAAGGCACGCTTACAACCCCAACACATGGGAGAGCTATTTTTAGGCACAGAGCGTTTCATCAATGCATTCATGAGACAGATCTGTAAAAAAAAAAGTATTGAGCCTGAACGATCAAAGACAATCATTTGTTGATATATAGAACTTCAATTTGCTTTATCCCACGAGTGAATAATATTACACATTCTCCAAAATGTGATGCATCTTGTGCAGAATGTGGTTTCGAATAGATTCCGCCGCTTGAAAGCCTTTCGAGACGATGGTACGCGCTGGACTGTGAGGGCTTCGAGACACTCAAAAGTCAAAAGTGTCACTTCACTCAAAATAAGTTTGAGGCGTTGCTCATCTCTGTCTGCAGCCCGAATTCATCGCCAGCCACGTTCTATCCACTGCTGGACGAAGGCCTGCCCAACCCACGCCATCCCAATCCCCGAGTCTTGCAACGCCACTCTCCATCTCACTATGCGCATTAGATAATCGCCTTGCTCCATCTCCCCAGCGCTCATCCTCTAACCCAGGGGTCCCCAACCCCCGGGCCGCAGACTGGTACCGGTCCGTGGCCTGTTAGGAACTGGGGGGCACAGCAGCAGGAGGTGAGAGCGTGGCCCGCCCCCATTATTTTATTATTGACCACTTCCGTCCGTGCCTCTTTCCCGCACCGCGCACTTGTCACAGTCACAATGAGTAAAAAACAAACGTCGCCGGAGAGCTTCTTTAAAAAGAGAGAAAGACCCAATGATGACCAACCCCCCCGCCCGGTCCGTGAAAAAAATGTCTTCCACAAAACCGGTCCGATGTACCAAAAAGGTTGGGGACCGCTGCTCTAGAGGGTGTGCTCCTGCCTTCTTTAGCTGTTATACTGCCATCGGGCCCGTCCGTCTGCTACCATCGCTTCAAGCATTGTGTCCTACATAAGCGCTCCTACATATTTGAAGCGTTTAATGTGGTGTTCATAACTTGTGTGTGTGTGTGTGTGTTCTATGATTTCACGTGTTCATATTTCTGTCCCTCAGCATGCCTCTCTACTCTTGCCTCTCTGCGTGCTGACCAGCTGCTGCTCCACGTTCCACGCTGAGTCGACACATTTCTGAACTGCAGTTTTTGTTCGTGCCCCCATTGACCACCCGCACGCCCATGCTGGACATCTGTGAGATAGCGCCTCGGAGCTCATCGGATTCCTCCTCCTGCACTCTAAATAAAGATGCTGACTGATTCTGATCAACGAGATTCTAGAAAAGGCAAATTAATAGCAACCACCATTTTTTCCCTGGGTTTTGGTGATTTTGAAAAAGGCATTTGTGGAAATTGGTGCAGTCACCCAAGATCACACAAACCAAGGTCTTTAAATAAAACAAATGTAGATTATCAAAAACGTAATGAGATTGAACATCAATCGTAATGTATCAAAAGACAAAACAAGAGACATCGTTCGATGAGACGTATTAACGCCATTAACAGTGTCGTCAGATCATTAGATTACATTGGTGGAAAGTCTACATTCATATTGTGGGGGCCAGTGACTCCTCGGGAAACGCACTGTTAACGTTAAACAAAACGGTCGTCATTTTATTGATTTTGGAGACACGGAGGGCTGATTGGACCTCCAGAAAAATGGACTTCTGATTGCAAGTCACACTCCTCGCCAGGCAGAAGCTTCAGTTCATATGAACCAATACCAATATTCCCCCCTGTAAACAATGTTTTGTTTCTTCACGAAGCTACCCACTGCGCACTCATTCTTCAAACCAATTGTGTTAGATGACATATGTTTGTAAATCCCCAAGATGGTCATCTTAACTGCACGATCTCAGCTATTCCGCTATTCCCCCACGTGTAGTGGTCTACGATTTTGCCTAAAACAACAAAGCTACGGCATAACTCGGAAAAATTCCGCTATTTATTTATCACAACCAAAACAATGGCCGCATTGCCTTTCTCTCCCTCTCTCTCAGCAACATTTTCAAACGTCTTCCGTTTTGTTTTGTAAATCCTGTGGGGTGGACAACAGCTGTGGCGGAAGGCAAAGACACACTCAGGAGGATGCTGGTGTGGCGGTAAATAAATGGCATGAAAATAAAACTGCCAGGAATGCAGCCACTGCTACTTCAGCACTTGAACTAAAACTACGAAATAAAGATGGTCTTATTTTTCCAGGTAAGGCCCACCTGCCTACGAACCATAGCTCAACAAAGTTATTCATCACGTGGAAATGTATAGCAGTCTAATGAGACAAACGCATGTTTCTAAATGTGGAGGGAAAAACAGGAGGACCCGGAGAAAACCCCACTCAACCACGGGGAGAACATGCAAATTAAAAATAAACATGTGTCAGGGTCGGGATCGGGATCGAACCCACGACCTCCTGCATACCAGGGGAGGGAGTTAACATCTCTCCACCGCGTAAGCTTGAGAGACAGGGGTGGTCCGAATTATCCCATAGCCTATTGGCTTAAATGGTGAATATGAAGAGTCAAACTATCGCTCGATGAGGGCCTTCAAAACACCGTAGGGGTCATGCAGGTTGTTTCACCATACTTTACTACTGAAGGTCAAGCAACACAGGGGTTGTAGCATAGTACAGTACAATGGGGCTTTCTGCACTGCCATCTGCTGAACAAATTCAGAGTAAACTGTCAATCCTAAAGTAATGAACACACGTGCAGCACAGTAATGGTGTTTGCTCTTTGTTGGACACCTTTTAAATGAGTGGCGGTACTAGGTAGTGTATGAGAACCATTTCACGGGGACAATCTTTTAGTTTGCCGTCCTGCTCTGGCTGTAGACAATTGGGGGCCATCCAATCTGGGCTAGAGCATTTCCTCTGCCACTCGTAGACAATGTGTTTTCTTTCATTGCCCGTAGCACGCAGCTTTCTTGAGTAGGATCCCGTGCATATTAATGCATTCTGGAGAGGCTTGCGAGACATTCTGGGTATTTCTCGTGATCTTTCACCTTGAGGCTCACCATCATGTAGACTTCTGCTGGCTATAACCCAGGTGCACATATCATTCCAGCACCTCAGTCCGAGACATAATTGGAGACTACTTCCTCCCGAAATGTCTTCGATACCGATTCTGCACAATTCTGCACAACTCTCGTGGCTGCAATGTAATCACGACACGTCCCAGGCGCTGTTGTTCATGTTGCCTCTTGACACGTGGCCCACGCAACTTCGGGCAGACCGCGAACGTCGCGCGTCCACTGCGCAGCTGCTGCAGTCACTGGCGGAGGGTCGAAAGCGTGGCCAGGTGACATGAACAGCGCTGGCCACGGTGACCTCGTTACCCTTCACAATAGTTATTGTTGCACTTTGGCCAACATTGTTCTTGGGAATAATTGTAACTGTCCCTCATTGAAAACACATTCCTGCGGAGGGAGCTGGTAGGAACGTTGGGTTGCTCGGTCAATGGCCCGGGTCAACGGCTGCATGGTGTATTCCGCAAATATGCTCGACTGTGAGGGAGGGCACAAGCCGGCGTGAGTAGGTTAAACGTTGAGTTTTATAAGGGCACCACGGGGTGACCAGCCCCTCCCCACCCAGCCCCACCCCTCCCACCCCCCACCCAGCCCCACCCTCCCCACCCAGCCCCTCCCCACCCAGCCCCTCCCCACCCTCCTCTCCCCACCCAGCCCCTCCCCACCCTCCTCTCCCCACCCAGCCCCTCCCTGCCCACCCAGCCCCTCCCTGCACGACGGACACAATAATCCCCTGTGGGCTGGTGTAACCAGGAGGTTCCTACCAGTAAAAGCTCTGGGTGTCTGCTTGCTCGTGTGAGCACTGGTGGTGACCTTGTGCCAGTGGTGTATATTCCACATTTCCATGGCGGCGGCCAGTCTCCCCAGAGGGCAAGCATTGCTGGCTTTCCACAAAGCAGTACTCGTATGTTGTGTTCCCATGACCACTTGAAAGCAGACGAGCCCGATTCCAGAACTGGATGAGTGGGTTCAGCCCAGAATCCCACAGCAGCCATACGAGGCCAATCCAGCACCACCTGCGTGGTTGCTTTGCTTAGAGAGCTGCATGATGCACATCTGGTTTGTGATGGCCATGGAAACACAGCAGTGATAACAACCTGAGTCGATCCCCTACCAGGATATATAATATCACGGTCTTCCACCTATCGGTTGAGTGCTCATCGACAGGGGCGCGTTGAGTTTGCAAAACCCAACAATTGCGAAATCGCTTCCGATGGCATTGAAAGATTCAAGAGACCAATGCGTGGCACAGTCCACTCGAAGGCCGTTAGGATTTAGCGTCGTTATTTGGAGGAACCGAGTTAATTGATTCTCTGTTTACATTTTGCAGCAGTGACGTGTCCACGGAATATGACGCTGTGGAATGCTCACATGTGCTTGATCAGAATGTATTGATTCTGCATACGTTGCTTCTGAGGTTTAAATTAGAATTTGCTAATTATCAATGGGAAGTGAAGAATCCAATATTTCGTGCAATTTCCGAAACATAGTACCATAAGAAACAGCTGAACACGTGCCACTGTAGCTAGAAAAAATAGCTTTTGTGAGTTACAATTCCTGGGTGGGTGTCATCTGAGCTTATCATCCCTCCAGCGTCAGTAAAATAAGCACCCAATTTTTTTCATAAGTAAATAATGGTCATTCTTTGGAGAGACTGGCCACAACCATGGAACTATGGAAAGTTTCAGGGCCACCAAATGACGAGCACCAGCCAAACTCATCTGAGTCATCTGAGTTTTGAGTTTGCAGAGCAAGCTGTCGTTCTCGAGGTTGACACGAGAACGTGTGGATATCGTCTTTCTTTCCAATCGCATGCAAGTAACAGTTTGAATAGATTATGTCATATTCTTGGGTTTTTTCGGTAAAGTAAAATTAAAACCAATAAAAGTTTTAAAAAATCACGACGTTTCGGAGGCAACACAAGCTTCCGTCTTCAGGTGGAAACGTCGTGATTTTAATTTTATTTTTTATTTGACTTTTATTAATTTTAATTTTATTTTACCTACGTGACTTTACCGACAAAACCCAAGGATATGAATCCTTGCAGTCACGAAAGCTTCAAATCTAGATGATGTCATAGTTGAATGATAAGGTTCCTTCAACCAACGCAAGGCAGTAGACGCTATACGGATTGTAGCGATGCCGCTAGGGTCTGCATGTGGATGTCGCACTCGTCGGTGATGCGTTTGCAGCTTTACCACGGTCGCAGTTTGGCAATTCTTTGATTTTTTTCCCATTTCGGGAGCAGCGTGCACGACGCGCATCTCCCGTTCCGCGTGGTTCAATGTGGTCTACAGCCGAAAGTAGTGGATGTTGTGACGTCGCTTTCCTCCCATGATTATCGTTCAGTGGTGCCTCCGAACACACCCATCGGAAGGTGACACCGTCAATTCATCTGCCCTCTTGTATATATTCACGCGGATTATAATTGGGACTATTCATCGATTTTGTCGAATAGTTGACTACAATATGTAATCAACTACATTGTTTTTGGTCGACTACTCGGGCTCTTTTAAAAATGACAGTCACCGCGATATTCTGCATTTCAAAGGTGGGAAACCCCCTACAGGCCACACCCAGCATGACGCGGCTGATGCCACTGACGTATGTATGTTGCACTTCTTCCGCACCGTACGTAGCCAACCGTGCTAGCTAAACACGTGACATGCCACCCAACATCCATGCAGTGGTACCGGATGAGGCTTTTTCTTCCACAACTTTTCTGGGCTTTAATGATTTCGTCAAGCAATTGAGTGGATAATCGGTAGTTGGAATCAATTAGTTCAATGATCAGATAGCCCATCTCGAACGTGGATAACCTCAGCACTGTAGTATTCCACAGCTGCAGAATAAAGCTCCCGATTTGTTCTTGTGCCAATGACACTGCAGCAGTGACTTTGACACCGCAGCGCAATTGTGATGACATCATTCGCAGGAAATGTATCCCTGTATTGGGAAAGAATCGTTTGCGCGTATCGATTAAGCAACACGTTTTGCTTTCGGGAATCGGAATCCTCTTTTAGCGGTCGCGGGGGGACAAAAAGGGCATCGCAGAGACGAGTGAAGAGAATTCGCACCAGGTAATTGGCTCCATAAGTAAAGTGGACCACTGGGGGCTTAAACGTGAAAGCGCGTGCTTAAGGTTTCGTGGAAGCTCTTGAACGTCGCTTTACGCTGCCCGCTGCCCGTGCAGCATTTTGCAGGCAAGTTTTAAAGGCTACGGGGCCGCTGTGGTGTTTGGGCCTGGTGTTAAATTTAAAGGGCCATCAAGCTCCTAGAAAGCCATTGCTTTCCCATCGATAAATCAATCGACGAATTTGCTTTATTGATTTCAATTACCCGCAGCACCTGCCCACGTTTGTTTCACGCTCGAAGGCACGAATGGCAGATTCAGAAGAAAATAAAAAAAAAATTGGGGTCACTCACTCTTCGCGCGAGGAGGCCGTTGGTGTGCCGGACAGATTTTGAAACAAACAAAAAAGATCCGCACATGACTAATTTGAGATTATACTCAGCAATCATCGCCTTCCTACTGGCAAATCTTGGCAGGACCCTCCTGAAAACTAGTCATGAGACGGCTTTCCTTTGTAAACAATAATAATAATACAGGAAAAAATCACTGCTGTTATTCACGGCTGATAAAGGAGTACAAATCCAGGGCTTGTCGATATAGCTTTAAGACTGTACAGCTGTTGTTCTGGTTCAACTCCTCATGTGCAGTGGCAATATTGAATTCTGTTATACACAAGCCTATGCAGTTGAAATATGCAAATAATCATCATCATCAGCCGTGATATCTCCACGGTTAGAGGGAGGCCTCACCAAACCGTCACCATCTCTCCTTGATTTTGCAATGCAAAAATAAATGTAGCACCTGCACACGAGCTGATTTTCGTGGCTCCATCTCCATTGTGGATGTTCTCTCAGTCGTGTTTCCCCTCCTTGGCTGCCACTCTGTTCATAGTCTCGGCCATCAACCGTCATCCCTTCTCGTGATCTGTCCTGCCCAAGCCCAATTACTCTTCTTAGCAGTCAATACGATCGCCGTAACGTGGCTATTTTTCTCTAATTTTTGTTGAACTTCTTTGGCGCCGTACGTAGCCAACCGTGCTAATCGGAGGTGCTCATCTTTACTCTCTGGCAACGTCACTCCAAGCTTGCACCTCGACCACGAACACCGGGTGCACAATTGTGACATCGCCAAATGGTTAGCTAACGTGCTTGTTGTGAGTTGTACCATTGCTCTTTTGTTGTCTGCAGAGTTATTCAATTTCCCCTGCCGAGAATGGCACAGGAACACCTTGTTTGCGGCTCAATTGAGTTATGCCATATAAATACTGCAATGATCACAGTGCAGAGGCAGCTAGTGCTGCAAGCGCGGTCCGTTGCTATGTGCCATGAACTCCGCGATCCGAGTTGATTTCCCCATCGAGCATCAGCGAGTGGTGAGTGATGTCTGAACTGATCCTGCATGATGAAGTATGGTCACCCCCCCCCCCCACCCACCACCACCACACGCCATGACTGACACGGTGTGTGGATCCTTCATTCATCAGTAGATTAACGAAGGAGCCGTACATTATTCATTTTTCATTATAAATCTAACGATCGCAGTGAAGATGCGGGATACTCTTTGTGCATTTTTTTTCCATCATCAATTCGCGGCCGTGCGGTACACGAGTCTGGAACGGAACGCTTTGCAGCACCGAATTACTTTTTTCCCTCCAACCTTAATTGCGAGCCGCAAAACAACTCTGCCAAAAGCAGGTGACACACGACCGTCTTTCGCCGTTCTTTTATTTGTCTATGCCTTTTTTTTGCGCGCCCTCTGTTCATTCCATGGCAGCGAGCCCAGCCCCCGCTATCGGCCAGTGGTGCCACTAATTGTGCGGATAGCATCAGAGGACACCGGGTCTGGCTGCGCTGCGCGGGTGTGATAAGTGCGATAGGTGTGTGCATTTTAATGGGAAACGCATCCGCGACTTCGCTTCTCGGGGTATACTGCCTTCACGGAGTGCGGTCTATGGGTGTGCGCGTGCGTGTCGCATGTGTCCGCGCGTATGTGTACGTGCGCATGCATGCGCGTGTTAATTCGTGCATGTGTAGTGGTGATACGCGCTGGGTGTATATGTCGTGTGCCAGCGCGTATGTACGGGTGTGTGTGTGGTGACGCGCGCTGACGGGGAGGAGCAGGCGTCAGTGCGCGGGTGGGGGTAGTGCTGCTGATTGGCTGTGTGCCGGTGACGCGCCCAGAGGGAGTGATCGGGTAGCAGCGCGGTGTGATTGGTCGGGGAGTGGAAACACGCGCTGAGCGGAACCGGATCGTAGGGATAGCGCGTGGGGATTGGGTAACTGAGGAGCGGTGCCGACGTTGAGGTCCGCATCCGCTCCGTCTCCCGGGAAGAAGGGGTATATAAGGTGATGCACAGAGGAGCAGGGGGCAGAAGTGGAACCATCTAAGAATGAAGACGAAGGTGCAGAGATAGGGCCCGGAGAGGAGAGTAATGGAGAGTAGAGGAGAGTAAGGTATAAGTGTGTAGCCAGCGAGAGAGAAAGGTCTACACGAGCTGAGTAATGTATAGTGTGTAGCCAGCGAGAGAGAACGGTCTACACGAGCAGAGTAATGTATAGTGTGTAGCCAGCGAGAGAGAAAGGTCTACACGAGCTGAGTAATGTATAGTGTGTAGCCAGCGAGAGAGAACGGTCTACACGAGCTGAGTAATGTATAGTGTGTAGCCAGCGAGAGAGAAAGGTCTACACGAGCTGAGTAATGTATAGTGTGTAGCCAGCGAGAGAGAAAGGTCTACACGAGCCGAGTATGCATACGGTGTAGCCAGCGAGAGAGAAAGGTCTACACGAGCCGAGTATGCATACGGTGTAGCCAGAGAGAGATGCAAAGTCTACACGAGGCGAGTGGAGAGTGTAGCAGAGGCGCAGAGTCTACACGAGGCGAGAGAGGAGTGTAGCCGAGGCGCGGAGTCTACACGAGGCACAGAGAGCCGGCAGCACAGAATCCAGAGTCAAGAGAAGCGCATTGTGAGAAGAGAGGCCACGCGTTGTATTGTTACAAGTCAAGATTTAATAAAAGAAGTGTGTTCCCGTCAAGGAGTTTCCTGCCGTCATTTTCCAATACTTCATCTGGCGTCAGAAGTGAAACGGGCTTCCAAGTATGGAGACGAGGAAGACCCGTAGGACCCACGGGATTGACCGCGAGGAAGACCTGGACGACTCGGGGCCGCTGGTGGCGGGGGGTGAGGAAGAGGACTTGCCCACGCTGCAGGGTCCGTCGACGGCGCCGGCCGAGCGACCGGGGACAGACGCCGGGCTTCGTGAGGCGCACTCCCGACTGGCGGAGCTGCTGCTCGCCGCCGCGTCCATCTTGGCGGAGATCAGCTCGTCGGGAGGAGCGGGGACGGTGGGGGACATTTTACAAGGTCGCCCCGCAGATTCCCGCCAAAACGAATGGGGGATTCCCGCCATTGCGCCTGGGCCTACTTTTGGCGGGAACGGCGAGCGCCACGTGGTGGTGGGTTCCCAAGCGCGCGCATCGACGTCATCAGCGCGCGAGGGGGTCCGCCATCTTACGTCTGCTGCTGGAGCCGCCATCTTAGACACCGACGGACAGGCGGAGAGGAACCACGAGGCGGATGACTTCATTTTTCAGCAGCGCCTGCCCACGTTGTCAGCCTTCAAGGCGGAAGGCGGAGACTGGGGCCAATTTCAGCGAAGGTTTTTGGCCCATCAAGAGATGTCAGCGTGGTCCGATGCTACGGCGCTGCGGGCATTGCCCGCCATGCTGGACGACGATGCGCTCGCGGCCTTCAGGGCTGCACGGAAGTCGGACCGCTCCACGCTGAAGGATGCGCTGGGGTTGCTGGCCAGGGTCTACGGGCCTCCCTCTACGTGCCGCCATCAGTTCTACGCAAGACGGAAAGCGGCCACGGAGACCGCGCTGGCCTATCGCACGGCGTTGCTGGCTCTTGCTGATGCTGCGTTCCCTCGGATGGACGAGGAGGGCCAAGACGCGATGGTTTTGGAGCAGCTGCTCAAGTTGGCGCAGGACCTGGGGGTCCCTATCAACACAGCTGATGAGATTGATATTTCTTCTTTGAGAGTCGCCACGAGTATTCAAGCGCACGAGGCCCTACAACGGAAGCAAGGCGTTGGTTGCAACGCTGCTGTCGTCGCAGCCCCGGGTTTGGTGGTCGCCGAACCCCAAGTCGTCAGCCCACGAGAGGAGGCGTTCGCCACGGGACGACCAGGGGACTGGAGGCCGGGGGCCCGGTCGCCTCTGCGATCGGGCCGAAAGTCGGAGCAACCAAGATCTACTCCGACCCTCGTCACGTGCTATAACTGCGGCCTCCGGGGCCACGTGGCGTCCGGGTGCCGCGCTCCGCGGCAGCGCGCCATGGGAGCTCGGCTGGACGACGACCGAGAGCCCAAGTCATCTCTACAATCCCCGGCAAGTCGCGGCACCTCACACGCTCGGCCTGTTTATTCGGCACACATGGGACGCCGCGTTGCGGCGGAGGAGGGCCGGTTAAGGTTCGGGGATTCGGTTCGGCGAGGGGGGTTCGGCCGGGACCAGGGAGACATTGAATGGGCGGAATTGGGGCATAGAATTGTGGCTGCTTCGGCGGGTTCGTCCGTTGTTACGGGATCTATTGATGGGGTTGAGATTAGGGTGTTAGTGGACACGGGGGCATCGGCAACTATTATATCGGACCTCATTTATAATATTCTTCCGGTCCAATGTCGTCCGCTGCTTCCAGTGGATGTGCCATTTTACGCCGCTAATGGGGGATCGTTGGGCATTATCGGTCAGGTTAGGGCGTCCATTTGCATTGGAGATATCAAATTGTCGGGACCCGTTTTCGTTTCGTCTTCTTTGGCAGTTCCGTGTCTTTTGGGCACTGACTTTTTGGCTAAAATGCCCATTAAAATTCTTATCGATCAACGATGCATTGAACTGCCATTAGGGTCGCCGGATTTCATTTTTGACGGGCCCTACTGACATTCGGACGGCGTGCGCTACGATACAAGCGGTGGCGACGCAGACAGTGCAAGTGCCCCCGGGTTCACAGATGTTGATTCCCCTCCGGTTGCGGAAACCATGGGTGAGGGAGGCTTCGGGACAGAGTATGCTTTTGGGTCCTTCTAACAAGGCTGTCGGGGGTCTTGATTTATCGGTGGCTCACACTTTGGTGCGGGCTGACAGGGATCCGTTTGTGATGGTTTTGAACGCGGGGTCGCGACCAGCTGTCATTCCGCAGGGCACCGTGCTGGCTCACGCGGCGCAGGTCCCTGGGGATGATGGGTTGGTTGCGCAGGTGGGCTCGAGCCCCGCGCGGAACGTTGAGCCAAGGGAGGACCTTGAGTGGGTCCATTCGTTATGTGCCGCCTCGGACGATTTGTCGGCGGCGCAGTTGGGTGCGCTGCGCGAGTTGCTCATTGAATTCTCTGATGTATTCAGTAAACATAAGTATGACATTGGGTGCACGGATTTGTTGCACCATCACATTGAAACGGGCGATGCGGCGCCGGTCAGGCTAAATCCCTTCCGACTGAGTCCCGTGGAGAAGGAACATGTTCAGTCGGCTGTTAACGATATGCTAGAAGCCGATATTATTTCGCCCTCCTCTAGCCCGTGGGGAGCGCCTATTGTGCTGGTTAAGAAGCAGGACGGGTCCCTGCGATTCTGCGTTGATTTCCGTCGCCTGAATAAGATCTCTGTGGCTGACGCGTATCCGCTCCCCAGGATGGATGAGTCCCTCGATGCATTGTCTGGTGCGCGATATTTTTCGACTCTTGATTTGTTATCGGGGTTTTGGCAGTTGCCGCTCGACGAAGAGTCGAAACCTAAGACAGCATTTCGGACTCCAGGGGGGCTGTTCCAGTTTAACCGGTTACCCATGGGACTTCACTCCTCTCCAGCGACGTTTCAGCGACTTATGGAGCTGGTTTTGTCGGGCTTGCAGTGGGATACATGCTTGATTTATATGGACGATGTCATTGTTTTCAGTAAAACGTTTGAGGAACACCTCCGGCGATTGAGAGGGGTGTTCTTGCGAATGCGATCGGCTAAGTTGAAATTTAAACCGGCCAAATGTCACCTCCTTCGTAGGTCCGTTAGATACTTGGGTCACATTGTCGATTCTTCGGGGATCTCCACCGATCCCGCGAAGACGGATTGTGTCGGTTCGTGGCCGACACCTACGTCCGTTTCCGACGTGCGTAGTTTCATCGGGTTTGCTTCTTATTATCGGCGGTTCGTTGAGCACTTCGCCACTATTGCAAAACCCTTGCACGCTCTAACGGCGAAGGGAGTGAAGTTCAAATGGGGACCGGAGGAGGAGGCCGCGTTTCGCTCCCTCCGGGACGCCTTGGTGGGTGCCCCACCCTTGTGTTATCCCGATTTTGCCAGTCCCTTTTTGCTGGACACGGATGCTAGCAACACGGGCATTGGGGGGGTGCTATCCCAAGTCGTTGGGGGTGTCGAAAGAGTTGTCGCCTACGGTAGTAGGGTGTTGTCTCCGGCGGAGCAGCGCTACTGTGTCACCCGTCGCGAGCTGCTTGCCATTGTTTTTTTTGTGCAGCAGTTTAGGCCATATCTTTATGGTCGTCACTTTACAGTCCGAACGGACCACGCGGCGCTACAGTATTCATTGAGGGTCGCCCAGCCCTCGGGCCAGTTGTCGCGTTGGTTGGAAGTCCTCCAGGACTATCAGTTTACGACTACGTACCGTAAGGGGTTGCGACACACGAATGCCGATTGCTTGTCGCGGTTGTTGCCTTGTGATGAATGCGCGTGTTTGTCGGGATCGGCGCGCTGTAAACCGACGCTTGCAGGGGAGATGGGGGCACTGGCTGCGACAGCGGGCGCACCGATCGGGGATGATTCCACTGCCTCTCAGGGTCGGGACTCGCTGCTCTCGCTGTCGCTCAGCGAATGGGGCCGCCTCCAGATGGCGGACAGCTCGCTGCTAGCATTGCGCCGCAAGGTTGGGGGTCCCGAGGGGGACCAGGAGCGTACCGGCTCCTATGTACTTGAGCGGGGCGTGTTATTGAAATGGGACAGTTTGTCCCGGCGGAACGCACTCGTGGTGCCTTCCGCTGTGAGGGGGAGGGTTGTCTTGGCGGCACACGAACGCCTCTTGCACTTGGGAGTTAACAAGACGCTTGCCCTGCTTCAGCGTGACTATTACTGGCCGGGAATGGGAAGTGATGTGGTGCATATCCTGAAGGGGTGCGTTGAATGCGCCAGGCGTAAACCACCGGCCGTGGCAGCTAATCCACCGCTGCAATCTATTCAGGTCTCGCGTACCAACGAGCTCGTTGCACTCGATATTTTGGGGCCCTTCCCAGTCACGCCGAGAGGGAATAAATATTTGTTAGTGGGGGTCGAATACTTTACCCGATGGCCTATGGCGTGGCCTCTCGCTAACCAGTCGGCAGCGGCTGTGACGGATGCCTTCGTCCAGGGCTATGTCCTGGACAAGGGGGCTCCCGAACGCCTGCTGACCGACCAAGGTAAAAAATTTTCGAGTAAATTGTTGCAAGAGGTGTGCGATCTGTTGGGTACCAAGAAGGTGCGTACCTCCCCGTACCACCCGCAGACTGACGGGATGGTGGAGAGACTCCACAAAACCTTGACTTCCATGCTGTGCCAGCAGGTGTGCGAGGCACATGTAGATTGGGACCTGCAGGTCCCGGGAGTCCTTGCCGCGTATAGAATGGCCCCCCATGCAGCTACGGGGTTTTCCCCATTCTATTTGATGTACGGTCGGGAAGCTGACCCGCCAATAGAAACGCAACTTGGCCTGTCCGCTCCACGAACTAATTCTAATTTGGCAGAACATATTAAGTTTAATATTCACAAGCTGACAGAGGCAAGGGAGGCCGCGCGGCTTAATTCGCGGGCTCGCCAAATTGCTAATGAACGGTTGCGGGCACGGAAGGTGTCCATGCACGAATGGAAACCAGGTGACAGGGCCTGGCTGCATTGCCCTCAGGCACCCTTGGCTACGTCGCCTAAATTGTTGAGACCGTGGAGGGGACCCGTGGAGGTCGTGCGCGTTGCACGGCCCCAGTGCGTTCAGATAAAGTGGGGAAAGCGCCGGTGGTACGTTCACCCCTCCCGACTGAAACCGTTCTCGCCTCCAGATGGCCTCCCCTTGTGTCGTGATGGCCGGGCGTGTGACGTGACCGGCGACCCAGAGGGGGAAATGTCTCTGCCTGATCCACACGTATTTTCGCCTGATCTGCTCCCAGGTGTCTCGGAACTGACAGCTGCCGATCACCGGCGGCCGGATCTCCGCGGCGGGGCCGGCCCTTTCAGGCCCGTTCCGCGCCGTCTGGAGCAGCCGGAACCGCCGGACGGTCGTCAGTGTTCCGCCCCATACGATGGACCAGCCAGACGGACTCGCGCCAGGTCGTGCTACTTTGCATGACCTGCCTCGTGAAGAGTCGGGGCAGTTGGAGCGCCTCGTCACTGCGTGTAGTCGCAGGGACGTGGGGCGCGTTCGTTTCGAATTTGCTCGTATCGTGTTATTGTTGACTTTTCGGGTTCATTGTCGATCTGTACATAGTTATTCTTGTTGTTGTTGTTGTTGTGTTATGTTACGGGGCACACTCGGGGGGTTACGGGGTTTTTTTTTTTGTTGGTTGTCGTTTTATCGTCGCGGTTGGTTGTTGTTAGCAGCCGGGCCGGCTGCGAGCTATGTGGGAGGGGGTGATGTAGTGGTGATACGCGCTGGGTGTATATGTCGTGTGCCAGCGCGTATGTACGGGTGTGTGTGTGGTGACGCGCGCTGACGGGGAGGAGCAGGCGTCAGTGCGCGGGTGGGGGTAGTGCTGCTGATTGGCTGTGTGCCGGTGACGCGCCCAGAGGGAGTGATCGGGTAGCAGCGCGGTGTGATTGGTCGGGGAGTGGAAACACGCGCTGAGCGGAACCGGATCGTAGGGATAGCGCGTGGGGATTGGGTAACTGAGGAGCGGTGCCGACGTTGAGGTCCGCATCCGCTCCGTCTCCCGGGAAGAAGGGGTATATAAGGTGATGCACAGAGGAGCAGGGGGCAGAAGTGGAACCATCTAAGAATGAAGACGAAGGTGCAGAGATAGGGCCCGGAGAGGAGAGTAATGGAGAGTAGAGGAGAGTAAGGTATAAGTGTGTAGCCAGCGAGAGAGAAAGGTCTACACGAGCTGAGTAATGTATAGTGTGTAGCCAGCGAGAGAGAACGGTCTACACGAGCAGAGTAATGTATAGTGTGTAGCCAGCGAGAGAGAAAGGTCTACACGAGCTGAGTAATGTATAGTGTGTAGCCAGCGAGAGAGAACGGTCTACACGAGCTGAGTAATGTATAGTGTGTAGCCAGCGAGAGAGAAAGGTCTACACGAGCTGAGTAATGTATAGTGTGTAGCCAGCGAGAGAGAAAGGTCTACACGAGCCGAGTATGCATACGGTGTAGCCAGCGAGAGAGAAAGGTCTACACGAGCCGAGTATGCATACGGTGTAGCCAGAGAGAGATGCAAAGTCTACACGAGGCGAGTGGAGAGTGTAGCAGAGGCACAGAGTCTACACGAGGCGAGAGAGGAGTGTAGCCGAGGCGCGGAGTCTACACGAGGCACAGAGAGCCGGCAGCACAGAATCCAGAGTCAAGAGAAGCGCATTGTGAGAAGAGAGGCCACGCGTTGTATTGTTACAAGTCAAGATTTAATAAAAGAAGTGTGTTCCCGTCAAGGAGTTTCCTGCCGTCATTTTCCAATACTTCACATGTAAGAGAAGCCGAATAATCGTTTATTAGATTAATCGATTCATATTTTTATATTAGAGCTGGCCTATACGATTATTTAAGTCATTGATTACTCCACCTATTGTCGGGTTGATTACTCTGCTAATAGGATTTTACGCTGAAATATTTGGGGAGAAAAAACTATATCTCATCTCTGTTCTCACATGTGCCGCTGGACGGGAGGTGATGGGCGAGGCTTGGTGACGTCATCATCTTCATCAGACGCGTCACGACGCTTGGCGTAGCTTGTAGGGGGTTTCCCGCATTCGGGAGGGAGGATGTACGGGCGGCTCAAATATTTTTAAGGAGTCCGAATAATCTACCACGTAAAATGCGTTCAGCCACATGTTTTGGTCGATTTATATGCATAACGCATGGTGATGTCTCTATCACTATGCTACCACTCCTCCATATGCATTTATATACACAGCACTGCATATCTAAAGGGTTCTTCAAAAACATGTTAACATCTTGTACCACATGAAATGTGCCTCCGGCTCTCGAGACCACCCGGAGAAGATTTCTGGCATGTTTTGACAATGATTTGTTATCATGCTACAGCGTATTATCCATTCTGTTTCCATTTTTTTTTAAAACGATAGTCCCCTACAAGTGTTAACATTTTTATGAAGCAGCCTGTATTTTCGTACTCACGAATGCCTCCCATGTTGTCTTGGACGTTCATTCATAAATGTTGCATGCGCAATTGATTCCGACACTGTTGGCCTCTGTATATCGGTATGTTCAGAAACGTAAGGCATCAAAGAAAGAGGTTAGCATTGTGAATACCCTTTATAATAGATCGTACACATTTCGATTTAAAGCTTTCGTGACTGCAGGGATTCATCTTCTTGGTTCTTTCGGTAAAGTCACGTAGAAGGGAAGTAATAAAATAATAAAAATAAAACATATGTTTTATTTTTATCATCATCATCATATGTTTTATTTTTATTATTTTATTACTTCCCTTCTACGTGACTTTACCGAAAGAACCAAGAAGAAGATCGTACACATTTGAGCATTGGTATGTTTGCAAGGCAGTGACCACCTCGATTTGTAAACTATCCGTCATTTCGTTTATGAGCATTGTTGAAATTTCGCCATCAACCTGGCCACTACTTCATTTGCAAACTGACACCCAAACATTATCCGCACCAACCATGATCTATGCACTTCTGGATCAAGGCCTCTCAACACTGTAGCCATCTCTAATATTCTCGCAATGCAACGCTCCATCGAGCTCCTGTACACAAGGCGATTTCATTGCTCTATCTCCGGGGGTGGACGTTCGCTCAGGCAGAATTATTGCTTTGGCTGCCACTCGATCGCTGGTTTCGACCATCGGGCATCATCCCAACGTGCTGACTCCGTGACCCTACCGGACATCTGTGACAAAGAGCTTCATAGCTCATCGGATTTCTCGAAGAAAAAAAATATTCCGATTCTAATTCTATCGGTGGGTCCTGCCCAAGCCCACCTACTTTCACCAAACAGTCAAAATGGTAAAGATAAAGTATGCAAAGAACCATGGAGAAGTGCATTCTTGGAATGACACTGAGAGGCAGGAAAAGGAACACATAGACTGGAGAACGCGTGCAGTTAAGAATCACCACAGACAGACACTCTGCATTAAAGGACACTGATAATTACCACTGTCAGTCTCAATTGTGCAGTGGATAACAGAAGTTCATAATAAACGTTTTTGGGTTAGATCGCGTTATTTATAAATGTGTCGTAACCCTCCACCACCCGACACGGCCAATCAGTAAAAAAAAAGTGTCACGTTGACAAAAGACAAATAGTTCACTACAGTGGCGGCTCCTGCAAAATCTCTCAGGGGGGGCAAATGTCTGGATGATTGATAAGGATAAGGTCCAACCATGCAATGGATAAATTAACAGCTTAAGAATGTAAAGGCAACTTCACTTCTTTAATAGTAATGAAAAATAAAGTGACTCTTACAATGCATCTTGTTTGTTTCTATACTCACTATTAATACAATCCACTCAAGTTTCTTTTATTAAAGATTCCACTAGGTGGCGACAAATTATATTGTTGGATGAAACGTGCTTACGTATGATGACGTAAGCACGTTAGTGCGAGCCCTCCCGGAAGCCATAGAGAATGCATTGCAGCGCCCGCCCTTCGAAAAAAAACATCTTTGAATGTAAGTCTATGGGACCACTCGGGGCGATTCTCAGCCAGAGTGAAATCGCCCAAAAAGAGGCGGTACTCCACAGAACGTGACATGACGCTGATTGGACTATATCCAGAGGCACAGTGACGGCTAGCGTGACTCTGTGGTTGAATGACATTGGTGGTGCGTCGCCCAATCGCCCTAATGAAGAAACCGCCCCTGGTTCACTACTTTAGCCCACCGGTGTGTTGAAGAGTGAATCCACAACATTTACAATTTTTGAGTCCGACGTTTCGCTGGTAATTACATCCAGCATCATCGGGCAATTCGCCAGAATGGTGAAGCCCTCACTTGCTCCCGGTCTTAAATAGAGCAGCAGCAGGGTGACGTCATCATTTAACTCATTCAGGTGCAGTGGTTTGAGGCGGAGGGGGGGGGGGTATTGTAATAATATAATAGATTAGTAATCAGTCAATTGTTATGATTAGTAATGAGTTGTAGATTAGTAACTAGTTGTCATGTGTATTATTTAATAGCTGAACCCAGTGTTGATGACCCAACGCAACAGCTGAAGGGATCCGACCTGTGACCCCCAGGGGAAACTGCGGTCCGCAACGAACCGATTTCCGTTCCGCAAACCAGACGCGGCGCCTTGTCGCTTCGCACGGTGGAAGATCAGCGATCGGCCCCTGCAACGCGGCCGCGGAGACGGTGACCAAACCGCGGAACTCATCGCGAGCTGTCGGCCCACCCGCTTGCGACGCTTCGCCAGGAAACCTCGAGCTTTCTCACGCAGGCACAACCTGAGCGGAGGCCAGAAGAAGAAGTGGCGATAACCGCAGAGTATCAAAATTCACCAGAGCTAAGCGGCAGGCTTCAGATTATTAAACCCCTTTTTTTTGCCCGCAGACATCATTTCAAAGGAGAAAAGTTGTGCCGGAAAAACGTCACCACATTATTATTTTTTTTTATAAATCACTCAGATTAGCTTTGAAATTCTGTACGCGTTAAAATAGTTTCATGTTCGGCAGCTTACCACTCTAATTGGTAGATTTTGGCAAGTATGCAGTGTATGTAGCGTCAGCTGCAACTAAAAGTCAAAGTACAGCACAATCCTTGCCACAGTGAAACGGATAACACATTTGGCTTGGAACCCATTGGTCGCTGGTGTCGTCTCCCAGCACGGCAGTTGTACTAATGTGCAAGACTATTTATAAATCCCGACACATTTTGTCCGCCCGGTAGTATCGAGTATAAACGCATCGAGTACACCACATTTCATCGATCAGCAGGGTCACGTGTGGTGGTGGGGTAAAGTGTGAGTACTCTCACTTCCTCTCAGGCCAGATACCATTTAGAGGGGCTGCCTAGAGGGCCCTCGAATTGCGGCCCTCCCAGTAAACGTGCAAAGTTGGGCCAACTTTGGCACGTGCTTGGAACCCTTGGCCCAACATTCCAGCAGTGCTGTGCTCAAGCGATTGCAGGGCCACACCGCCTGCTTGAAATCCTGGCTGCTCATGTAATCACCACAATGCATAAACAACAACATTTCGATTTAAAGCTTCCGTGACTGCAGGGATTCATCTTATTGGTTCTTTCGGTAAAGTCACGTAGAAGGGAAATAATAAAATAAGGGATACAATTTTTTATTTATTTAATAATATAATATAAATAAAACATTTATTTTATTAGTTTTCTTTTTATTATTTTCATAAAATAATAAAAATAAAACATAATTCTTTTATTATGTTTTATTTTTATTATGTTATTATTTCCCTTCTACGTGACTTTACCGAAAGAACCAGGAAGAACAACAACAACAACAACCACAGCCACTGAGTGGCGGTGACATCAAATGCCTGTGCCAGGCTAGGTGCATTTGTAGGGCCACGTGAAGTGTCGAAGGCTCGCTGACAGGAGGTCACGCAACAGACCACCCAGCTGGTTATGGGTTAAGTGTTGTAGATGACTGAATATTGCACCACCTGTGCTCTGCAATGTGCCACCTCGCCGCGTTTTCATCCGCCCGGCGCTCCGCTCGTTGTTGCGAGAGTCACTCCTCTGCCCAGGAGCGTCCTTCACGAGCCTCCTCCACGGCGGCCAATCTTAACACCGCCGGTGCCAGTCATCGGGAAGTCCAATGAGCTTTATCCACATCCTGCTGTACGTACCCCCATCAGATCCAACTCTGCTGTAGCCCGTGCAGTGCCCGTTTAGCCCCCCTCTGCCCGACCAAACAGAAGCTGCTTGGGCATGCGCTCGCTAGGGAACACATCTAGCACAATGCGCGCAAAAAGATTACAGACAAAGATCCCCCGTATAGCCTGTAACATACTGTATGGGCAAGTGCTGTTAGCGAGCACCTATGAAGGCCGGAACGGCACACGAGATGATGGATGGCCAGCACCACGCCCGACCGCCTTTGTCTCCCCAGTGGCCATGTTTACACACAACGAACCAGATACTCATTTGAGGCTGAGTCGACCTAGGGGAGGCCCAGGACCGGTTCAGATAATCGCCACTGGTTGTTGGCCGTGAGCGGGAATCGAACCCGGTTAGCCGGAGTTCATAGCGCAGCGCGCTAACCGCTGCACTACCGCACACAACAACAACCACCGCCATTCGCCACTAAGTGGCGGTGACGTCACCACGACGCTTGTGCCAGGCCAAGTGCACCTTGAGGCCACGTGAAGTGTCGAACGCCCGCTGGCAGGAGGTCACGGGGCAGACCCAGCAGGTGCCACGGGTCGACTGACCGAGATGACTGGCTGATGCACCACCTTTGCCCCCTACTGTACCAACTTGCTGTGCTTTAGCCACCCGACGCTCCGTTCGTTGTTGTGAGCGTCGCTCCTCCGCCCTCCGTTGTTGCTGGAGGGCGACTGCCTCCAACTGCCCAGCAGCGTCCTTCACGAGCCTCCTCCACTGAGGCCGATCTTGACACCGCTGGTACCAGTCATCGGCAAGTCCACTCAGCTCCACGTCCTCCTGTACCACATCACTCCATCTCTTTTCTAGCCCGTGCCGCGCCCGTTTAGCCCCCTCGCACACAAGCACGGCACGACATGCACATGCCAGTAATACGGAGCGCTGTATGCAGCGGTCTCGGGCGAATTCACCGCATGAGGCTACGGCGTGGTTTTCAACCCTGCTTAGACATCAACAGCCGCCCTCTACGGGTTATCTTGAAACAAGGTCCCCCCCCCCCCCCACTTGAATCCCGCCATCCCGCACCCGTAATTGCGAGTAGGGCCTCGTTTTACTGGTAGGAACGAAGTGAACCAGCCTACAATAGATTATATCGTCCGTCCGTCCGTCCGATGTCCGATTAGGTGTAGCAACATCGCCCCCTACTGCAAACACTTGGCAGGACCCTACAAAAACCTTTAGACTCAGTGACGCTTTCCTGGCTAAACAAGTGTAATAATACATGATGTTTATATTCTTTGGTTATTCGTTCCTACCAGCCCACCCCGCAGGGACCTGTTATTTGTCGTTGCGCGAGCCCATTCTGGCGTGCCGCTCCACGTGGACACACAGCGCTGCGGGTGATGTACGCCTCGCATTAAACTGCCATCGAATTCAATCGCATTAGCCACCGAAATCGATGTCACCTTTTGTCTCACCAAATTTCCCTCGTTAAAGGCAACCTGGGATAAACCAAAAAATAGCCAGCGCGTCATTATGAGAATCCATTGTTCCTGAACAGCTGTCTGCAGCAAGGTTTATGGTCTCATCCGCGGGGGAAATCTTTGGCCAGGCGAAGCGGTAAGGAAGCAGCTGGGAGCGAATATTTTTTTTTTAAATGTGTTGTTTAACATGCAACTGACTGACCAAGCGCGTGGTCCTACGATTGCCCCCGCTGTGTGCCTCGGTTGAAGTGGAGAGTGGTGGGAGAATGCGAAAATGTGAGCACCTTGCAACACTTTGCCGTGTTTAAGCCCAACATTGGACAAACGTTGCTGAGAGCGATGATGATGATGATGCTTGTGGCGATGTTGCATGAACATTCCGGGTTATCCGAAGAGAAATATAGAACCGGCCTGTAATGAGTGGTTGCCCCATACCCCGCCCAAAATTAAATAATTCTTCACCCCTTCGGCAAACGATGCACATTAATCTCTGGTGCCTCCCCCGAAACAAGACGCTGCCCCCCCTAACCGTGCCCTCTTGTTTAATAATCCCCGAGCACGTTACAGATTGCAGAGGCTCTTTGTGGCACTGTACAACGTGAGATCTCCAGGGAGATGCTATATTGAACACAGTTGGAAAAGAGCTTACGGGTGAAAATTTGGAGCAGGGGGGATAATTCGGAGGAAAATGGGAGTGCATTTTACAAGCACGCGTGTTCTTTATCATTGTCAGTGCCATTGTTGTCGTTATCACCATCATCATCGTTATCACCAGAAATATATCAGCCATCTAGCATCTCTCATCATGAGCATCATTATTACTATACATTCATCAACCATCATACCCATACATTAACTATCATTGAATCATCGTCATTCTCATCATCGTCAGCAACAATCGTTCGATTTGTCACGTGACCATCTTTCTGGGCCATATTTCTGAGCTGGCCTCATGTTTTGGTTGAGAAGATGCACAATGCCCATTGTGCCAGGTGTGTCATACCTCCAGAGGCCTCACAGCCCCATCAGATTCAACACCTCTACCCCTTCACACCCCCAATACATCGTCTCAACATTCGTGTTGAGCACAAGTCCAGATTTAGACTCTGCTCAAACCTGCCAATATGAAGTCCTCTAACAATGTGTGAATTCACGTCAAAGTGTCTCCGTTCTGAAACGAGCAATGGGCGGTGTTCGTCGTCACAGTCGGCTCTTAAGCCAGCGATGAAAATTCCTCGTGGGTATGGCAGGAACCAGTATATCTGTAGGTTATCTGCTGTTGACTTCCCACAAAGTGCTTATCAATCGAGTGACATAGCCCCAACCAGGAGTTGAACCCAAGAGGTTGACATGTATAATATTGAGGCAAGGCACTGGCGCATTTAAACAGAGATATGATGCATTGGGGGTGAAGTGCAAAGGTTATTGCACTGCTCGATGAACACAGTGACCTGAGGTTGATTCTCGGCCATGGCTAACATCAGGAACGAGGGATATCCGAGCTGGACCTTACAGAGGCACCTGTACTAAATATCTCTGTGTAAATCCTGCGTAAGAGGTTGTGGAACACAAGCGATAAACACACGTGGATTTTTGTTTTGCGTATGGGTCACCATCTCCACTCAGCGCCCCCCAAACAATCCCCTCACCACCAGCCACCAAAGTGTGACCAGTGCGATTCGGCACTACGGCGTAATGCTTTTCTGAACGTTTGCGGAAACTTTTTGATATCATTGGGCTCGGCCCTAACCCCGCTCTCTCGCCACCAAATGTTGGCCATTAAGTAATTTTGGCATGGGCTTTGGAGAAATGGGTGTGTTTTTGGTGTGGAATTGGAAACACGGTATATAGAGCAAAATGTGGAATAACCCCAGTAAGTGGCATAATAATGGCCAACATAGCCATATGAATCAAGCCCAATGACAATGTGCTTTTTTATAGCGGTTTATTTTCCTAAAGAGCCTACTTGTTTTTACAACTTACTGGTTAAATTGTGTGATCTAAAATCTAAACATGTTTCCAATATTCGTAACACTAAATTGTTCCTCTAATTTAAAATGAAAAAAAAATTAAGTGCTTTGATGGCCAATTAGCAGTAGAGAAATATGGCCTTTATTAGAGTTTATTAGAGAATTAATGCAATCCATCAATATTCCAACTAACACATATCTAATGGCATAATATGCATATTTAATTGCCTTTCAAGGCATTTCAAGCATCCGTGCATGAATAATTGTGGGAAAGTACTCTCTCTTTCCAATGAAGAGGGTAACAAAGTTATTGTTTGAGTGATTCTCATAACTTAGTTTTTGTTCAGTTTACAGATGTATTATGCAGTTTTTATTCAGGCTGTTTAAACAATGGGGCAAGTTTCTTAAATCGCCTCCCATCACCTTTGCCCACCCAGCAGCATAGATGGGTACATCACAATACGGCAAGCTGTGTGTTTATTGCTCCTACCTCTGTTCTATGCCAAATACCATCAACATCTTCCAAGACTTCCAAATATGCCAAATACCATCCAGAAGAGCTCTCCAGTGGAGCCCCTTATACCAGCAGTGGCTTGACTCACGCGATTGCAGATCTGCACCTTTACCTTTGTTATGAGCCTTACATTGAAAATACTTTATTTACTTTGTACAATGCCAATCTAGCTCTTTGGAGACTCGGTTGGTCGATCAACACCCACCTGAATGGGTACAAGGGGGCCTGTAGAAGGCAGTACAGAAAGAATGTTGTTGACCTTTCAGTGCCCTGTGATACAGTATCTCCTACTTTGTGCAACACATTTTTATAGCCATTTTTGCAAACTGGTCAAACATCCCAAGCAAGGATTTCCTGGTTTAAAGAGCTTTGAGACTTCCATTGAGATTTTTTTCCTTGCTATATATAGGGACTATTATAACCATGCTATCATAATCATGGACGGTCATATGCAGAGAATTACACTAAGAGACAGGAAGAGAGGGAGTACATGGATCAGCAGACATATGCAAGTTAGTGGCACCATATTGATCAACAACACGTAGGTTTTCGTAGCCAATAATAAAAATCGTATTGACTGCTGGAAAAAGTAAGGGGGCTTGGACAGGTCACGTGACTGGAAAGGCTAATGGCCAGTGGTTGAGACTCAGAGCCTCAAGAGGGAATACATCTGAGAGGAAGTCCACCAGGGATATGGAAGAATAATATAAACATTGTCCACCTGGGTTCGATTCCTATCCAAGGCGACCAGGAGTGAGTGATATCTACGATGGCTCCCCTATTCATAAATCCGTACTGACGAGTGTTAAGTATGTTCAAACAACCCCGTGATCGACAAAGCGTGGGCAGGCCTTCATCCAGCAATGGATTGGCAAAGGGCTGTAAATTATTGTAATTGTTATTGTCAATGAAGTATTAATTGATCAAACGTGATGATAATATGTATGGTTCTGCTCAGTGATAATGGCATTATATACTTTGAATACCCGTTAAGCAGCTTAATATTTCGAATTATTGTTTAGAAACGCAGTTGAATTTACGACTCAAAAGCAGAGGGTTTCATTTCTATCCCCGCCATGTTTAATTAAAGTGCATTACAATCAGTAGCATCCACTCTGTAATCCGACCTCAACCATTTCCGACAGCCCAGCAGAATTTGAACTATCTGGCCCTTGGATGGGTGACAACCGAAGAAATAAGTGACGAGGCTCCACGTTTCAGACGCAGACATTTAAAGCGAAGCCCATTATACCCCGTGGGTGTTAAATACCCAGTGACACTCCTCAATAAAGATCGGGCGCTGTTAACTCCCACTTTCTTGACAGAATCCTTCTGCACGGCTCAATAAAATGTTTAAGCGGCCCACATTCTCCCCACTTAGATAATTCTCAAGTAAATAAAGAATAACCGGCTTCCCCCATGAAGGTTGACCACTTGCAAGCGAGCTGCTCGAATTCCTGAGGCTAAAATTGCGCCTTTTCAAATATTCAATCGAATAACTGAGTTGGTCGTACAATTTGCTGAATGTTACAAATTACTTATCTGAAAATGAGGCTGGGGGGAAAAAATGCCCCTTATTGCACTTAGGAATGTAATTCGTGCAATGACAGTATTATAAACACACACAGACACACGTGAAATTATAACAGACCTGCATTTAAGGCGGTATATTTAAATGCACGTCAGCTGCCTATGACCAAATTACGCAGAGGGCGCCGGATCTCGTCGGATCTCAGAAGCCAAGCAGGCTTGAGCCTGGTTATTGCTTGGCTGGGTTACTACCATGCATGCCAGGATTGTCGTAGGCAGCTGTGGGGTTGTGCTCCATGGTGATCAGCAGAGGGTTCTGCAAATAAAATCCAATATTTTTTATGGTATTATGCTGCCTGGCTGCAGGAACCCGCACTGACCCCCGAGGAAAAGCACGTGAAATGCAACCCTCGCTGCCCACACAGCGCGAAGAGGCCCTAATGCTACAGTAGATTGACTAAATGTATTCACCCTGAGCCATTGGCAGGTCTAATCCGGGTGGGGGTGATGGGGTCAGTTGCCATCCTCGCTTCGGTACAGGCATAAGGTTGCATTGCCCACCAAACTCAATACCTTCGTACGGAGCGCGTTGATTGGCCGAGACGAATGCAAACGCACATTTTGACCATCGCTATGCGCAACGCTCAAGAAACCATATCTTTTTGTAATTGCATTCTCATTGTTATAGCACTGTAGATAGACAATGGTATCTTTAAAAAAAAATTAAGTGTATTTATTTATAATTTTGCTGAATTTTTGTCCGTTAAAATAATGATAATAAATCCAAAGTTCGTTTTAATGAAATTTCTTAATTTGAATATTTGCATAAGCCAATAATTACCATAATTGTTTGTTTTAATTGATATTCACCAGAGACAATGCATTTTTCTTTACTATTATTATTAATCGAGGCTTCCTGTTTAAAAAGTTGGACATTTTGGGGCTACCCCTCCCTGGGAACCGCCTTTGCTCTTTTAACCAAAACACTTTTAAATAAGTGCCGTTTGTTTGCTAGCTCCTTGTAATTTTGAATAGTTTGTGCCTCTGGGCCTGTGATCACCAACCGTTGATTAAAAACAACAACAACAACAACAAAACCCACCACTGTGCAGGTCCACGGGTGTATGTGTCAGCAAACAAAAATCTCCCTCTTACAATTCCTAGAAAGAAAGAAAACACCAAGGCCTCGAACAGTTCAACGCATAACGGTCAAGGGAATAGGTTATTGTTTTTTGTGCAGCTTAGTCAGGTGGTAGCTAAGGAATGGCTCATAGGTTGGCCAACAGATTGAATGGCTTAATCTGCAATTTGAAAGTAGTAGCCAATCAAGAGGTCAATGAGTAATTTGCACCCGAGAAGCCTTTCCCTTTTGTTTCCCACATCATCTGTGGTCATTAGTTCTTCTCAATACTTGGCCATTTGAATGGAAACCAACGTGCGGATCTGTCCTGTTGTTTTTATCCATATCCCGCCTTCGCATATCCACACTGGCCAATTAACCGCCTCCACCCACTGCTGACTGCGAGCGGGCATTTAATTGAGATTTTCTACAGATGTCCGCATATCCCACCTTTTGCCCATATCCGTCTGTAACCCTGTCCTCAAGCAAGTCTGACATGCGACGTTGCACTGCACAGAGAATGTGTTGTGTTCCTGTAGTGGAGCGCTGCTCGGCATACTGCACCAATACAACCCTGGCAACACAGGATCAATGTCTCGCCATCCACAGCACAATTGCTAATTGACATGGGAACCCCCCCCCCCCCCGTTTCCCCATCCCCTTCCCTAATGCAGCTCAACCAACCACAAATGCCTGGCCTGATGCGTTTGCATCAGGACAATGATGTTCCATGGCGGATTTAATTCATGACCTTTAAAATACAACTTTCCACCGAAGCCAATAAGGCTAAAGTGGCCGTGTATGCACATACGATATACGCATTGTTCTTTGTCAAAAGCATGGCCCGTCTATGCATGAATTATAAACATACGTGTAATTAATTGTACCTAGAAGGAAGTCAACCTCTGCAATTGGTGTGATACGTGCATCGACTTTTCCACTTATTAGGCCATCCATGATGACATTACTTTTCTATGTCATCATATTCTATTCTATTTCATTGCACATAAAAACACCACAGTACAATGTGATATATAATATTTTAGTCTCCTGACATACCGGCTTTCCACACTTTTTTTTATTAACCTGCAACATTAGTTTTTTTAACATGTGTAGTGACATAGAATTAGCTACGTAGCAGCATAACGCTGGCTGCTGGCGGGGAAGGTGATCTGCAGCTTACAGCAGCCCTGACAGCAGCGGGCCACGTGATAGGGGGAAAGGTCACGGAAGGGACACACCAGGAACTCGCGGGTAGGTTCTAGAAAGGGGGCGTGGCCGGGGGCGGAGCCAGGCCACGTGACAGTCTAAGAGGGACCCCGGGAGGGGACCTCGGGGCTGTCGTCTGGGGTGGGATCCCGTCGTGCTGCTGCTGGAGTCATCGTCGTCGTCACCGTCTTCACCATCTCGGCGTCGCCAGTCAGGCAGTCTACCAGCTGTCCTGACTAGGAACCGTAGTCGACTATAGACGGATTTCGATTTAAAGCTTCTTTCGTGACTGCAGGGATTCATCTTCTTGGTTCTTTCGGTAAAGTCACGTAGAAGGGAAATAATAAAATAATAAAAATAAAACATAATAAAATAATTAAATTTCGATTTAAAGCTTCTTTCGTGACTGCAGGGATTCATCTTCTTGGTTCTTTCGGTAAAGTCACGTAGAAGGGAAATAATAAAATAATAAAAATAAAACATAATAAAATAATTCTCACGACGTTTCGGCCACAACGCAAGCAGCCGTCCTCAGGTGAAGAACAGGTCTGTCGGAAAGACAGCGTCCGACAGAGCTGTTTTATTTTTATTATTTTATTATTTCCCTTCTACGTGACTTTACCGAAAGAACCAAGAAGATATAGACGGATTATTTGGTAGTGTTAACCCGTTGGTGCGTGGTAATAAACAGAGTACCTCTAACTCTTAGTGTCTTCGATTCAGTGACTACACGTGTAGACGCTGCACCAGTTTCATTCTTCTGGGGATCATGAATGCTGTACACATACTGCTGGAGAATCAGACGTTATTGGTTATGATTTCCTCTCTACACCGTTGGTCTTCAGCGCAAAAAAACCTGTTTATAAAGCCTCAATATGTGCCGTTGTGAAGCATTGTGAGCGATAAGTTAAATAAGTCAACGTCCATTCCATTATCAATACATAACATTTAAATACGTGTAAGACTATCAGCTTATTCGCCTGCTGGATCGTACATTATATAAGGTTGTGTCCTTGACTCGGCTGAATTTCAATTCTGAGAATAAAAAAAAATATTGGTTTCACTGTCATTGGACAATCTCACAGTAGGGTGGATGGGAAAGTGCACCTCCAATTGTATCAATGATTTTTTTATATGCCGCTTTAAGGATTTGGCCAGGGAGGTCCAGTGAAATATCTCTTATGCAGCCATTCCCTGACACGTGGTACACGCTGCTCTGCGCAATTTCTGAAAGGATTTTTCATCACGTGGCATCATGCCAAGAGCACAGTTGTATGAAATTGGATAAAATACAATGTTAATATTCATAGGGAAAATAATTGTCATGGGTTATACTGGCCTGAATCTATAGACAAATAACTTAAGTCAAAATTGGGGCAAACCTTTAATCAAAATTGGGGCAAACCTTTAATCCGCACATGATAGACCCCAGCATCACAATGACACCGTCAAGTATATTAAGCCAATCGATAGTGTCCATATACCATTCCATAATCCAACACGAACATAACTTCTCCCAATGCTAAACATGCCTGCACGTGCATGTACACACGTTTGTGAATGAATCCACTTTGGTTAACATCAGCCTCCCGAATCCATTCATGTTTTGTTGGCTTTGGGAGCAACATTCTTCGGCGTCCATGGCCACATTCCAAGCATCCCACGCATGGCCTCCACGTAACCTATTTATAGTGATTTCATTCTGAGGCTGAAGTCATGTGGACGTCTCTATTTTCAAAATAAACCCCAATTAATTATTTGATGCTGATGCTGGTTTGGCAGTGGGGTCACGAGTAACAAATAACAAAATAACTCAACACCTTCGTCAAATCACAACATTGTGGCCTTAAAAATGTAAATCTATGATAGGCAACGTTGAGCACCTCAAAGCATCGTCCGTTAGACGGTTCCTTTTAATACCGCAGTGTTATTGACGAATGTGTTGAGTTTTTTGGATTATTTTAAAATTAGTTTCTTTCCAGCACATCAGGAACAGAAGCTACACTGCTGACCAAATTAATTTGCACAGGCTTCAACAGGTAATTGATCTTATTTGCTAGGCAAATTGATAGCGCC
The DNA here is from genome assembly GCF_965212315.1 of Lampetra planeri. Classification (NCBI taxonomy): domain Eukaryota; kingdom Metazoa; phylum Chordata; class Hyperoartia; order Petromyzontiformes; family Petromyzontidae; genus Lampetra; species Lampetra planeri. The sequence continues at coordinate 6,476,145 of NC_136122.1, read as the reverse complement.
GGCGTTAGAAATATAATTAGACCATTTGTGACGAGCGATGCACATGCCATGGCAGCTGTGCCGGTTGGAGAACCGGCGAAATGTGTTTTGTGAACACAGCACTTTCTTAAGTAGGACATTAATGTGCCACTGTTTCTTTAGAGCGGAAAAATATATATTTTGAATACGGTATTAGATACATTTACTCCGGGAGTTAGAATCTTTACGACTCTTGCTTTTGGTTCTGAAGATGTTTTTTTAACTTAGTTTTTATCAGTTACAATCATCAGTTACAAATATCATACGTGAATATTACCCTCCTAAATGCTTCCAATTTCAAAAGCTGACGGGGTTTAGGGGCCGTCCATAAATGACGTCACGCGATTTTGGACGATTTTTGACACCCCCCACCCCCCTTTCGTCACACGGCGTCACAAAAAGTCAGGCCCCCCCAAAAATATGACGTCACAAAGCTCTGCCCCCCCCCCCCCAAAAGAAAAAACACATGCTTCAAATCGCTTTAAACTGCTGCACTCAGATGTTGTAGGAGAAAACATTTATTAAAACGTCTATTTAATTAAGTATAACGTGTTGTCTATATTTATTTAAAGTTCCGCATTTTGATGTGACGTCACATTTCTCAACCACCCCCCCCCCCCCCCATCGTCACACATCGTCACAAATGTCTGACCCCCCCTAGGTGCGTGACGTCATTTATGGACGGCCCCTTAGTACTGCTCGTGGTTGGATGGGAAATTGCCAGGTATCGTCGGCTTTTGGCTGAATGGTGGCCAGTAATTCATAAGAAAAACAATTAATTCTTGAATCTATCTGTGTGGAAATTTGAGTGCAATTTTCTTGTATGTTTTGGGTTCCTCCAGGTTCTATGGTTACCCTCCACATGAAAGCAAAACGCTCATGAATTGAATTGGCCAAAGAAATCTTCAACTTTAGACCCTTACTGGCAAAAACAACAACAACTTTACAACATATTCTTGTTTTTTTCGGTAAAGTCACGTAGTAGGGAAATAATAAAATCAAACAAATATAAAACAATAAAAAATATATATTGTTTTATGTTTGTATTATTCTTGTTTTTTTCGGTAAAGTCACGTAGAAGGGAAATGATAAAATAATACAAATATAAAACAATTAAGACAAATCTTGTTTTATATTTGTATAATTGTATTATTTCCCTTCTACGTGACTTCACCGAAAAAAACAAGAATATGAATCCCTGCAGTCACGAAAGCTTTAAATCAAAACTTTACAACAGGTATTCATGTTCGGTTGCTCTTCGAGCTGAGCCAAGAGCAAGACCATTACCATTAGAGCAGGTTTCAGGAAGTCACCTTTAATCTACTCCATAAATCAATGAACGGAGCTATTTCACAAGATTACGTGAGAAGCATCCACGGTGTATTTTCCACTGCCATTGTTCTTGTCTTTACAGTGTATAAAAAGCATATCTTTAAAATCCAATGTTTGGGTTGTTTGTGAGTTTCTCTTTTCCTTTGAAAAATAAATGTGAAGGTTATATTTCCCCATGTTTTGATCTCCCCTCCAATGAATTCCACAACGAGATGAAAACTCCATTCGGAAATCTTCTCATAGAGCAGTGCGCGCTTTGCTGGACAACTGTGAAAAAAGAGCCTCGCAACTCATCGGCTTCCTCCAGTCCAAAGAAAGATTTAGAAAAGTAAATAAATGAAGTTTCAAATAATGGCTGCAGAAGGGATATTTGACAAAATTTTGAAAAGAACGCTCGAAGGGGGCCTTGCACCGCTTTGCACAACAGGGGGTCGCACTTTCCCCCATACGCACCGCTGTGAAATTACCGCGTTTTTTGGAATTCTCAGAGTTATAATTTAGGCAAATTCGATGTCCGATCTCTGGTCAAGGGCTTCGACCTGCGAGCCACCTGGCCCCATTTCATGGCTTATTTACCAGCCATGTAACGATGCATCGATTCATCGATTGCAACGCAGTGTTGTTGAGCTCACATTACATGCATCTGATAATGTATTAATGCTGATATATGCTAATGATATGCATGTTATATTTCTAACACCTCTTCCAAGACACCTGGCCAGTGTGGAAAAGTAGGCCAAATACTCTCTAGAGGGGCTATCTACAGCTTCCTTTAGTGGCATGAGCAAGAAATTGCACAGCTGCACCTTTACCCCTTTCATGCTGATATTATATTTATCCCAATGGCATGAACAAATATGGCTCTGATTTGCTTACTGCCATGACACTATAGTACAATTGGGGATTAAAATTGTTGATACGATGCAGACACTACGCATGCGTGCCTAAATGTAGTGATTGCGGATTGGCTATGGCAAGATGACACGTTCACATTGAGTGTAAAATGTTCCCTACAAAACATATATTCCCAAACATCCTAATGTCCAAGCTTGCATTAGATCTCGACAAATCTGCAGGAGTGTATGTACTAGTGCAACTTGTGCATTCATGCTTTATTTTTATATGTTTGTGCCTTGTTCATCTTTCTCCATTGTACTCTTGTGCCATTGTATTTTTCGTTGATGTAACTTGCTGACCTGCCACTACTGGACATCGTGAAAAAGAGCTTCATAGCTCATCAGATTCCTCCAATATGGATGAAGATTCTGATTCTGAATGCGGGAACCTCCTCTTAAAGAGTATTTCGGCAGAACTAATTTATGTTGGCATCCCCTTCGCCAGCGGCGAGAATTCCACATTCAATTGCTGCCATCTCTTCCGCTGTCTCCCTCGGATTATTTTGCCTTCTTTCTCTGTCTCCACTCGCAGTTAGATTTGTCTCTCATCTCGCGTCAGTTGTTCTCATGATGTGGCCTGCCCAGTTCCACTTGGTTCCCTTTGCAAGTGGAAATGCCAACAGCATCATCATCCGTGACGCCCTGTTCTTTTTTCTTATTTCTTCATTCTTTAACCGATCTCTTTGACTTATCTACAGAAATAATTATGTCAGGAGTCATTCTAAGACGTAGTTTAACTACCCTTAATGTGGGATCACATAACCTCACTATCCATCTCTGTAATAAATCCCACCCAAGCTCCCAGCAAGAGAGGTTTTCACACCAAGTTTTTTTTTCTAATCAGTGTTTGCGTCAATCATCAAACCAGAGGCACTGCTGTCTTGAGCATAACAGCCACAATTGTACGTGCTGTCATAATGTCTTAACTGATTTGTCTGGAATACACCGCAGACTAAATTACGTAATTTTCACTTGTAATACAGATCCCTTAATGGCATGCTTGCATGCACGATGCAAATAATGTTGTACTGGAATGAAAGACTATGAATAGAGGCGTGCGTGTTCTTTAAATATGAACAAACATGAGACAGATGACTGTTTCCTGTATTTACAAAAAATATATTGACTGTGCCTGAAAATCACCATTGGACCTCGCAAACCTGGTGTCTACTTGGATGATTGACCACCAGAGAGTGATCATGGGGCTACAAGGTGGCCAGGAGATGACAGTGTGGATTGTTGTCTTCTCTATACGCGAGTTTTCTCCCGATTTTGAGCTTAGTCCCCCACAATCAGCACTCATTTATGGAATTGGTCGAACATCTCCCCGTGCTGGAACCTTGCGGAATAGTGATTATTATGATATTCTTAAATTTAAGTCAAAGTGTCTACACACAAAGACGTAATGGGGCAGAACGTATGTCTGTTGCAAGCCCTAGACCAGTGGTGAGAATTCCACGTTCATATGGTGGGGGCCAGTCCATCCACAGGCGCACTGGACAATTATAGTTGATTGACTGAGTCAAATTCCGTCCGGGATTTACACTCCCAACTTTATGCTTTTGAGTTGACCTCATACATAATTGACATTAAAGTATGTGGAGGGAGGGAGGGAGGGCCGAAGGGGAACAGTGTAGTGTTGCTTTATTTCACATTCAAGTGTGGGTGCGTTGTGTGTTTTACATGGACGCGTTTGTCCAGCTCAAAAGTCACCGTTTAGTTTTTTTTAGCAAATTGGTTTGCGTTCTGCAAGAAACTCGCCACTTTAACTACGAATCCACGGACACAATAAGGCACAGCGCAACAACGTCGTCGTGTTTCTTGAAGTGAGTATTCATACTGATTCATACTCTTTGGTTCTTTCGGTAAAGTCACGTAGGTAGAAAAATAAAATAAAACAAAAAAGAATACATCACGACGTTTCGATCGCAACACACGCGGTCGTCCTCAGGCGGAAAAAATGATCCAGCAGTGGAACCGAAAGAACTAAAGAGTATGGCTTCCTGCAGTCACGAAAGCTTCATATCAAGATTAATACAGATTCGTTTTTCTTTGTCTTTAGGCTGACTTAAAATTTGTGGCTCAGCCTTATAAAAATTTGCGTTTGTACGGTGCCAAATTCGGGCCTCTGCTTTGTGATTTATGCAAGCCACTTGCAGAATAATGAATCACTGGTGTATGTGTCTCGGTCACATTTGACACTGGCACTTTGCACAAACCCAAGCTTTGATAACCTCACTCAGTGGACCTTACGAGTGTGGGTATCTCGGTATGTAGCTCTGTGTGCCACTGAGCCGGTGTGTACAGAATCAGTGGCTAAAACCCCCCACATGTCCACAAACAGCGTCTACAACAACAACAACATTAAAGGTTGTTACATGTACCCTTCATTAGACGTATCATGAGCCTGAGCATCAATATGAATCAATGAATCGATGCATTGTTACACCATTACTGCAAATTACCACAGTGTCCATACTTAATTTCAGTTTTGATTCATCAATCTATCACTGAAATCGATACATCATACCCCCAGCCTCCAAGCCTCGCGATGCAGGCTGTGAACACCACGTCAGCGTGTGGCAGCCGTTGGGTATGTTTGACAATTTAACCTCGAAGTCACTTTGAAAACAAATCTAATTTGCTCAAAAATCTATCTTAACGAGATCTCTCCAACTGCACCAAGGTGTGTGCCCAGCTTCTGGCATGCTCGGTTGAATGACGCTGTGGCTTTGTCATCTGACTCACTGAAGAGACGGTCAAGCCCATCGTAGTCCCTTTCCTTCAATTATTACGAGGCACATTGCTCGCCTATGACCTCGAACAACAGCGGTGATGATTGCCGCAGGGCCAAATCACACAGAAAGTTGAATTTACCAATCGCCTGATATCCATTGTCTAACCACGTGTGAGCCCATTCCCATTCATTGCTCGGCATGTAATGATGTATCGATTACAATTGATTATAATGCTCACGGTGCACGCATCGAACCGTGAGTGCGAGAATCGATTATTTAAAATGTATTCGAATTGTGCGCGTTTTACGTGTTGACTAGTTGGCACATTGGACTTGCAATTCAAAGATCTCCGGTTCGATCTGGTGTATGGTGCTTAGATGCCCCTGATTGTGCCCGCCCATCAGTATGCACCACACTGGGTGGCGAGGTAGACTGTGGGTACGCTCACCACTTTGTCGATTGACAACTCGTTTTTTTGAGAACTGCGCTTTGTGTGTGTTAAGTTTGTTATTCTTCTACTGCACCTCCAAAAAGCACAGTTAGCTACGTACGGTGCGAAAGAAGTTCAACGTACATACAATACATCGTAGTGAAGGACCTTCTGCCAGCCGTGGAGTGAGAAAGCAATTGCAAGGCTGCACCTTCACCTTGAAAAAAAAAACTATCAGGATGGGTTTTTATTTTTTATTTTACCAGCTAAGGCCCACTGAGCAATATAGATTTTTTTTCAGAAGCAACCAAGCCACAAATTATAGCTCAACAAAGTGGTTTATCACGTAGAAATATTTATAGCAGCCAAACACTCAAAACGCATTCATGCGACCGCGGGGAGAGAGACATTCAAACTCCAAATATACAGCAGGTGTCAGGGTCGGGATCGGGATCGAACTCCTGTATACCAGGCGAGATAGTTAACATCTCGCCACCGTGGCGCCCCTAACATATTCATATATATTAATCGTAATAAGTGTATCGACATAACTACTTTTCACTTGTCCCCCATGTCAAGAGCTTTTCCGCCTAATCTGGTGAAGTAAAGGGCAAACAGCCAATCACGTTTGTATATGTGCCCAGAAAGGAAGATCAAGTATTTGAATGCGAAAGTAATAACTAAAACTTGTAAACGGTGATTCAGTCTGTGTCTCCCCATGTATTTACTTAATATTGAGAATAATGTGATGTCCGTGTATTTACCATTTCAGTTATACGTCTGTCACATTTAAATCGCTGACCGTGTGCAAGTGCGTAATGGTGCTCGGATAATGGTTTAATAGCTGTCGGCATTCTCTCATCACCTGCTACGTAAAACACATAACCCATGAAATTAAAACACCCGGCGTGAGCCGATGCCGTGGCTGCTCATAGCTATATTTTAACCCCATACCGGGAGGGTGGGGGGGCGGCGGCGGGGGGGGGCGACGAAGCTGGCACCGAGATTGAGGGCAGCGATATGGAGACGGGGACATTTATTTTTACGATGCAATTCCTGCAATGAGCTAGCATTGGCGGCGGCAGCGCGCCGCAAGATTTCCAGGGGTTAACGCTCGCGTACACGCGCGCGTGATCAGCAGAATGTGGCAGCTTCAATTACAAGAGGGTGGTGGTGGCGGTGGGAGGACTGGCTGCTGCTGCTGCTGGTGGTTGATGCGTGCCTGTATTTCTGTATTCCGGCAAAGTCAAGAGGCAGGACGGGTGGACCTTGCAGACATGGTCACGTGAGCGCGCGCGCGCGTGCGAGACCCTCAAACCCGCACGAGTCGTCACGAGGTTCGCTCGGCGTGGACTTCCAACCTCTTGGTGCGCTCGGCTACGGTGCGTGCATTCGGCTTGCGGAGTTCGTGGCTGCGACGAGAGAAGCGGCACAGACGAGAAGTCCGCGTGGGAAGAACGTTCCCGTGCAGAGCGCCGAGTCTTGGGTGTGGCTCGAAAGAAGAGTCCGTGAAAGCGAGGAGCAGCGATGTGGGGAGCATAGAAGTGCAATCGATTTTAATGTTTCTGTATTGCCCTCTACTGCCCACAATGTTGCCCCGAATTCCATTGCACAAACACTGCCGTCGGCACAGACAACCAAGGTGATGACATCGATAGGATGCGGGGTGATCCAATTGTAGATACTCTGCTGTTTTTTCAGGGCCTCTTTCCCTGATTCAGGAGTGATTGAATATTGTGAAAAATCCGTATGTGCTCATGTGAAAGACGAACGAGTTTTTGGTTGTTTTTCAGAAGGTCCACATGCATTATTTTGCATCGGTTTTCCATGTTCACTCCACTGACAACAGGCATGATCAACCCACTGCTGGATGAAGGCCTCCCCAAGTCCTCAATCCATTATAGATTTTAAAAAAATTAACCCGTAATAACAAAGTTTTTCACTATAAATCCTTTATATGCGTGGCGGCTAGAGTCCTCTCGTCCTCTGGCTTGAGATGGCTGCCACCTATGGGTCAGATGATTGCCTGCCACCATTAAGCAATTGGTAATTAAATATTAAAAAAAATTCCTAAAAAGTGTAACATTTTGTAAACATTTTTTCACGAAAATACATTGTCACGCAAAACGAGTCTGTGTGCAAAATGTCAGCTCGATTGGATCACGGGAAGTGGGTTAAAAAACGACCGAAAGATTTGCACGGTCGTAAGCGCACAAGCAAGTGAACTTAATATAAAGGATTTAAAAATGGAGGTGCATTGTATACTCGAGTGAATTTTACTCTAATTGTGCTCGCAGTGCCATATCATGAGACAAATAATCCATTCGGAAATCTCACAGTGGCAAGTGCCATGCGTCAGAGAATGCCCCGTGAAGAGATTTTTTACGCGACTTCTGGAACAAAATACCACTCAAGTTACATGAGATACAAGTTACCGATTGAATTCTTTACACCGTCGGGGATCACATAATCCGACACACTGAATCAAGTGTGTGTATTTTTACTATTAGAGCTGAAATTTGATCAAATTAAGTTCAGAACCAATTTTTATTCGGTGAGTTTTTTTTTCTTCTGTGTGCAGCGATAGGTGACTTGGCTTATGCTATCGACTCGATATACTTGAGAACCTCATTTATACACGGGCGGCTGAAACCCAGACTTGAACCCAGGATCTCATCCGTCCCAGCTCAGCGCTCTGACCTCTGAGCCACCATGGCCACCTCTAGTTATTTTAATTCAGTGGAATTCATTGAGCTACGAGGCATAAAATGTGCGGATAAAAAAAGATTGCACGCTAAAGGAATCTGCATTAGTGATTAGGCTGGCTATTACCTGAGTGGGGGAAAAAAAACACTAGACAATCATTATGCTGACTGCATAAAGAACATTACATTCATTACCCTTAGTGTTTTTAAAAGTTGAAAATGAAGCTGAGACCTTGACAAATCATAAGCGGGGAGAACAAACGACTGCAAGTCTTTCTAAGGTCATGCAATTTATAGGATTGTTTAAAATTGGCCAATGTGCAGGGCACTATTCTAAACGATGCGCTCCATAATGGGTCAAGGAGGAAAGCACTTGGCGTAAACCATTGAGAGAGATTGACTTTGCTCATGTGTAGGTGGTCATGGCTTAAGTCTGCCCGGATGAAGGCTCTTCTTGAAGGTTATTTTTCAGTCGGTGGCACGGCGGGCACATGTGGACTGAGCAAAAAATTGGCAATCGTAGGAACATCACGTACGGACTAATTTAGGCAATCAAATTCCCTCTTGGTTACATTTAAGGGACAGGCTTCGGTGAAGCAGAGTTAAACGAGATGTCCGTCGTGAATTCGTGCACAAATCAGCATGGGGCAGTGTTCACCCCCCAATGGCAAAAATTAACGCTGGATTAAGTCGGAAAGTAGGTAGACCTGTAACAATTAACCCCCTCGACCCGCCCGCCTGCCCCTAGACCATCCCCCCGCCTCCCGCCTGTACAAGATGTGTGGCTGTGGTTCAATTCAACAATCGAATACTATTCGTCTTGCTTTCTACACTGACCGATTGTTTCTTACTCTTTTGTTTTTTCGGTAAAGTCGCGTAGGTTAAAAAGAAAACAAATAAATTAAATCACGACGTTTCGGAGGCAAACACAAGCCTCCGTCTTCAGGTGGAACCGTCACAGCCAAAATTACTGCATCAAGTGAAGAGAGCTCTAAGAGACACGCCCTTATATACTGGTTGAGGGGAAGGGGGAGGAGCCAGGATGGGTCGTGGGGGGGAAGGGGGAGGAGCCAGGATGGGTCGTGGGGGGGGAGGGGGGAGGAGCCAAGATGGGTCATGGGGGGGAGGGGGGAGGAGCCAGGATGGGTCGTGGGGGGGGAGGGGGGAGGAGCCAGGATGGGTCGTGGGGGGGAGGGGGGAGGAGCCAGGATGGGTCGTGGGGGGGAGGGGGGAGGAGCCAGGATGGGTCATGGGGGGGGAGGGGGGAGGAGCCAGGATGGGTCGTGGGGGGGAGGGGGGAGGAGCCAGGATGGGTCGTGGGGGGGAGGGGGGGAGGAGCCAGGATGGGTCGTGGGGGGGAGGGGGGAGGAGCCAGGATGGGTCGTGGGGGGGAGGGGGGAGGAGCCAGGATGGGTCATGGGGGGGGGGTGTAAGCCGGTGAGTACCAACACAGCCACTGCAGCTACACCTGGAGCTGCAGCCGAGGCCTTGTGATGTAGGTGGCGTAAGTAGATAAGCGAGCGAGGATTACGCCGCCTTTTGTTATGCACGCCGGTGGGTTGCAGGCAAGCAGTGTGTGAAAAGCTAAAAAGGCTACTATGGCTGTACAATTAAAAGGCAGCTAGAGTTTGGCTTGGTTGATGACATCTTTCCAATGATTGCTTAATTTAAAACCATCCTCTCGGTTCAAGTTGTGTCTATGTTTGTTTATTTGGATGGCCTCATGGACATATCTTTGGTAGTAACCGGGAGGTTTGCAGAGTACTTTGGTATCGGAGAAAATTATATCATGAGAACCCGCTGTGTTGAAACAATGATCAGCTACGGCTGAAGAATTCGTTCTGCCGTGTTTCAAATCTGATTTGTGTTCGCGAATTCGGTCAGAAATATGTCGTTCGTCTCCCCGATATAGCAGTCACCACAGGTAGAGCTCAATTTGTAAACACCGGGGTACCTGTAAGTCAGGAATGACATCCTTCATGGATGGGATCAGATAACGGATTTTGTGTACTGTATTGAATCGGACCTGGATCTTGTGTTTGTTTAGAATTTTAGAAATCTTTTTGGTAACGCCTGCTATGTATGGCAACGTGATGATTTTGATCGGAGTTTCAGGCGGTTGTTTCTGCATGGTGGGAGAAACAGCTTGGTGGATAGTACGGCCAGAGTATCCGTTCATCTTGAGGGCCAGATGTACATGTTTTAATTCACTGGCCAGGTGGTGTTGGTCTGAGATGCAATGAGCCCTATGGTATAGTGTTTTAATGAGGGAATTATTTTGAGCCAGGTGGTGGTGGGAATCAGGCTTCAAATAGGAATCTGTGTGGGTGGCCTTCCTGTAAACAGAATGTCCCAAAAAGCCATCGGGCCTCCTCTCAAACAGAACATCCAAGAATGGTAGCTTTCCATTTTTCTCCACTTCCATGGTAAATTTGATGGATGGGTGTCTCGCGAACGCGTTGCCATACGAGGGAACAGCTGGCTATTCACAGCGTGCAGGGGGCTTCTAGTTAGTTTGCAGACTGATCTTGTGTGCGATATATTTTCCTTGCAGCGAATGGGTGTCTCAGAATTACCGACAGCACTCGATATATGGTGCTCAAATCAACGTATGATCATCTTGCCACTGAATGTAAAGGGAAATGTGAACCTTTTTGTTCCGCAAGTGTTGCCCTATGACCCCTGTCCTTGTACACATGATACCACACACCGCTGCAGTTATCCAGTGACATCACTTGGACGCTCAAGCATTATAGCTGTCCGACGGCTCCAGCAATGGGCAGGATGTAAGCAGGTGTGGTGAAATCTCCGATGTTATCAGGTGTCTTCGTTTCCATACAAAAACGTACATGTCACTTTTTTTACCGATCGCTTGCACGTAATAAAGGAAGCATTTTCCAGGACATGGGAAGATTTATATGGAGCACAAATCACCGGGCAGCTACTGGAATAAAACTATTGACTGTGAACCGGCGTAGCACCAACTGCACTGACAATTAGGTCATTGATTCTCTCCGAAAGCTGTATGCACGTTAAGTCAAAGTGTCTCCGTAATATGTTGAAGAACATAACTTTGGTTTTTTTCAACGATAATAACAACCGTAGGAATATGGCGTTTTGGCCATTGACTTGGGCCGCCAGTACACGATGAGAAACTCCTCTTTGCCCTTGAATTTTAGCAGCAGGATGCGTTTCAATGTAATATAGCAATAGTTCACAACCCTTGGTCTCTCCACTGCCTGATGAGGCGGCCTCCGCCCGCACCTCCGATTATCACGGTTGGCCACGTACGGTGCGAAAGAAGTTCAACATACATTCACCATTGGGAGCCCTCAACTCGTGGTGGAAAGTCCATAGGATAAGTCACTATTGATGTCTAACAAATTGTTTAAAATTATTTTACCCCCCCCCCCCACCACTTGCCCGAGAGATGGAGAGGCTGATGCTGTAATGCTGAGGTTTTTAATTAAACCTGGTATGCTGTGTATCCAGTATTGAACATACATAGAGCTGGTTCTATCTGATGATTTCATTAATCGATTACTGGACTCGGTTTCATTCATCAACTAATCTGGGGGAGGGGAAGTGAGGGGGGATGTCTCCCATCTGTTCCCACTGTGTGCGCGGTGACATCACCTTCATCATCAGCCACATCACGCTGCTTAGTCGATGAATCTGCTTAGTCGACGCGAAAGTAGCCCATCGCTGTTTCAGAGACCCAAACGTAGGCAAGTAAACACCGGGCCGATAAATAGACCCATTGTTGGCAGTAATGGAAAAAAAGCGGCCACACTTTTGAGCCGATGGGGCCTTTGTGAAGAATGCCAAAGTGGCTTTCGCTCAGTGGCAACAATCAGCGGTATCTGCCCATCATTGCGCATCCCGGGGTCAAGGAGACAAAGTCGTCATTGTTCCTCCTGCTGCTTCGGGCTAGATCTAATCTCTTGATGCTCACAATTTCCAGACAGACTTTCCCTGATGGGAAGATTTTGCACCCCCCCCCCCCCCCCGTAGACAATGAACCATCACAGCCACCACGTGGCCCCGATGAGTAACAAACAAACAACTCGATCATTTTACGTAATTTATAAAAAAAAATGTTTGAGTTGTGTATAGCGTTATTCATGCAAATTGCACCACGCTATCGCTGACGAATGACAAGTTGTAAGGTAACCATACCATTAAACAAGCTCTGCGGTGGTCTATATATGAACATGTTTTCAGCGAATTCACGGAGTGTTTAGAAATGTGGGAGGAAACCGGAGCACCTGGAGAAAATTCACATCGTGGGAAGAAACGTCCTATCCGAAACAGAAAGGACAGGTGATATTATCGGTTTTTTAGGTTAGATTGGATAAATATACATGCGTCGTTAAACCCGCCAGTGCCCGACACAGCCAATTAGTGAGGTTTGTCACACAAACAAAACATGCCAATTCGTTACTAGTTGGAGAGTAAACCCACAACATTTTACAATTTGAGTCACGTGACGTTTCGCCGGTAATTACAACCAGCCTCATCAGGCGACATCCAGAATTGTGGAGAAATCCTCCTCCTGCTTTGGTATTAAATTGGGGGATGAATGGGATTTCGTCACTTGTGAGCCAATTAGGTGCCAAGACTGTGTGTGGTGGGGGGGAGCGTTAATGTATAATTATGATGATATTCGTCTGCACATTGCTGTACCACCTTCTCCTGGCAAGCCAGGGCACCTCGACTCCCACAAGCATGGAATTTCACGACATTTGTGCGATCTTCCAGCCCTCGCATCCACAGTGCACCACCGCTGCCCATCCACCATGAAATTGATTCAAATCAATATCTGTTTCATACACGAAAAATTCTGTTCTGCCAGTTATCCGGCTGGTTTGCAAGGGGGATCAACGGTGCATCAGTACAGCACAGCGATCAACAACGTCACCAAAGTGATCCGTACGGAGGTCGTGGAAGTGGAAAACTCCCAAACTTCTACGACAGGCAAGCTTAATTTATTTACGCTTAAACTTACCAAGAACCCAACTCATCACATTTGTCATTTTTAAATAGTGCATATTATTTCTCTATATTTTTTTGTTTATACAAATACAACATATGCATAAAAAGCAGAAAGTAATGTTTAATCTAGTAGAGTATTAATACAATTCCTAATGTAAGTCGTGGCATTAATTTGTTCGTGATTTGTTGAGCTTTTATCTGTTATATTCTTGACGTGTCCGTGTGCTTACAAGCAACTGTGTTTGTATGCGTTTCACATATAAACCGCCAATGTTACTCACAAAAAGGTCATATTCCTACCACCGCATTCACAAAGGGCCCCCTGGCATTGTGAAAATAGATAGGTGTATCCATATACAAGGTGATGAAGGTCCAGGCCTGCAATTTCTTGTTCACACCACAGCAGGTTTAAGGATCCTTTACCAGAGAGCCCCACTGGAAGCTATTTTGGATGACTCTGACGCTGACGCGGTTCATCATACATTTATGGTGAATACATCCACAGTATTAATCAGGGCGGGCCGCTGGAATATAACCGTGAACCTCTGCATCAAGTGGCGAAAGTGTCTTCGCTAATCCGTGTCACTGCCCCCAATGACTCGTCCATGCCATAGGAATCTGGAATATTCACCACTGGTTGAGGAGTGCCAATGGATATGAGCAACCTACAATTCTCATGCGAGCATATAGACACGTTTGACTTTGGATACAGCCTTTGTTCAGTTGACATGTAACGATGCACCGATTCATCCAAGAATATCACGATGGATGTGTGGCATCGAGCCTCCGCTCCTCACTCTGGGCTGCAAACTGGAGATATTTATTTCGCTTGTTTGCGCAGCAATGAGCTTTGCTTTTTATGAACTTGTATTCATGTTTGTTGTTTTACCCTAAGGGTCATCCACGCTGGATTTAGTGGGAGTGAATTTGAGACACGGATGCGCCGAGTGAAATGCCCTATTCATTTGCCCAAAGATCTCATCCGTGAAAGGCCCGTCTGTCACGGCGCAGCAAGGGGCTCGGTGAGGCATGATGGCGGGCATCTGACAAGCCACCTAAATGAATTAGCAATGCATTTAAGAAAATTGAGCTAATAAAACAACTGCGACCGGCCATTTCTCAAGTTCAGTACTGCGAATCAATAAACAGTTGCATCATTGAATTTACTGCCATCATTCTCGTGGGGAGGTAGGGGGGGGGAGGGAATATATCTCTTGTTTTGTAATCACTGGACAAATGACATCAGCTTTTCATTTCCAGGAAGATTCTCCATTACACGGTATTGATATTTTCTGGGTTTATTATGACCATCACCATACCTCAAGAGTGAGGACACTAAACTAAGTGTGTTGTGCAGTTGCTAAAGTGGCATTATAAAATGGCTGCTACATGATTCAAGTAGGTTCATTAATTTTATTAGTTTCACATTATACTGCTTTTTGGTTATGTGTTTTTTAAGTTACATTTTATTAAACACTTCCAGGAATTCATTAGAGCTATGCGATGGATATTTTTTTTGCAAAACATATCGATTATTGTCTTTGGGCTAAACATATATCCATGCTGCCCTTTTTAATAGTCGTTTAAAATGCTTTGGAGGAGGTGACTGCATGGGTGACTCAGAGATCAGAGCACTGAGCCATCTCTACTGAGATCCTGGGTTCGAATGCAGGTTTCAACCACCCGTGATTAAACACATTAGTTGATAGGTAACTAATCATAAACCTATTTATAAACTGGTCATCATAAAACATCTTGAAATTTAAAATAAATTAATAAGAAATTCATGTCAAATGTATGGAATGCAATGGAGTACACGAGCAATGTATGATATTGAAAAGCAACGACATGTGCCAAAAAAGTTTTCAATCGGTGCGTATTATCTGTTATCGCGTGTGGATCATAAACATTGACAGTGAGACAGAAATGGAACAAATTGTGAAACGTGCATAATATAAATATGGATGGTGCATGCTAGGAATTACACTGAGAGGCAGGAAGAGGAGCACATGACTCGGAGAACAAGTACCGGTTAGAGAGATCGTATTGACTGATAAAATAAAGTCCAAGGACTTGGGCAGGACATATTACTATAATGAATAATGACAGATGAGCGAGACCGGTGATCGAGTGCCAGCCAAAGGAGGGGACACACCCAAGAGGACGATCAACACAAAGGTTAAGTGAGAAGAGGAGCTTATGTACAGACAGGAGATGGATTATGGGGTTGCAGTATCATGCGAGGTAGAGGAGTAGATGTGACGAGGCCTTCAATCGGCGGTGGATAGGATCAAGGCAGAACATTTTTGATGAACAAAAATTATTGAATCGCACCCTCGCATCGTGACACTTCATTGAATTGCTGGGAGTAGATTACTCATGCCGTGCTAAATTATTATCTTTGATCATAATATTGGCTACATAAGCACCAAAAATAATACAAATATTAATACATCATGAACAGTTACTATATAGAGTGTAATTATATGAGAAATCGATCTAAGCAGAGGATATCCGATTAATAAAATACCCCTTGCCATAGGCATGCGGAATGTCCACAAGCAGAGATGGCCACCTTCCAATACTCATTTGAGCAGGGACACACCTTGATATTGTGTTCTCCTGTTCCACCAATTTATTCCATATTGTGCTGCCAATGTCATTCCGTGAGACAAAGGACCCACCTGGGCCTCTCACAAAGCACCACCTCACGCTCGAGAATGGTCCACAGAAGCGGATATCAAAGAACTTATTCTGAGACCTCTGATACACACCAGGGGGCAGCACTTTCCCACCCGCCCTGCTACAGAGAGCAATATTGTTGGCCTTGGCTGCATCACCGATGTTTTCCGTTCTCAGAGATGGAATTCGAGTCAGATTAAGTTCAAAAGCCAAACTTACGTGATGTTTTATATTTGTCTGGTCATCGGTCAAAGATGACCCCCCCTCCCCCCGATAGACTTAACAGACTGTTGGGGAAAGTGCTGTTAGCGAGCACCTATGAAGATCGACTCAGCCTGAAATGAGTACCCGGTGCGATGTGTCAACATCGCCACTCGGGGGACAAAGGCGGCCGGGCGTGGTGCTGGCCACCCACTTTCCTCGTGTGCCGTGCCTGCCGTCATAGGCGCTCGCGCTTGTCGATGACCGTACTGAGACCATCAACTCAGTTTAATCATGGGCAATTATCTGGATTTGAATTCAAGTCCTCAGCAATGCTGGATTAGCGCTCTGAACTCTGAGCTACCCGGTCATCTTCACACGATGACCTTTTGCTGTGGATTAAAAATATCTTGAAGTATGGAGAAAATACCTTTGCGAGATTCACTTAATGCGAGAAAGTGGAAAGTGACGTAGCACAAAATTGCATTCATTGCACACGAGGGCACACACTAAACCAATCATATCTGCTTCAAATAATGCAATTAATTAACTTTAAAGGTGACTACTTTGATTCGCTCGATGCTTATAATTGGATGCTTTAGTTTGCAGTCACATTAACAGGCATCTATGCATCGCTAATACGGTTTTCGTTAGGCCAAACCGCCTCAAGGCAAGAGTTGGTTGAGAAATAAAAGCGGCGGTTAATTAATTACACATTGTGCAGAGCTAAAAACGTCCAACGGTCGTCATCCCCACGGATAGACTGGTCCCGCCATAGAAATTAAGATGTTTCACAGCTGGCTGATGACTGCCAAATGGAGATGAGTGTCACTCAATGCTCGATTTGAGCAGTGAGTCATTGCGACGGATGCACAAGTACCACACAGATCCAGCCAGGTGTTCCTGTGACAGAGCTCTGTTGACTGGCTATCGGAAGGTCTTAGAATTAAAATCCTTACCTGGGCAGGAATTTCTAGAATGATTACCACGTGTGCTTTGGAAGTTCAACAGTGATCGTCTTGTGGCGATCCTGACACCCGCCATAAGAATGAGGAATTTCCATCGCTGCTCGAGGGTCATCGGTGGAGATGAGCACTGCAAAATGTCCGCGTGAGCGTGGAGACACTGACGCAACGTGCATGCGGCTGTGACCGGATCCACAGGAACGTGCCCAGTATTGTCAATTCTCTGAAGCATAGCGGTGCCTTGATAAGATAATGCTTGGTGACCGCCATGCCTGCCAGGTTGTTGAAGGTTGCGGCTACGAGGCTGTGGTGCGCGGTGGATTGCGGAGGAGAGCGCAGCAAATTAAATCGATGGTTGTAGTGCACTTCCTACGATTCCGCGCCTATGCTCCCTACCATTCACGAACCCCACGCTGACCAGCGTGCTGAAGTGTGTGACGGTGTGGGCAGTAGGGCCTCATCCAGCAGTGGATTGGCACTCGCACGCGATGCGCAATTTGCGTCGCGACCGCCGTCCCCTGAATAACAATCAGTGCCGGCGTGAGGAATGGAGCGCGACGCTCTAATGCATCAGCCGCCCCGCGTCTTGCGTTATAAAGGGAGCGGGCGTGCGTATCACAGTCGATGCATTCCGCAAAGCAAAACGAAATTTGTAAAAATATATATTTATATAAAGCGGACAAAGGGAGAGAAAGAGAGAGAGAGAGAGAAAAAAACCGAAACCACAGCGTTGATTCATGCCCGTGAAACTGCCGCAGCAAGTGGAAAAATATCCGCAGGCGAGAGCATCGAGTCAGCAGTGCAACGTGCCTCGCATGGGTAATGAGCGGCAAGACGGAGCGACGGAGGGGGGATACAGCAGCGAAGGGGAGATGGTCTGACGGGGGGCCGGGGGGGTGGGAGCTGCTTGAGGCTCAGAGAGCCGAGCGGGGAGGGAGAAGCGACGACGCTCGGAGGAGGAGGAGGATGACGAGAAGGACGACGCGATAGACGGGCTGACTGTGGCGGCCGCGCCGGGGCTGGGCTGAGAAAACAGCGGCTGATTGATGCAGCTGCAGGTCAAAGGGAGGCACTTGCTGAATCAGCCATCCACCCGGGTTGCCATGGCAACCCGTTGCCATCATTTCAGTGCTGACGAGCGCGGCCGGCTCGCCGTGGGCGCGATATGATGAGCCGCCGGTTCCCGCAGCCCGTGTGCGCTGCTGCTGCTGCTGCTGCCCACAAGCCTCGCGCCACCGCCCGTTGGCTTGGCCATTCGGAGGTGACCTTTGCGGGAAGGGGATTCGCGTGGCCGGCGCTTTGCGCAGGTCGAGAAAAGCCGCGACGCCGTTGTCGCCGTGAGACCCGTGCGGGCGCAACGACATCCTTGCCGGGGGTGGTGGGGTGGGCTCCGATCGACGCAGCCACTGAACCGCGTGGATTGGAGCCACCCGGTGCGGCACGACGCCGAGGTCGAGGTGCCAGGCGCGATCTGGACGTCTGCGGAAACGAGCGTTCGCAACTCATCCGAATCCTCCGGTCGAAATGAATTCGTCTGAATTCTTGGTTCGGGTTACGTAGAAGCCCTCCACTGCGGAGCAAGTGGTGTTACCGCACGACTCCACTGGAAGACAGCGAGCGATGAAACAAACGTCAGTGGCCACAATGCAAGTAGCGGCATCGGGTGGTCTGCCGACACGAATCTCATTGACTTAAAACTTTCGTGACTGCAGGAATTCATATTCTTGGTTCTTTCGGTAAAGTCACGTAGATAGGAAATAAAAATGAAATCAAATTAAAATAAAAAATTAAAAATAAATTTGTAAAAATAATAAAAGCTTTTGTTTTCTATCGACGTGACTTTACCGAAAGAACCAAGAAAATGAATCTCATTCGCACCGTTTGGTCGCCAAATTCATCGTGAAATAAACAACAACAAAAATAAGATTTCTATATTTGAGTTTATTTCACCGCTCGCCCGATTCCAGCAGAATTTGTAAATCTCTTGCTCCACAAGCGGCGGCCTCTCACGATGCTGAACCGGGGGAAACTCCACATTATCCATCGCGTCCGGTACAGCTTGACCGGCATTACAGAAGTGTCCCTGGTAGCTTGACCCTCGGTCGAACGAACGACATTTCAATTCATCCGCCGGAGTCCAGAGAGTTAGCGTAATCCACGTCAACCGTTGAGAGATTCTGTGCGGCCCTGTACCGTGATCTTGCTTAAAGTGGGTGGCATACAAACATTCTGAGGAGGAGAGGGGGGGGTCGGTTGGGTTTTCACGACACAGTCAGTGTTCAAGTTGAAGCAACTGTTAAACGTCTTCTTGGTTCTTTCGGTAAAGTCACGAAGAAGGGAAGTAATAAAATAATAAAAATAAAACATAATAAAATAATTCTCACGACGTTTCGGCCACAACGCAAGCAGCCGTCCTCAGGTGAAGAATGGGAATTCTTCACCTGAGGACGGCTGCTTGCGTCGTGGCCGAATAATTATTTTATTATGTTTTATTTTTATTATTTTATTACTTGCCTTCTACGTGACTTTACCGAAAGAACCAAGAAGATGAATCCCTGCAGTGACGAAAGCTTTAAATCGAAATTTAACTGTTAAACGCTGAATAGAACGAGAAATAATGTGATCAGCGTCATCACTATCATTATTACGGTATTACCAAAATGTTTTTACTTGGTCATAAAAATTTTCAATTGGGTGGCTGAACCTTCAGCAGTGGGTGGGGGGGGGGAATCAGACCCCTTCTACGACTATCACGTGGCCGAACCCAGACACAAACTATGGATCATTATATTGGCTACAAAAACTACGTGTTGATACTACGGTACGGAACGATCACTCAGCATTATTGTTCACACAGCTAGCTAGTTCGTTTTTCCAGGTAGTTACAACAACCACATGCTAACGATTATTTTGGTGCGATAAATTCCCAAACGATGGGCCACTTTGTTGAGCTAATACCTCAGTGGGTTTTGCCTGGTAGGACGGGGATTGTTTACGTTGTATTTGTGTGTGTGTGTTTAGGTGTTTTCTCAGTGTGCAAAAACAACCCCCTACCTCCTCGTGGTGCCGGACGGGCAACGCTGTCGTGGGCAGTGCTGTGGGGGGAGGGCCAATTCCGATTGGCCTTTCCCCTCATGGCGTGTGTGACCACCACAGCGGCCAAAAGGGGGCTCTGGATGGGTGCTAGGGGCTGGTAACCCCTCCATCTTCAATTAATTACCACTAAACCACGACGGAAAGTTTAAATTAATAAGCTTGTGCCGGAGGCCCCGGGGGGACAGGCGTCTATGACGTCTCCTGGCCAAACCCCATTTGGCGGAGCCAGGAGACTGAATCGTTACCCTCGGAGCTCCTCCAAAAACAACAAAAAACCACTACGTGTGGCCACGTGGAATGTTTGATTGCTCACTGCGGAGAGGCTGCCACTCCTCTGTCGGGAGCTGGACCGCTACCGCCTGGATCTCTGGTATTCAGGAGGTCTGGTGGACCGGCTCTGGCTCCTGCCATCATGAGGGGTGGACAGTGGCTCTTCTTTTGAACAAAAGAGTGAAGGGGGCGTGGGAGCGTGGCGGTGAGGTGTGGGAAGCTGTAAGCCCCAGGCTACTTTGGGCTCGCCTTCCCATCAACGAGGAGTGGTGGTCGTGGTTACTTATGCCCCACTTAAAACGAACATCCGTGGAGGGATGCAGGCAAGGCCGATGAGTCAGATGCCTTCTATGACCTCCTGTCATAGGTGCTAGCTAAAGTGGCCCCTCGTGATAGAGTCATCTTGTTGGGTGACTTCAATGCCCGAGTTGGTCATGATGCTGGCACCTGGTCTGGAGTGATTGGAAGGCATGGGCCAGATCAGCTCAATAACAATGGCAGGAGGCTGCTAGATTTGTGTGCAGCCCATGGGCTTGTAATTACCAACACGCTGTTCCGCATCGGCGTATCCACACAACATCATGGATGCATGCTGGGTCCAAGCAAGAACATCTGCTGGACTACATAGTGATGAAACAGCGGATACAGGCCCATGTCCTTGACACCAGGACCTACCGTGGAGCTGATTTGCCCACTGACCATCGACTTGCCATCTGTAAGATGCGCCTGCCATTCTTCCACTCCAGTGGTGGGTGTACACTCATGACCCATTCATACTCTTAGTGGCATGGTCTCAGCTAGCTGATGAAAGTTTGCAAGTGATAATTTAATCATCGCTTGCGGCTGGGGTTGGCATCATCCCCCACTCCTCCTGATGTCGAGGGGAAATGGGCGAGGTTTAGGACTGTGGCTCATGCAGCTGCAATGGCTGCTTTGGGTACACGGTCAGACCTCCCCAGAGACCCTGGCTGACGGAGGAGGTGTTCAAGCTGGCTGAGAAAAAGCGACAGGCCCACTCTCATCGGCTACAGCATCCCACGTCGGAGAATGAGGAGGCTTACCGCAGCCTTCGCTCGGAGGTTCGGAGAGCCGTGAGGCGCTGCAAAGATGGGTGGTGGTCGCGGGTTGCTGAGGAGATGGAGTGTGCCTCAATGGCCCACGATCACAAATCGCTCTTTAATTTAATCAAAAACGTAACCTGCAGCGCCACACCTATTACCATCATTACGGGAAAGAACAGTGATCCAATCTCCGACCTCCAGGAACAGGTTTGAAGATTTGCTGAACATTTCTGTGAGGTCCTGGGGGAGGGGACATCCCTCAGTCTGGATAACAACGTGGGACAAAGAGGGGATGACCCTGCCGAGGCTGCGGTGCATCAAATATTGGAAGAAGTCACCCCCTGTGAGTGGTTGGTTGAGGTGCCATCTGTTGAGGAAGTACTGAAGACGATCCAGAGTCTGAGACCAGGAAAAGCACCGGGCAGAGATGATCTCCCTAGCGAAATTCTGCGGGAGGGTGGCGTTGTGCACAGACTGACCTACATCATAACAGCAGTCTGGACCACTGGACGGGTTCGGCAGGACTGGAAGGATGCCCTGGGGGGACCGCACAGACTGTAAGAACTACAGGGGCATCTCACTCCTCAATGTAACGGGAAAGGTCCTGGCAAGAATAATTAAACATCGCCTTGCTATGCACGCTGAGGAGAGGCTGGCAGAACCCCATTGCGGTTTCATGAAGGGTCGGTCCTGCATAGATGCCATATTTTCTGTCCGTCTGCTACGATCCATCCTGGGTTTAACCAGGGTGGATTGTGTGAGGAGCTCACAAATCCTTGAAAGATCTGGACAAAGTCCCATCGGTGAGCTCCTCCGGCAGGCAAGGCTGCGTTGGCTGGTCCATGTAGCCCGCATGCCCAGCCACCGCATGCCTAAACAGCTTTTGTTCAGCCGGATCGAGGGGGCGAAACCAGCGTGGCATGGCCTAGAGAAAAAATGGAGTGATGTGGTACAGGAGGATGTAGAGCTGAGTGGACTTGCCGATGACTGGTACCAGCGGTGTCAAGATCTGCCTCTGTGGAGGAGGCTCGTGAAGGACGCAACTGGGCAGTTGGAGGCAGTCACCCTCCAACAACAACGGATGACGGAAGAGTGACGCTCACAACAACGAGCGGAGCGCCGTGTCGCTAAAGCACAGCAAGTTGGCACAGTAGGGGGCAAAGGTGGTGCATCAGCCAGTCGTCTCAGTCAGTCGACCTGTGGCATCTGGGTCTGCCCCGTGACCTCCTGCCAGCGGGCGTTCGACACTTCACGTGGCCTCAAGGTGCACCTAGCCTGGCACAAGTGTCGTGGTGACGTCACCGCCACTTAGTGGCGAATGGCGGTTGTTGTTGTTGTGTTTTCTTTACCTTTCTTGTACTTTGCACTACTATTGTGGTTTTATTTTGTTTTGTTTCTTGTTGTAACGTTCTGACCTCGTGCCCGCTCACTGTACAGCATTGAGAGCTCGTCGGATTGCTCCTGCAGTATAAATAAATATTCGGATTCCGATAGGAACCCAGCGTTGGGCACGTTTCGAGGTGGTCTTTCTCCAAAGCTCTGCTGCGAGCACTGAGCGCTCTCGAGCCACGCGCCGCTGTGCCCGGTCACGTGAGCGATGCCCCTTGACCACCATCGTGGATGGCACGCCCACGTGGCGTCTCGAATGCCATTCACGTGCATTTGGCACACAAACTCCGTCCGTGTGCGTGTTACTTAACAAGCTTAAGTGACGGGCAGGAGAATCTATAGAGAGGGCAAACATCCGATCGCATTTGAGTTTTTTTTTTTAAAGATCTGATGCTGATTGTAAGCCAATCGGACGCGCCGCACCAGAATGCTGGTTCGAGGCAGCGATTGCGTTTCTGCCTCGACGCATCTGATTGGTATAGAAATGTCCTGTTGCTAAAAATACTCGCACGCAATCGCGTTCACCCAAACAATGTCTTGCTCAAATTATCAACGAAAAAAAACCTCAACAAATTCTTCAAAAACGCCGCCTAAAAAGGAAAAACACCAGCCAAAGTGCTTTTTGTGTGTTTAGTTTGTTGTCCTACCCCCGCACCTCCAATGAGCACGGTCAGCTATGTACGGTGCAAAAGAAGTTCAACACACAGTACATGCATACGTATATACTGTAATATGCGATGTTTCGGGCAATGGGCCTTCTCCATAGCACATGCCATATTTTCAATTACATTCCAATAATGCCACAATAAAATTACGTTTGTAATCTAAGACATCCATAAAAAAAAACTATTTTCACTTGACTTCAATCTCATTAACTGCTATATGTGCATCGCAAACACATCAGAGAGCAAATCTGTTAACAAGTCAATTTATCAATTGGAGTATATTTTTGAAGAAGACATTTTTCAATAGACACATTAAAAAAGGAATAGTTGGAGGTGGGGTGACAGAGACCCCGTGGCTAACACACCGCACAATGAACCCAGCCACACGAGTTGGATACCACTTTGCCGTGGCCGACATCAAGGTGGTATCTGAACTGGTCCTTCCACCAACCGACCCTGGACCAACGTGGCGAAGTATGGTCAAACAATCCCCCAATGGGATTGACTTTTCACGGAGAGGCCTCCAACCCAATCGGGTAAGTGAATAAAGAGCTGTAATGTCGATGTACATGTACACATGCGTACGCAATGCAACGTGAAGTTTGTTTGTTCCTGTGCATGAAAGTTAGCATACTTCACCGAGGCTGTGAGATGAAACATCTGTTCCAGTGAGTCGGCACATCAATACGAGTGACAAATGAGGCTCGATTTGTCGGTGTTGATGGGTTTTTAATTACCCTGCCAGCCACAGTGATGCCCCAAGGTGCCCACTGTGGTCATTATTTACCACTCACACGCACATTCGGCAGGTTATTGTATGCTAATATCTGGCGTCGCACATTACTCAGTTTATTGTCTCTTACTGGTACATCCGAACCATCGTTGAGTGCCATAAGCATACGGACGTCCGTGGACATTTGAGGGGTAAAAAACACGAAAACCCACAAAATCTCATTGTCCATGAAACAGGGGTTTGTTGAGAGGAGGCAGACTTAAGTGGGGGAAGAAAGTGAATGGTAAAGTTCAGTCGGCGACCATCTGTGGGAAGATGATACGACAAGACACACAGTGGATTGTAAAGTGTTCCAGTGGAGCGACACTAGCAGGGGTTGCCTGAAAATATACCGTACACTGAATCACAGTTAGTCCATCAGCAGCAGGTCGTGCGTGGTGGGGTAAAGTGTGGGTACCCCCACCTCTTCCACCACGTCTGGCCAGTGTGGATGGGTCAGTCGAAATAGGCTCACAGTGACGATATCACATTTACCCCTTGTAATTAAGACTGAAACAGAAAAAACCTCTTCACAATTCTGACCATCGCCTGAAGAGGCTGGTTGTAATCGCCAGCGAAACGTCACAGTACTCGAATTGTATATATGGTGTGGGTTAACTCTTCAACACACACAAGTGGCACGTTTTGTTTATGTGATAACCATTACTAATTGGCTGTGGCGGGTTTAACAACACATTTATATTGACGCGATCTAACCCCAAAATAAACTGTATTATGTATAATATTGGTCGCGAAAGCCTACGTGTTAAACCGGACAAAATACCCTATTTGGAGGGGCTCTACAGAGCTCCCCCTAGCAGAGGCCCTTCCATAAGCAGCGGCGTGAGCGAGCAATTGCAGGGCTGCACCTTTACCACCTATCTGTCTGCACAGTATAATAATTGTTCAATGATATATATGTGTGTGGATATTAAATGCTGCTGTCAGAGGAGCTGTATCCTGGTCATATTTACAAATTATATTCTACAGTTTAATAATACATTATGGTGATACCATAGAAGCAACAATTATGCACTTTATCGAGGGTTATGAATATTAACCATTTGTTAAATGTCCCCTCATTTTGATAGACAGGTCTTGATTTTAAATGTAGGGCCACCTTCGTTTAATTCATACTGTAAAGTATTGTGATACCCTCCTCAGAGGAAGCGAGTTTTTACTCGAAAAAATAAATTGAATGAATAGAGCATATGCAGATCAATGCCATGGTTTAAACGGTTAAGAAAAGTGAGTGGCACTTGGGCAGAACACATCACGGCTAGAAGCGATGATGGCCAGTGATTTACGGAGAATTATGGAGTAACAGATAAAGAATAAAACGCGTCCCAGAAGGTGTCTGCCTAGGAGATGGAGCGATGAAATCAGCTTACGTGCGGATGCTAAGTGGATTATTGCATCGGAGGATTGTGAGTGATGGTGCTGGATTGTGCAGGGCTTCATCTAGCAGCGGAGTTATCACGGCTGACGACGACGACGATGATGACGATGGTTAAAAAAAAAGTAATAATACATTATCAATGTACTCGTTCGGTTATAGTAATTCGCATTTGCCCTTGCAAAAGCCATAACGAATCTCAAGAGCCTCTGTCGCCGGTTTAACAAAGGACAACTGCAGACGAGACGTGCACAGACACACGTATATCAACGTACAACCAAGCAGCCGCATGCAAGTGTGCGCAACGAGCGTGCAAGGAGGTGCTATACAAGCCCAGGCAGTGCACGTTATTCATCATTCCCGCTAGGTTACCGTTGCCATGGGGACAGTGGTTTTGGCACGTTTCGCTAAAAATAGGCCACTGTGCAAGGCTCGGATCTTTTCCATGTCGCTCCGTGGGTGATTTCGTTGATTTTTTTTTTCTCTTTGCACTTCGATGTTATGGGGTTTTTTTTGTGTGCCATTCCTATCCCCACTCACCCGTTTAATTCGTCTTTATCCGCGCTGCATTTTTAATGACCTCCCGCACCGCTCGAATATTACTTGCGACGCAAGTGGAGAGGTATTCCTTTTGAATTAAAGAACAAGGTGTGTGTGCTCGCGGCGCCTAAATACAATGAATAGGAACATGCCCACGATCTGCGGTCCTAACGCCGCGTTTCTAGATTTGCGCACTCAGCTCGCGCGTTTGTACAAACGCAATTGTTCGGAACTCCCTTATTCTTTTTTTCTTCTTCTTGGTTCTTTCGGTAAAGTCACGTAGAAGGGAAATAATAAAATAATAAAAATTCAAATCATTCTCACGACGTTTCGGCCGCAGCCGTCCTCAGGTGAAGACAGGTCTGTCAGGGAGACAACGTCTCTGACCTGTCTTCACCTGAGGACGGCTGCTTGCGTTGTGGCCGAAACGTCGTGAGAATTATTTTATGATGTTTTATTTTTATTATTTTATTATTTCCCTTCTACGTGACTTTACCGAAAGAACCAAGAAGATGAATCCCTGCAGTCACGAACGCTTTAAATCGAAACTCCCTTATTGAACACTACGCACAACCACACCGTGCAATTGCACGCATCAATTATTCGCGGTCGTAGGTAAACGCATCTACAACATTTCCAACGGTTCCGTTATTGGCAAATGAGCAAGCAAGTGAGGAATTAAGACGAGCCAAATGTTAATGTCGCTGTTCCGTCTTGCTGAGCGCCTTGGGGTTCTTTTGATATTCTCAGGAAATATGAATCGATGTTCATTGTTTTGTCCAAAGAACAGTGCCTCCTCTAGCACAGTGCCACCTATCACCCGCTGCTTCTCAGCGCTCGACTTAACAGCGGGCTTGGCGTCATGTTTAAGGTCACATTTTCAGAATCGGAGACATTGTAAGACCCACACAAAGCCAATGGCGGCGCTCGGCATAAACAACCCAAGAACAAGCTTAAGGTCCCCAGATCCTGGGTTGAAATTCATGCAGGCGCCTGTGAATAATCCAGGTATTCAAGTGTCGTGAATTGATGCTCTCATCCGGTAACTGATGACCGCACGAAGAAAACCCCCATCACGTTAAACTTGGTGCCGCTCTCAATTTGGCGAAATTCCAGCTGAGATTTGAAACATCAGCTTGACTGTTATGTGGAAAACATTACTCTCATGTGCAAAGCAGGTGAGAATGTGCTTCCCTCTACCGTGTGTAGCAGAGGTCACATGAAGGGTCTCAGAGGTAGCTCTGTGGAATCCCATTTATTCTCTAATAACATCATGGGTGGCACTGCTCTGCGAGAATGTTGAATGGACTCTTTATCTCATGAGATAATGACGAAAACGCAATCTGAATAATAAACATGATATATATACATACTGTTAAATTCGATGCATGCCAAAATTCCCTACCACAATAAATACTATTTAAGCAATTAGACATTCTTAATAGTCTATTCGGTAAGGAAATATAAATTAAATTCCCAATGAGACATCTCGTCAACTTTGAATACAGGCGTCCCATGAGCCTCTTCAATTCCAGTCTGGCTGCGGAGGTAGTTCGCCTGGCATGGCTTCGGCAAGAATGAGACGAATCTATGGCCCAGTGGTCATGTCCCACCTGCCAGACAAGCCTGGCCACCTCAAACGCCATTGATCAAAAATGAAGATACAAATAAAATAAACGTTTCAATCTTGACTTAAAGCTTTCGTGACTGCAGGAATTCATATTCTTTGGGTCTTTCGGTAAAGTCACGTAGATAGGTTCAAAAAAAGTATTTTAAAAACTATGACGTTTCGATCGCAACACAAGCGGCCATCATCAGGAAAAGAGAGGTTAGCTTCTAAACGTTTATTCTATCAAAAGTTTAAACTATAATGAGCAGAAGCAATGTTCTTAATACAAAGCAAATGGACGTCCCTTTGCATGTAGGAATTCTATTACACTGATTACATTAAAATACACCACTCTGATTACATAAAATGACAATATGCTGATTACATAACATGAGACCAACATCTAATTTATTTCAATGACTCATGCAACGGCATATAAATTGTGTGTAGTATTTCAAAAATAGATTCGAGTGAAATGAACAGAGATGTGTTCATGTCTCGCAGTAGATAGGCACAAGGTGGGAGAGCAGAGGTTAAAATGGTACGTAGCGATTTTTTTGGTCAGTTCGAGTGAATAAAATGTCCACTGTTGTTTCTCCCACATACGCCGAACCAGCCACTGAGCAACGTGGTGAAGTAAGGGCAAGTATGGTGAAATATCCCTCACGACCCGCAGGGCATGGGGAGGCCTTCATCCAGCAGTGTGTTGACGCAATGGGCCAGTATTCGTCTATGTTGGCACCAAGCACAATGTAGGTGTTATTGCAAAGTGCTGCTCGGCACCGCTTCGGAAACAGAGAGTTTAGCTGCGGATTGGCAACATCTGCCCTGGTTCATAAATTATGCCACGGCACGCACACAGGCAAGGCAGGTGTCTGTGATCAGTGGTGTCCGCGTAATCCGTCTCAGAGCTGCGGTCTTGTCTGAGTGGGGCCACCTCGGCGAGATCTCTATTGTTCTCGTAATCCCCCGGGTGTGTTACCATAGTTATATAACTGCCGCTGAAATGATTGCGTGTGCAACACGTGGCCCTTTGAGTTTTCAGTTTGTTTTTGTTTTAGGCCTCTTCTTCGAGCGTGGAGAATTTGAATTCTGCCTACGAGATTATTAAAATGCGGCGAACTCTCCTGCGTACAGGAAAAAAACGGCAATCTTCTAGGCGTGCATTTCTGGGGCCGCACCGTAAAGATCTCCGGCATGCTTTCGGGTTCTGGCGCGCGTTGTTTGGCGCCATGATTTGCCGAACGTGTCCGGAGCCTCGACAGAAGGCGGATTAAGTTCCCTTAAGAAGGTCCCAAGCACGTGGAGTGAATTTGCCGGGCATAGTGCGTTCCTCGTGTTGTATCGCAAGCCAAAGTATCTTCCGGCTAAACAAAGAAAGCTTTGGGTGGTGCTCATTACCCTTGAACACCATTACACATTTACATGACCAGGACAAGTTTCTCTAGAGAAAACACCCTGGTGACGTCCCACCAAATACAGAGCTTTCCATTCAGAGATAAGAACGAAACTGATATCTGATGACAGCCTTACTCTCTTCTCAATGGGTGATTGAATATTGTTAAAGTTACGTTGAACAGTGGATCAGGGGAGTGGTAAAAGATGTAATACGTGTAATTGAGTGTTGTGGGAGACATGTTGAGATTTTCAATGACATGGTTCCTTTTTAAATCCTTTATATTAACTTCACTTGCTTGCTTGCTTGCTTACGACCGTGCAAATATTTCGGTCGTTTTTTAACCCACTTCCCGTGATCCAATCGAGCTGACATTTTGCACACAGACTCGTTGTGCGTGACAATTTATTTTCGTGAAAAATTTTTTCCGAAATTTTACACCTTTTAGGAAAAAAATTTTTATTTAATTACCAATTGCTTAATGGTGGCAGACAATCATCTGACCCATAGGTGGCAGCCATCTCAAGCCAGAGGACGAGAGGACTCTAGCCGCCCGTTTCAAAGACCAATGTGGGCTGGGTTGTGGCCCATTGAACACGCATATTAAGTATTTATAGTGAAAAACTTTGTTTTTACGGGTTAATTTTTTCTGTATTTTTTTCCCAATTATTTTAGTGAGGCATCTATGGATTGATCACATGGGATATCGTATTATATTGCTTTCTTCTCATTTTCATTCTGTTATTTGTACTCATTTGTGTATAATTTTAATGGTGTATTTATGGTCTGGTATCTTGTACTAAAATTAGCAAATTGCGTTTTGATGTCCATTCTCATATTTACCTTTGTAGCCCAGACCTTCCCTTGACAAGGTGGACTTGTTTTCTCAATGAACTCTCGGCTAATTATAAATAATGGGTTCACTGACTGAAAGTGGAAATAATAATAATATCTTTGTTATTAATTGTATTATCTGAGTAGCTAAGCATAGACCCAAAATACCTCTCATGAATAGTGTCCCACAGCAGAGCTCACTCATTCCTGGCCTTGCTGATGAGAACTTGCGAAGAAGAGTCAATGGTGGGATTAGGGAGTGAGGGCGAGTTACGAATTGGAGCTAAGAGAGGAAAGAAATGAGGAAGAGAAATTCGTTGCTCTGCAATGTCGCTGTTGCACCCAGAGGGTAAGAAAAGGCTTGAGCATTTGGTTGGATAGTCATATTGACCCATGTATTAATTAACAATACAAATAGTTTCAAGGCCTTTCCCCACCCACCCCTGTGCAGCCTTGGCCATGATGGTTAGTGTGGATGGGTTGGTTAAGAGTGGAGGACAATGACCTGATCAGATATCACTCGCCAATCAGGTTAGCCATGGCCAGGAATCAAACTCAGGGCTTAGTTTCAGCCGCGTTTGTCCGGGGTCAGTGACCCGTGAAATATTTCTGCGCCTGGACCACCACATCCAGTGTGACTCTCACTATGTCTGTGGCTGGAGGTCACGTTCCACCAGTGACCCGGGAAATATTCAGTAGCAGCCACTGTGCCACCGCTCCACCCTCAACTCAAGGAGCAGTTCCATATTAATTGCATATCCAAATGTGATTTAATAAAGTGAACAACCACGTGTTTATTACACAGACATTGGTTGGAATCTCGATTGCGAATTAATGCAATTGACGAATTGACATATTGATTACTGATTAGCGTTAACTGGTATGTTCACGTGACATTACGTCCGTTCAAGGTGAAATGAATGTGGTTTCCCAAACTTCCAGTCAACAGATGTGAAAATCGTCTGCCAGTTTCATCACTTGTGTTGAGAGAAAAAAGATTGGTTTAATGTTGTAATTGGGACAGTGGGCTTCTCCTCACTTTCTTTTATTATGAACGATAGAAAACGAATCACATTTCGTGGGAATATATAATATTCCAATTTAAAGAAAAAAAACACTCATTTTGATTTAAATGTGTTCATAATGATATTTTGAAAGAGAAAAAAAACCCTCTAAATTAATAACATGAATAGAAAAATGTTCAACCCACAAAATAAATTAATTCTTGTTAATTTGGTGAAAGATCGAGCATGAATCATCATGCACTGAAATTCATTGCACGGGGCAAACCTATGACTGATATGGATATGTAGGGGCAAGTGCATATACGAATGTATTGTAGCTGGGTGCGTACTACATGCCTGTAATCCAGCACTTGCACATCAGTTTGGTGGATTACACAGAATCATCGTTTACTGCGAGCTTGCAATACGATAATAAATTAGGCCGTGTCTTACTTAGAAAAGCCTCACTGAGTCGTACGACTCTTTTTGAGGAGGGTCCTGCATTGAAATGTTTGGCCACCGAATGAGCATTTGGGATGAATCCAGAGGACCCCGAGAAAGCCCATGCATACGAGGGGATAATGCTGCAAACCCCGCACGTATGGATTCAAGAATTAACT